>NC_134176.1:30027484-30627484 GCF_964188355.1 Buteo buteo | reverse complement strand
TTAAGATGTATATATATATTGGCCTTTATGGAGCTAAGCATGCTGGGCCAAATTTGGCATGCTGTATGCTTAGCCTGTGTTGTTCTCTGTAAGCATCTGCTTTTGACAAAAACACCCACCTGATGTGCATGCTGACATCTGTAGCTATAGTCTTAGTTTAGTTTATTGATGATGGTTTAAAAACACCTGTTGAGGTCCTGTCCATCCTTGATCAGAATAAAAAAGGAATGGAAAAAAAAAAATATATACACCAGATTTAGCTCACAGATAGCATCACACTAATGCTACTGAAAAATTCTCTGTGAGGTTCCAGCCTTTCCTAAATATGCTGCACCTCCCTGGGGGACATGTGCTTGTTTATTTCACAGCGATACCACTTATCCTGAGAGAAGTTCACAGTACATTCTGTATCTTCTTTTTTACCTCTGTGATACAAAAGTCTGTCAGGTTGTTTTTTATAATGGAACAAAGCATGGAGTTCTAGAAAACAAAGGAAAGGCATTTGTTTGGTTTTCATCCCCATGGCTGTAAATCAAGAGATCAAAGAAATATTGAAAATGCATCATACTAAAATGGTGAGTAGCGAGAATTTTCTAGGGGTGATTTGGATGTTAATACATGTGAAAGAACCTGAAAAAATACGAGCATTTTGCTCTATCTATCTATTTGTTTCTCTCTGTATAACTGGTTTACAAACACTGATGGCTTCACATTGCAAAGAAAGTTCTTTTCACACTTCCTGCTGGTTGAAGATTTCATTTCTTGTACATTTCTAAAAATACATAGAAAGATAAAAAAAATCTGCGTGCAGCAATTTACCACCATGTGGGGACTTCCTCTGCATATGCTCAGTGTTTTAAAACTGCATCAGCAATGGGAAACTGCATGCAGCATTTATTACTGACCTGCGCTAACTCTTCAGTCACCAGGCAAAACTCACCACCGGAATCTCTTCCCTCTGCTAGTTTGTACTAAGGCAGCACCTTTGTGCACTGTACACAGCTGAAGAATCTTCAAGATCAAAGCCTCATGCCTGAGCACAATCTTGCTCCTGGCATGTCATGCCAGGCCTTTTTCTCTGTGAGTGCTTTGATGCAGCAGCGGTAGTCAGGAAAAATAACAAACCATGAACAGAGGGAGGAAGGAGGCACTACAATGTGTTCTCATGTCTCTAGGCTTCTGCATTAAAGCTAATACTTGTAAACCCCCTGGTTTGGGTAAGCTTCTCTTCATTACCATTGTTTTCCTTAGTTACTGTTTCCATCGGTCATGCCTGGAGACTTCATTCTCACACTCTTGGAAACAGACCAGTGAAAATACAAAGGATTCAGGCTGGGAGCAAGAGCCCATTTCCAGCCATTCCCAGTGTAGGAAGAACGGCACACCCGTTGATTCACTCAGACTTGCACCTGGCCGTCAGCAAATGGAAGTGTTCTGCATGATATTATGCAGTATCACCAACCTAGGAGGTTTGCAAGAACTATGAAAGCACTATGTTTCCCTTCTGTGGACCTCTTCTTTGCTCAGGAGTGGCTGTTCTCAGTGACTGATGCTCAGCTCTGAGTCTCCCAAGGGACCCTCATCTTACTCTGTTCTGCCAGAGGAGGCCATGGCACAGGAGCGAGAGTGGGCATCACAGATGAGGCAACTCAGAAGAACCTCTAGGACTTGTGGAAAGATAGGCATGGTTTCCAAAGAGAAAACTGTTGCGTGCACAGAGGAAAAAAAACCCTTATGTGAATACCACAAAAATTCAGTAATGCCAAGAAACATGGGGGGAAAAACCAGCCACCTTTGAAGTCAATGAGAGGCAATACAGGAAAGTAAGATGCAGATCATTTCTATTTCAGGCACAGCTTCTGGAGGGAGACAGACAAAAGCTTTCTCCATTTTTTCCTCCTAGTAGAATAGGACTGCTAACACCCTGGCTAGCGGTTACACTGAAATGCCACGTTCCCACCGACACTATCTCTTCACATCAAGAAGGTGGCAGTTCTGTGGAGGAAGTCTGCTTGGTTACCTCTCTGTAGAGTGGACAGAGAAGAATGATTGCAAAGAGAGGAAGGCTTTTCACTAGAGTCAGGGGGTGGTCCTTCAGGTCACTTCTGGGAATCTATTTGTGCAGCTGCAGCCAAAGCCCCTGAGAAGGTACCACAGTACAGCAGAAGACACAGTTGCCCAGTTTGACGATGGTACTGCAACTTCTGCTCCCGGGCCCAGCTGCGATCTGGGGTGTTGCAAGGTGTGTGTTGGCAGGCTTTCAGCTGCAGACACCTGAACCCCAGGTAACAGTACGGGTGTTTCATGTCTTTGGCCTGTCAAGCACATTTTTCTATCCAGCTTCTGCAGGCAAATAGGCATTCATATAAAACCACAAGAATAATGGTTTGAGATTAAGCAGATTTATGATCTCTTTCTGCCTTCAGCCTTTACCTAGGGGAAAGTCCTATTAAATTCAGTAAAAATTTGCATAAGCTGAGATTTTAGGAATGAATAAGAATGTGGATTAAAATTGCTTGTCTGTTTTTATTTGTGGCAGCACTCTTTATATGCTAGACAAGTTACAAACACTTAGAGATGATAGTGAGGAGGTAACTCTATGAAAACAAACACTGGGTTGCATTTAGAGGGACATACAATAAGCTAAACAACTACTCCACTTCAAAGTTGTCTTCTGTACTTGCTTCTACTGGCCTGTCCATATGGATCTGCCAACCGGTAACCAGTAGGCTGAGAGCCAATAGGGAATACTGAGATTTTCTTCCTCACTTGAATTGATGCTTTCTTTACCTTATTGTGAATTACTGTCAGTAGCTGATTTTACCGAGTTTGCTTAGGATCACAGCTGTCTGACTGTAAATGCATGTTCTTCTTATTGTTTCCTTTGTATCTCTTATTTCTTTAGGTTGTTTGCTGTGATTACTTAAGCTACCTGCTCTTAATTACCTGTCTATGAGCAGATGTCATAAGGAGCCTATCAGCAGATTTCACTTTTTCTAGGTTTTTGCATAATCCAGAAACCAGTATGTGACTGGGGGTGTTTCTCTAGCACAGTTGCTTAGTTCCATTTTACTACCATCTTTAATTTTATCAGTAAAAACCCTTTTGATTACTTCTTTCCTAGATTAGCAGAAAAATCCCCTTGTGAGCCACAGATCATGTTACTGGGTGTGGGCCATGCCAAACTTCTACTTTTGCTTTCATTACATTAACAAGACTTTTCCGTTGTCATATCAACAGGAATAAGTGTTGATAACAGATAAATAGAGGATGGGTTAAATTCCACAAGTGACTTTAATGTTTGTACTTTTACAGATGTAGTAATTGCACTTAAACTCCCTATTTGCTTTCCAGCTTCAATTATTAGCTGATGTCACCTGTGTTGTAAGGCTGGAATTCACTAAAATAACATGAAATGGATCCAAGCACCTCACAATTATTATTCTCTCAACTGAAATTTCTTTCCACTTGGACATACCAGTTCTTCAAACACTGACCCGATAGCAGGACTTAGTACCTGCATCAGCATTTAGAAAACAAACACAAAAACCAAAGCAAACAAAACCCCATAATGTGTTGCCATTAGAAGATCTAAACCAGAAAGGTGCTACACACACTATATTCTCTATGAGCTGGCTGCATCATGTGATTTTTAAAGTATTATATTT
Source organism: Buteo buteo (assembly GCF_964188355.1). Lineage (NCBI taxonomy): Eukaryota > Metazoa > Chordata > Aves > Accipitriformes > Accipitridae > Buteo > Buteo buteo. The sequence continues at coordinate 30,623,816 of NC_134176.1, read as the reverse complement.
GCAGTGTTACCCATTAGTAGGTCATTGGAAAAGGTTGGCATCCTTCAAGCGATTACATTAACCGAGATGGGTATATGCTTCTGACTAGAAACCGTGGTAATGAATTGATTCAAGCCAACCGAATCAGTCCATTTCAAACTTTGGGAGACTTCTGAACAAAGGTCTGTCTAACACCCACTCAATATGGATCATACTTAAAAGTCTTCATCCTGTGCCATGAAAATTCAGGGGAGTTTTCTCTACTGTCTTTCGTGGAAACAGGCTCACACATGTTATCCTGCCCACAGTGAAGTCAGCATCAAAACTGGCAGACTCTACGTTCATTGCAAGAACATAATTGTCAACAATTTAGCATCTGAGAAAGCTGAACAGAGAAACACCATGTTCTCCATTGTTATAAATAATAAGAAGCAATAAAACAAAATGATTTTTTTCTTAGATTATCAATAAAACAAAAAACATGTTAAAAACTTTTAATCAAGGTAAACTCCCACAAATATACTTTGGCTAAAGATTAGAACTATGTAGTATGAACACTTTTTTCAAGGTCCATACATTTGTCCATTATATATTCTCATTATTGTTTCACCAACTTGAATCAGGTGTAACTTGTTGTAAAAATGCAAAAGGATTTATGAAATGAAAAGAAGACTGTTTTCCTACAGACAATGATCATAAATGCCACTAAATAGGTAAGACTTGCATAGCTTTTCTTTTTAAACATCATCCTCTTTATACAAATATTTACATTCTGGGTTAAGCTCTTTATATTTTAAAATAACAATGAACATGTATTCAATGAAAGATTGGTATATAATAATTAAGTAGTCACAGAGCCAACAGGGACTTTTCTTAATCTTCAAAACCATCTCCTAAATAAAAGCTTGTCTTTCAGCAAAAGGCGAAGATAAGGAAGGTAAAGCCAAACCTCTAATCCAGATGATTGCCTCTCAGAACAATGCTTTACATGCCCATTTTTCTTTTTCCATTCTCTTTCTGTTTATAGCAGGCAAGGGAAAGAACAATGTGAAATATTGCAGCCTGTGACTAGTAAATATGTGCACATGGTCTGCGTCCAGTCGTGTTTCAGTTATAACAGGGTCGCAAAAGTCTTGGTGCCAAAGCGTTGAATGTAAACATCAGAACAAGTTTATGTTAACTTGATTGATCTTAATTGACGAGCTGCATTAATAGTCCAAGCTTCTCCACCTCATTTGCATTAGATGCAATGGAGAGAGCAAAAAGGATGATAAGAAACATTTTTCCCTATAAGGGAATGAGCATGTCACCATATAACTCAGTAGGGTCACTGGGAACTCTACCTTTCTGGAGAATTTTGGCCCTCTACTTCAGAAGTAGTAAAGTGATAAGCAGCAAATGTTATGTGCAAATAATGTCCATTTCCTTAATGAATTGTTTCAGTTCCACTATCAGTCCTGGAATGTGTTAACTGCACAAGCTGTAATAGAAACAAGAGAAACTTCTTTTTTTAGTGGTGTGCACAGCTGCCAAACTTATTATCACATCACAGACATTCCCCATGAGTTGTGTATATCGTGCATGCTTGTGCTTTCTTATCACTGAACATTACAGCCTATATTGCACTACATACTGCTCAGCTGCTTCCCTTTCATGGAGGCTCATTTATCATGTGTTTTGGCTTGTGCAAAGATGAGGTTAACGGTCTTCCAGTTGCTGCCTGAGTCACTCCTACTTTTCATAACTTCTCAGTATAGTCAGCTGTATTTGTTCTTGATGAGTGTATTAATTATACTTAATCACCCTGTTTAGCTGAGAGAAACACAGGATCCCCTGACCATACATCTTTGATCACTGTTTTCCGTGAAAGCCAAACACTCATAAAAGGGTCCCCACTCCCCTTCTTCAATGATACTATCCCATTTCTTCTGTCCTATCCCTTCCCAAAGCTGCATATTCTTAAATGTTCCTGAATGTATTTGCCGTATGCATTTGGGCTTTGGTCACTCTGCTTCCTCGGGCATTGTCCTCTCTCTCTCAGCTTCACCTTCTGTCCTTCCCTTGTTTTCCTGATACACCCTAAGTAATTTACCTTACAGTTTATTAGACCCACAGCTACAAGCTGAAATACGAACATGGAGGATAGATTCACTCTGTGCACATTTTAAATCCAGGTAGGCAAAATGTAGAAAATTGCTTGTTCCTCTTATATGTTGATGAGAAACAGTGAGCTGGGCCAACAGGGGTAAAACTTCTCTGGAAATGTTACTGAGACTTTATCCTGAGGTTTTCCTTTTCCCAATGGATTTAAATACTGCACCGCAGTTATGTTGCCACCAAACGTATTACTTTGCACCAAAGCTGAAGGAGAAGTATTCCAAGGCAGAATCCAAGTTTCTCCTTCCTGTGTATGTATGTTGTTTTATCTATTGATACTTCTCTGAGAGAGCAACCAGGGGATAAAATGAAGAGCACCTTCCTTCAGTGGTGCAAAAAGCCTGTATTTCAGCAGTAGAGGTCCATCTCTTGGCATGCATTGCCTAGAGCTTTACTCTTCTGGTGCACTTTGTTTTGCTTTCTATTCTTATAATCTATCAGGCTTTTTCCTGGAACTAGTGCCTCAAGACCTTTCCCTTCTGGACACTGCTTCTATCCTCCCCCACATTAACTGCATGTCAAACTCCACCAGCTCCTGTTTTAAGAATGAGATGTTCTCGGGAGCCGACAAAAACATAATTTGCAGTGGCATTTCATTGACGTACCCAGCTTCCCAAGGGTCAGGGTAACAGCCTGCAACAATGTGGCCCGCAAAAAAAAAAAAAGCCAGTAAGTTGCTTTTCAAAATCAGTAATGCACAAATAGCAAGTCATGCTCCTCCGCCTTGCTTCTGCTCTGTCTCTAAAACTTTGAGTTCCCATCTGTCTGTATTTTCTCTGGGACGTCTTGTGTCCCAGTGTAATCTTCCCTGCCATTTTCTTTGGCAACATTCACCAGAAGTCTCTTCAGCCATTAAGGGAACTTGAGGTGGACAAGATCTCTATTTCATTCACACTCCATGTTCTTTGAAGAAATCTCTGGATGTCTCTTTTCATAAGGGAAAACATATGCAGCAAACAGCAGGTAGCCATAAGCCTACTTCAGTCATGTACATGTTTTGCCTGGAGGTCAGATACTTAGCTCAATAAAGCCTGAGATGTTAAGTTCAATACAATTTGAATGCCTAAATCCTTTAGGTTTCTTTTAAAAACCTAACCTTCATTTGTGATCTATTTTAACCTTTTAGGCTAATTAATCACCTGGACAAGGGCCTTTAAAAGATATTCATTTGGAAAACCTAAAGACATTATTGTGTCCATAGGTCTGGGATTAGGGCTGTGGCATAGTGAGCCTTTTAACTCCCCCATCCATCCCCAGCATCCTTTGAAACACACTGCCTGAGTAACACACGGTTAAAGGAACAATCCAAGCCCAGAGCTGTGCTTCTGTTTCAAAAACTGCAGGGCATATGGTAACGACGGCAGCTACATCGTGGCTGTGTCCTTGATCTCTCAGCTACTGGTTCCTGGCCTTCAGCTGAGGAGCAGTTCGGGTTGACTGGGTTAGTCCTCCTGGCCCCTTTCAGTGCCAAGTCAGACAGATTGGGTTAAGCCATATTGGTAATGGTTTAACTTTGTAGTGAAGTATATTAAAGAGTTTTCATGCATTCATCTTCTGCTTCTCATCACATCGAAACAGCAGAAATTTACTGTCTGGAGCAGCTGCGACATACTTCTTAAACTGCTACAGCTGTTTCCCAAGCTAGCTGAGGAGTTTGGCACTGATGTTCCTGTACTTTTCCATTCATACAGTGTTTGAAGAGGAAGGTCAGACTCTCTTAATAAGCCTCTAGCCCTGTGAGGGCTGAAAAACTTCCTTGCCCGCTGGAGAAAAGACATCCTAGCCTAGGCAAATGGGTTTGCTGTGTGGCCGAATACCAGGTGTAGTGTGAGGCTTTGGTCTCAGTCCCAGGTCTCAGATACCAATGTGTGCTCCAGAGTTGCTTCTGGCTTAAGTCACTTGACATTAACTCTTCTTGCCCTATCACTATGACAAAGACCAACCAGCTTCTTTGGTAAAACCAGGTCTGGGAAATGGGCACAGGCTGTGCAAGTACCAGGGAAATTATAGAGCTGGCCCCCAGAATAACTGCAGCCGATGCCATACGTGATCGATTGCTGTTGTAACCTTGCAGAGGTCTGCTCATAAACCAATACAGGGGTCATGAGTGGGATTACATCACTAGGCTCTGAGTTTTATACCCAAGATCTGTACTCAGCATAGTTTGCACAAGAGATTTTGCTGCACTGGGACACTGCCTTAGAACTCCACAGGAAAGCACGGGGGGTGACTGAGAAATGGGGCAGCGCGATGACAGCCAGACAGGACATTGGTAATAATATTGGCACAACGGCCCTGTATGCACTCCAGAAGAATACTCTGAGGCAGCTACAGCCTTTCCATGTGAACGATTGATTCTCTCTGTCACTCCTTCTATCCCAGGAGAGGCAAAACAATCCAGAGGAGACTGAATTACTGAGCATTTGTTGAAAATAAAAGAGGGAGGCTAATAATTACCTCAAGCTCAGCTTAGGAGTAAAAAAACAGTAATCAAATGAGCTGCGGACAGAATCGAGCCCTGTGCCCATAAAGGGACAATATGAAAAGAATAACAGGGGCTTTATACCATCATCATAATCAAGTTGAATGAGTGCACATTAGCCATCACACTGATGTTAATAAGAAGTGAAATCTTTTTTTCTGGATGTAGATTAACTAACAAGTGAATCCTATGCATTAGTAATAGTGGAACTGCTTTGTTTAAACCAAAGAAAATCAGAAACTGTAGCTCTACCACCCTTCCTCATGAAGAAACTCAGCTGCAAAGATTTTTCAGCCAGCATGGGGCAAGGCTGCATGCAGGGCAGATCCCAGCATCATCCAGCCCTCTAGCAACATTCGCAGACTGACACAGCAGCCAGCTGCCCATCCAGCTCTCCCAAGGCTTGGCAAGACTTCTAGGGTCAATGCAATGCAAAAAAACCCAGCAAGTTGTTCTGTGCAGTCGCTTGGGAAGTGCAGGTTACAGTAGCAGGGGATGGCAGAGCTCTGCAAGAGAAGCTACAAGTATTTCAGCCCACAGGGGTGTAAATCTCTCTCGAGTCAGTGGCTGCTCTAACTGCTTTGGGACAGCAGCCAGCTGGATATTGCATAGCTGCACTCCTGTCAGGGCCTGGGTGCTAGGCCTCTTTCCAAAGCCTGGCAATTAAACCAGGAAAACGTTCAGTTGGGGGATAATTTAAAACTTTAACTGTAGTACTAACCAGAACAGGAAATTCCATCATTTAGCAAGATTGGTAATGGTTGTTTGCCCTACAATGGAGGGAGAAGCACAGAACAAAATCTAACACTGTGAATAAATCTCTGCCCCCCTGGTGAATCCAGATTCACCTTTGTAGATATTTTACTTGGTAATGTCAACCTAATTGTAAAGAAAGAGGAACAAAGAAGCTCTTCTCTGCTCCCCCACAGAAGTGGTTGCTCATCTAATAAGCGCTTGTGGGGCCTCACGGAGCTCTCCTGCAGGATGCTGCTAGACAGCAGTTGAAGTATGACTGTCCCCGGCTACTTATCTGACCAAGGAGGTGTGCTGCTTAGAGCAAGGACAGCGAAAGAGCGAGGATGTACTTGGAAAAGAATCTCTGTCACGACATGTCAGCCTGCAGGGCTGTGCAGGCTGAAGTGAAAAGCTCCAAAGAGACTGCCCGTGGCTATTGTTCATCTCTGACAGGGTTTCAGTGCAATGTTTCAGCGCATCAGTAAACTTCAGGATGTCAGTGAATCTGTCCATTAATTTTTGGTGGTTTCTGTTGGATTGTGAAGATGCACAAAGGGATTGTAAAGTGTATGTCTGTAGTCCAAGAAAGACCCGTTGAACTTTGCTTTGAATATTGCTTTGCTATGTATAAGCACTAGTACCCCCACTGTAGGAGAAAGTGAAGCCCAGGTCTTCCCAGGATGTGTCCTTCCTAAGGCTATTAGACTGTTCTTTTAAGCTCTGTGCCCTAATGAATATTTAAGTATTTTATCCAGACTATTTCATTCAATCTCCTCTAGCAGCAGGAAGTGGTGGTGCTAAATGGCCAGGGGAGGCATTGAGAAGGAAGGAGGTAGTGTAGCAATGTCAAAATGTAGCTAGAAACTACTCCTACTTTCTCAGAATAATTTTTTTTTCATATGCTTTTTGCTCCCTCCTCAGTCCACTGTTTGGGCAGAGCTTGATATGAAGAGCGTGTGGTGGAGGGAAGAGGGAGAAGCAAGGGAGAGCCCTTGCCCTGTCTGTTCCTCCTGAGTTGCTGACTGCTCACCTGAGCTCAGCTGGGCTGTGAAGTGCCAGAGGGCCTGCCGCACTCTGCGTGGTTTTATGCTCTGTTTTGTGAGACAGGAGTGATGTGACATGGACACCGATGTCTAGAAGAGGATGTAATTGTGAATCTTTATGGCAGTCTAGAAAGTGGCAGCAAAGTCCATGAGCGCTCAAGCTCCAGCCTTTGTGCTAGTTTCTTGCTAGAAAGCTCAGGTTGTCGCCTGTGACCGGTTGTCGCCTGTGACCAGTTGTCAACCAATGTCTGTGAACACCATTCTTAAGCATCTATTTCTCTCTACAACATGAAACTGTGGGCTTAGGAACAGGACTCACTAGGCAGCAGGATGCTTAAGATGTTGAACCTAATTCACCTTTAGGTATTAAACTCCTATTTGTTTCCTCTATACAGTATTGTTTGCAATTGGGCAAGTGCAGTTAACTCATGTCTCAGTCTCTATAGATAAAGAATGCTTTTCATTTGCTTAAATCCCTCTACAAGGGCTTGCCTGTTTAAGAACTCATCAATAAGGCTGACAGGGTGACTGCTGTATGTTTCTAATCCTTTAACTGTTTGTTTACAAACAACAGTTGGGTGTCTATGCTGTGCAGATTAGTCAACAAGAGGAGAATTTAACAAAAGGCAAATGAAAGAGGATTCAATTTTAACTGTTTATTTTTCAATTTCTAAGAAAATAAACAGAATTTCCCATTTTTTCAGGAATTTACATCCCTTAGTATTTGTTACCAATTCCTTAGCATTCCTTTTTGAGAGACTTGCTCTGAGTAGCTGTCAGAGTCCAGGTCAGAGAGATGGGGTCGGATGAAAATATCTGTTCCGTACTTGGGGATATCTTGAGGGAAAAAAACCTCAGAAACTTAATTTAACATCACTAATATGAATTTTCTTCTAAAGCACTCAATTTGTATAGATGGTGTTCATTTGTACACTCTCATTCATGCACCTCAATGAGCATGCATGCCTAGTTAAACGTAACCCCATTTTGCAAGGGAAATTGAAGCACGGATTTGAGTGCCTTCTGTTGTACAGCACACACCTGCAAATCTATACAAAGTCAGGACCCCCACCATCTAACACAGATATTGGACTACACTGTTTGGTGTCAGTAGTGTATACCTTGTTTTTAATCTTAAATTCAATTCAATTAAAAAATCATCCGTATATCAGCTCCTCTGTCATATCTCAGAGGTAACTATAAATTTATTATTAAAATTAGGTTAAATACACATGTACATAAAAATAATCTTACCCTGAAAGAAAATAATACTAGAAGACATTGATTTTTCACCATGGCTTGATTTTGATTGATACCAGTTTGGGCTACCAAGCTTTAATAGATATGAACATTGACTCTGTGGAAAGATGCCTCAGCGTGTTTCAAAAAGTGCAGGTTTTAAAAAACTCAGACAGTAGTAACTTGAAAATAACAGCTTATAATATTCTGTAGTGGGACTCTGTAAATGCAGTAAGTGTTGCTACATGCTTTTGGGTTATTTTTTTCTAGAACGCTGTAGTGTTTTTATAAGATTGTTTAGACAGATGTTCTTCCTCTTTTGTATAAGAACTATTTACTCTTCTGAGGCTCAGAGATATTCCTTCTGATGTTGAACTGACATCTGGTCTCTCTGTGGCAGGATGTCTGCAGGTAGAATTGCTGTAGAAATGCATCTGTTAGATAATTTAAGTACACAAAGTTTTAGAGTTGTGGAAGGCAACAAATTTATAAGCTTGCAAATCCTGACTGGTATTAAAGGTACATCCTACTGAGTGTGCAAATTTAGGGACTTTTCAGATCAGATTTTTCCCTTAGCTGTTTCTGTTGCATCTTGAAAGTACAAGGACAGATTAATCTGATCATTAATATGACACTTAGTTCTTGAGAATCTGAGCCATTATGCAGTGATTTTTCTATGAGACTCAAATCACAGACAAATTGGGGAACTCCTGAGCCAGTGGGAGCAGTGTTAGAGATTCTGAGATTTACAGTTGCTGAGTTGTGAGACTGCTCGCTCCATGGTTGGTCAGTCAGTTTGTAGGGATGGATTAGCATGGGAGAGGTCACAACAGTGCTTATCCTCACTGCCCTGTCCCACTAGGATGACGCAGTGGGATGACAGGATAGACTTTCATCAGTTCAGAGAACACTTTTGTATTCGAATCAGTCAGTATCAACAAACACTGAGCTGGTTATCTTTGGTATCTACTGACCATTGAACTGTTTTCACTTTTTCAGACATTCAAAGTTTTACACTACTGAACTCCCCTTTTTCCAAAATGCAGAGCTGTCATACTTCTGTCCAGGATTTCCACAAAGAAAACATTTGGGTGCATGCATGTGCCATAAATCCAACTTCTGGATATGTCAGGCTCCCCATGCATACATTCAGAGTCAACCTGATCATGTTTAGTTCTTATCTGCTCCAACCAGGATACTAGACTTCCAGAAGAATAGCCAAAGTCCTCCTCTTGCATCCAGACATGTCCAGAGTAACTCAGACACATAGCAACCAAATGAAGAATTAGATTGTGGCTTACTCTGTGAAAGAAGCAATGTGGTTTCCTCGTGCTTTTTGAACCCCTTTACAAGGACTGCCTGCAGTCAGAGATGAGAAATAATACCAAGTTTTTCTGTACAGACTGATGCTGCTATCCTTCCACAGCAAACAGGGCTACTGTATCCCACACTTCAGCAAAAGAAGGAATCCCCTTAACTGGTGTGGAAGGGCTTGCTCCTCCGTGGTCTCAGCCCCCTGCGTCCTGCAACCCCGTTCCAGCCGGGTCAGGTGTGAAGCTGCCCTGGTCCCCTTCAGATGGTTATCTGCATAAAGCATGAAGTCTGTTGCAACCATTCATCCCTCCCTTTGGCAGCTCTGAGTTTCTGTTCAAGTTGTGTCATTTTAGGAGCAAGTAAAAGAGATGGGAATGAAACTTAGCTGCCAGTAGAAAAGGAGAAAGGAAATACAGATTTAAATTATCTGAAGTGCTACGGCAAATGCTGTCAGAAAAATAAGGCGTGTGTCTGTCGTAACCTAAGAATCTGCCTAGGTCTGGTGCAAGAACAGGATGTTTGATAAGCAGCTCTCTGTTTACAGTTTTGCTATCCTAGCCAAATCAAAACTTACCTATGTGTGCTGCTGGGACTACCTTCAATGGGATAGCTCCCTGCAGAATTCCTGTGCTTACTGGGTTTACTGGTGTTTGTAATTCTAAATTTGAATGTATAACTGGGTAGCAGGCTGTCTTCCTATTTCAAAACACTGAATGCTAATTAAATTGAAACTACTCGCTAATGAGTTCTGTATTCACTGGACGGTTTTCACTGTGGTACCTCATTATTTCAAGTCATATAATTGTCCTCTAATAGGAATTCTCATACTGAATCTTATTTCCATTATGTGAATTTCCATAGGTATGCCGTTTTAAGGCACTACTTCAGCTATAAGAAATTTCAAATGAAATAGTGCTATTTAAAGCCAGTGCTTCTCAAGGACAGAAAATCCTTTTTTTTGAATCATCCCTAGTCAATCAGCTAAAAGCATTAAATTTGTCCTAATCTAATAGTGGCTCCAAAGAGTTAAATACATTCCTCTGGAGCAATGCCACTGAGACAAATTAGATATTCCAAGCAGAACCAGGTTCATTGTGTAGTTTGCACATGTGAGACAGTATTATTCATGGAGGTTTTATCAAGAAAAGATACTGAACTTGTCAGAAAATAGTATTTGTTGGGCTAAATTGTGCAATTCTCATTCATGCTTGTGAACATTTGCACAAATAGACCCATTGACTTCCCAATGAAAGTGTTTCATTATGATCATTCCTATTACAGTGATCATTATGTGATTTGAAATAATAAAGCACCACAGCCTCATTGACTTCAGTGACACTGCTTGGTCCACCAACATGAGTAAGGGCTGTGCAATGTAGTTAAGAGGATCTCAATAACAAAACCTCTGTTACCAAGTTAAATATAACCTCCACCACAACCCTGCCATGGAATAGTCACAAAACTGCAAGGGTGCAAGCTCTCCCATCCCCGCGCGTGAACACACGCACACACACACACATTCCCCTCCGGTTTTTCTTTCGGAACAAAACCAGCTGTAACTAGAGGCTGAGTTTTACAAACTGAAAGGAGCTTGTAGCAAAAAGAACAAAAGTGCTAGTCTGCAGAAGCCACCCTGCAAAGAATGTTGGCAGGAGAGGAAGCCAGACCCTTCCAGTGCTGTAACCTTAAACTATCATTTGTTGATGTTGATGTATTTCTAATAAGTGAGGAAACGAGAACACAAGAAAAGGGAGATGGAGAACTTGAGACCTTTTGGAGACTAGGCTTTTCACATTTTTATGTAGCCTGGCAAGGCAGAAGGAACTCTTTATTGAGTGATAATGGCATACACTGCACAATTTACCCTTACGCTTATGTGAATGGGAAGTGCTGTAATCTGCAAGCTTTTCATTTTACAGAAGTGAAACCAGTAAAGAAAAAATGCTTTGTTGCTCACGTCCAAAGTGCAGACAGATATGGGATTGTGGCTCCAGTTTCAGAGAGAGCTGATGCTTCTTCACTGAGTGAGCTATTTAGCTATCAGATGAAGTGGTGTGATCTGGAGCACAGCAGTGCATTGCTTCAGCGTGGAAAAACACTATGAAGTTTGGTCTTTCCATGCACAGTAGGAAGGAGTTGCAGTTAAAAGAAAAGACCATTTTAGTAGCAGTACTGTTGCTTAGGAAGCTGCAGAGCCTGGTGTATGGATTAGTCTATAGTCTTGAGCTGAAGGATTACCTTTATTTGCGAAACAAAAATATCTCTTAGGCATCTTCTAGTGCGTGAAGAAAACAAACGAGTGTCCATAAGCAGTCACTTTCTACCTGAGGATCTCTAAGCACCTCAGAAATATGCAGTGTCCTTAAGCCCATTTGACAAACAAATAGTGACTGACAGAAGTTGTGGCAAAGCCGTGACCAGCACCCGCATTTGCTGGCTCATTCTCTCTTCCACCAGAACGTAACAGTAAAAGGAGTTTTCTACGTCAGTTTTAGAGCAGCCTTTGACTTTGACTGGCTGAGGTGGAAATCGTAGTTGCAGTGAAGTCAACAGAGCAATTTTGTCCCTCGCTGCAATGTCCCAGTTAAGTAGTAGATATTGTAATAAAAATATTTCACAGCCATCAACCCTGTATGAATTATCAGCAGCTGTCAGTTTTTGTGCTGAAAGATTAAGGCCAATAAAAGACATGGTATCTTTTTAAGTTATAATGCTATAAGGATGAAAAAATCAGTCCGTTCCAAGGGTTAAACCCAAGCTTTTTCTCTAAAGTTTCTATGGCAACTAGATGCAATCTGTAGTGATACTGTAGTTAATGAAATGTTTCTTCCAGACCAACAGGGCAACATGTAGCATTCAGTAATGAGGGATGTCTTTGGGGAAAGAACAGTGGCATCAAAGCTGCCTTCTAGCAAACTATACTGCATGCTAAAAGCTGGGGGTAAAGTGTGTCCTGAAGTCCAAATTCCGTTCTGTTTATTCACAGTGCTTCCTTCGTGTCTGCTCTGATGATGAGAAACACTGGTAATAAGAACATTACTTGAGAAGGAAGAGAGTAAGGAAAGAAAATATATCTGATCAATTCCTTAACTGAATCATAAAAAGAAAAAAAATCTTGTAAAAAAGATTTTTTTGTGTGTGTGTTTGAAAGAGGTTTGCTTTTCCTTGTAAATGGAATAGCTAAATGTTGACATTTGATGTCAGCATACTATATCATACCTATATGTGCGTGTGTATGAATTCTGTGGCTACAGATTAAGTCTCTCTGTTGTCGCCTTGACTGCTCAGAAGCTGAAATCTATGTCAGCGTCAATGCAAAACCCAAACCACACATTTTTCTGCATAGATCCATCCCATCAGCTAAAAGATGTGAAACCTGTGCATGTCTATCTGAGAGATGGAGGCAGCAACTTGGACACAACACTCTGCACCTGAGCAGTGACACAAACTCCCCTGGTACCCTCTGGCCCCTTATGGCAGGGGTTGACCATGCTGCCAAGACCCTCTGTCCCTGGGAAAGAGTTTCTTCCCTGTGCATGGGGGCAGAGTTCTTCCCCTGATGAAGAGGGAAGGGCAGGGCAGGGCTTAGGAGCCATCCGGTGGCCTTCTGCTCTGGGCAGGGCTTTGCAGGCTGCTTAGTCACCTCTTCAAAGCTGTAGCTTTGTCCTTGCAGGCCCTGCAAACTTGCAAGAAATCTCACAGATAAGTAAGTAAGTATGACCACAGATACCTGATTTTGGCTGTCTAGGTTTAAGAAGTTGGGTGTTGAATTTCTATAAATACTTCTCCTACACACAGGCCTTGAAGAACTGTATTAATAAACAGTCTATCCAGACCTGATGGATACTTCCCAAACTGCCTCCCTTCAGTGCCACGTGAATGCAGGTGTCAGAGCATGAGAGAAGGTAGGAACATGCTCTCGCCCTAGTCAAAAGAAAGAGAAGCCTAAAAAAACATAGCCAAATGACAGAGGTTTAATTTCATGGCGTGAAAATTAGTTGTTCCGTATGAATGTGCTATGTTTATGTTGTACATGATATACCTACTATGCTGTAGTAATACTGCTGTTGTAGCTATGATGGCCTAAAGACATAAAGAAAGCAAACAGGGCCTCCAACACAGAAATCCTTCTTCAAGGCTTGGAAGATAGCTTAGATGCTAAAATGCTGGTCTGCTTCTTCCAGTGCCATAAATGGATCCAGTAAGGATAAGCATACTTTTTTCTTTCCACTCAGCTGGCCTTGCTGCAGACATGTGTGCAGAAAAAGAGAATAAAACAGGTTACAAGCAACACAAATTCTTACCCCGGAAAGAGAAATGGGTGGCTTATTTCAGTGGGAGAGTTTCAGAAACATACTGAATAAGGACTTCAGAAGTTGGCCTTAGGGCTGTAAAGCGAGGAGCAGGCTTGTCCTCAGTGCTTGCGTGCTTGCCCAGGGGCTGCGGGACACGGTGCCATGGTTTCTTAGCCACAAGGTAGGTGCTTCATTAGGCCCGTTTTTTTTTCTCCAAAGCACTGCTGAACAGTGAGAAGGCTATATCCTTTTAGTTGGACCTGTCAAGGATCTCCAGCTTTGCAGGAGTGACTCCATGTGGCATTAGACGCTTTTGTTTATACATCTGCGTTTGAAGATTTTTAGCAAATCTAGTTTTAAATGTATAAACTGTAAAAAAAAAAACCAAAAACCCCTCATGGCTGTACTCCTGCCTATGTACTATTAAAATACGGTGGAAAAGACTAAACTCATCTCTAGCGGTGTGCTGGATAAAAAGCAGTGTTTCCTTAGGTAAAATTACTGAGATTTTTTTTTATGTTCTGGTTCTTGAAGTGGCATTTACAGCCACAGGAAATAAAGAACAAGGTACCTTAAAATGTCCTTGTAAACTTTATACAGCCACTTAAAATGAAGCACAGTAGTAATTTATTTCCAAAAGGCTGAACTTTGTAAAAAATTTTGTTACTCAGTGAAGATTTCCCTTTCCTTAGCCAGGTTACATTAAAATGCATAATGCTTGTTCTCTGAAAGGCCTCGTGCCCTCTCTCTCTGCTCCTGTTGCCCTGGTGTTCTCCTTTCTCCACTCATACCAAATACATTTGTGGTTAAAGCATTGATAGTTAAAGCAGTGTTAGGTCCAGAAACTTTATCTTCATGCACAGGGATGATATTTGCCATTGTTTTAGCAGCTGCATAAAAAAATGTCCTACAGTATTAAACAGAAGCACTCTGTTTCCAGCTTTCTCCTTGTTTTGGAAACTGTTTGGATCACTAAAATAAAAACAAAACTGTGCAGGCAGTAATTTATATGCCTGAGAGAGGGATTTGTTGTTAAAAAATGCATTATGTTAGCAATAACAGTATTCATTTGAGTTAGATGATATGCAGTTGGAAGAGTTGAACACTTCTAAAACCATATTTTTACAGCCTTCAGTCGTGTCAAATACAACATCTTGCTACAGATCTTTTGCTATTATCTATTTGAGGTTCAGAATAGTATTTCAGTTTGAGATTTCACCTCTGTAAAAAACAAAACAATCAACACAGTCCATCAGGATCACAATAAAGTCTTGTGTCATCAAAATTCAATGTACGGTTCAGAGCAAATCAAAGCCAATCAGAGCATTTTAGTTGGACAGATAGTCATTTTGGTGTAAGGGTATTGCACGTGTCAGCATGGCAGCTGCTGTGCTATGAAAAGATCACTGTGCATAGAGCTGAGGCATAAATAAAGCTGGTCTGGATTCATGTTAAGTTTGCTGTGGCCAAAGAAATTAGCTTCTTCTGCAAAAGTAAGTCAACCTTGAGTTGAGTATGCATTTTGTATTTGTACTGATTTCATGCAAGCTTCATTCGACAACTAGCCCGTAAGTACACTTGCTTTTTGAGAACAGTCTCAGAATAATTAATGTGTATGAGCACTGAGCAGTTATCTGATGAACTGTGTATTGCAACAACAGAAAAAATTTTCTTTGAGATGGATTACGACTTTGCCTTGCAAAGTGTTAGGAAACTGAAGATATTGCATATGTGCATCCAGAACATCTCAAGCTACAGACAGAGGCTGCTGAGACCCTGTCCTCTCCTCCTGCCCTGTGTTGGCCCTGGTGCTCATGTGGCTGCACAGCAAGTTGTTTCAGAGAAGTGATGAAAACTCGTCCTATGAGAAAAGTCATTACTACTTGGTTAGATCAGCTTTCTGGATGAGCAAGGCTGGGAACACACAGCCAGGAACAAGGGGGAAAGGCTTAGGTGGACTTAAGTTGCCCTGGAGGTACTTTTTGAGGCTGCTTTTGCATCCGTATGGCAAAATTCCTAAGAGGGGGGTTGGAGGACCAAATCTTTTGGGTGCATATTCAGTGAAAATTGTTGCTTTCAAGAGGAAGGGACCTGGAAAGCCATGGTAGGAGGAGGAGGCTTCTTCACCTTTGCCCACTAGGTAGATCGAGGTAAGCAGATCTGCTTGCGTAGGTTTTGCTTGCCTTGCTCACAGTAATTTGGCTGGTATAGAGCTACAAACAGTTCCCATGGTGAGTGGGATTAATTCCTTCCTGGATTTCTACACTGTACAGATAGAAGGTAGAAAATAGAAAATTCCTTGCTGAATGTCTGCCCTTTCCTGTTCTTCACAAATCATTTTTGTACCATACCTAAAGAATGGGTGGTCTCACACTACAAAACCAGTACAAAACAGTACACACACAATCTCTGCCTCTTCTATATCATAGTAAAAGCGCTGCAGTTTGTGAAGTCCCATGTTGCTGTTAGAAGTGACCTGTCCTTGCTCTTTCATTATTGATACGTTTACCCACTGCACTGAAAGATTCTTCACTCACAGAGTTTTTCAGCATGTGACTCTCATCATAGTGAATCAAACACCATAATATTGCTAAAGCACATCATTTATCAAACAGGCAGAGGACCAAATTCAGTTCCGGTCTAAATGGATATATAAAGATTACTGTACATGTGGCTTTTCTGGGTCACTCTGTTTTCTGGCAGTATAATGCTTCATGCGAGCTGGGCCGATTGTGGCTGGCGCTGCAGCTCTAAGCAACATGAGATATTAGTGTATGCTGTTTTACCACCATACCTACAAACTCAGGGTACAGCAGCTTTGATGAATAAGATTGTATAAATCCCGAGATGCCTATGAAAGCACTGCAAGCACTACAATGGGGAAGGATTTTCCCCAAACTACTGGCAGTGAAATATACACAGGGAACTAGGTTTGGGTCCTGAACTTGTTCCCTAAGCCAGAAGAGCCTGTGTGAGTTTTACACAGAGAACATGTTTCTCTTGTGGGAAGGACACTGCAGTCTTGGAGGCAGAGGTGTAGGGCAGTGAAAATCAAATATAATGATGCTTCTCACACAGAGGGAAGGTTGCCATGATAAAAGACCAGTTGAGTAAGGAGGCAAAGATGATTAAAAAGAATACACTGCACTCAGGGAGCAGGCCCCCTCTTCCTCTTTGCATACTGCTTAGTCATTGTAGGTATGAAGGTCAAGGCTCTTCAGTATTCTAATGTCTGGAATCAGTGCGATAGCTAACAGCTTGTTGTTTTACATTATAAATTCTTTGCTTCCCCAAATAAATAAAGCTATCTGTATTAGTTTTTTTCTTTTGTTTTTATCTGTGTTATACCCATTAAGTAAAAAAAGTAATAAAAGGAATTTAGGTAATGCTGCTTTTCATAATGCAAGGAATCAATTACATTATTATTACAAGGAAACTATAGGTGTGCTTTCTATTGCTAAGTACTTCTCCTAGAAAGACCACAACATAATGGCCATCCTAAAACCTGGGACGAAGGAGAAGCCTCATCTTGTCTTCCAGGATTGTTATTTTATATTAACTCTTTTCTTGTTGGACTGGAGCTGTCTTTTTTGTCTAATCCTGTTCCAGAGCGGGCATTGCACCAGGGCAGGCACAAATGGGCGAGTCATGAAGTCAATTAACTGCATATATACTGGATATCCCAGTCATCAGATAAAATACCTCTAGCAGGTACATGTGCTCTGACAGGCCTGATTCTCAGAAAACAAGGCTGGTGGTGCACCAGGTCGCGAGCTGGCATGTACTATCATGCACCAAACCAAAAAAACCATATGAGAACCTAGAGACCTTGTACAGCACTGAACAAACAGAGCTGGCTGAAAAGCTGGGGAGTGAAGCGACGTGACAGAAGAAAGTATGTTGCTACCGCTATCTCCAACGCGTGCTTGTAGTTTGTCTCATTCTCTGCACCAGGTAAAGCACCCGGAGCGGTACAAAGGGGTTGTCAGGCTCTGGTGGGGTGCAGATTCCCTGCATGGGGCACAGGGTTAGGGCTCGTGTACCCCTGCCCTGCCCTGCCATCAGCAGGGGTGTTGCATACCAAGCAGCAGAGACCCTGGGCAGCTGGCGGGAGAACCCCGGCTGTAAATGAGGCGCCCTTCCCTGAGTGTGCCGAAAGCCATCACAGCCTCAGGGCAGCGGAGGCGCAATGCTGGGCACCCCGGTGCAGTGCACTGCCTGCTAGCATAGCGGGAGGGACCGCAGCCTCCAGTAACCATGGCATCCTTCGCTCTGCTCCAGGACTGGAACCAATTTCTGTGGCCATCCTGTCATTTTAGTGCATGAAACTCTACTAGTCAGTGTGCACAGATACAAACTTTTTTTCTTGAATATTCTTCTACCACCGGTAATGTCACTAGGTGACCTAATTCCTTCATTCACACACATTTATTTTTAGTGAATGTCAGATAAAATAAGAGCATCATTGTGCAGGAAAGAACAAATCAACTGTATGAACTTCTTTTCTAGAGGTGAACAGTCTGGGGGGGAAATTAATGTCAATTTTTAATTACAACATGACAGTAATATTTGACTCCCACTAAAATTCTGCCATTTCAAATGCAGGGGAAGAACTATGGTCTCCTCTTAAATGCATTAAATAAATAAATACAAACTTATACGAAACTACATTTGAAATGTGTGATTTAAGTGTAAAATAGCTTAAAATGCAGCTGCTATTCACCCGTAGAGGAGAGAGACGTTAATTAGTATAATTTGGCAGTTAATTGTCATAAATGTTATTGAAAGATTCTAATCATAATCATCCATATCTAAGCAAATACCTGGAGACTATTTAGAATCCATAAACTACTTTATGCTAATATATTTATATACTCTAATATAATACATATATGTTATGTGTGCCTATCAATATATATCTCTCTGTCTCTATACACACACCACATACGTGCTATGTCCCTTAACAGAGAGTCATCTATTGTAGGTTTGCATCTATTGCAGGTTGTTCTATAACTAGAAGTCTCCTTTTCTTTTCCCTTCATATGTACCAGGTGTGGTAGATATTGGCCTCATTGAAAATGAAAGCTAAAACTTCCAGCCTTATGTCCAAATTTGTAATTTAAAAATAAAATTCCATTCAGTCATTTTACACATAAACCAAAAGTTACATGTTTGTATGTGTATGTACACATACATATTTATGATTACAGTATTCGTAATGGTAGTATGGTAAGGCTGAACAGCTTTCTGAATGCTGGAGAAAAGACTCCAGCAATTTGAAAGGTGAAAACTGGTCTCAAATATTCCCTGTATGCAAGCTTTTTGCTGGTAGAATTCAATCAGTGTAAACATTTTTATTTTGAACAGAACAGAAAGAAAACAGGTCACTAATAATAGGTAATGAAGTAGAAAGATAAATTACTTGAAATCAAATAATGTATCAGATTAGCTAGTGATTAAAATAGATTTTCTTTTTCTATCAGGAACCTAACCATTAGTTCCAGGCAACAGTATTCACTGTGTCAGCTCCAGGTTTCTTATAAATTCATGTCTGTGGCAATCACCATCTAATCAGTGATGCACCGAAAAGATTTTCTAGATGTTAAAGGCTAGGCTTTGATTTACGCAGAGAACAACCTCTGCACTCCAGTTTAATGGTGTGGCTGGGACCCAGGCTCCGTGAACCTGCTTCCCCAGAGCCTCGCAGAATTCACATCCAGGCCTGAACTCCATGGCGTTGGTCTGTCAGCCCAGGCAGAGCTTTCACTGTCCAAGTGACAACTCCTGATTCCCTTCATTGTATTTGCTATGAATTTTCCAGTGAGACTACACGTGGGAGTTGTCAGAGAGAGCAGATTAGCTGCATCGAGGGTGAAGTAGATGCAATGTAAAGGGTGAGATCAATTTACAGATACCTTTCATTTGCGGGGGGAAATGATATTTTGTGCCTTGGATTAGCAGTAGAAGAATATTCTAGCTTACCTAATAGACTTTTTAGGGGTATTATGAAGAATTTCCTGTGCAACACTTAGCATTGCTCATGAGGAAAACAAAGTCACGTCTGAAAGCAAGCCATGGGTAAAAACGGTCTGAAGAGCACTCCTTTCCTAATGCCTGATTGGACTCAATTAACTACAGCAACTTCTGCTTTGTGTCACTTGCCATCTGCTAGTCCTCGATTAGACCGTCCCCTGGGAACTGACCTGCACAGCTCTGCCCCGGCTGGGGCACGCTTTCTCCCACGGTTGGTCCTCAAGGCTCCCGTGAAAGTGCTCGATGCTGGAAGCGCTGCCCAGCCCAGCTCTTCGTGGCTCTCCAGAGGGAGCAAGCGGACGGACCGTGCTCGAAGCGCTTGGCAGGAGCCATTCTCGCAGGGAAGGCAGCACCTGTGCCAGGCGGCCGTGGGGTATGGTGGAGCAGAGAGGGTGGGTATCCACGCACTGGTATGTCCGATGGGAGCTGGGGCAGAAGCACCTACTGTAGTACACTTCACCCCTTGGCCACTGCTGAGGGCTTTTATGCCAGTGCTATATGTTAGAGCAGGTCCTTTGCTACTTTAATGCCAGGGTCTTATCGGCCTAAATCACGGATGTTATCTTAATAGCTTCATCTGCTGCTCAGCTGAGTGGAATTTGGACACAGAGAAGAACTGAATCCCTCTGCTTTATGAGAGAATATTATCTTAAAGCACTGCTAGAAATATTGTGAAGAAATATTCCTTTGGAAAACCTCTCAGTGCCTGCCCAGTCTCAAGAAGTGCTTTTGCAGGTAAAGAGAGGGAAATGTTGTCATTTGAGGAGTGCTGTCCTGCCAGAATTTAGTTGGCTTAGTTCTTCAAATGTTGCCTTTCAAAACCAAACTAGCACTGCAGCAGCCTACCAGAGAGTCCTCATGCTGGAATCATTTCTTAAGCAACGATTTGCAGATAGAATAACTGAGCAAAGTTTAAAGCCATATGCCTGAATTCTAGGAAGAGGACTGAAGTTTTTCTGGCCTTTGGAATAGCAGTATAGCTTATTATTGCCTGTAGTCCATATGATTAGGATAACATGAACATGCTCATAGGAAGTAACTGAGGAAGTGACCATTTATGCTGCTGCTGCCCAGAAGTCTAGAGCATATGGTTATTTATTTATCCACTGCAACAATTGCTTTGTAAACACCAGTACATTCTTGGAGAGAAACAAACCAGTATCTCTCAGCAGGGAAGAGGGAGCCCACTCGTGTGTCCCACCCAGCGACCATGGCCAGCCATTGTTTGGGGCTTCGCTCTCTGTTATCACACGGGGGATCTCAGCCCATGCTAAACACAGCCCAGAAAGCCACATTCCTGTGTCAAATGTTGTCATCCTCAGAGTCCAGATGAGAAACTTGAACTGAAGCAGGTGAAGTCATCAACAAGGAAGTGTCCCATTTTTGTGCTGATGTCCATGTTAAATAAAAAGTGTGAGAAATTAAGCAGAGAAAATGATACTAAAGTAAAGCTGTTATTAAAAGGGTACAAATTCCACTAAGCATCAACAGCACTGAGTTCAGTAAACAGAAAGGTCATCTTTCCATCACTGCCTCACTCCCAACTGCAGCATGACTCAGAAGAATAAACAATTGAATAGGTTTTGTTAGATGCCTGCATGCAGATTTGTCTGGGTTTTTTACTACTTGAAAATTCTTTCAGTTAGTTGTTTGTACCACAAACAACAAAATAAATTCTTAAAAAATGCAATTGTAAAAGCAATATTTTTTGGCATATGTTTAACAATGAAGTGTCCTGATTTCTGAAAGATTTCAGCCACAGATCATTTTATTACATGGCCCTGCTTCGACAGAACTGTAGAAATTGAAGGCAAGAAAGGAAAGGGAGAAGTGAGAGGAAAAGCCATCATGGATTTGTGCATGGATCTAGAGGTCGAAAGTGCGTACACAGCAGGTATGCATGTGCTCCAGAGATAACCATAGCAGCAGTAACAGTTGTCATAGTCTGAAGTGAAGAGGAATAAAAGGAATGCTGGACACCACTGAAACTTCACTTAAACCATCAGATTTGGGCTGCCTCTCTCTGCAGGGCAGGCTTCTTTCCAAATGTTTTGTGCCCTTTAGGGCAGCCAGAAAAATCTATTCCTTGTGACCTTTTTAAAAAAAAAGTGTAAGTAAAGTTTGCAGTATGATATTTGTATGCAGGGATTAGCTCTTGGTTTCTTTGCTTGGTACCTTAGGGTATATTTTTAAAGCACTACACAGAATTTCAGTCTCATTCGTCAACTTCTATTGACTTTAAACCTCATGAGTCACTTTGACAATATATCCCAGAGGCTTTCTATCTTACATTGGCTTTTATTTCAATTTCCTTGCTTTTTGGGAGTTATTTCTGAATTTAGGGTTAGCTCATATGGGAAGTTGGCCTTCAGGAGAATTTTCTTAGCTTAGAGTTGGTCTGCTTTCAGCTTTTCACACTATTATTTTATTTTCTGGTTTTCTTTGTGGAAAAAAGACATTTTTGTTAGTATCTGCAATTTCTTTTGCTTATTTGGTTTACGCATGCCAGCAATGGCTGCATTACCTCAACGTCACTATGCATGGCCCCCTTGTGAATGCTATTGTAACTTATGTGTAACTGTAAAAGTATGTACTCAGTAAGACCCGCAGTACTATAATGGCTAAGTGCTATAAATAAGACCTAGCAAAGCATTTATAAATTATTTTCTTTGCAGAATGGCTATTTTCTTCTCTCTTAAGAAGAAAATCCCAGCTGATTTTCCATATCAAATCTTTCAGTGAATCACATGATGTGATAAAGCTTTATGAAAGTGATACACTGCTCCATAGCAGCTGGACGCACATCAAATCCTCTGCCTCATAATCTGTTAAGGTGCCCAGACTGGTGCATTGGCTATTATTTGTGGCTCTCACATAGAAGTTATGTCAAACAGAGAAATTCACAAGGGTGAGAGAGACATTTTTTCTGTCCCTAGAAGGGATTTCTCCTGATTCACTTCATTACTCCTCCCAAATGCTACATAGATAAATACCGTGAAGAAGGGGAGCTTAGTGAGAGATAGGTCTGTGTTCTGCTAAATATGGATGGTAGCTAGAGTTACCCTGAGTTCCTCTCACTGACTGGTAGTACCAGGTGGGCTAAAAGGCATGACAAAGAGCCAGCTTCCTCGGTGCCAGAAAAATCTCAGTCAGTGTTAGCTACCTTTGCCAGGCTGTGCCATGATGTACATCTGGGTATAGCATCAAACAAGTTGTTGACAAAAGAGTAAGTATTTCCCCTGAAGCGCCTGGCAGAAAATAAACAGCTGGAGCAACTCTCAGTAAATTCTTATTTCCTCAATAGCATTCTGGTAACAATGAGAAGAGGAAGGAAAAGCCAAACAAACAGTACATCTGTTACAAGTGACACAATAGTCTAATTTCTCCTCTCGTGACTTTATGTGGTCACATACCAGTATGCAAATGGCGATAAATACTACTGTTAATAAAGGCAACTGATTTCCATCTGGGTATTCAGGTAGCAAGATGGTGAAAAGTCAGGCTGAGTATTGTTTTCAAAAACATTTTCTACTTTGCCATGAAATATCAGCTGACCTTCCATTTTCCTAGTGTCTATCTCATCTAACTGACAAAACGTTGCTCCAGGATTGGTAAGCATATTGAAAACATGAAACAATATCAATGACATTCTTATTGCAATTGAGCAGAGAAATTACACTCTCAGCCTTTCCTTAGAATTGTAAAGGTCTGGGCTATAACTATGGCATACATGATATTGCTGCACATCATTATCAACAGTATTATTTTCATTAAAAAACATCTTCTCTTAGTGTCACTAACCATTTCTCATTTGATTTTTGAATAAAATGCTTTACTGAACTCTAATTAGTGTAGGTGTACTCCATTACCTTTGGCTAGAGAGTTGGTTATCTTGGAAAAGGAAGATAAGATTTTGTTAGTATTTAACTATATTAAATAAGCCTGTGCTACATTCCATTCCATTTTCTTTGTGCCTTCAGATCAGATTGTTTTCCCCTTCAAAACTCTTTCTAAAGCTTTGCTTTTTGTTTGGATCAGTGTAATGGGCCTGTAGTGGCCCTGACCACTGTTTTTCTCCTTCCCTGATGCTTCACATGTAGCTACTACATACGTGATTTTCTGGTTTCTTGGTACCATTCCATTTGATAAATTTACTGCTAACACTTGGCATCAGACCTGGAATTTTCTGTGGCCCTCCTTTTGAAATTCAGTCAAGACCTAGGCCTTCACATGTGGAGATTTGTTTCCAAGTCAAGGCAAGTTCCACACCCTTTTTCCAACCTGTCCCTGCTTAATTTTAGGAACACAGCTATATGTTCTTTAATAACTACCTCTTCCTTCTTGTATAATGAGCCTAATTTTATATTTCCCTGCTTTTCAGTTTTATGACTAAAGGGCATTGTTTTCATTTCCTTTGACTATTGAATATATTGAGTTTGTTCTTATACCTCCTGACCAATAAGGTGTTTGTTTCTTGGTTGACTGGCATTTTTTTTGTCATTTCCTTATCTTCAGTAATGTTTTTGAGACTTTTCCTACAATCTTCTGCCTTAGTGTGTCAGTTCCAGATAGGATTGGCACCTTTGACTTAATGACATTCCCGCCTTCCTGAAGAAAGAGGTTTTTGAGTTTTTTGCCTGGCTGACTTCACTAGTCCCCTCACTTCCCTAAAGTATGTCCTTTTAAGTTCAGAGCTTTCACTATTATGTGTACTGCAACACTCACAGTAATAATAGCGCAGTGTAAACATCCATGGCAACTTTGAATTAGGTTACTCATGCACTACTCTAACTGTAGCAGTTAGGTTTGCTCAGGCTAACTGACTCTATTTCTTACGTAGGTTTTGCAGCCTGCCCTGAGCTCCAGGCTACTTCACTTCACCTCCTGCTAGTGCCCAAGTTCATTACAGACTGCTGAGTTACAGCCCGTGCTTTCTGTTTGTTCTTCCATTCCATTTAAATGGCATCAGCTTCAGATCATTCAATTCAAGGTTATTTCCTATGACCAAGTTCTTTTATAAATGTCCTTATTACTAACAAAACCAAGCTTAAAATAGAATTCTGTCCAGTTGTTTTAACAATTATTTGATGAAAATATCTGTTGGTAATTGTACCGGGGAATAGCTGGCCTCTGAATTGTTAGTGGCATTTCTCTCAATGCTTTTGCTTGGAAAGCTAACGTCACTTACAATTTGTTTCCTTCCAAAGTCACAAGTTTCTGTTTACGTACGCAGAATCTCCTCTAAATAGTTCTTGGTCAGAGGGAGAGAGGTTTCGACTAGACCTCATTTTGTCACTTGTTCCTAGGCAATAGTCTCTGTTTTGGCTGCTGCTTTTTCTACCATCTGAATAGTTGGCTGTGTTTGCTCTTAAATATCTTCATTTCTCCTGTGACGGAAAAGTTACATCACTTGTTCCTGATCCAAAAGAAAACAATAGATGGCTATTTCTTTGGTGGACTTTCTGCTCCAGTTTGATACCCTACCATTATCTCTTTGTATAGCATCAACCCTGACCTTAATGACCTCATTTCCTTTTGTATCCTTCTAACTGGTAACAAGAGTCTTTGCCACACTTCTCTGTCTATGTGGCCGAGAGGCTAGCTGTTGCAGTGCCTGCTGGTAGTTGAGGAGCAATTGTTATTGACTTGTAGATGAGAGGCACTTCAGCGATGTGCTCTTGGCTATCGCCAGGTTGAAGGGTAACAAAGAAAATCAGGGAGAGTTCTCTCAAGGTCACAGAATAAACCCCATCCTCGTTCCTATGCACTGTTTACCCACTGACATCCCTTCAATGAAAATCAGACAAAAACCGGGTTTCTTAAGGAAATGATGCTTTGTTTATGGAATTTGGTTTGCTATTATTTATTTATTTATTTATTTAGTATTCTCAAAATTTTTGCTGAAAGGGTAGAAAATTGGTGCCTGAAAGCAAAACTGGAGGAAATTCAAAGCACAAATTTAGAAGTTTTCCTTGCATATTCATGTAGAATAAATATTCCATGTTTTGTCACTGTTTTCAGGATATTTTCTGCCTGAATTCACAGATAGACTGTGGGTAAGTTTTAGAAAATGTAGTAGATCACCAGGCACTCTGTTTAAATAAATGTCATAACATTAAAAGAAAACTGACAATATTAACTGTACAACACAAGGATTTGTGTTCATATTAATTTTATTTAAATATCTGTGAGAATGATAGTAATTTTTATCACTCTCTGAAACAAGTCGGTAAAAAAATGCACAGGGCAAATAAAATCCACCAGTTAGAAGCTTTCTAAGTAGGATCCATTAAGGATGAGGGAAGTGCTTCTGTGCACCTTTCACACTCATGATGTACTTTAACTTGAATGTGAGGCCTCAATTACTCCACTTAAAATACAGTTCAAGCTTCACCCTAATGCATTTTCATTTAAAAATGAAGTTTTGACTATAGATATCGATAGAAAAAATCATCCATTCAGAAAACCTAAACCTTCTTAAAACTGTTTATTTTTGAGCAGTGTTCTTCAAAGTTAATACAAGCTATTTACATGCAGATTGAGCATTACCTATGTATCTCTGGTTTTGAGTCCTTTTTCCCTCTGTGCATATGTAGGGAAAGGCAAAGGAGGGGGGAGGGAGAAAGAAGGAGAGACAGAAAGTTGAGAAACCTCTGCTTTGATTGCTGATAAGTTCTCTGCAGAAGTCACTGATGTTCAAGGAGGCTATAGAGAAGTTTAACCACCACCATCAATAAAATATTTCAATGGTTTATAATCTCAGAGTGAGAGCCCCTTTCAAATTTGTTGCCTCTTTCTATTACAAAATCTGCAGCTGGCTCTTCAGCATGCTTCGCCTGATGCATTATGTTAATCAGTTCCCTTATTTTTGCTAGGCAGCACCCACTCCTCCAAAAACCCCACCTAATTGAGTGCACTATTTTGGGGTGTTTTGTCTTGCAGCTGGGAAGCCAGACTTTTTGCCAGTAATTTGTAGACTCTGCTTATGAATGAAACAACTTTGTAGCTTCCTCACGCTGGGTTTTTGGAAGCTATTTGTCAAAGCATTTTTCATAGTTCAAGGCAGAAGTCTCCACTGCGGAAGTAATGAAAAACATTTGGTAACTAGTGGAATTTGTTGATACTAGTTTTTCTGTTTTTAATCACAGAGGTGGTCTCCTGCTGGGAGTTTCCCCCTTTATATAAATCTTCTGTAGAGAGGACATTTCATGTCTTTCTCTTGTAAGACGTTTTGGATTCTCTAGATTCTTTCTGAAAAGTCTGTCTTTCTTCTTCTATGACTTGCTTCTTTTCCTTGTTTCTTTTCTTTTCCTGTGAAAACTTTACATATTCAATAATATTTTTAAAAGTTTAAATTATGCTCTTTGGGTTTTTTTTTGTCTCCTTCAAGGCTTTAATTTTCTTGGAATTTTACAATCTGTGTCTTATTAAGGTTTAGTTCTTAGCTTTCCCTGCCCTTTTGCCTTTATAAGAGCAGTCTTCTGGTAACTAGTGTTTCACGGTGCTGGAAAGATTGCAAAAATACTGACATGCTCTTTCCTCCCTCTGAAAAACTGCCTGAGACAGATTTTTCTCAAGCCTGTTCCATTTCCAATTTAGTCAAGCCACTAGGCTGCATCAGTAACTCTTCCTCAGTTAAGATTGTTTAAAGCAAGTACTCTATTTTCCTATTAAGGTATCTCCCTATTTCCCTCTAGAGAAGCGCTGCTACTAGAGATTGCAGGGCTGGCTGCACAGCATTAGGAGATATCAATTTTTCCCTCACCAGCCATGAATGAGCCTGATCACGGCCTTCAATTTGATTATGAGTGCAGGAATGAACGTTGGCCGAGGAATGGAGGAAATGTATAAAGCATGGCTATTTCTGTTCACAGGCACTAGTGACAGAGGGTAGTACAGTGTTTCTCTCTAAGGAACGACCATTTCAAGTCTTTTGTTGGCGCTCTCTGTTGCTTTGGCAGATGCCCAGGACTGATGGGTGCGGGGTGGGCAGGCATGCTCCTGCTCGAGGAACGGGGCCAGAGCGCCCGGGCGATCACCTCCGCGGCAAGAGGAGTCACAGGTGAGAGCTTTGCCACAAAGGACAGAGGGCAGGAAGCAGGATGCTAATGCCAGAGCCAACACAACGGCCAAATATAGCAGGACAGGACCTGGTGCAAATGGAATGGTTAGGAGTTCAGTAGGCTGAAGTCTGGAGGAGGAGAGCGCATAGCAACTGCTGAAAATCTAGAGGTGGTAGAGTTCTAACCAGAGGCAGTAAAATTCTAATTATTTTGTCTTCCTCTTCTCCTCATGTCTTCCATGTATCTCATCAAAACTTGAAATTTTCAAGGGAAATATTGACCTCTTCCCACTTTGAGAGCATGGTGCTTGCTAGAGTGCTGGGACCACAGAAGGCAGGCAGTTACCTCCTGGGTTGCCTTCTAATTGGATCTTTGCTTACCTCCTACCAATAAGTAATGGTCTAAGAAGTTACACTTGTGGTATTTACAGCCTTTTCTGTAGAAATGAAAAGCATTTTTTCTATTAAAAGTGCAAGTGAATGTAGAGCATTCCCAAAGGTTCTTGACTTTAGTAAAGAGACCCTTTACCCAGGAGACAGTCTAATCTTTTAAACTTCCTTCCCATGAGCCCGTTTTTTAGATAATCCATCTTTCCCTGCTAGCATACTACTCTTGATAATGAGCCTGTCGTCACATCAGGTTAAAATGTATCACTACAATTAATTTCTTTAAAATATATTGTTCAGAGGATAATGAGAACTAAGCCCTATTTTAAAGCTGATCAGACAGTGCAAGACAAGAATCTAATTCTTTTCATGAAAACCGACAGACTTTTACTTCAAAACCAACTACACTTCATTAAAACTGTGATAAAAGCCTGCAAAGTAGAGCTGAAATACTGCAGCTGCGAGTTCTCCAAAGAGAGGGAAGAATTCTTATATTGTTTCAGTATGACACAATGTGTATGTAATGGATTAACTCTACTTCCAGACACATTTGGACCTGAAGTATTGATTTTCTTCCTTCCTGTTCATATAACCAAAGGAATTTGGAGCCAGACCCACTAAAAGACTTTTAGGCACCTTAGGTGGAACTTAGGTGGAATTTAGATGCCTATATCCAAAATCTTAGTGCTGAAAACCTCTGCTTCAATTGCCAGGTGATCTTGAAGGTACCAAAATTCTTTCATTTGATCTAAAGCTTTCCAGGCATTTTTTGCACAAGCTCCAAACTGTCTCAGTTCTGTGCTCGTACCTAATCAAAATCACAAACTAGAGAGCAGACGCTTTTCTTCTTAGGGGCTTGAGGCTGCAGGTATTTCTGGAATGCATTTAATATTGCTGAGCCCTCTAAAAATAAATTTGTGATAGCCACCACCTTCTTTTAAGGCACAAGAAGAAGCACGTGTCATTTCTTCTACAGTGGCCTAGGGCACTAAGGTACCCTAAGAGATCCAGGTTTGGTCCCTTCCCTTCCACCACTTGAGGAAATTGAATAGCGTTCTCGATGGATGGCATATTCTGAATGGTGAAAAAGGGAGAACTGAAGAGGAGCAGAAAAATGATTAAAGATTTCACTGAGCTAAGGAGGAAGAACATAGAGGGTGGTAGAACTCTGTGCCTAGGAAGCTAAGATAAACCTCATAGATGGTAGGGAGGTAAATTCTGCTTCCACATGTCTTTTTCAATGTTTAATGTAAAACACTATTTTATATTATCCAGTAATTTTTTTACTAAATAATCTGATTCAAGGCAAATCAATTTTCAGTATTATGGTGTTATTGTATTATGATGTTATGTTCCAATAGAATGGCGGTTTGTTTTTTTTCTTTTTTTTTTTTTTTTTAAATCAACTTAATGGTAAATGATGCAATAAAAAAATACAAACCAATACAGGAAGGGTAAAACAAGTACAGAATTATGTGGTGTATTTATCATGTGCTTGTAGCTTGCAGCTTGCAGCAGTTTGCCAGTTAAACTCTTTAGGAAATGTAATAAATAGTAACAGAAATATGATGATCTCATCTATATGTCATGGAAATACTCTGCAACTGAGGTGACAGCTGAAACCCACCATTCTTTCTACAAATAAGCAGTTCAAACACATTAAAATTCTAGGGATATCATTTTTATGAATAAACTTAGAGTAAGGTTTCTTACTGTTTAAAACATAAAAGTTAAAATTTCTTAGCTAGTAATCATTTCCCATACATGAGAGCAATCATCCTAAAGGATGGCTTTGGCAGCCTGGCAGCGTAAGTGGTCAGAAAGCTGCCGGTGGACATTGTGGAAAAACATAATAGTTCCATATGTAATTATGGAGATACTCCTATCAACTCATACAGTGAAACCAACTCGTCAGACATGGAGGTCATTACAAGGGATGGCATTACATCTGGGAAGCAAGATGATGTTATATAGCTTTTGTTCATCAGAAATGCAGACAGTGTGGTGATGATGAGGACTTGTCTGCTGGATGCCAAAACAAACTGCTGAGAGACATCTATGGGACAGAACTGCAGTGCCACGGGAAAACACTTGGAAACGTTTGTAGGGTTCTCTGTGAAAACAACACAATGATGCACAGAAAATTTAAATTTAGAAAAGGGGTTGAGAGCAAACCAAAAAAGATTACTATAACACTTTGTGGACCTGTAGTGTTCCCATATCTTGACTATTGCATTAAGTTTGATGATTTCATCCCTAAGTGTATGTAGAAGAATTAGGAAAGAAGAACAGAACAGGACAATAAAAAACAATCAAATGTTTTGCATAACTTCTGCACGAAGCTAGAGAAGAACAACTTCAGAGACATGATAGATATCCATAATATCATGAATGATATGGAAAAAGAAAATGGGAAATAGTTAATGAATATGTCTCACAGTATAAAGGGGAACCTGATGAAATCAGGTTTTAAAACAAACCAGAAGAGGTTGTGCTATTGTGCAAGTTCAGATGTGGAACCAAAGATGTTGTCTAATCCAAAAAAGGGCTGGAATAATCTATGAAAAATAAGGAATCTTCTTAACATGGTCATGTAGATCCAACATCTAATTTAGGAAGTACTTCTGTTCCTGACCTAGAGAAGGTTCATACACAGTGCTTTTGCTCTGACTCAATATGGATTTCTGGGGTAAAGAGAAGACTGGCAACATGTAAACTGTAGTTGCTGGAAGAACCATGTTAACAACTTTCATGAACATAAAACATTGCAAAAAATGGCTTAGAGAATAGCGTGAAAATTAAAATAGAGACCCTCTACAGTCTTTCTCCCCAGCCCAATCAAAATTTGTGAAAACTTTCTAAGTCTTAAACTTGAAAAAATGCAGAACTGCCCATTTCCAGAGATGCTATCTGTAGCTGGTTTAAAGTTACTTATGATTGCAAAGCCTGGTACAATGCTTTAGGAGTGCTGTGCGACAGCAAATTAAGTAGCTGTGAGCTTTTTGTAGAAAAAGAGTAAAGAAGTTCTGGGGAGAGGAGCTTCCTTATTGGCCCACAGTGAGAATTTTGATAACATCTTTTCTAGCTAATCTTAAAGCCAGAAGGTTTTTTTTTGTACAGTATTGAGAAGAAATGTTGATTTAGAGAAATAAATTAGTTCCTTAAAATATATATTTTTAATACTGCAAAACAAAGGAACCATTAGAAATATCACTCCCAATGCTAGAATATGTCTCTTTCCCCTGAATACAAGCATTTTCATACAGGTCTAATGAGGATTAGGCCACCCTCTGAGGCTATGAATTTAGTGATTGGTTTGTGAAAGCATATTAAAAATCACTGAAAATGTTACTCAATTCATTGTCTGATCTGCCAGTAGGCAGCATCTGAACAAAAACATGATTTCCCTTTGTGAATCATGGGTACTATTGATTGTCTTTCCAGTAAATTTGTAAAGCTATAGAAAGAATAATATAACTTGGTCCTGTAAGTCATATTCTCAGTGAATGAGCTTTTAGAAGTGGAAGTTTTGGTGATTTAAATTTACAGCAACTCAGTCTGAATTTTAGTAGGATGCTTGTCAAAACTGAACCATGCCAGAGTCTAGATGGCTTAGCCAGTGCTCTAGGAGTCATGGGATGTACAACAATTATTATGGTTACTACTAATAATGAATAGAGCTCCTCTACCTCTCTTTCAGCAGATCCTTCCTCGAGGCTGAAAACATGCAACTTCCCTACCTTGAAACTAGTGAGAGTTTGGATGATTAGAGCCAAGTAAGAATAAGTAAATAAATATGCATATTAACTTTGTATCTGTTTGTATGGGTAAGAAATTTTCTCTTATTTCGTAAGAGCCCAGTGCTGCAAGATGCTGATTGTTCTTGATATACATTTAAGGAGGATGTCCAGCATTTTCTATCAGTTGGTTGGCATATTTGAAGCCTTTATGATCTTTTGAGCTTTTGGTAATCCCGAGGTGGTGTATGCTTAAAAATGTCAATACACAAAACTTACCTGTCTTTCACAAAATTTTAGTTAGCATAAAGGAATTCTTGGAAAATATGCTGAATCACTGACCTGGAAAGCAACATCTATTTAGGTTCCACTGCATCCACTAGTACCTTACCTGTTGACTTCAGTGAAATGGGAAATTATTTCAGATGAAACCCAAGTCGTACCACTATAAAATTCATCTTAATTACTCTGCCTTAACTTTGGAATTTCTTATTTGGAATGACCATTGCACAAGTCCATCACCTTGCTCAGTTTGGGTTTTTCAGCTCACTTATATCTATGTATATAATAATATAATGTAGAAAATTGGTGTAACTCAGGTTAGTGAAGCTGTATCACTGCTCTATCAATGACACGGAAAAGCACAATTGTGTATTTGGTAAGTGTAAGAAAGTAGATGGACTAATATACCTGATAGGACACGGCCAATATTTTGGGTTGACCCGACCCTCTCTCTCTCTTCAGCTACAGACACTGTCTTAAGAATTGAGAGGCATGATAACAATGTGCTTTTAAAAATATTCATGTTGAATTATTCATTGCATTTTAATAGTGAATAATCGTATGCAACAGGTGTTTTTCCTCTGGCTTGTTGAATTGCAGTATAACTAGCCTCCGGTTATTGGCCTCAGGGAAAGAAGCAGTAGAACAAATCAGCCTTATTTTAAAATAATTACTGCAATCCTACAGTGCCTGTCAGTTGTTATTTTCCTGTTTTATGTCAATGTACAGTACATGTACAAATAGGACTCTGAAACTGGGAGAAAATATGCAACCTATTAAATAAAATTTGAGAAAATAACTTGTGGATTTAGTAAATATGATTCCCATAGAAGCGAAGGGCTCATTCCATACATTGTG
The DNA here is from genome assembly GCF_964188355.1 of Buteo buteo. NCBI lineage: Eukaryota > Metazoa > Chordata > Aves > Accipitriformes > Accipitridae > Buteo > Buteo buteo. Next base: position 30,591,213 of record NC_134176.1, on the reverse strand, counting down.
TTAAAATCCTTTTGAGCAGTGTGATGGTGAATTGCTAGCATGACAATAAAAGGAATAAGGATTATTATAATTTTGCTCCAAATAATTGCTACGATATAAAGATGTATTTGGGGCCTCAGTTTGTGGCTTTTACGTCAGCATTTAAACAAGATTAATTTAATTTAAGCAGGATTAAGTAAAATTTCAATAGGGATTGAAAGTATGTTTCACCACTCTGATTCTTTTACATTTCTAAAATACAATGGCAGTTAATAAGACATTAGTGCTATACCTAAGTGATAAATGCTTACCTATTTAATTCGACCGATGGAGCACAATCTTCTGATGGATTCTGGATATTAACAAAGGGGAAATCCAGCTCATTCCTCCCTCCCACGCTTGCGCACTTGTAACACTGCACAAAGTCTGCAGGTCAAGGGAGAGCTTGCAAAAGAATCTCTCTGAATTTGGGCCTCTCTAAAATCTACAGAAAACTCATATACTGGATGGCCCATTTTGGAAGAGGGCCTAGTGATCAGAGACATGCATGTGCATGTCCACCTCTCCAGCTGAGGGTTTCTGTTAGATCCCTTCTCTTACACACCACTCAGACTCCAACTCTGAATAATCTCTGTCTGATGCCTGGTCAGGAAGATGCTGCTTGCTATGACAGCGACTGATACTACCACTATTCTTGCAGCACATGTAGGTGCACTTAGTAGGTGGAGTCTTTGGTGCCCAGATATGATCCTCCTGAAGGTAAGTCAGTCACCTACGCCTAACGGCAACCATCTGTGACCACCTTTGAACAATATAGTGCGGCCCTATGCATCGGTTTAGGTCAGGGAGTTAAGAGGCACAGTCTTTTCAGAGGTGACAAATTACTCAGAGATTGATTAGGACAAGCACTGCTGAAAAGTTGCTGTAGTCCTCTGTTTTTTTCAGTCTCTCCCAGGCTAACATACTAGCAGGACCGCGAGCTGTGGACTTCTGATCAGCTGCAATGCACTGCGGCAAGATGTTGCTCAAGCATGCAGCTTTCCTTGAGCTGGTGCCATGTGAGGTAGAGTTGTTCCCTGTAGTGGACTCAGAATCTGAAAAATTTATTCCACTGTCCTCAAATCCACTCAGTGGAACGTAAAGACAAATAAAGAAACAGTTAAAGATTAAATTTGAAGCTATTAAACTTAGGTAAACGTGTAGACTGTTAAGAGGACTTTCCCAACCACAAAAACAATATAAATGGTTTTGTTACGGTTTATTCTTGCAAACCCAAAGCTGATAATTTTTTAATAACCTATATCTCTGCAGTGGTAGGAACCCAAGGCCAATTTACTTGTGCTTCTGCATGAGGCTGGGGAGATTTTGTTTCTACTTTAACAATTAAAGATGCTCTCACAGCACAGACATGGACATAAATTGTTTATAATTTTCACGTTGTCCCCTCACAGAAAATTCTCTTCAGAGCACATAGTGCTATCCAAAAATTGAAAGATGAGATAAAAGCATGTTTTCGGAATTGGAGAGCAATACAAATAAGTACTTATCATACTTCTTTTCACAATCTGCAGCATTTTCAGTAGTGTTTCATAATGTGAAGACTGGATGATATACCAGCACATAGGCAAATGATAACTAATGTAACTTATTTTTTCTACTTGTTTTTATTTCATGTATTTTGTTATTTTGGTACAGTCTGCACGTTAACTTTTTTAAAGAATAATAGTATTCCAGTTAGCTTTTTACACATAAAACGTTAAAATAAGAAAAAATGTAGTCCTTGCATTTAGTCAGAAATAATAAAAACTATGCATTTAAAATGTTAATGAAAGCTGTTGAGTAATTAAATAATTTTGTACATTTATTCTTCAAATTATTCACTAGTCTTGTTTTAGTGAAATACATAGATAATGAAAAGTAGAAAATAGACTTCACAGTTCAATTAAAGATAAAACAGAAGACACTTTAAAGGTTTTCCTTTCTATTCTATTTCTATCCTGTATCTCTCCCTCTCAATTTCAGAGGGAGGCAGGAAGCCAAGGAGTTTCTGCCATAATAAAACAGCACTTCCAACATGTGCCTTCCCATTTCTCCCTTTTAGGTCCACGCAAACATTTACTTCCCTTTCCTTCAGCCAGCAGGGAGACATATCGTGGGCCTGATTCTCAATCCAGAGGAACTCTCCATGGCCATCAGTGAAGTTATTGTGAACTTACTTTGAACTAACTGAACCGTAACTAAAATCAGAATCCAACTCTACATCTCTGAGAGGAGACGGACCAGCTGAACAAGAGTAGGCATGCAGGAAAGTCCTAACACCCTGCCCTTTTCTTCCTATTTTCCTCCTTTGGCATCTTCACAATTCCTCCTGAAAGCTGGAGCCACAACATGTGGGAATCCTGCATTTACTCCAAACTAAGGATTCAACAGAGCAAAACAACTTATTTGCAACAAATTTAAGAGATGAGCAGCTTAGGTCTTGATGCCTTATTTCTTGTGAATTGTATTAATAAAGGCACCCATTTTTTCCCTGTCAAGTCAGATCTGGAGCAAGGTTATTTAAGAATTACAGAAGTTTGAATTATTTTAATATTATTTTCTCTCTAACCAGATGGAAAATATGAAATGTTTCTTACCATTTAAGTCTTTTTTCCTATGTCTCTTATTGTTCTAATGGTGAACGATTAAAAGTTACTTAGATGAAACATCAGCCTAAGTAAAGTTAGTTATGGTGAATCTTCCAGTTGTAGCTCAAGATTTGTTAGATGTAGCCTGCATTTTCATTATACAGTTTAAAAGACCTACATCAATTCCAGGATTCCTTAATCTAAGAATGCATATGTGTACAGACTAACGTATCTTCTTTGGAGAGATGGTCCTCGATTTATAGGGCTTTACCTCTGTTAGAAACAATACAATTGAGGACCTTTTGGAAATGTGGACCCTAGTGGGATACTTAAAAATGCTCTACAGGTGTAGATAATTAAAAGCTCAGTAGCAGGTGCCTATGTGCATCTTCAGTTATATAAACTTTTTTTTTAAACACCCGAGAGCTGGAAATTCAGCTCTGAGTCCATTTTCAAAATGAAATTTAGGCTCCTAAAAAAATTTGTATGTCCTCATAAGCTTTACTCTGTAGCCATTTTTCATGGTTTTGATGTATTGCATCTATCAGTTACTAATTAGTTTAATGAACATATTGATATAGAAATTCTTCTAAACTCAACATATAAGCCCTATGATATTGTGCCACAAACACTGGTTCTTATCTCATCTGTGTGTTGTTTTTATTCTCATCTTTTACAAGGTGCATCTGTAGAAGGAACAAGCACACAAAATTTACAGTTATTCTGCCAGTATCTAATTGTGACCGGAACCTTCTAATTGTTCTAACAATACTAATTAACCATCAGGATCCAAAAGGTATGTGCACACACTCCTCTACTTGGATTTTTAACTTTTTAATTTTTTTTTTCTTTTGGCTTCTTGAAGCAGCTAGTGACAGGGTACATCAACTGTCTGCTTCACTAGAGAGGAAGCTGCTTGGGAGTGTGTCTGTCACTATTGTTGCCTGCTGTAATTAACCGCATGCTAAGAGCTGTAAGCAGCCTGGGAAGCTTGATTGCATCATGCATCAGGGAAAGGACAGCTCAAGAATTTGTGAGTCTTTTTAAATTAAAAAACCCACCTTGGCCAACCAAAGAAATAACTTTAGATATAGTCCTGGGTTCTGTGTGTTTGATCAAAAATCCTAGGTTAACAAAGTAAGTAATGAAGGTGATTTGACAAGAAGTGTCACTATAAGAGATAAATTAAATAAAATAAATCAAGTGAATCACTGATAAAATTAATTTACACATATTTAAACTATGATTTGATTTGATCATGCTCAGTGTTTCTGGTTCATTATGATTATAGGGTCTGATTTCCCAGCTCTTCACTCCTGATTTATGCTAAAGAATGAGGTATACCGTCAGTTTCAGGCTTTCTGTTTTAACTTAATGCTAAATTAACCTTAAATTATGGGTTGGATCTCATTACATTTCTGATTCCCCAAATTAAGAGCATGTCTGTGAAGCAGAGAGGGGGGGAAAGAAAGCGAGTGCATGGGAGAGAGAAAGCAAGAGTGTGATGTACTGCCCAGATGTCTCTAGTAGGAACTGTCTCTAATGCTGGGAAGCAATACGTTACACTGCTGTCCCTACTTCTCTTTTTTATTTGTGAATGTTTGCCAGAGATTATTATCATGCTATTTCTCATCAGAGCTGGAGTTCTAGTTTATCAAAGTGTCAGCATAAGGACTAACACTAGGGCAAATTTGCTGCAATATGGCTAGACTGTGAACCCTGGTCTGACAGCAAACTCACTAGAATCAAACCTATCTCTGTAGCTAAAAAGGGTTTGTAAAAATTATTGGGACAGATTTTACAGGTACTTAAGCCCTAAATAGTTTACTGTGGTGTCTACTATTATAGTTTTCAAAAGCATCTGCATGTCCGGCACTGTTATTTTACTGGGAAGCAAGCATACAGGCATTTTGAAAAATCATAGTGATTTTTTTTCTTGGATTACTGCATGCCTGACACTACAAAGCATATGCAATTTCTCAGTCGCGGGGGCTTCACAGGGCAGGAGGTGCCACACCTCTCAGGAGTCTCCAAATCTCTTCCTTAGAGCCTATCCTCATAGTGACAAGGAGAGCTCCATCTGAATTTATGATACTCCCCCCGGTACTGTTTTTCAATTGTTCTAATCATCAAGGAATTAATCACAAATATTAGAGATTTTCTAATTGTGATGCATATACCAAATATGAGCATGCATAGTCATCTTTTTAGAAATTTAACTCATTTAACAATAATTGAAAGAAATGCAGAACATTGTGCTATTTTGCCCCTTTCCCCTTGACAGCAGCTCTGCACCTATAAACTTCAGGTATTCCTCACCCCAAATCTTAATTATATTTGAGCTTTAAAAAACTCTTAGACTATTTGCAATCTTTTATATGTTTAATGTATTCATGAAGACAGAAATGCAAAGTTCATGGCTCAAACAGAGTAGGGGACAAAAGGGAGGCAGTAAGATGAGGGGCTGAAAATACCAAGGAACTGACATTCATCATTACATCAACAGTAGCACATAGCTGTACGGACACCTGCAGCGAACTGTTTGGCAGCCTCACCCCAAACAAGCACAACAGAAGGCTGTCACAGAAAGAGTCTGCAATTCCTTTTTACAGACTCCAACTCTTGTTTTGCAGCTCTGAATCACAGTATCATTCCCACTTACATCACCTGGCCTTGCAGAATAAAGCTGAACAGTTTGGTATTGTAATTCCCAAAAGCACCATTAATGCAAGTAATCTCACGGACTTCTCCTGGGACCAAATCTTCCCCAAAGTCATGAACCCCTGCTGTATGCTCTGGTGACTAACTAAAACTTTAGCTGTGACTGTAAATTGATCATTTATGTCAGCAGTTTTAACTATACACATTTTTTCCTGAAGACATGCGTTTGTTTAGTGGAACTAGAATAAATATTTCATAGGATGGTAGTAGCAAAACTGAATGGGAAACAAACACCTCTACTGATCTTGGACTTGCTGCCTTTCATCATAGTGAAAGACACACTGGAAACTCGTGAATGGATGACTAGTCGCTGTTCTCTGTGAAGCACTATGTTGGTACTCAAGTCCTGGGCCTGAACTGCTTATGCAGATAAAACACTGTCCATTGGAAGTCTGTGGGAGTTTTGCCCAGGTAGAAGTTGATGGAATAGTCTCAAAGAGCAGTCTTCTACAGGGGACCTCATGGGTTAAGGTCACTGCTGACTTTCTACAGGAGAGGGATGAAGGACCTTCTGTCAGGAGTGCTTTCCTGGGTCTAGTGACTCAGACTCTGGTATTGTTGACAATCATCGTGGGCAGCCACTGTGATGAAAAATTACAAGCACATCTTTGAAGGGTGCAATTTTTGTGATCTAAAGATTTTTTTGTTTAGAAATAGAAGGCAAACCACACATATTTAAGAGAGTTCCTTTTTCCTGCCACTGAAGGGATGTAAACATGAATTTCAGTAATTTTTTTGTTTGTTTTTCTATGGTTCTGGAGCCCATATCAAATCTCTGTTGTTAATTATTTTTGTTTTGTTTTAGAAGTATCTTAAAACATGCAGTGTTCACTGAGTATTTTCTCCAGAACAAAGACTGTTCTGAAGGAGAACATCAAATGCTAAAACACTGCATGATCCAAAACTGTTAGTTTTAAAAGAAAAGCATTTCCTCCTTTTTGAAAGTTTCTGAATTATTATGAGCTCCTTTCTGCATCAGCTCTTTGCTACTACAAGAACTATTCTGAATAACCAAAACTTAGAAAAAGGAAAAAGCTAGTTATAGAACAAAACTCCCTGAAGAAAAAAAAAGATGAAGCAAAATAACAACTAAAATACTGTCTTCTATCAAGTCTGTTTTTAAAACTGAACTTTACTTTCTTCTCTAGGGCTGTGACCAGACTTTTATTGCTAAACTGAGGAGTTTCATCGAAGATTTGAATGACACGGTAGTATACATTACACCCAAAAGTGTATATTGTGGGTTGAATGCTTGCCTACGTAATCAAGGCCCCAAGACAGTAGCATCTTGCACTATAAGCACTATCTGTAGGTGATGCTGTGTTGAAAGATGCCGTACTCATACATGCCATCTATTGCTATTTATTGTAATTCCTTTTTAAGACGATTCACAGGACTTAGAATGAGGCAAAAAAATGGTTTGTGTAAGTATATGTCACTATGCAAATTCACTGGTTTGCTCTTTAGGTTGCAATGGACTGTGAAAACTTCAGCTTAGTTGGAAAATGGTGTTTACGAGCTTATTTATCAGGGTTTGTCTGTGAAATGCAGGTATACTTGAGCTTTGTCTAAGGTTGAGAATTTGGCTTTAAATATAATTCATTTATCTAATAAAAACCTCTGTTGAATAATTCTGACTCTGATTTTATGGCTGTGTGAATATGTTTCTGTTATTTTTCAACTTACTAGTTTCTCTAAAACTCTGCTATTTCATTCCTGGTTGTTTTGAACTTACATGATTTCATTTGGGGGGGGATGAGATTTTGTAGAACTGTGCTTTGAAAACGTGCTGTAAATCTGTTGTGCAGTTCACCTAATTGCCCCCTTCAGTGCAGGGTGCAGCTTCGCATTACACACATTTGGTTTACCTGCTGTCAGATGCTAAAAATGACAGTCCTGTTTTCTTTGTCTCTCTGTCCCATATAGTTCCACTACATCCCTTACATAAAATCTAGGCTGAAAAGTGACTTACTTCAATTCACTGGTGTGACAGCATTTTAGTTGCTACTTGGCATCATCTTTTTTTTTTTTTATCTTGCTTCAGATGAGTCAGATTTCTGCTCGAGTGGCAAGCTGGTCCAACTCACCCTACAGCCACTGAGTTAATAGGCTGAACGTAAGCAAAATGAGGGCCAGACCATACAGGTGATGTATGACATAAAATAGCAGTCTCAATGACTGTTCTTTACTCTTGATATTTGCTATGTCTGGGCCAAAGTCCACTGCTCTGTGCTGCTGGAGCCAGCTGCATCTACATTACCTGTAGCAGCAGGTTTTGAGCTGCACTAGTTTTGATCTCTGAATCTTCCCCACCTGTGCCTGAGTCATCCCTCTTGACAAGCCAGCATAGGGGTGATGAGGGAGTTTTGGCTCAAGCCTGTGTGTTGGTATTGTCATACTAACCGGAATACCAGAATTTATAGCCATTTTTGTGAGGCCAGGTTGTAAAGTTGTAGCATCCCACTTCCAAGGGGCTGGCCAACACACATGGCAGAGCGCGGCGCTCTCAGCATGACTGCGGTGGCTCACCCTTAGCAGCAAAGGAGTGAGCATCCTCATCACCCGGGATCCAAGCTCCTGGCATCTCTTCCATCTACAATGGAAGTGGTAAGAGAAACAAACTGTACTAGTTTGTATTTTGTTTCTCTGAAAGAAAACGTCTAATATAGGACTGAAGAAATACATACATTCTTTCACAGACCTTTATTTTAACTGGGGAATTTAATCCCATGTAAATATATTGCATTTAAGTAAAATAGTGCAAATATATATATTCATGTAATTAGAAGACAGTTATCTGCCCGAAGGACCTTTTAATGATTTTGTTGTTAGACTTTTTCCCTAGAATGAAGAAAAATTAATGTGAATAGAATCATGTGAAGTCTCTGGGATACGTATCCCATGTATCTTCTGCACGTAAATTTACATATATTTTGGAATGTAAATACAGTGACAGCCTACTTTATATGGGGGGACATTAGAATCTAATAAAAAGTGTAATAACAAAAAGTGTTGATGTGAATAATAGAAGCTTTGTGTTTATGCCATGGAGAGAATAAGAATTTACATTAAGTTAGATAACTGGAAATATGCATAATTTTTACCATCACTAGAAAAATACTTGGTGGAGGTCAGTGAGAGTAGTTGGTTACCATTGTCATTTGTCTGAATATTACCAAAAGAGACAGTTGACTAGAAAAAAAAAATACAGCAAATATTTTTAAAAAAGTGAAAATCACCATGCAGTTTCTTCTTTATCATTCATAGCATGGGATGCGTATTAGTCATCATAAATGCTGTACTGGGGGAGTAGATGCTTTAAAAGCTTTCTTCCTCTTCTGAAAACATCTTGGATGAAGAGCGTAGAAAGAAATCCCTAGAGAATAATAAACTATCATGTTTATAAGAACATCCTATTGACTGACTAATTGGAAGGATACTAAAAAATTCCCAGGGGAAATGATCTAGAGCTCTATGACTTTTACAGTCAATACTAAGAGCAAAACTTTTTTTATAATGGCAGAGAAATCCATTTAAATTGAAAATACTCTGTATTAAACTTCCTAATCTGACCATAGATTCAAAACCAACCAGTGACAGTGAAGAAAATTATAAAATTAAGCATGTGGTAGAGAAATAATTCCTATACTGATAGTGTGGCTATAAGTTCAAAGCTGCTCTACTAAAATTTGTGAGTTTATTTCAGGGGGAAAAGAATCAAATACTGTACTTGACAAACAAAAGGATTGCTTTAGGAGAAAGAGGATGAATGCCTCATATCTACAATGCCCTGTCCAAAGGGTTGGTCTCTCCTCTGCATTTCATTTTCATGCCACCTTCTACTACAACAAAAGTACTACAAGTGGAATCACAGCAATGTCACTAGGGAAAGTCTGCAAGCAGAAGCTGAGGGGGTTTCCCTCTTTACAATAGAAAACATGGGAAAACTCATGAGCCTTTCAGGGAGGGGGTAGGGAACAAGCAGAGGAGGAGGTCAGTGAATCCAAGCATTTTACTTTTCTGGAGGCTTCATCCACCAACCCTTGCCCACCTTTCATTTAGTTTCTGATCTCTCGCTTCTTCTGTCTCCCCCCTCTCTCTCTCTGTCAAATTTCTTTCTCTCCAACGGAGCCAGCTTCAAGGAAATTTCAAGATCATCTTCAAGAATTTACTGTGTCCATTGCCAGCTATTTAGAGCTATACTATGAAAAGTACTACTTAGCTTTTTTTATAAAAAATTAACCTGATTATAGCAATATCTGCAGAACACCCCCCCCCCCCCCCCGTAATTGTTACTAACTGGAATGTGATACAGCTGAGCCATATCAGTTTATTTGAATGTCCAGAAAATTATTCATGTCCTTTTCTTTAAAATGATGAACTGCATTTTTGGTGAAAATTAATAATGTTGAACTTGAAAAAGATACAATTTTGTCCCATATTCTTCTTGATTTCAAAGCCATCTTTGTAAGACAAGTTACAAGTTTGTTTTCAGTATCTTTACAATGAAAATATCTTACACACGTATTATGCACTCACAGGCCTGAAAAGCAAGATTCAGTTTATAAATGCAGTATGCTGTACCTGTCTGCTAGTAAATAAATATAAAAGAATATTCAATTCAGCAATGTATTAGACATACCACATATCCTTTGTACTCTTCCCAGGGAGGATATATACGATATGAAAGATTTATATGGATTGGTTTCACATAATATCATGCTTTTCTTGGTGTTATGTTTTTTTGATAGCTTGTGTATATAACATCAGCATAGCCTAGAAGTTTGTTTTCATCTGGAGCTCTGGTACAGCTCTGCCTATCATATAAACAAGGAATTAGCATGGCTGTCTTCACAGTACGCTTATTCTGAAGGTCTCTCTAGCTCCGGCTGTGATTGAGCGGCATTCTGCTGTAAGTTCCTGTATTATTTCACTTCATCCTAACATTTCATTCCCTTTGTCAGTTCTTTCTGGCAAATACAGATGATTCGCATGGTGAGGAACGAGAGGTGAAAAGGAGAATAAGGTGTCCTTTCTCAGTGTCAGGCCTGCTCCCTTCCTACTTCCCAGCTCACAGCCAGAACCTAAAGCGTGGTTTGAACAGGTCTCAGCAGGCACATGGCGACAGACAGACAAGGCTGACCTGAAGTGTGTGGTCAGACTTATTTTTTACAACGATGGCGTGCCACGTTTTTAGCAGCAACATTTTTTTCAGAGTTCATTTGTCCTGCCAAACGGGAGCATTGTGGATTTTGTTTGGGAGACCTACACCACCCACAGTCTTCCCTGCCTAGGTGCCGAGGCGTGCTGGAGCGCACCCCGGGCTCCCCCTTCTAAGGCAGGCTGTGCAGGTGGAGGTGTTTCACATCACACACGGTTGCATCCCAGCGCTTCCTACAAACAGGGCAACGTTACAGTGGGTGCAGCTCACTTGCAAGTCTGCCAAGTCTTGATAGCTCCTCAAATCCCACCATGCCCTCACACCCTGCACACATTCACCACCCTCAGGCACCCATTGTAAAAAGCCAGTCGGTCCCACCTTCTTGGCACCACAGAAGCAGCAAAACACCAAGGAGCAACCTGAGCTCAGAAGAGATTCAGACACTCATCAGTACAGAGATGAGGATTCATCTGCTCTGGCAAGGAGGCTGCCTGACAGGACTGTATTCTGAGCGTGGCAGAGCTGCCCTAGGCTGGCTGTTCACAAAGCAATGAAGAGTTACGCTTTAAGTTCAAAGAAGTATCCACATCTGTGACACTAACTTTTGCAGGGAGACAAGTCTCCAGAATCCAGGACACCTGCCTGTAGCTGCTTTCTCCTCCTTTCCCCTTCGTAAGGACCTGAAACCAGGACATGTGGTCCAGCTAAACATCTGGAGAGGAGCTGAGTTGTGGTGAGTGCGTTTAATGTTTTGGGAGTGGGGAGCAAGTGTTGTGTAGGTGATGGTAGACTGCTCTGCTTAGATTTGGGTCATCTGATAATGATGGGCAAGTTCTAGCCAGACAAAGACAACAGCAAAGGCAGGACATAGCACTCTCAAGGAGAAAGGGAGCCTTTCAGAAACAACTTACCCCTTCCCTACCCATCTGCTCTCCCTTCCTCCTGGGCAAAGGGGAATTCTGGACTGCTCGTGGACGGAGCCGTTCCCTGCGCTGGGGAGAAGCGGTGGTAGCTGTAGCAGGTTGGCTGGCAACTCCACCTGGCAGCAAGCTGTGCCACGGCCAGGTTACTGCTGTGGCTGACTGCAGTGCTAGAAGGCGTTTCTTTCCAGAAGGGCATAGACCTTCCCAGGCACCTGCAGGTGACTTGCGCACACAACCCTCCTTCCCCCTTCTACGCCAGCCTGGATTAGCTGCCATGGCAGCATGTCCAAGTTGTTCCGTGCAACTGCTGAAGGCAAACACACCATTCAGATGGGTAAACAATTACCTGGCAGGACGCTGTTATGACTACATGGCATGACCTGGTCGTGACCAGGCGCTCCCCACCCCAGCTAGACATCCTCTCCGGCGCCTCCCCCTTCTTCTGCCCTTGGCTTGAGTCATGGGCTTGTTGAGGCACAAGTTAGCATCCTTCCCCTGGGGATTGTCTACGCATGGTTCTGGTCACATTCGGGTTGCTTTACCTCCTCATTGCTAGCTCACTAGTAAAACAGAGTATGGCTCTGCACAACATCAAATAACCCTATGAAGGAGAAAGATGCCTCCTGGCCACCCACCGGGACGGCAGAACAGGTTGGCGCCTGCTGCTTTCTTCCTGTGGAAGTGATCTCAGGCAAAGGGACGACAGCAGGGTTATGTGCCAGGTTTGGATAAGGGCCATGTCACCCACTTGTCTCCTAGCTGCCCATGCCGCCAGGTCCTGGGTGAAGAACTCCATTAGTACGGCTCACAAATGTGTATCCTCTGAGAATAAGGAAGTTTGGGAAAGGGGTGTTGTTGGTAACTCCCTGTGTGGACCCTGACAGACTAGTTAGGGCCATATGATCCAGAGCCCAAGGATTGTACTGTCTGCGGGGCAGGTAGGTAACTCGACATCACGAATGTCTCTCTCCGCCGTCAGGAAGGGAGTGCCACCCCGCGTGCGCTGAAAAAGAGCAGAATACCTGGACAGGAGAAGGTGAACTTGGTCAGTATAACTGGTCATGGCACCTGGGCCGCTTCAGAGTGAGGAAACGTGGAAGCACCCTTGGCGGGCATCCTATATGGGCTTGTTAACTTGGCTGTAGGTGTATATTTAAAGTGGTAAAATGTGAAAGTAGGTTCCCCAATTTTTCTGCAGAGAGGAATGTTTAACACTAAATTTGCATTGTGCACACATATGCTTCATCCTTGTCCAGGCACTGCAATAGCTAGCAAAGACTCTGGCCATGGCGGGCCTGGAGCGCTGTGTGGTTGGTGCTATCTTCTCTTGTCCCTGCCTGGCACTCTACGAAAGTGAGACTGCTTTGGACTACACTTGAAGCCTGGTCTAAAATCAGAGGCAGGCCTGCTCTTCTCTGGTGCATGGATACGGTCAGGTGAGGCACGCTAGATCCCCCCCAGTTTGCCTACCCATCTGGCGGTGATGGAGGGTGGCCCTAAAGTGGGCTGGCTGCCCCTCGGCTTCCGGGTGGAGCCTGAAAGACAGCAAAAAATGAGATCTGGATTATTTAGAGCACGCCGGGGTGATCCCAGGAGATAGCCGAGGCAGGGGAGTTTACTGAACTTTCCATAGTACAAAAGCACCTGGTTGTAGATGGCAGACCTGTGGGATAGTTCGTGGGGCTCCTCGCAAAGCACGGGACGGACATCCTGATGGGCTTTGCCGAGGCCAGGGCACCGGACTGGGTCTGGCAAATGACATATGCATCTGTGTGCTGTTAACAGAGATAGAATGGGCACAGCCAGAGTAATCAGTTTAATTAAATGCTTTGTATCTATAATTTGTCTGATTTTAGAGCATATTAAATTGAAATTAAACTTCCAATATATCATTACAGGAACATATTCAGTTTCCTTTATGTCCCATTATAGCTGTGATTAATATATTCAAGAGTATACATTACACTGCCACAATCATGAACAGAGCTAAATGAATATAAATATCTGCAGTAAAATACAGTGAAGTCCTGTGGTGCAATGGCAATGTTAGTCATTTTTGCATGAATAAATGAAGGTAGAGTGTGAAATTCCATAACTCTCCTATGAACCAAAGTCTCCGGCTGGGATGGAGCGTCAAGTCTTTGCAGAACTAGTCTATTGTAAATATTTATTGCTACTAATTTAATGCTTAGTCACAAAATGAACCTTTTTATTTTTCTAGGTGATTCCTTATCTCCACTGTGTTCCATTTTCATTCTTTTCTGGAAATGAAAGCTTGAGATTTGATTCTGACAGGGTGGATGTAAAAATCAACAGAGAAGCATTTGCTCTAGTCTCTTACAACAAGTGATTCAGCACTTGTGGCTGATTGCAGAGGATCCTTTGATGCTGAATTTTATTGGCCAGATTCATTGATTTTTTAAGACCAGAGAACAGTATCATTTGGTCTCAGCTCCTTCATAGCACAGACCATAACTTTAACTGAATTAGAGCATATTTTAAAGAACAATAAAATCTTGTTTGCATAGAAAACTCCACATGCTTTGGTAAGCTACTCTAAAGATTAATTATTGTTATATTTAAATATCTGCACCTTGTTTCTCTTCCCAATTATCTCATTTGATCATTTTCATCCACTGTATCTCTTACTTAAGCTGGGCAAGCAGTGGAGTTTTTCTTTCAATAGATATAGGATAATAATCCATCCAGAACCCCATGAATGAGCCAGTAAGGCTGCATAAAATGTGGGTGGAAGCTCATGTTGGGAAAATATAGATTGGCTTTTATTTTCAAAGAGACAAAAAATGTAAGAATATTTTGGGTTAATTCATAATATCTTTTCTATAAAGAAAATTAATTTATTTCTTCAAATGGTTAAATAAACTCTTTTAAGCTTTTTTCTTTTAAAATATTTTTCAATTTCTCATTAGAAGTGCTACAGAAAAGGCTTAAACCTTCATTTTAAAAATGTCTTAATGAAAAAATTAAAACAATTCTGAAAGACATTTAGCAAATGTTGAAATGAAATATTCTTATATCTTAGAAATTCTTCACATACCTATTGATCTTCTTTCTTTCTTTTCAGATACATTTGCCACCTTGTACTGAAATTTGTAATTTTCTTGGTTCTTCTGAAATACTACTTCACATAAAATGAATTGATTACTGAAATAAAAAAGTCAGCAACCTATAATCATTATCTTCTTGACTACTAGACTAAGGAGTCCTTTGCTATTCAAATCTTTTGCAGTGCAAATACATAGACAGCATAAATAAGTCAGCTCTTATTCTGTTTCTGATGTACACTGGAGAAGTAAAAAGTACAGTGTACGACAGGCTTTCCAAACTTCAGCCCAAGCTTGCAACTCTTTTCTAAAGTCTTTCTGATTTAAAATGCAAATTCTGAAAGGGTATATAGATTTTCTAGTACTTTCATTACCAAACATGAATTCAGAAGTACTAGCAATGTTGTTATACTGATTGATAGTCATAAAATTGGAGAATCATGTAGTTCGGAGGGGATCTCCAGACCTTGTCTGGAACAATGTCCGGCTCAAAGCAGGGCTAGCTAGAGCGGATAACTGAGGGTAATCCCCCGCCTGTACAAAGATTACCTTAAACCATTGCACTGGAACTTGTATTCAGATGTTATCTGCCATGAACCTTGATCCTTTTTCTGAGTCACCTCTTTCCAGGTGAGCAAGTACCGACTAAAAAAAGAATGGTTTAAGTCTGTTGACCTTTTGGATGCAATCTCCACATCTTCCTGAGAGATCCTTAGTGCATGTTAAAATGGCAAAAAGTAACTCCAATGTATTTCTAAATGTGCTATTAAGGGTACCTTTGGCATGAAGGAATCCTGAGATGCCCCAAAGGCAGCTTCATGTCCCTCCTTGCTGCCCCTGCCACAGGGACTTACAAGATTAGTTTGGGGATGGAAGAGTAAGCCAGGAGTGTTGTTCAGTCCACGATCTGTGGCTGGTTGCAAGATCTGTAGTTTCTCTGTTTTTACAGAAGAATTCTAGCTTGTGTTGGGGCGTGCTTTGGCGTCAGGTAGCTTCTGGAAGAAGGGGAAGCCATTGGTTGCTGCCTTCCAGAGGGTGCCTGGAACAAGGCCAGGGAGTCTCCTTAGCCTAGTCATTCGTACATCTCCAGATCCCCTTTAATCCAGGCTTAGTAGACTGAAGAATTCAACCTGACAAATACTGCTGTGACAGTAGGTCATGGACAGAGCCCTGCTGCCAGGGTACTGGAGCTGCAAGAAAAAATAGTTTCAACTTGAAAATACACAGTTGCCTGCATCCCAGGTGAAGTCCTCTCAAAAGCACCTACTGAGCATTTTGTACTGCTGGCAGGTTTTAAGAGATCTTGGTAAAAACCATACGTAGGAGCAAAAAAGGTCACATTTCTACATCATGGCTGAAAAGTCCTCACACAAAATGAATATGCACATTCTTCTAGGAATCTGGAGACAGTAGAAAACGTTTCTTACTATTTACCTTGCTGATTATCAGGACGAGATAGCAAATTCCTGGGCTAACCACTTTTTTGACATATAAAAGCACGTTGTCCTATTTAGAGTTCAAATAAGGTTTTAGTTACGTGTTTGCTCTTTTCTGTTAGTGTACTTCTGTGCTGCTGTCTTCAGCAGGTTATGCTTGAGCCAGTTTTTTTTTTCTTTTTTGAGACTTTCACTATTTCTATTTTTGAAAATAAAGTTGTAAAAACTATGTCAATGTCAAATACTGGGTAAAAACTGCTAGAGGTGACAGTATCAGAATGTAGTTTTACAGGCTTGTATAATTTTTGAAAGTGATTAAAAAACAAGAATAGAAATTCCTGTTCTGACATGTTAATTCTTTAAAAAAGTAGGTTTTCTTTGTTCAGCATAGATCCTTGAAGGTCTTAAGCAATCCCACTAGAAACCTGATTTTATTAGCATTTTAAAAGAAATACTTGTGGAAAA
This sequence comes from Buteo buteo, assembly GCF_964188355.1. NCBI lineage: Eukaryota > Metazoa > Chordata > Aves > Accipitriformes > Accipitridae > Buteo > Buteo buteo. The sequence goes on along the minus strand of NC_134176.1, from coordinate 30,574,836 downwards.
ATTCTTTAAAATTTGTTTGGAAAACTTTGGAACATAGCTTTACTTTACTCATCCACAGTATTGTCTGATCTTTTAAAATGAGAATTTTGCCAGAATTGGCTAAATGTTATGATAGCAATGGTCTCATGCGGTCAGTTGCAAGCTGCTGGCTGCTGGTACTGTTAAAATACTTAACATGTAGCATTAAGTCATTCTCTTCTGTCATACATGGATCTCTCTAGGAATTTGTTAATAATCCTGGTCCTAAAGCCTGTATTTGACAATCAGAGGCTTTTGGTCTATGTTATGACCAGTGAAACCACTGTTTTCATTTTCAGGAAAATGGGGGTTTAATTTACAGCAAAAGCAGGTTCCTTCACATTACATCACTTTGTGCTGACTTTCCCTAGTGCCACTTCTGCACTTTCTGCTGACTCTGCCAACATATTAAAGGGCAAGACCAGCAAGCAGTCACAGGATCGTCAAGGTATGTGGAGGGACTGAGGAAATCTTTAGACTCAAGTAGTTCTTCAGGATTGTATTTCTGCTACCTGGTCCATCAATTTATTTTCAAAGTGTACCACATAAAAAACCTTACTATTTTCAAAGTATATTGAAAGTGACATCAACTCACTTAAAAATCTTAATTGTAGGGAGAAGCAAGAGATTTTGAACAGCTGAACTACCTCACTTCAAAATCCCCGTGATTACAATTTCTGCGATAGGAAATATTCCTATAAATGAACGCTTTGCCCTATCTCTGAGTAATTTTCAATGTTACTTGTGCCACATATCAGAATGGCTTACTCATCAGAATTACACACCATTTTGAGCACTGAGAAAATGCCAGTGAGTTTTTGTAGTACTTGCCAGGCAGGCTGTGTCCAGATCTGGGTTTAGCCCTTTTAAAGCCAGGCCTGGACCTAATTCTTCAGCTTCAGGAAGTACGTACTGGAGGACTTTAATTAGAAAACAGGGAAGAGAGTTAAAGAGCTTATGTTTCAAAGAAATAAAGTGAAAATTGAGCATCCATATCAAGGTAGCACTCCGTACTACAAACAGTCAAGGAATCTGAATGAGAGGAAGTGGAGTGAAAACGCTCAATAAGAACAGTATATACGTTATTGAAATGCCCTAAGATCAACATGCTTCAAAAAACCCCACAGATTTATGTACTTCTGGAAGATTTATTAAAAATGCACTTTTAAAAGAAGAATAAAGAAGATGACTATGGTATTTTTGAAAACTACCAAGAACCAGGAAGAAACCTTACCTGACACAGGAGAACATATAGCAATCATTTGACAGCTTACATTCATTTAAATGATAGATAAACTAGAATATCACTGACTTAACTTCTCAAGTTACTGTTGAATCTTGTAACTTTGGAAATGAAAACAATTGGTAGTGATTTTCTTACTGATTTACTCAGAAGTATAAATATTATATTAAGCACAAGATTTTTCTAAGATTTATGAGAACTGCAGTAGAGCAACCTGTTTTCAGAGTATTCTAATTTCAACTATAAGAACATCTTCCTTTTTAGAAAATGGAACCAGAAAGTACAACTTTTTGTATTTTAGGGGTCTCTATGCATTGTTTACTATAGACTTAATGTACAAATGGAAACTATCATTCTGCTACATCTGGCATATCTCAGTAAAGCCACTTTATCTACCTATCTAGCCATTAAGTGCCTAACTGGAACTTAAGTGCATGCCAGAAAAATAAAAGCATCAAAAAATAATGATGGATGTTATTTCTTTTAATGTCATTTCCTCTTATCTGTTACACAGGGAGAAGCTGTGACCCTGTAGTCACGGAAATATATGCTTAACTTTACAAACTTCACATGTCAAACTTGGCTCAAAAGAATTACCAACGTGTAGGAAGTTAACACATACAGGGATGTTCAGACCTGTTATCTTAAAGAAAAATAATGATAGAGAGAGTACTACTCTGCATTTTTCTGATGGTTTCTAGGCTTTTTACAGATCTGAAATTAATGAAGCCTAACAATAACCTGAAAGATGATATTGCAATTTGTTTGTGGATCTGTGCTGAAAATCTGAGCTGTAAAAATGAAGGATTAGTTACAGTAAAAAAGCAAAAGCACCTATAAATTACATGCCACAACTTGTAAATTTAAGGCATCTGGTGCTAAGAATGGGATCCAAAACCAGGCTAGACGCTGGTCTTCCCATCTGTCCTATGTTAGACAATCACTAGAAAAAACTAAAAGAACTGAAATAGTTTACAGCACTGGAACCGGAGACCAGGATTCCTTACTCCTAAGGGAATGCACTGGGCAATACAAGACAGGGTGGTCCGATGGTAGGTGGATAGGGTTTTTCTGGATATGTTTGTGTCCTGTTTGATATATGCATTGGTATTTTTAAAATCTGGCCCTAAGCAATTTGTTGATTCCACACAGCAATTTAGCTGCAAAACTAATACATGTTTCTCTACTGTGACCAGCAACTATAACTCCTGCAGAGTGCTCTTGAAAGAAATTTTAAAAGCCTGAGGCAGATGTCAGCAATTGATGTGACATACAAAGGTGTGGCAAATGCCAGGGACTCTGGTTACCTCTCCTGAGGGAGGAAGGGTTTTTCGACAGCTGACAGAAGGGCTGATTCTTTTCATTGTTTGGCCACAATGGGTTGCGTATCCCAGTGTAAGGTGGGGAAACCATGTAAGTATCTGGGCAAGAGTTCTTCCTATATCTGTATTCTTGACATAGGTTTGGCTCAGCTCTGCTGGGGATTATTTGCCACTCGCTGCTTGCATCTTATTATGTTAATGAATCGTATACATGCATGATGGGAGAAATTTGGATCCTAGCGGAGTTACTGGCAAACATCCCACTGACTAAACAGGAGACTTAGTTGAACCCAGTGAAGGCTAAGGACACGGATGGATTCGTGTGGGGTGTTTCTCAGCAAAAATGACCTGCCCTGCAGCTGGCAAGCCTCTGAAACAAGGAAACCATTAGCTATCCCATCAACTCTTTGAGTACTCCAGATAATGTATTTAACTGGAAACAGAAATGAACCATTACTTTTATTTTTCAGACAAAGCTAAAATGACACTTTTAGAAAAGTGAAAATAAATGTTCTTTTTTAAAGCAAAGAGCAAAATCAACTAGTCAGCTTTCCGAACGCAATCTGTATGATAAATGTGTCTCGAAATACAGACATTTCTATAAATTATTAATTACTTCACTTCTGGACTGTATTAAATTACATTTAGCAGTTTTGAATTTCCTTCCATATATTTTTATGAGTAAATAATATTTTTTTTTTTTTGGATGATGGAAACCACTTCCTGTGTAATTTTATTCTTTTTGTTAAAAAATCTCACTTGTTTGCCAGGCTCAACAGAAGTCCAAGTTGCTTCCTAGGGGCAGAGATGACTTTTGTGAGCAGGAATCTGAGGAATGTGCTTATTTTTGATTATAGCTATAGTGTCCAATATTTCAGACACATGAATGTTGAAGAGGGACTGATTTTTTTTTTAAAATCTTTTGCTTTTTTACAAGATAGCATCATTGTAGCTTCTCTAATTAAAATGATTTACATAGGTGAAACTATATGTAAGTTATGAATACAACTCAAATGCTTGATTTACCTCAAAATACCCAGAATGACTGCAATTTTCTGTTTTACTAAAAAGAAAAATTCCCCTAATTGCAAAAGTAATTTGGTGCCGTATTAGTTGTTTGATGTAATAAGCTTTATAGTTCACAAATACATCTAGCGCTTAACAAGATTATTTTCTGTTTTCTTTTCAGTCTTATTAAAATGAAACTTTGTAAAAAAGGATTAGATTATAAGATAACAAAATGGTAATAATGATAGCTACTGTTTAATAAACACCATATTTTCTCTTATTCATGTGTTCAAAGATAGAGAGGAGTGCCACACCTCTTTCATGTGCACAACAGATTCACTGTCAGAAGAGGAAGAAGTTGGCAGGCTCATGAATAATGCTCAAGGAGGAGAGCAGCTGTTTAGTAACAAAACCTTCTTAGCAGAGCCTTTCAGCCAGTTGCTGTACCATTTGACATGGTACTCGTGAGAGCGTGCGCGCATGCGTATGTAACTGGAAAGGCAGGAATGTAGGAAAAAAGATCACAGTGGAAGCACTGATTGTCATATTAACTAGGTAAACATCATTTTTATAAGAGGAAAGTATTTTAAGATTTTAAATATGAAAGAACCACCTGAAAGGAACCTCTCCTCTGGCTCTTTTTAAACTTCCTTTTGTCAGCACAGCATATCTATGTCATTACTTGTTTCTGCAACACCCAGTCAGGTAAATTGTGGCTTTTGGACAGTCAATGGAAGTTTTGCCATTCATACCAACCAGGTCAAAATTTTACCCTATGACTTTTCTCAGCTGTACCAATATAAAAAAAAAATAATAAAAAAATCATGCAATTGGAAAGGACAGTGTAAAAATTACTGAGGAATAAACAATGGGAACTAAGAAAACCAACTAACCAAGAAAAAACCACACTTGAAAAAATTGGCAAAGAATGACTTTCAGACACCAAATGAGAAAAATATCTATGCTGTTCTTTATTGGGACAGTTCCCATAAATGTATATGCATGTAAGTTTTTCCTACTCAGTAGAGTAGTTCTCTTGACTGCAGTCTGTAAAGTCTATATATAGAGAATGCGAAGAATAGGCCTGTTAGCCTGAATTCATACTACTGGGCAAAAGGAGAGAATTCATATCTGTTCAAGGCAATTACCATCTATTATGAAAACATGGCTGTTCTGCATTCTTCACACAGGCTAAAGAGCCACATACACTTTTGGTGAAAAAATAGAACACGTGCAGGAACAATAGGTTTCTAGGGGTTGTACTCCAGAGTTGTATTTGTTTGCTGTTGTTCAGGACTCCAAAACACATTCTTCACACCGAGGATTTAAAGATGCCAAGGTTTTGCTTTTTTTTCTTCCAAATTTGGGCTGTTATACTTCATGGCAGAAATTACCTTAAAAAAGAGAGGTGTACCACATAATGTCAACAAATCCTATTACATTAATAAATTTAGATTTGCATTTAAATGTGTTCATACAAATCCATTAACTCATTTTACAATGACAACAAAAGATCTTTTTCCTGTTTATTGTAGGTTCATAATAACTTGGGCTTTTATTTGGCAACACCTTTTAAGACATGTTTGCTCAACTGACTGTTTTCATGCATATGTGTTTTAATGTGTGATTTAGATGTAAAGTATTTGGCATAGGCATACAGAACCTATTTCAGAGTCGCAGCTCAGAATCCAGGTTTTAGGAGTAAATGTTCTTAACTTTTTGTTAACTTACTATGAGTTCAAATGGCCTGAATTCTCCTAATGTAGTCTCATCTTACTACATACTGGATTCATACCACTGGGCAAAAGAACAGAACTGCGTATCTATTGAAGGCAGTTAGCACCTATTAGGAAAATAATGTCTGTTCTGGGTTTCTTCACACTGAAAAAAAGAGCCACATACACTTGTGGTTAAAAAAACAGAACACATATGCACAATAAGTATATTTCCAGAGGAGGTATTTCGTAGCTGTGATTGTTTGCCTTTGCCCAGGATTCTGATACATATACAAAACAAAAGCCTGTTCAGCCTCTCCAACTTTTTAAGACAAGATCTGGTAATCCTTTCCAGCATACTTCTTTCCTAGCTCTCTGTTTACGTCTGGGGAGGGAGGACACAGGGAGGTACAGCTCTATAATTGTAATTTGGCTTGAAAGCATTGCAACCTACAATGAACTTCTTGGTAGTTGGTGAACATTTCTTTATTTCTATTAGATTTGCTATTCAAGACAATGTCTTAATAAGTAAAATATCTTTACAAGGATAATTTCAATATCAGAAGTCAATATAATCAATCACGTGATCACTTTCTAATTGTAATGTGTTGGTAAAATGAACATCGCCCCTGCTCCTTCCCATAGAATTTGTTGCCCTTAAATCTCCTCAGATGTTTGCAATTTGGAGGCAACTGCTCTTCTTGTGATATTAAAACAGTGCAGCCTCTGACAACTCTTTATTAGAGAAGGAAAGGTGCTTGCCCTATAAGGAAGACTGCTTTGAAACACAATGCTTAGTACTGTTTCTTTAGAAACGTAATATTTTAGCATATATTTCTTGTAACATCTAAACTGTTAGTATCTGATACTACAACAACTTGGTTATTGAAATCACCTTGATATGTTTGGAATTTGACCAGTAATATTGTAGTCAAATGAAGTGATGTATTATTCATGCTTAGTTAGGTCAGCTGAACACATTTCAGCCTTACCGTGTTTGCAATCATCTTGACTAGTGTCATAATATTTTCCATCACCTCTCCAGAGGCACATTTAGCACCTTTTTTTCCCCCTTTTAGAAAAAGAAATTCTCAATTATAGCTGTAAAGCAAACAGTCTACTGAAATCCACCCATTTCCTAAAGCTCTATTATCCCTGAGGCATCTGAAACAAAAACCTATCGATACTAATTACTTAGCAGAAAACAATCAAGAAAACCTTCTTACTCCCAACTCTCTCTTCTCTCCTTACTCCTACAACCAATATGCCTCTAAACAGAAAAGCCTTGGTTGTCTGAAAGCACACAGGGAGACATGGTGATAGCAAAGCAAGCCTCCTTTATGACCTTGTCCCCAGGAGTCTTTTCTGGTATCTTCTCCTCACAGCCCTCTTCTTGTTCACCTGTGATAAGTGTAATCTCTTCTGAGCAGGTCCCAATGCTTCACTCACTGATTTCAACAAGCAAGCAAGCAACAGAAGAAGTGTTGTTCATAAAAATCTATCCTCCTCTCCCTTCATCAGACTGACACCTGTACTGAAATGAGGTATCATCCGTAAGTCCATAGGAACCGGTATCCAGACCTGCGTGGGTTACAGCAGTAGCCTCTGTCGGCTGGAGAGGATGCTGCCGGCACGCCTGCTGCAAGCCTCCAGCAAAGGGTGCAGGGTGCTGCGGGTGGCCCAGTGCTCTGCTGAAGCCACGGCTTCTGTGAGGCTGGGCTAGAGCAGCCAGTGGTTGGAGCAGGAGTTAAAACTGGCTCATTATAAGTAAGATACCAAACTGAAACAATCAGCTATTTCCTTCTCCATGTTGAGCTAGGCAATAGCTCTCTCCTCAGTGTTTAGGTTTCATTAGTATATATGTAAGTGCTAAACTTATACCAAAAGGATTTTTTTCTTTCTTTTCTAAACTAAAATACATAAGGTGTCTGGCTAATTTTCTCTTCCAGTTAATTTTTAGAAGCAGAACTGGATTCCATGTCTTTGCACACTGTCTCTCTCCCACGCTCTGTTGGATCTTTCTGCACTCTGGGATTTCCAGTCTCTAGGAGTCATGGGCTCCATATTGGCCGAGTGGAACGTAGTGTGGCTTAGAAAAAGGCAGGGAGTCATGGCAGAAAGAGCGGATTATGTGAATCTGGTAGCTGTCACTCCTGTATTGGAGTGTGATATGGATGTTTTGATCCAACTTAAATCACGGGACAACTTCTTATGTATGAGAGATTTCAGTTTACTGCTCTTTCATGAGAGGAATTTTTTGTGCCTTGCTCAGGAGTAAAGTGGGACAGGAAAAAGAACTTTCTTGTACAGAGTGCTCTGCTCAAAGTCTCCTTCAAAACTGCTTTTGTTTTTACCCCTATCAAGTGAATATTTTTCCGGTAGTACATAGAAATATGGTTATGTAGCACCGTGCTGGTCCACAGGCGTGATCAGGATGACAAGAATGTGATGTGTTGGCATCTATAGGAAGATAAAAAAACCTGTTAAGTAGTAGTAGAGATACTGACCATACTCAGTTCCCTTGCCTATGGTTTGCCTACACGCTGCCTACTATTAGGTAATATCATCTAAAATAATGGATTTTGTGGGGAGAAAAAAAAAAATAAACAAAAACCCCCACCTTTGGATGCTACCTCATTTTCTTAGAGATGTGGAAAGAATGATGGTTCTGTCACTCACACTTAACCAAACCATAGTGAAGCCACGGAATGAGAAAAAAAATACATAATCTTGTGAGTATACATAATAATATTCTTGACAGAGAAATCATTAAATGAAATTATGATTTTAGGAAACAGTGTTGCGTATAGCCAACTTGTATAAAGCAATGCATTGACATATTCAAATATTTATTTACATTTCAGTTTTCAATAGATAGAATAGCATTCTGCTGCACAAAAAGTCAATAAAAATTTAAGGGGAAAAAATCTTCCATAATTTATTGCAAAAATAATTGACTTCTAGAAACCCAGACAGTGATCCATAGCTAATTGATTGTTTATTAATAGCCTTTTGTATTTATGTGAAGAATCCTTAAGAGAAAGAGTATTGCAGGGAAAAAACGCTTGATTTTGCATAAGCCAGGTTCAGTGCAATCACTGATCATGCTCCTGATATTCCCTTTGAAATGGTAGATCATCCAAATGAATAAAAAATGGTGATCAATGTAGTATTAAATTTAAAAATGAATAAAAGATTAGTTTAAAAAAACCACAACCCTAAAAACCCAAACCCCCAAACAAGAACAAGGGTGGGCATTAGAAGAAAGATAAAGAAAGGTAAGATAAAGAAAGATAAATATTCTACCTGCTATTTGTTTTGTCAGGTGTACTGATGATCAGGAAACCAATAATGCTGGTGAGCTTTCCCCTTAACACCACCAAATTATGCAGTGATGCAGGTCTCTTAGTAAGTGAATGCATTTATCTAAATGATTCCTATTAGAAACTGAGCAGGTTTTCCTCAATAATTTGAGATGACAGTGTAAGTACGCTTCTGTTTTGCCCTCTCTTCCTGTATACAAATGTTTTTACACACAGCGCAATAAATTAACATGAGCAGAAATAGTAGAACAATTTCAAAGCGTGTGAAGATTTTCTCACAGAGAAGGTGCTGTAACATTGATTCTTAAACTTTATGCAAAACAGTGCCTTTTCCTCAAAGTGAGACAGACCTGGCAGTTCTGCTGTTTAATGAGGGATGTTGGGGAAGAGGTCTGAAAAGCACCTTGAGGTAGAATAATATGTGCAGGTTCCATGTTCTACTACCAAAAACAGTGCATTGATTTTTGGTTCAGCACACTGGTAAGATTGCTTGCTTTGCATTTCCAAGTGGTGTAAAGAAAGCAATGATGGAAGAGTGAAGGCAATTAAGAAAATGCTGTACCCATGAGAAGTGTGTGCATTGCTGCTCTGGTTTGTGGTTTGAAATCCCCCAATTCCAGAAGCATGGGGAAAGTGAGATACAAACTTTTCTCTTGTTTGGCCCTGCTTAATGAGACAGAAAGAGGCTGGGAAATGGTGGATTGTTGATGCTGCTGTTGTTTTCCATCCCTAAAGCCCTGCTGTCCGAAAGGAAAGACAAGCAAACTACCCATTCTTTGCTCACCTTGCATACACTTCCAGATACCTAGAAGATGCTTACTTTATTTATGTTTATAATCAGCCCTTGCAGTATGAAGGTGTTTCTAAGGGGAAATCTGCTAGGCTCAAATAACAATAGTTCTTATAAATAACAAATGCTGCACATCATTAATGACTTTCTTCTGAGTTTCTCAAGGTTTACTAAAACATTTCTCTGAAATGTCTTTCTGTATAATTAACAAAACACTAACCTAGCTAAATTATTAATCGGATTTCATTATTATATTTTATTTTTATGCCTTCTCTAAGTTATAATGCTCCCTGTATTCTTCTCAGTCATGGAAAAGATTTTTTGAAAGATTTCTTCTGACAAAGATTCACAAATATTTCTGAACTATTTAAGTAAAATTTTATATTAAAAAATACTTTGATTGAGTTGTTGCCATTTATCGTATTGCTTCATTAGTGACATGAAATCTTTAAGTAGCCCTATAGCTCTAATTATTATGCTCTTATAAGGGCATAAAACTATCTGTACATCTACTGTTTTCTCATGGATTTGCAATTTTCTCACCACTTTCCCTTTGAAACTTTATAAACCTTGCATGTCTTCTTAATATGCATCTGAAGTGGGCTATCTCTACCCAATAGTTAACATCAAACTGCAAAGCTTATAAATTTCATAGAGTCTAGGAAAAACACTGTGTCATAAATCTGCTTATAACCCTGCTTGCTGGTTCATTGGCCATAACTCTTGACTTTTTGTAGCTTCATCCAAAATCAAAGGGTTTAATAAGCTCTGCAAAATCATAGCAAGCTGCCTACTGTAGCCTGCCAGAACTTTGCATACTTCCTGGAAGGCAACAAGCAAATGGAGTTTCTGCACATCAGTTTTCTCTAACTGCAGTGATCTGAAGTGAGGAAATCTGTATGAAAATCAATTTCTGACTTCACAGTCTTCCTCTATTATATTAATTTTTTGGGTAATATTTAGGGTCAGAGGAATAAGAATTAGCTGATGTAATTCTGCCTGGAAATCTCTTTCTTTCTTTCACCGAGGACTGCTTTGGGGATCTACTGGGGACTAACATCATAGGAAGCTCCTCGCGCCTGTTGCCTTTCGGCTGGTCGCTGTGCAGCGTTGTGAAGAGAGTACCTCCACCCTCCCTGTATCTAATGGTGTTGCCATCTGCTTCTAACTGAAGCACTCCTTCGCTGTCCTTGCGTGCTCCAGGTTTGAGCTTGCTGCAAAAGGTTTCCTGCTATTCCCAAGCTCATGTCCTGCTCCATCAAACTTCTTTTTTCACATCTATACCTATGTAAGCCTACTCACTTTGCTGAGGGTTTTTTTGACTCAGATCAGGATCAAAGTAAGTGATACAATCAATTCCTACATGAGCGGTCTTCTACATGAAAGGTCTTCTACATGATGGAACTTTACGAAAATTCATTAATATTAACTGCTTAAGGTAATTAATATCTACACAGTTTCAGAAGGATACAGATCTCACTCCTTTAAATTTCTATTTTATTAAGCTAAGAAATCTCAAAAGATTTTTCTTCATATGTATATAAGGTTTTTGATTCTGGTAATGTGAAATGGGGCTTTAATACCCCAAGGTATGTATTTTGAACAAAAAAACCCCAAGAAAATAAAAATCAGGCAATTCAAATTAAAATTAAGTTCTGATTTTAGGCTTGTTGAGCTTGCCTTTCTTTCCTTTTTTTTTTTTTTTTTTAGAACTAGGATGTGACCGCAAAAAACTCTTGAGCAGATGCTGTGATTACAATGCCAAATAATTTTATATCTCTTCAGTGTGGACCTACCTAGATGAGTATTTCTAGAAATAGTCTCCTGTAAGGCAGCATCCACACAAGGCCGTTCGCTCAAATGTAACACAAAAAGGTTTAGCTAGTTAGAATTTTCTCAAAAATTCAAGTTTACAGGCAATGTGCCTTTAGAAAGGATCTGAATTTTTAAACCTTTTAACTTCCTAATTTTCAGATGTAAAACACAATATGTAAAATTGCACAGAACAAACCATACTGTTATGAAATATTATGGTTACAAGTAAAATGCTCAAAACTCGGACTGTGCCACGAATAAGGTTGGAGTAAAATATTTATTTGTCCCTTTGTATGTATACATAGTAATGAATGATCCCTAGAACATGCGTTTCTGCCTACGCAGAAGTAAGGTGTACGTGCATGATGCCCACGGATGCCCTGTCCCCTGCAGCGGATAGAACAGATGAGCACCTACTTACTAGTTTTCGCTGTGTCCCAAGCCTCACCTCCCACTGCCTGTGGAAACCCAGCTCCAAAGGCAGAAGCAGAAAAACCCGTGTTGGCCGCTTCGCAACACCACCACTGCACGAGTGCTTCACCGGCCTTCGTTACAACCCAGGCGGCCTCTGAGAGTGGGAGAGGGATTTCACCTCCCACTAGCCACCTGCAAAATGGTGGCATGTGGGGATAACGCTGAAAATCGTGCATTACATTCGGTTGCTGAATCTGACTCCTGAATTGTCAAGGCGGCTGGTTATCGTCTGCGACGCAAACGTCCTACGGCTCCCTTGCAGGCGGACGTTACGTCTGTAGGCCACAGAGGGGGCTCTGCTGCCAGTCCTCGCTTTTTTTATGATTAAAAAATGAAAGCAGCACTGTGTTACACTGGCTAAACCCGGGAAAAATTGTGAAAAGTTACAGGCAGCCCGGCAGGAGCTAAGCGGGCGGGAAGAGGGCTGACCAAGGCAGCATTTTGGCACCTTTTAATTCCATCTCGGCCAACTGCCATTTTCCTCCCTTGGAGGCACCGCTGCTGGGTGAGAGCACAGGCTGGGCTCCAGCTCCCTCTCCCTCTCTCCCCCCCCGTCCCCTCGCTGGGGAACAAGCCCCATCGTGGCCTACGCGCCGTGTGGACGGCCACCCCCGGGAGCCGCTCTCACGCCGGGAGCGCGGTGGCGTCCCGGCCTGCCTCGCTGTCCGAGGCGGGACTAGAACCCGCGGCCCCCCGCCTCCCGGCTCCTCGCGCTACCCGTGCGGCCACCGGGGCGCAAGCCAGGCGCCTGGCGCGCGTGCCCGCACGGGCCGGAGAGAGGAGGGGAGGCGGAGCGGCGCGCGTGCGCGCGCAGCTGGCGGCCGGCCGCGCGCACTCTCCCAGGCTTCCCAGGGAATCCAGCGGCAGCAGGAAGAGGCGCTTCCCCGCGCACGCGCAGCTGGCCGGGCGGGCGCGCGCTGAGCCGCGGCGGCGGGAGGGAGGGGGGAGGGGAGGGAAGCTGCTGAGGTAAAGTTAGGGGGAGAGAGAGACTCCGTCAGCGAAGCGAGAGCCGGGGAAGCTCGGCGGCCGCCATTACTGAGTCGAGAGCGCCGGGGAGGGAACGGAGAGGTGGGACGGGGCTGCGGCTGCGGCGGCCGGGAGCGCTCGGGAGCTGCGGGCCGGAGAGCGGAGAGAGCCCCGCGGGGAGGAAAAGCCGCCGGGGGCGCCGGCGTGGAGAGAGCGTCCCGGGAATGCTGCCGCTCCCGCCGCCGCCGAGGAGCCGGATCCCGACGGCGCGAGGTGAGGGGAGGAATTCGGTCCCGTGGGACCTGGCCCGGCCCGGCGGCCCGGAGCGGGGCGGCCGGCCCGGCAGGCGGAAGGGGAGCGGGGGGAGGAGGCGGCTGTAGCCCGGCGAGCTGGTGCGGCGGCCGCTGGCTGTAACCAGTTCAAAGGGCTGGGGCTGGCGTGGGGAGAGGGGAGCCGGCCCCCCCCTCCTCCTCCCCCCGCACTCGGCCCCCTCGGCACCTCCACGCGAGGGAGGGGAGGCAGGAAGGGCAGGGAGCGGAGTGCTTGGTCCCAGACAGGTGATGAAGGCCTGAGCAATGGGAGGGTCTGAGCCTGCCGTACGAGGCTGCCAGCTGGTCACGGCTCTCCAGGGAGGGAGGAAGGCAGGAAGGGGAGCTTCCCTGCTCCTCTCTCCTTCCTTCCTCATTCCCTTCTTTCCCCTTCTCCTTTAGCTTTCTCCCTTCTTCCATTCCCACTGCCTCGCCCCCCCCCCCCCCCGTTCTGTTCTCCTTTCTCTGTACTTCTTTTCCTCCTCATCGCCCCCTTCTACTCATTCTCGTCTTCTCTGTTCTTTTCCTTCTCTACTGAATTTGAACAGTTGTCAATTTCTCTCCTCCTTCCTTTCACCTTCAAATATTGCTCGATATTAAATTTCAGAAAACTTCACTCTCCTAATGATGTGTGTGCATTTCTGTTTTTCCACCAGGTGGATTTTAAGGCTTTGAAATAGGGTAGCCAGTTGCAGTGTTGCAGCTTTCAAGCGTTTTGAATCCCTTCAACCAGCATAACCTTTAGACTCTCTCCACCCAAGGAAAGCACCAGAGATATACAGATATAATGCCATGGTGTTGTAAATGTAGGACATAAGGAGTATAAACCATTGTTTTAATTAAAAATAGAAGAAAGGTCATTTTCTTATAAAAGGAAGACATACTTGTCACCTTCCCCCTAGAATACACCCCACCCTTCCTCTGTACCCCGCTTTTGCCCTCTCCTGCGTCGCTTTTGATATCGGCGTGGAGTATTGCCTTAATAAGTAGGAGGGAAACGTTTTAAATCTAGACCAAAATAGGCCTGTGGGGGTATGTGTGTATTCTTTAGTTTAGTGTCATGCAGATAACCGGGGGATTTTTTTTTTTTTTTTTTTCTTAATAAAGATCCTTGGCAGAAATTTAAAAACTCTACACTGCAGAGTAAAAACAGTAAAGAGAGAACAGCATTTGCTGGTCAATTGGACGTCCATTTTAAACCTGTGTATTGAAGCCAGTTACAGCACTGGTACTTGCATACTTATTTCATAAATGAATGAGGAGTTAATAGGTAGGTTTTTCTGCTGTGCTGTCTTACCTTCCTAAGGTTCTTCAGTATGACAGCTGTTTTCAGCAGTGACATCAGTGACCAGAGTTAAGATCTTTCTCAAAAGCCTATACATATTTTTAAATTTATAGTACATGTCTAAAAGCAGCATATTACAAATATTCACCCAGGTGCATTTTTATAAGGGTTTATTTTCCTTTGTGCTTCTTCGAAAATTATTTTTAAGAAGTGCTAAAATTCTTAAAATTCTATTTATAGTACTCTACTGAAACTCAGTGCTACTAGAGCTTAGAAAGTGTGATGTAAATATGGTAGTTTTTTAAAAGAGTCTAGTACTTGAAGTGTCAGAAATTGTTTAAGCATTTGCTACATTATCAATAGCTTGTTTTAGTATAACAAGTCACTTTTAAGCTTGGAACATACTGAGCTTAAATAGTATGTTGTGCCTTTTTTTTTTTTTTTTAAAGTATCCCTATATAAAGCAGCTGCCAGCATTGTAAAAATGTAAATAATTGCAACCAAATGCCTACCACTCCCTGGTATTGGACTTTATTTTAGCTAAGGTGTTACATGTGTAACATAATCCAATTAAATACTTTAGGCTCAGACTAAATTGTTTTAAAATGCTATATTTGGCACTAACAGAATCAAACGCTGCACATGTTTTTGAGGCTACAGAGAAAACGTGCTTTCCTAAAGCCGTAGGTGTTTTTCCGTGTGCAAACTTTGTAGGAAAGAGAAGCGCTGGTCCTAATAGATTGTTCTGTGTAAGTTTCCCCTTGGGGACTTGTTATTTGAGTAGATGGTGCAAAAGTAATTCCATTCCGTTTAATAAAGATACTAAAAGGATGCTGATGGTATCTTAAGACTTCCAAAAGTACTTTCTTAACAGAAGAGAAATCCCATGTACTGGCATCCTTCAGGAATATTTTGCCGAAAACTTCAAAACACTCCACATCGCTGCTTCTAGTAGACTAATACTTGGTGTGTTCTTAAGATTACGCATGGAAGGCATCCTTCAGGGATGGTACTCTCTGACCTTTGTTGGGAGGATGGATGTTTGTGAAGCCAAATAGTCAGCGTTAAGTTAAGTTCTGCTGGCATCGTCACGTCGGTGAGCAAACAGAAAACAGTCGCATCTGTGGACGTGACGTCCCTCCGAGAGTGAAGCCCGTGATGCATTCTTGCTGTGTGATAAGAGAGGAATGCTTTTGAAAGGAGCTTGCGCTCTTTGGGCAGAGCAGAGCGTTCCCCGCTCTGCGGGAGCGCCCTGTGCCGCTGCCGGCCGCGTCGCCGCTAGGGGGCTCGGTGAGCACGGCTCGCCTCGCCCGGCCCGGCCTGTCCGGTCCCGGCACGGCACGGCCCGGCCCGGCCCGGCCCGGCGGCGGACGGAACGTCGCTGCCCGTTTTAACTTGGGTTTTGGCAGAAGTAGCGCGGCCTTTGGGCTAAGCGTCCCGTTGCTTTTCCAGTCCTCCGCCGTACTCCTAACTACGAGAGGAAGTTTCGTTTCAGGTAGCCCCAGTAACACTGGAAATTCTGTATTAGGACTGTCAGGACTTTTTTTTTTTTTTTTTCTTTTCCCCTCTATCCGTCCTATTTCTATCTTGATGGGCGCACAAAACTCTTAATCGCTTTTTTGTTGTTTTTTCTTTTTTTTCCCCTGACAATTTTTAGCCTAAAGGTCAGTGTAAGTGAGCTGGAATATTCTTGGGTTTTTCATCACCTTTAAAAAGTACTTTTAAGGGTATTGCGTTTTACTGATTATTGGTTGAACTGTCTCATTGCTTCCTTATATTTTTGGATTTTAGTGAAATATTAAAAAAAAAATGAGTTCAAAATTCCTCGCAGGAAAATCTGAAGCAATTGTAGTGACGCTGTTTTGAATTTGGGTATTAGCTGTGCTTTTCTAGTCACTAACACTTATCAGAAGCTGAAATAATAACTCTGTAGCTAGTTCTGCACATCACATTTTGTGCTAGATTAGAGTTGTTTCTTTGGCTTTGAGTTACAATTCCCGTGCATTTTTGCAGTTCTGCATCAGTTGACATACAAGCATAGCAGAAGAATGTTTGCATTTAAAAAAGTAAAACCCGCATGCACAATTTTGGAAATGTGTATATTGTTGCATCTTGGCATTAATTTATTTAAATAGGCTAATTATTATGCAGAATATTATTTGATGCTTACATATACCTTTTCACTAGTTCATTTCATAATTTAAAAAAGAAGTGGGTAACCAGTGTTCTCATTTTACATAGGTAAATATTACACATATGGCTTGTACAAGGTCAAACAACAAACTACTGTTTTGAATTAAGTCTCAAAGCTTATGGTGTCAGGTCATGGATGCTATACTGCAGTTCCTCACAAAGCAAAATAACATGAAGTGATCCAGATATGTGGATCAGTGAAATTTGTTGAAGTTGCTGCTGCCAGGATGCAAATTTTTCATTTTGCAGCAAATGCATTTTAGCCCTTTTTCTGTCTTTACCTCGATCCTTCCTTCCTCAACTGCTTCTTTTTCTTTCTTATTTTTTTATGAGTTCTTTCCTGAATCCCCTGTGTAAAATTTCTCCATTAGTTCTTTTGTGTTCTTCCCGAATAACTTTGTAAATAAGCCTGATCAGGTAATCTTGCACTAAGGAACTTCTGTGAGTGCTATGCATGTCTTTAGTAGCAGCTTGTCCTGTACGAAAACAATTAAGAATTTATTTTTTCTGTAAACTTGTACTGTTTCCTTTGCTGTTAAAATACAGGTTTTGAACCTATATTGAATGCTTTCAGGTATTCAGAAATCTGTAGATAAGTAAGTCAGGAGGCTTAAGTTCAGAATAATGCAATGCTGATAATTTGGACCTTTGCTGTTTACCTGTTTGTTGTACCATGATCTAATTTGTGTAGGTTGGTTTGTTTTTTGTTTGTTTGGTTTTTGTGAACAGCAACAATGATAATAGATACCCCCTGGAATGCTAGATTCCAGCTAAGGAATGATGTTCTGTTTTGAATTTAGAAATAAAGTTTAGGCCATGATTTAATTTTGGGTAATACACTGGCAGTCTTCAGGGTATTGTTATTAATATGAGAAATTTAGTAAACTTAGTAAGAACTAAGAGCTTTGAACTTCTGTTTTTAAACACAGTTTTGCATGGATTTGTAATATGAAGTTGAGCAGTCAGGTTTTCTCTTTTTTTATAAATTGATTATTTTACTTTTGTTTGCAAAGAATTATCTTGGCTATGTAACTTCTTTAGGGATGGTAGTTGGCCATCACACTAACCAAATCTGAAATGAGCAGCGGTTGGGGTAATCCGTTCTCATCCTTCATTTACCTAGCATGACTAATCACCATACCACTTAAACTGTATTCCTTTTCAGTCAGAGTATCACTATTGAAGGCATTTCAAGGCATTTCCTTTACTATCTTGTTATTGCTTGATTGAGCTTATTTCCTGGTAAGCAGTCTGAATCTTTTTTTCCTAGTGTTGGCTGGTACTTGCAGCATTTTGCCAGGGAGCACTGTGTTTACCCTTATTTATAAATAAGATTTCAAGTACGGTTACTTAATTAAGATTACCAGCACTTGTGAAGGCAAGAATATTGGCGTGTTAGTAGAGAGGACAGGACACATTAAGTGTCTAGGACCTCAGCAGACTTTGGTGAATTGAAACTGTTGATGACATTGGTATACTCCTTATCTAGTTTAGTTTCTAAAAAGGGTTTTGGTTTGAAGAGAAGATTTCTTATGCTTATTTAAGTGAAAAAGATACCTCTTGGTAAATATGGAATGAGAAGTAACAACATTACCTTAAGCTACATCAACATTAGATTTTTTTACTGGTTCTTGAAGTGAAAATGGTTGAATTGTTATTCTGGTATGTTTTGGGTAGAGCTGTAATTACTGATGTGCTGATAAGTCTTAGAATTTGGATACCATACTAAATATTTTCCAATGCCAAGTTTTGGTTCTCAAAAAGTGTGAAGTGAGGGATGACTCGGTATAAAAACTTGCTGTCAGCAGTAACCTGAATCCAGAGCTGTAACTTCCTTGGAATTATGGTCTTTGATATTTGAAAGTGCTGTGCATTCAAAAGTTGTCCTACAAACTATTTCAGCGATATCTAATGTGTTTGAATTTACTTTGTGATCTGCTGTAGATGTCAGAGTAGCTTTCTGTTGGTGTACTCAGATACCCTGCAAAGCAGACTACTAGGCTGTGATGGCCTTTTTTTTCCATGTGTGCTTTTCTTCACTTGGCCAGCTAATTTACAAACACTATCACAAGGCTATGGTAATTGAAACTAACCCTGAAAAACACTGGTCTGTAAACTGTTGCATCTAGACAACATTACAGAGTGAGTAAAGGACTGTGGGAAAACACTTTCCCTGTTGGCATTGTTTGCACCTGCTTAAATAGTTGTTGGTCATGAGCAATTCTGTAGAGTCTTTCAGATGACATCTCTGCTTCAGCCATGTTAGGTCTAGAGGTGGTAAACATTTTTAGGTTTGGAAAGCAATTTCGGAAGGTGTATCAGAAACATTCAGAGCATTTATCTGTTAGTGATTTTCTTGGCTATGGTTTTGTGATTTTTCTTTCACATCTACAAGTTTCTGTGCAACCACAGTTACTAAATAACGATAGGTGATTAACTATTTTAGTATTTATTAGTTGCTAATAACATGGCATTCTATGCTAATGTTTAGAATTCAGCTCAGAAGACTTTGGGGACACATGTATTTGAAAATAGGGGATTTCTCTGGCCTCAATGCTTCTGGCTGATCTTGGGGTGGAGTGGGGTGGTGGAGCTTTCTCTTGTGGCAGTGTGCATTGCAAAATGACTGGTGTCCCCCTCCCCCAAGCCCCAGATGCATTCTTGCAGGCACAGACACTTTTCTCTCAGTCTGTCTGCTCTTCCACATACTCTTCAGAGTCCTGTAGTCTGTTTCCTCATGTGCAACTATCTACTCTGCTCACCTAGCTGTGGACATAGAGGAGTGCCACAGCTAGGAGGTAAGGACAGGGAGTGTGATTTACCTCCTGTCTTCTCTTTCAAGTGATAGAGTTCAGCTTTGCAGCTAGGCCAGGCTTAGTGCAGGACTGATAGCCTGCTGCCTAATGATTTTGGTGTGGTTCAGTACCACAAGTTGAGAATGGCAGTATTGTTGTTGTATTGGTATATTGCTTATCACTATTGCTGAATATTTTTTGTTCAAAAGAAAGTTTACTAAAGCTTAGACTTTTTCAATTAGCTATGTTATTCTCAAAGCAAAGTGGAATTACTGAGAATATAATCGTAAGTGACAAAACAAGAAAAAACTCTGCTATACCTTCTTGATGTTTAGCAGCATGGTACTGCATCTTGCTTAAAAATGACACCTTTCCTTAGTTAAAAGTGGCTTACATCATGATCCAATTCAAGAGCCTCAAGTTCCTTTCCTTTTTTGCATCCTGATATATGCATCACTGGCCTGTCATTCAAAGTCTGGGGTTTGTGTGGATGCGAACTGAAGAAGTTCCCTGGAAGGGAGTTCCATTTTTGGTTACTTTGTAGCAGCATCCCTGCAGTAAAACCAACACTTATGGAGGTTATACTAACAATTTGTATCCTAGTTAAGAATTCAAAATGTATTATATTCAAATATAATTATGCTTTCAATTACTGATTTGTCACAGTCTGTGAGGCCTTTAAATTTAGAAATGCTGTACTACAGGTAAAAGGGTTTTGAGGTAGACTGTACTTTTTTCTAGTGATGAAATGTATATACATGTATTTAGACATGCATTCATTTTATGTATTTTGTACTATACTGACTTCATCTTACAAAACTATGTTCTTGATATTTTAGAATTCCAAATTCTTCTACAAGTGATTAGTGATTTTTATATCTCACATTTTGTGTGTTATCTGAGACACTATATTAATTTTTTTCAGAAGAGGCTTCTGCAACCTAGGTATTGTTAAAATACCAAGTTGAACTTATGAAATTGCAGTCACTTAAGAATTGTGCCCTCTCTGTCCCAAGTATTAGTGACTGTGCTTACAGGATTTAAACCCTTTAAGTTTAGAGGAAGACCAGCTTGAGCTCCAAGTTCTGTTTATGGGTTTAAAATGAGGAAAACAATCCTCATGTATAAGTGAAGTGTTGTACCTTCTCCGATTGCTGCTTCTGCTTTCATAATTTTGAAATTATTAACAAATCTTTCTTTTTCGTTTTCAGATCCCTCAGGGAAGAACTTACTGAAGGACACTGTTTAAATGTGTGACATTACTGCAGGAAGATCACAGCAGGATAATCATCTTGCTTTGCACCTTGTTTTCCTAAGGGTAAGTTTGGACTTTAGGTCTTCATAATCTTATGCTTAAGGGGGGAGGTGGGTGAATAAGTACAAAATGATACGCTTTATTTTCTTTATAACTACACTTGGAAATCTAAAAGTCTGTAGAGTCAAGAACCTATGGTGTGACTGTAGAAGGTCAGAGATTCTTCCTGCAGTGATGTCGTATACTTTGTGTCTTCTGTAGTTCTTCAGAGTTTTTCTATTTAAACATAGAAATGCTCTATTATTTTCAATTTGAAGACTGAAATTAGTTGGGGAAATCAAACAACCACTCCTTTGAATCTGTAACAAAGACAAAGGGAGTGTGGGGGGCAATGAATTAGAGTGTTTTCAATTTGTTATAACAGAATTAGGCAGATTGAAGTAAGATAATTGAGCTAACTTACCATAAATTTCCAGAGTGTGTATTTTAAAACTGTACAAAACTATAAAGTACCTTTAAATTAGTGGTGTATTGAAAAGAAAAATCTTCCATTTGGGGAGCAATTTAATAATTATGTATTAAATGTGAAACCATTATAATGTCAGGTTTTTACCAGGTTTATTACTTAATTAACATAGATTTCATTCTGTGACTTGCTTTGTACAATCAATGCAAAGTAGAAACTGTATAAAAAATGAAAAGAAAACCACACTGGTTTTAAGTATCCTTGGTGATACAACTCCCACTATGGTGAAATTCTTCCATGTCAGAAGTTTTGTGAGAGACTAATGTGTTTGTTTTCCCTTTGTCAGTGTCCCATTTCACCTTACTCTTTGTACTTAATCACTTAAAAATGTATTGATTTGACAAAACATTTATTGCTGGAGGAGGAAGAACCTTTGCTATGTGAGGATGTAGAGTATCTGAAAGTATTGATTGTTTCTTATAAACTAGTTGCAAATTGACAGCGTCTTCCTGATTAAATGAAGTAATCCTGTGGATGAAGATTTCTGTGTTCTAGTTTAGTCCATGTCAAATCTGTATTTGCTGTGGCAAACAGAAAACGTTTTATAGTGGAAGTGCTGACTAAACTTCTCATTCTAATAGTTTGAATGATGCTGCTATGATAAGCTTTGCTTTAGAAAGAAAACACTGGGTTTATTTGTAATAATATAAACACTGCTTGTGAAGGATTTACTTTTGCTAAGTATTTTTATTCCCAGAGCCGTTTTCTGTTAGCTCTAAATTCTGTGTTTTAAGAGTATAAAAACCATAGTGGAAACAGTAAAAAGCAAAATTAAAAATACAAATTCTCTTTCTGAGTGTGTCTTTGAGAAAACTGATTTAAACCAAAAAAGAAAAATCATTACTAAAACATGTCATAAAAGTTTCAATTCTTGCAATATAAAAACTTCCAAGTATAAAAATTAGACCAAGTTTACTTTGCTCTTCATTTTGTAATGAAATTGATACTTCATTATAAAAAAGATACTTTCCTTGACTATGATTTCTATAACTGAAAGCTCTTTTTACATATGGGTATTTTATATTTTGGTCAATTAATTTCATTACAAATATTGTTACATAAATACTATGCTTCCAATCAGAACATCAGTTTTCTATTTCTAGGTGTTAGTAAGTTGGAAAGCCCTGTTGGCCAGGCATTGATTCTATATGAGATATTAAAGGCTTCAATGTTTTTATCTTCTGTTACAACTTTTAATGATACAAATACTTTTTACTGCTGCATGTCTTCAAACTCAGATATGTTTTAGCAGTTGTGAATTAGTTTTACAAGTATTAAAGCAGATTTTGAGAGCTTTTTGCGTGACAGATTCTACTTTTTTTTTTTTTTTTAACTAAAGGAAGGTACTACAGTCACATGCTTAACAAATTGTTGCTAAGAATGACAAAATGCATAAAAAATAAAGCTGAGATATTGAAACTAAAATTTCAGTATTGATGCTTGTTATACTTTTTCCCTTCTGTAGGGGCTATTTACGGGTTCTTTTACACGCATTTATGTTGTTATTTTGTACTCCACAAATCTAAACCCAAATATAGTAAGTACATTAGTCTGTACCTTTCATTTATACTGCCATGTGATAGCTGTCTTTTTACCAAGAAAAAGAAAAGTATTTTTATCAAAATATTTTCACAAAATTATAGAACAGTGTAGGTTGGAAGGTACCTCTGGAGGGCATCTTGTCCAGCCTCCCTGCTCAAGCAGTGTCATGTAGAGCAGCTTGCCAAGGACCGTGTCCAGGCGACTTTTGAGTATCTCCAGTGAGGGGGCCTTTACAACCTCTCTGGGCAACCTGTGCCAGTGCTTAGTCACCCTCACAATAAAAAAATGTTTCCTGATGTTCATATGGCACCTCCTGTGTTTCAGTCTGTGCCCATTGCCTCTTGTCCTGTCACTAGGCACCACTGAAAAGAGTCTGGTTCTGACTTCTTTGTACCTTTCCTCCAAATATTTGTACACATTGATGAGATCCCCTCCCGATCCTTTTTTTTTCTCCGGGCTAACCGGTCCCAGCTCTCCCAGCCTTGCCTTATATGAGAGATACTTTAGTCCCTTATTTGGCTTAGTGACCCTTTGCTGGACTCTCTCCAGTAGCTCTATATCTCTCTTGTACTGTAGAACTGGACACAGTGCATCAGGTGTGGCCCCACCGGTGCTATGTAGAGGGGAAGGTTCACCTACCATGACCTGTTGGCAATATTTTGTCTCATGCCACCGAGGGTACTGATAGCCTCGTTTGCCACAACGGCACATTGCTGGCTCGTGTTCAGCTTGCTGTCCACTGACATTCCCCAGGTCCTTTTCTGTAAAGCTGCTTTCTAGCCAGTTGGCTCCTAGCATATACTGGTACGTGGGGTTATTTCTCCCTGGATGCAGGACTTTGCAGTGCACAAGGTTCCCGTCAGCCCATGTCTTCAGCCTATTGAGGTCTCCCTGAATGGCAGCACAATGCTCTGGTGTATCAGCCAGTCTTCCCAATTTTGTCATCAGCAAACTTGCTGAGGGTATACTCTGCCCCATCATCCAAGTCATTAAGGAAGATGTTGAACAGTATTGGCCCCAGTATTGGCCCCTGGAGTACACTGCTGGTTACTGGCCCCCAACTAGATTTCACGCCACTGATCACAACCTGCTGGGCCTAGTCATTCAGCCATTCATTTTTTTTTTATATTTTCCTCATAATGCAATTGTTTCTAAAACAGTAAATATCTTTCCATTTGTAGTATGTAAGCAAGCAAAGTCTTCTCATGAATAACTGAGAGTTAGTGGTAACTGTATACTTGATGACAGCTTCAGTAAAGCCACTGGAACCTTGTTATAATTCTGTGGAAGTTTGAGTGTAGATACAGTAGTTTTTGTTTACAATTACTAAAAGTTTTTGCTTTTTTCCTAGGGATGGAATGATACCACATTGTAATCTTAAAATCTCAGACATAAATCTTATTTTTCTGTACTTTGTATGACAATATTTTTATTTTTCTGTAGAATTCATGTTAGAAACTTCTTAAAAGCAGCTTACTGTTAGTATACAAATAGAGTAGTTTACTTCTGCAGATAGGCAGCAGCTGAGCCACATTGCTAACTTCCTGGTTTTACAGCTGCTTCTTTTGAAAGTTTCTTTACTGAAACCTAAAACCAAACCTACAAATGCACACAAAAGTAGTGTTATTCACGCAGGTAAGCATGCTATCTAGTGGAAGTATGAGTGTGAATAGAAGTATGTGTATGCGAATATTGGGTTGGGTTTAGAGTTTTTGTGTTGTATTTATTGCAGTGAAAAATGCTGAAAATGCTTTCTAGTGCCTAGTACCCATGAGCTATGAAGGAGAACAGTAATTTGGGGCTTTGGGTGTAGTTTGGTTTTTTTTGTTAGAAGTATGCTGATCACCTATCAAAATAGGTGATGAACTATTATTAAACTGTGCCTAAAACCTGTTTATTTTAAAATTTATAATATAAATAGCATTTACATGAATGAATTATGAGTTTAAGATCTCATTTAAAGTAGTTGTAAAATTTTCATATACATAGAAAATGATTTCAGGGTGAGCAAGCAAAAGTGTTTTTTAAAATCTCTTTTCTCTCATGAATGTTAGAAAGAAATACCTGCAATCTTTAAATTTTTTTCCCTCTTTGTTTTCTTTAGGAAGATGATCCTCCTCATCCTGGTTATCTGATGTTCTCTCAATGACGAGCTGAAGCAGGAACAACTGAAAGCTATTTCTGGAACCCTGGATATACAACTTAAATTTGTAGGAACCTTTCCAGAATGAAAACCACATACAGTTATGTTGATAATTGCAAAAGGATGAGAGGAAAGTTATGATGGCAAAAAACAAAGAGCCACGTCCCCCATCTTATGCTGTTAGTGTTGTTGGACTGTCTGGAACTGAAAAGGATAAAGGTAATTGTGGAGTTGGAAAGTCGTGTTTGTGCAATAGATTCGTTCGTTCAAAAGCAGATGAATATTATCCTGAGCATACCTCTGTGCTTAGCACAATTGACTTTGGAGGAAGAGTTGTTAACAATGATCACTTTTTGTACTGGGGTGACGTAACACAAAGTGGTGAGGATGGAATTGAGTGCAGAATTCATGTA
Organism: Buteo buteo; assembly: GCF_964188355.1. Taxonomy (NCBI): domain Eukaryota; kingdom Metazoa; phylum Chordata; class Aves; order Accipitriformes; family Accipitridae; genus Buteo; species Buteo buteo. The sequence goes on along the minus strand of NC_134176.1, from coordinate 30,549,702 downwards.
ATCGAACAGACTGAGTTCATTGATGATCAGACTTTCTTGCCTCATCGGAGTACGAATTTGCAACCATATATAAAACGTGCAGCTGCCTCCAAACTGCAGTCAGCAGAAAAACTAATGTACATTTGCACAGATCAGCTAGGCTTGGAGCAAGACTTTGAGCAAAAACAAATGCCTGAAGGGAAATTAAGCATAGATGGGTTTTTATTGTGCATTGACGTAAGCCAAGGATGCAATAGGAAGTTTGATGATCAACTTAAATTTGTGAATAATCTCTATATCCAGCTCTCAAAATCTAAAAAACCCATAATAATAGCAGCAACGAAATGTGATGAATGTGTGGATCATTATCTGCGAGAGGTTCAGGCCTTTGCTTCAAATAAGAAGAACCTTGTGGTAGTGGAAACATCAGCGAGATTCAACGTCAATGTTGAAACATGTTTTACTGCACTGGTACAAATGATGGATAAAACTCGTGGTAAACCTAAAATAATCCCCTATCTGGATGCCTATAAAACTCAAAGACAGCTAGTTGTTACAGCAACAGATAAGTTTGAAAAACTTGTCCAAACTGTGAGAGACTACCATGCAACTTGGAAAACTGTTAGTAATAAACTGAAAAACCACCCTGATTATGAAGAGTACATAAATTTGGAAGGAACAAAAAAGGCCAAAAATACATTTTCAAAACACATAGAGCAGCTTAAACAGGAACATATTAGAAAAAGAAAAGAAGAATACATTAATGCATTGCCAAGAGCTCTTAATACTCTTATGTCAAATCTTGATGAGATTGAACACTTGAGCTGGTCAGAAGCCTTGAAGTTAGTGGAGAAAAGGCCTGACTTCCAGTCCTGTTTTGTAGTGCTTGAAAAAACACCCTGGGATGAAACTGACCATATAGATAAAGTGAATGACAGAAGGATTCCATTTGACCTTCTCACTACGCTAGAGGCAGAAAAAGTTTATCAAAACCATGTGCAGCATCTTATATCTGAAAAAAGGAGGGTTGAAATGAAGGAGAAATTCAAAAAAACTCTTGAGAAAATCCAGTTCATTTCACCCGGACAGCCATGGGAAGAAGTTATATGTTTTGTGGTGGAGGATGAAGCATTCAAATATATCACTGATGCAGATAGTAAGGAAGTGTATGGTAGGCATCAGAGGGAGATTGTTGAAAAAGCCAAAGAGGAGTTTCAGGAAATGCTTTTTGAACATTCAGAGCTGTTTTATGACTTGGATCTTAATGCAACACCAAGTTCAGATAAAATGAGTGAAATCCATGCAGTTCTGAGTGAAGAACCTAGATACAAAGCTTTACAGAAACTTGCACCTGATAGAGAATCTCTTCTGCTTAAACACATAGGATTTGTTTATCACCCAACTAAAGAAACTTGTCTCAGTGGCCAAAATTGCATGGACATTAAAGTAGAGCAGTTACTTGCCAACAGTCTTCTGCAATTAGACCATGGCCGCTCAAATTTATACCATGATAGTGCCAACATTGATAAAGTCAATCTTTTCATTTTGGGCAAAGATGGCCTTGCACAGGAATTGGCAAATGAAATTCGGACGCAGTCCACCGATGATGAATATGCATTAGATGGAAAAATATATGAGCTAGATCTTAGGCCAGTTGATGCAAAATCCCCATACCTGTTGACTCAATTGTGGACCTCAGCCTTCAAACCACATGGTTGTTTCTGTGTGTTTAACTCTATTGAATCACTGAATTTTATTGGGGAGTGCATTGCAAAAATAAGGGCTGAAGCATCTCAGATAAGGAGAGACAAGTATATGGCTAATCTTCCATTTACGTTAATACTGGCTAACCAGAGGGACAGTGTTAGCAAGAATCTACCTATTCTGAGACATCAGGGACAGCAATTGGCCAACAAATTACAGTGTCCTTTTGTAGATGTGCCTGCTGGTACGTATCCACGCAAATTTAATGAGACCCAAATAAAACAAGCTCTGAGGGGAGTACTGGAAGCAGTTAAACACAATTTTGATGTTGTAAGTCCAGTTCCCACCATTAAAGATCTGTCAGAAGCTGACTTAAGAATCGTCATGTGTGCCATGTGTGGTGATCCATTTAGTGTGGATCTTATTCTTTCACCCTTCCTTGACTCTCACTCCTGTAGTGCTGCTCAGGCTGGCCAAAATAATTCTTTGATGCTTGATAAAATAATAGGTGAAAAGAGGCGTCGAATACAGATAACTATATTATCATATCATTCTTCAATTGGTGTAAGGAAAGATGAACTTGTTCATGGGTATATACTGGTCTATTCTGCAAAGCGGAAGGCATCAATGGGAATGCTTCGGGCATTTCTTTCTGAAGTTCAGGATACGATTCCTGTCCAGTTAGTGGCTGTTACCGATAGCCAGGCAGACTTCTTTGAGAATGAAGCAATCAAGGAACTCATGACTGAAGGAGAACACATAGCAACAGAGATTACTGCTAAGTTTACAGCTTTATATTCGTTATCTCAATATCATCGTCAAACTGAGGTTTTCACATTGTTCTTCAGTGATGTATTAGAGAAGAAAAACATGATTGAAAGTTCTTATATGTCAGACAGCACAAGAGAAACAACGCATACAAGTGAAGATGTTTTTCCAAGATCTCCCAGAGGAAGTTCCCTTGACTATAATTATCCAGATTCAGAGGATGATACTGAAGGACCACCACCTTACAGTCCAATTGGTGATGATGTAAGGTTACTCCCAGCACCTAGCGACCGCTCAAAGTACCGATTGGATTTGGAAGGAAATGAATATCCTATTCACAGTACACCACTCAATTGTCATGACCATGAACGCAACCATAAAGTGCCTCCTCCAATAAAACCGAAACCGCTTGTTCCAAGAACAAATGTGAAAAAACTGGATCCTAACCTCCTGAAAACAATTGAGGCAGGTATTGGCAAAAACCCCAGGAAACAACCTTCTCGAGTGCCTGCGGCACCACCAGAAGATATAGACCAATCTGACAACTATGCTGAACCTATTGACACGATTTTCAAACATAAAGGCTTTGCAGATGATATCTACGCGGTTCCAGATGATAGTCAGAATCGTATTATTAAAGTTCGAAACTCGGTTGTTATAAACACCCAAGGTGAGGAAGAAAATGGGTTTTCTGATAGAATATCCAAAAGTCATGGGGAAAGAAGGCCTTCAAAATACAAATATAAGTCTAAGACTCTGTTCAGCAAAGCTAAGTCTTACTATAGGAGAACACATTCGGATGCAAGTGATGATGAGGCTTTCACCACCTCTAAAACTAAAAGAAAAGGAAGACATCGTGGAAGTGAAGAAGATCCACTTCTTTCACCTGTTGAAACATGGAAGGGTGGCATAGATAACCCTGCTATTACATCAGATCAAGAATTGGATGATAAAAAAATGAAAAAGAAAACCCAAAAAGTAAAAGAAGATAAGAAGGTAAGTCAATTGATTTAAATTTTATTTAAAACTTCTGGTGCATTGTAAGAAGGGAAGAGTCAAAATATGCAAGAGTTGCACCCTATTTTGAAACAGGTGCTTTAAAATTTTCATGTAGCATTGTTTGATTTTTGTCCAAGTTTCTACTTAACTTGCTCGGAACTAGCAAACCTCATGGAATGAAATGGTTTGTCTACCTAATCAGCTGTTCAAAAAGTTTCAGCTCTCTTCACCTTTGTATGTACATGTGCAGTCTCCCTTCCATATGAGTAAGTGAAAGCAGAATTGGCTCCACAGATCCTTTTTTTTTAATTGTAACAACTTCTTTTTTTTTTTTTTTATTTTTAAAAAGCTGCTTTGTGAGTTCTTGGTTAGAACTGGTTCTTTCAGTTCTTGCAGTTCTGGCTGTTGGAATGAAGTTTAGGGCTGGTGAATGAAAGGGGTGGTTTCTTTTTAATTCTCAGTTGTCTACTTGGAACTCTAAAACAAGAGCACGAAAAGGAAACTTTGTATAGTGGTTTTAATGACTGCTGCATTTTCCTAGTGTGGGCAAGCAAGTAATCAAGTTGAAAGCTGTGCTACCTGTACAATTCTCTATTCAAACAAAATAAAGGGAACAAAATGCCTGCCCAGTATGGGTTTCTAAATAATAATGTGACATTCTACTTGGAAAATGTCTATGTTTTATTTTGCTCTTTATGGTTGATAGTTACTTATTTTTTTACTTACTGTTTTAAAAATTATTATATCAGGATTTTGTTGTGGTGTAGGTTCTGGATGTATACTCTTTATAGTTTAGATTTTAATTTTAGGCTAGCAGTTGTTGTTTTGCATATGGATGTTGTTTAACATTAAATCAGGAGTGTTCCTGGTCAGTTAGATATTTTCTTTCTTGTCTCAAAATAAGTTAACCTTTTTCAAATTGTGTTTTGCAGCATTTTAAAAATGTCCCTTTTAGCTTAAATCTGGCAGTAGTTGAATGGCATTTAGAAATAAGTTTTGTTCAAGTACAGCATAGTTAAATTTTACTAATGGATTAAATTCTGAATCGCACGTCCTAGTATGCAGCTGTGATTTGAATTACACATGACTGATTTAAAGGGCACTAAATTTTCTTAAGGCTTACTCATAAGCATAGATAATGATGTCTTGTGGGTATAAAATCATGGTTAAAAATACTTTGAAGTTATTCCTTTTGGGAAACTTAAATGTTTTTTAAAGCAATAATTTATATACTTTTGATTGAAATAATCTTGCTACATAGAAATTGAAATGTAGTATTCATAATCCTCCTACTGTCTCAGCTGCATTGAGTTGACAGAAAGTTACTCTGAATTGGATATTTATGTTTAAATTGTATAGACCTAGTACAGTGGGGTCTTCTCTTCTTGGCATTGTGTGAGAAAACCCCCTGATATCTTTACCAAAGCCACCACTTTTTGCTTTGGCCTGTTGAGAGACAGCCTGAGTTGGAAGTTTCAGGCTGTTCTAAATTTTTGTAGGGTTAAGACTCTTGAAGTGTACAAGAGTTGTTTCAAGTTTTCTTTAATGTGCCTCTTAGTTTTGTGGGGTATTTTTGTTTTTTGGGGTTTTGGGTTTTTTGGTTTTTGTTTTTGGGGGGGGGGGGGGTGGTTTTTTGGGTTTTTGGTTTTGGGGTTTTTTTACTTGCAATTTGTGGTCTAGGGCTGATACTTTCAAATTAGTGAGAGAATACTTTTAATAGTAGAAGTACAAATTGTTGTAATGATGGAGAAAGCAAATTTAACTTGATAGCTAAAATGTTTGCAAGCATTCAAAGTATCAAAGAACGATGAGGGCTTAGTGCTTTTGATAAGTAGTGACTTCTGTGTGTGTTGACTTGCATTATGTTGAAGTGAGACTAGTTCCAGTTCATGTGATGAGTCATTCTAGTTTGTAATATACTCCTTTGGTTTTTTTTAACTGTTGATTTTTTTGCAAGAGAGATGCAGTTTTATTAGTTTTGGAACTTATTGACCATGTTTTCCTGTGTTGTTTCAGATAAGCAGCTAGCAGTCTTTAATTACAAAACCTCAGAAATTATTCAAATTATATTTTCCTTGTTGAGTGTTATTTAGTCTGTGTGAGGGATGTTATTGCACCACTATTTACAGATTACTTGCTGGGTTTTTTGAGAATTTTGAACCCTTGAATGTGAAAGATGTAAATAAAACTTTTGTACTCCTTTCTGAATATTTCTTAAAGCTCCTACCAATACTTTTTCTAAACTGTTCAGTTGTATGTAAAGGGAACAAAAGAAACATGTGTAACTATTCTTGCTATAGTTACAGTGATTCTGAAATACAGAAATCATACAAACAAAATGAATTTGTTTGGAAAAACTCAACCTTCGAAATCTGAAGTCCTTATTGTCTCTGTCAAAGATTACAACTTGATTTTTAAAATCAGCTTTGTAGTATGCTGTTGCTTTTTTAAAGCCCAAATAGGATGTAACATTCTTGATACTCCTTTCATCTTTGTTGTTTTGAGGGGTTTGAGATGTGGTATTTCTGGGTGGGTTTCTTGTATGGTATTGCAGAAAGCTCCTATGCACAGTCATTTGTGGTTTTTGCACTTCAGTTTTCAATTACACAAAGCAGATTTCGTCTAGAGACAGAATTTGCCTATGCAGATTTTTACATTTAGAATTTTTTAAAAGCAAATGTTGGGGTGGTGGTGGTTTGTTTTGGTTTTTTGGGGGTTTGGCTTTTTTTACCCCATTTATGACAATTACTTTAAAGTTAAACACAATAAAAGTTCCTTAAAGTGGTATTTACTTTCCTGTTGGAGGTTCTGGAAAATATTTTAAAGGCAGGCCCAGAATAAGAGAATGTTTAAAGATAATGTGTTTCAAGAAAGAGACATGACCTTGCTGAAGGATGCTCATTCTGCCCTGACACTTTCAGACCGCAGTCTCCCAACTTACAAGATAAAATCATATACAGGTACAGGTAACTAGAACAGATACAGGGATGCAGGGGATGGGTGAAAATGATCATAGGAATCAGGTAAAAAATTGAAGGGAAGAAGGCAAGAGCTGGATGGGTAGGAAGGAGGAAGGGAGTTTTGGCAAACAATAGAATAGGAAAAACAGCAGTTCCTTTTTACAACTCTGAAATTAACAGCCACAGTTTGGCTCGTCTGCTAACACATACGTACCAAATGTTTTTTAAAATCTACTGTGAACACAAGTTATTAAAGGCAGAAGTAAATACTTGGAGTTGTGCTACTTGTTGCTATTCGGAAGCATAAATTAATATGTTTTACTGTGGAAAGTATAGCAGTGACAAATCTGTGGCGAGCAGGTAACATGACTTGCAAGGTCCTCTTGACACCACTTACTACCAAAGGAAATTAACTGGTCTCAGTTTTAAATTGTTTAAGTAATTGTGCTTTGGTCTGAATTATTTGCCCATTGTTGTCCATAACATTGTGTTTGTGTTCTCAGATCTTGTTTCTATATACTGGTAGAACTGGAAGAACCATCCTTGAGCTCTGTTTTCAATTATCACAGAAATAATTCCTCCAAAAAGTTTTTATCCCTTCATTCTCACTATTCTGTAAAACTCCTCCAGAACTTCTATTTCCTCTGTATTGGTGAGGAATCTTCATGCAATTTCCAGTTTTCACCTTTCCTTGTGGTAACATTTCTCCTGAAATGTTTTTTTTCCTTTTATGATATGTCACCTCCAAACAGGTGTAGAGAATATGGCTGCTTCTTGACCTGAGTTTTAGAAGATTAAAAAAGGTTTTGTAATTCCCTCTGAACTTATGTTTTTGAATGAGGATGACTGAAACTGACTATAGTATTGCAATCATAGCACTGCATCATATAATCTGAATGTTTGTTGATCTGTACTAGAAATTGCTACCTGACAAAATTGTGTGACTGCACCCAACTTTTTCTTAGTTGCAGTTGTTACTTTAGGAACCTTTGGCCTATTCTTGTCCTTGGTAATTTCCAGCTAATGACTTCCTACTTTATAGTGTAGGTGGTTTATAGTACATGCACATTATAGTACATACACACACATATAGTGCATACACATAGTACATGTACATTCTAGTACATGCTACACGCACATTCCAGTGCATGATTTTTCCATTAGTCTGTGACTGTCCTTTTTGTTGAATATCATCCTGTTTCCGTTACTCCAGTTGTCGCAGTAGTTTCCTATATGCCACCATCAAATGCCTTACTAAAGTCCAGATTGGTAAAACCAGCTGACCGTTGTAGTTTCTTTGCCTCTAGAAAAGAATACATGTTTTCGATGGAGAAGGTTGAATCACTCTAGCATAGTCTAACTTGCGATACACCCATCTGTATCCTGTTTTATGTGATTACCATGTTTCTAAATGTTCTGAAAAACTTATTGTATGGCCTTGCACGTGTTGTTAACAAGTGGACTGTTAAACTTTTTCTGATAGGGAAGTATATGAAGAAAAGTGGAGAGAAGGAGAAAAAAGAACACAGACTGGCTTCAGAGTCATAGGACTTTTTAGCCAAGTTTGTGTGGAGTTGTGTGTGCACCCTGTGCTTGAAAACTTTCAAGTGCTTGTTGTGTGCCAATATTTGTTTAAGCTATGATGTGCTTCCTCCCCCTCTCCCCGCCATGGAACTTTATCTGTAAAAGTTTCTCATGAAAAAACACCTAGTCCTTTCTGCTGTTATTATGCAAAGTATCTCTTAGGTTAAAGGCAATTTCCAGAGTGAATTCTCCCCTGTATCAACATGCTTTCTATGTTTGATGCTCTGTTTCCTTACTAGTGTTCACAAACTGGAGGAACAAGCACAAAGTACAGTGTTACATGCAACTTTGCTTCAGCTGAGATGTGTGTTCATTCATCTTGATGTCTTTTTCAAAAATTTCAAGTGGGAACTACAAGTAGATGCTTATCTCAGAATCTTTAGCACTGTAATAGTAAGGTCTAGTATTGAACATTATTGTGTGTTTGTACACACCAGTCTCTTTAAAAGCAGCAGCCTTGCAGGCCGTATAATAAATTAATTTTGTCTTTAGTTTAACTTGATGAGTTTGGAGATAGGAAGCAACAGAGGGAAAATGCAGAAAATTTCAGTAGGTGAAAGGGCAGTGACCATTCCTAGAGGATAAATATATTGCTGGAGGAAGCCTTCTTAGATCTCAGACAGGAGGAACCTCTTCATGTGTGTGCAATAATCCTAAAGCTGCAACTGTCATGCAGTTTATGCACTGATATAAGGCCCAAACCACAGTGCTTCTTGGCTTTTCATTGTTCTCACCATGCTTTTCTTATGTGTAAACAAGCTTGATAGAAATATTTTTAAAATTATTTATCAATTATTGATTTATCTATTATTATTATCATTACTACATTAAATAAATGCAAGTTCTTTTTTACCCTTGTCTTAATTTAGTAATTCCCAGTACAGCAGGAAGTCTGCCTGATCTGGAAACCTGTAGCTATTCCATATAGTTACAATTCCTAATCTTATTATTTATCTTTGCTATGGAATTGGTAAGTATTAAAAATTTACCCACCTAATTTAGAGCTCTGATCTTTGTGAACGCTTTGAGATATGTTGAGTGTCTAATTTAGGCTGTATTTTCCTCCCCCTCTTATAAAGTATTGTTGTTTTAGTTCTTATCCTTCCCAGCATATCAACAGCAAATATCCTGAATAAATTTCTGCAAAGGGAAAGGCAGAGCCAGAGCCTCATCTTGAAGTAAATTCTGCAGGCTTTTTGCCTTGTTACGGAAGAATTATTTTGTTGATACATTTGTAAAAGTAGGAATAAGATTAGTATGAGTATCTTTCTTTTTTTTTTTTATATGGAATATAGTATTTGAAGTACTTCTGAAAACAAATCCTAACTACAGAGATCTTGTAAACAGTATAGTAAATTAACTGACCAGTGATAATTCTTTGATGTGCCATTGTTAAAAGTTATTAAATCTGAAAAAGTTTCATTATTTTTGTTCTTTGACCAATAGTCAATAGTTTTATTATTCAAGGTCTGATTTTTTAATTTTTTTATTTTTTTTGTGACTGGAGTTTCCATCTGTGTTAAATTAAATCTGAAAAACAGTGCTTTAAAACACTATGCCTTGTAACCTTGTTTGCAAACATTTGTTGCTTCCAAAGAAGATTGTGAATTAAGTTCTGTTTTCCTTTATACCAAGATGATTGTAAGATGCCTTTTACTTTATCTGATAACTTGTCTCAGTATTTCAGCAAGAAAAATCCACTAGCACCTAGATGAATTCTTGCATATCTTACTCTGACTTGTTTTAGAACACGATGTAAGTAGTACAGGTTTGACATCTATTTTTCTATGCTTAAACTTGTTTGCTCTCATTATAATTTCAAAACTGTATGAAATTTTATGTTGAAACTATTACTGAAATAGTGTCAGGAACTGTATAGCCCGTGTGTGTTGATCTCAGTTTTAATAAGACTATGGTAAACATGTGAGAAATGGGAGATCAACTTACATTTTTATTCAGCTGTTCTTGTGTAAATTCAATGGTTGATTTAGCAAAGTACTGTCTACTTCAGAATGGAATGTGTAGTGAATTTTTTTTTTCTCCTGAGGAGTATAGGAAATATCAAAATCTGTATTTTCAGGTTTCATCTGTTCAAATTTAACACTCTTAAAATGCATATTTGGAGCCATATGCCTTCTTGAACCTCTGTAGTTTAAAACTTAGTGTAACAAGCTGGAACTCTAAAAATGGTAGAAGGCATGAGGGGAAGAAAGAGAGAGCATGTTAGGGACCATCATCTGCATTATTCATACATCGTATAGCTTCTGAAGAGCTAGCCATGAATTGGAGATTACAAATACTTTATTAAGCCTATAAAATGAATGCTGTTCATGGTGCGTGGTTTTATGAAGTATTTTAATAGTCCTGAAAATATTGACTTTGCCCTCTGTGACCCTAGGGCTGACTGCAAATGAAGCAGGCAGAAAATTTCCTTTGTATTAAAAGTGGTAGTGAAGTGTGTGGGAGGTAGAGAAGGGGCTGAATTTCCCCTTTGATAAATAAACTATCATGGTAGTTCTGGTGGGATGGAGGTGAGAGACAAAAAAAGAAGGGGAATCCCTCTTGAAAAGAGAGGACTTGCTAGAGTAAGCAGCCCATTCATAAAGGGGTTTGATAGGTAGGTTTGGGCAGTTTTTTAGTTTTCTAAGTTAATTTTAAAAGATTGTATTTAAGGGCCTTGTACTCTCAAGACTCACAGCTGGCTGAAGTCTCAGCCTAGTTTCTCTCTAGAAGATGAGTGCTGCTTAGCTGTGGGTCCTTGGTACCTATAGTCAAGAGGGTTAATCTTGAGTATACTTTAAATCTACAGTTTCATGGCTTTATGCTTTTTATAATAATATTTCTAGTTTTGAAATCAAGAATTGGATACTGTGCCGTGCTAGAAAACATGTTTTCATGATTACCTTGTCTTTTATTAAGCGGACTTCAGCTAATCTTTTGCAACACTCATTTCAGTGATTAAGCTACTGTAATTAAAGCAATATTCCAGGTAAATGCTTTTGGTATCAGCAACGCAAGGCAAATTTGGGATTATCAGAGTTAAAATGCTTTCCTGCCAAAGTATATACAGATCAGCTGGAGGTTTGGCATTAACCTCTGTAAGGGTATAAGGAGATGTTGTGTTTGGCAAGAAGCAAGTGGTGAAACTCAGGCTGGAAAGCTCAACGTCAGTGCAGCAATCAGTTATAAAACCCCCCAGATTTATATGAAAACTAAGGATTTCAGCTTTATGGTGTTGGGCTTGTGTTTTAGTTACTAACATAAAACAGTGGTATGTGAAACAATGAGCTTTTTGCTAGGATTAACTAACAAAACTTCTGTGCTGGTTGTTGTCTTCTCTAACTTGGTAATTATTAGTCCTTTTTTTATTATGATGTAGAAGAAGCATACAAAATTGTCTTTGTGCCTGGATTAGTGCTCCCTGTATCCATCGTTAGGTGACTGCTGTATTGTGGGGAGCAGGTGTATTGGGCAGAACTATTGAACTAAAAATACCGTGGCAAAATCATAATTGGTCCACCAAAATCTGAATTTAGAAATTATTCACCCTTTTCAGGTCCTGTTTAACTAAATGAATAATTTAATGTTTAGCAGTCTTTTTGTTTAAAAATTGTTTCATTAGAGAACTTTTAAAAAAGTTAATTTTACACAGAAAAATTTATCATAGTCATTATCTTGACTAGCAGATTTAAAAGTTGCATGCTATGACTGATGGATCAGAAAAGCTGCTGTTTTCTCAGAGTGGGGAATAGGGATTAAAAAAAAGCTTTCAATAAAGCTTATTTTTGTTAGAAATAAGACCTGTATTTTTTTCCTGAAGTCAGTTGATCACTTGACAAAGATCAGGTCTTTTGCACAGTAACATGCCTTTTTGTTCAGAACAAGTTCTTCGCTTAAGAAGTCTAGACATGCAACTTAAGGAAAGTATGGAAGTCTCAAATCAGGAAATAACATGGTGTTTTTTTAATACCTTAATGTTTTATTGTTAATTTGCAGAAGTATTTTTTGTGTGAAGATCATGTAGATAGTGTTATTTGCAGGAAGATTTGATTTGCACTGTCATTGGAGAGTTAACCCACTCACATGCCCCAAAAGAAAGGGAAATCACAAGAGAGATATTTTAATAGATATTGGACAGGAGAGCGACATGATACATAATGGGAATTAGCTGATAAAATTATTATTGTAATTTTGTCTGCCTTGTGAAATCCTAATTTCATGTTTACAGAATAGCCCTGTGATGATCATCTCTTCTACTCTACTTTTAGATCAGTTTGAAAAGGAATTCAGAGATTTTTTAATTTTCTTTTTTACTTTATTCTTTATTCTTCTATAAATTCTTTAGACAAATTCTGACTTTCCAAATTGGAGATTAAACTTCATCTAAGAAACCTTTCTGCTTTTTTGAGTGTATAACATCATACTTGATATCTCAGTCCCTTACAACCATTCTTGTAAACACAGGACAGTTATTAGAAAAAAGCATCCTTTATTCCAGTTTTGCAGACATGTTAGATATTTCATTCTACGTCCAGGTATTCTACACAGATAGTAATATTCATTAGTATTATAATTGTCATAAAAATTCTGTAAAACCCCAGTTTATTATTCCATTAATGAGATTGCTTTTCACTCAAACAAAAAAAAATTGTTTATATTTAATTATCTTATGCTAATATTATGTCTTAATCAAAGAGACACACACAGTCTTTTTCTATCTGCTGGGTCTGAAATACACAGTCTGAGTGTTGCTCTGTTTATTCTAAGATGGTGGGGATGTGCACAGAACACCTTGGAAAAAAAATAATTTCAATTTGTTTTTGCTTTTTTCATTGCGTTAATGTATGTATCTCTAAAAGATCTTTCGTTCAACATTTGACAAACATTTTTTCACTGAGTTTTACATGTTCTTTAGCTTCAGCTTGGCCCTTTCAGCTGCTGCTCATCTGAACTGGATGTTGCCTATATAAATATGATTTTGCCACTAAAGAGAAAACAGCCAATGAACTAGGTTGAGTGCTGGGGGTTTCAAAGCAGGGGACTGTGACAGTGAGAAGGAAGGAAGGAAGAAAAAGCTGTTTCTAATCCGAAGGCACATACTTGTGGAACCATTGATATCGTATCCAAGATGAATAAAAGTTATGCAAAGAGTTGACAGGTGAAAGGAACGCTTTCAGATAGTGTCTGCTTTAGTCGTGAAAGTTTATTCTAAAGTTTTACCCTAAGCTTTTTATTAAGTTTTTAGTTAATGTAAAACTTGGGGAGAAATGAATTGCTGGAGAGCAATTTCTTTCTAATGTTTTGAAGAACTCTCTAGTAAATGTTCCTTCCTTCTAAATTATAAGTGCCAAACCTACTATAAAAATCCCAAATTTGAAAGATAAGCCTATTTTTTTGTAGCCTTCTGTTACCATGGTCAATCATGGCTACTTTGATGCTGATTTCAAGAAGTGCAAGCTGTCTTACAAAGAGATATTCCACATAAAAAGTCTTACTTGTTTAATTAGGTTATTGAAAGGCTTTGATTACCAGATTTTTTTTATCAAGTGTTGGAGAAGTTCCACAGGTGCTGTAGGGTGATGGTTGGAGAAATGTTCTTTAGGCTGTAGTTTTCACTTTCCCCCATAGAGTTCAACTTCAGCTCATTAATTCTCAGTGGGCAAGTCAATCATGTACATATACCTTGCTGATGTGAAGTTCTAGGTACTCCGTAAGGACTGATTAAGTAAACTTGATGGAACAAAGGTAGAAGTTAACCCCCCCCCCCTTTTTTTTTAACAAAAAGATATTGGAATTCAAGACTTTTCTAGATGTAAAATAAAGAAATGAGACATGTTTTGTCTTAACTGAGGTGTAGTATTATTAGAAATTATAAAATTCTAGAAACCTTGTTATGAAATTTAAATCTGGCTGTTGCGCTTTTTGTTTTTCTTTTATTTTGTACTATTAGATGTTGACTGAAGAGCTTTTATATGAAAATGTAACTGCTTTTAACTAACTTATTATTCTGTATAAACTTAAAGATAAAATGCTAGATTTTAATGGTGATGTTCATTCAGTTTCCATATTCAGTTGCCAACGTACAGGCAATTGATTGACCACTTTATATGGCTATCTCTGAGTATTTTTATTAACATTCAGAGATGAAACATGGTATCTGATACAATATAATTTTTGTAATCGTCCAAAGGTGATTTATCAGTTGCACTGATAAAAGTCCCTCTCGGGGTGGAAAGGGGAGGGAAGATCAAAACAAGCAAGAAAACTCCGTATGAAACTTGTCATCTTATTAGATTTGATTGGGTGCAAACCTCCTTCTGGCTGAAATCCTGTGCCTGTAACAAAGCAATCATGCTTAATAGTTGTACATGCAACTCTAACTCTGAATTGATTGCTATACGTTCTGGATCATCATGTTTCTAGCACAGTTGCAATATGAAAATTATCTTTAATGAGATGCATACAGAAGACATTCAATTTATTTTGGTGATATGACACTCCACAATCTTATCCTAAAAATTTCTGTAGATATGTGGTTCAATTGTGACTCATGTAGATTTGTTTGTGAGTGGTGCTGAAAATTAGTATGTAAAGACTTGCCATAGCACTCTAAACAAGTAGTGTGTTTATTTTTGTTCCTATAGTATTTCAATTACTGGTGCATTGGGTCATCCTGTTCCTAAAGCGATACAAAAATGACCAAAGTTATTAGAAGTTATTTGAGTGCTTTGTATCTAATGTATGCTATTTTAAAAGTACCTTTGTTTTTATTCAGTTTGCCATAGAGGAATTTTAATGTCTGATAGATGTGTGATCAGTTTGTTTTTACTGAATGGTTGCAATATGAGTTAGTTAAAATATTACTTAAATAACTCTGTTTTGTTGTAGCCGAAAAAGAAAACTAAGACATTCAATCCTCCAATCCGTAGAAACTGGGAAAGTAATTACTTTGGGATGCCCCTACAGGATCTGGTTACACCTGAGAAACCGATACCTCTGTTTGTTGAAAAATGTGTGCAATTCATTGAAGATACAGGTAAGATAGGAGAACTATTGGAGGAAAGACTTTCCCACTTCGCATAATGAGTAAAGCCTGTTATTTTCTGTTTTAAAGTACTTTTAGAATTTTATCCTAGAAATAAATAATTATGGGAAAAGCACATTCTAAAAGTAGAATGTGTTCTCTAAATTGTATGCTTGATGTGTGATGGTCTTTTGTCTTTATTTACACAAATACTTAATTTCTTTTTGACAAACATTTGAAGTTTTAACATTTGTTTCCTGTAATGTAAAAAACTTATACCACTTTCTAATGCCAAATGACTTTTAACCCAATGGCTTTCCAGTCTTACATGTCTCACTGTTGTCACTGTATTTGCTTCATATATTAAAATGCTCTGAAATCCACTTTTTCCAATTGTGGAAGACAGGTAGCTGGTATGGCTTAATTAGCTTGCTTGCTTTATTTTGCTGGTAAACCTAGTTTTGCATTTTAACTTGTTACAGAGACGGAAACATTTCTTTTCTAAATACTGTGTAATTCTACATGAAAAATATTAAGCAATATGTTTAACTTGCAGATTTCCAGTTTAATGTAAATTATTAACATATATGTGTTTGCACTAAGGTGAAATTTCACAGTATGGTTTTCTCTCTCTCCTTTCTCACTGGCTTTCTGGTTGTGTGTTTGTCCATGCTTTCAGCCTATTTACTGTGTGACCATGAAGTGAGTAGGATGATCTTGCTGGTCCAGCAGAAGACTACATTTAGGAGTGGGGAGTTGTTTTGAGGTTTGAGAGTGACCAGTGGTTGGGTTTTGTTTGTTTTGTAATTTTTTGTTTTTAAAGATGGTGAGCACCAGTTTTTGGTTAGTGTGTAGATCGTGCTTGCTCTGAAGTTGCATAAATCCTATATTGCTATATTTGCAGCAAATGAGAGTGTGAAACTGACTGGAGCTGAAACATGAGCAGGACCATCTTTTGATTGGGTGTCTGCAGTTCCATATTGTTTAGCATAAAGTAAAACAGCACCTTTTTTCAACATTTCCTTAGTTCTGTAATACAATTTTGGCTGTAAGATGACAGTAACGGTTTTAGCAAGAGTAAAACGGAAGGGTTTTCTTTCTTAAACTAAAATTCAGTTTTACTGCCATCTGTAAGAGTAGTGTTTCCAAAAGAACTACTACAGGTGGTAGGCCTAATAGCTGTTTTTGAAGACTTATATACTGCATTATTGCAATCAAAAAAATTAGGTGAAACCTCAGGCACTTATCTTTTGGGAGTCAGAGATGTTAGTATAAATCTGTCTTTAATCTTTACCTCCTATTGATGCCTTGCCTAAAAGGAAGAGCTGTATTTTTTTCCCTCTTGCTTTTGCTTTCCCTACCTCACCCAGGAAAAAATGGGGAAGGAGGAAGAAGGGCAAGGAGTAATAGAATGGTATAGACAGTTTAATATATATTTTGTGCGTTTGTGTTATATGTTGTTTATTGTATGTAGCAAAAAAACCCAATCCCAAAACAAACAAACATAATTTTATGGGTGAGTCACTGTCTGAATTTGTGTTCTTAAAAAATGACTGCATACAGCTACTACGTACAGCTATATAAAACAGACATTCACCAGTAATGGAGACCAAATGACTTTTTGAAGAGTTTGTAGAATCTAGAAGTAATATCTTAAATTTGAGCATGTTTAACTTTGTAAGAATATTTTCAAGCAACAAAATTACAAATACAAATCTAAAGAAAATTGTATTTGCTTAAAAATAACGTTGTCTGATATCCATTGACTTTGTGGTAGTATTTCTCCCAAAGGATTTTCACCAGCTCGTGGGGTAAGAGAGAACTATAGTAGCGTGGGAATGTGATTCATTGTCTTTTTTTCCTCGTAATCATCAAATAATGGAAGCACCCAGAAGATTTAGCACTTTTATTCTTTTCCAATGACCTGTCTTTCAAGAATAAGGTGTTTAGTTAAGCTGCTGATATGCTCAAAATGCAAGGGGCTCCTCAGAAGTGGTGACTCAAGAGGTACTGCTTTTCCTGTAGCTGGTTGAGTATATGTTAGTTCATCCTGGGATGCTGCTGTGCAGCTACTGAAAGCTGGAGAATTTTAATTCCAGCCAAATGTGTAAGCTGGACAAACATTGTGCCATCTGCATGCTTTGTTTGTGGTTGTGAAGACAGTTCGTTCCCTGCTGTTTCTGTTAAGCACTTTGTGAAGGTGGAACAAAACCTCTACTTTTGATCTGTATTACAATTTTCTTTCTCCTACTCTGGATTCTGTGTAAGTAGCTTTGGTTATTCTTTTCAGCTTCCATACTTGGCTGTAAGAGTTTTATTTTTGGTGTGTATTATTTCTATATTGGGTTAATATTCTGTAGGTATTTGAGTTTCAAGCACTGTTCTGATAGAATGTATTCGTTGCTTTTGAGAGAGGAAGATGTTCTTTTGCATTGCCTTCAACTTATACTAAGATAGACTCACATCACTGACTTCAGGACTGTCTGAGAGAAAATTCCACAAATACAGTTTTGGAGATGATCAGTCTGCAGGAGGCAAGTCAGGATCTATTAGCTTCAGGCTAGAGTCCACAATGGTACCATTCCCATTTGATAAAGCTGTTGTATCAGCTGCTTGGCCCTGGGGAGTCATCCAATACTTCAGCTGTCTCTTAGCAAGTCAGCCTACAATCAGTACTAACTGAACTGAATACCAGTGTTTATTATCATTGTCTTTTTAATCAAGAAGTGCAGTCTTTTCCAACACTTCTTGAATGAAGCTAATCAGTATATTTCTCTTAAAGAGGACATACTTGTTAAGCTTTTCCTTTTAAGGTACTTTCATGGAGTTCAGCTCCTTCCCTTTGTATTACCACGTGTAATTTGCATTGTGGCTGAATTGCAGGTTTTTTGCGAAGATATGATTAATCTCAAATTGAAGGGCTAATCTTAATTTTTAACGTTCCCTATCTCTGCCTCATGAAATGATAGAAGATGGTGCTTTGTATCCACTCATCTAAATTGTGACTGAGGCTAGAAAGTACGCAGTGTGAAAAACAGTTTTCTCTGCTTTGTTTTGGATGCTTAGATGAGAAGATAATATCAGAAAGTGTCTTTGAAGATTCTTGCTCCACTGTAAACCTTAAAGAATTGACCCCATGCAGAAAATACCATCAGATTTTTGTTTTACCATACTGTTCTGGAATATACTCACCAAAAAAAAAAAAAAAAAAAAGGTGTGCAGTAGAAGAGGGACAATTTGGAAAAAAAATAAAGTAAATCTGGGAGCTGAAAAGTTCTAGCTTCTTATAAATCAACAGATTTTTCTTTTGGAGGAACCATATGGATCCTGTCAGGGTAAAGGGAGATCTGGTAAGAGTTAAGGGATCCTAAGTCAGGGCCCGCAGCTCTAGGTATTTTTTGTGTGTTCCTGTTCAGTTTGATATTTTCCAGCAGGAAATTTTATTCTGAACTGGATTAGCTTTATGGAGTCAACTAATTTCTATGTTTGAAAGATAATCTAGGGCTTGAACCCCTTTGGAATCTTTTTGATAGTATTGGAAGTAGAAATTGAGGGCGCGAAGTGGTTAATACTTGAGCAGATCTAAACCTAATAAGCAGCAAGTATGTATCAGAATCTTCATTTCAGCAGCAGTGTGTACTGAGAGAAAATTCCGCAAATACAGTTTTGGAGATGAGCAGTGTGTACTGCTGCTGATACTACTAGTACAAAGCAGTAATAGCGCATATTTTGTCTTATTTGAACCTATTGGTTAAAAAAAAGAAGTACAATACCATGTAAGATTATATTAAATTTAATAACACTGTCACTTTTGGATAAGGAATGAGGAAAGCTTGGCTAAATATCGTAAACAAACTTTGCTTGTGTGTTTACACATTGTCCCTGATTATAGGAAACCTTTTCGCTATTCAAGCCTTTCATTTTTGAATTCATTGTAATTATAGCAGGATGAGTAATCTTTTGGTTGGTTGTCAGAGCTCTTTCTTGTTGGTTCATTGAACAAGATGATCAAAAGAATTTTTATCTTTCAGGTAAGTAACTTGATAATAGTGAATTATCAACTTTTCCACTAAATGTCTTGGTGTAAACATATAATGTTTTCCTGAAAACTTATTTTCTGGTGAAGATACTGTGATCTTATCTGAAACCTTCTACAGACTGTATAAACCCTTTCCTATCATTAGTGACACAGCACAGTGTGTAAGCTGCTGATGTTTGTATGCTTTTACCTGTCGCATTCTTTGCAAATCAGTATATAACTTGTTCTTGAGGGCAGCTACTTAAATTGACTTTTTGACATTGGTAATTATTTTCAGTTATGGGCTTCCAAAAGAAGATTTCAATGATACAGTTGTTCAGGTGTATTTTGTTGCTCTCTCCTGATGGACTGAATAGAAGGTCATTTTGTTACATCACTTGAAATGAACTTTTTAAGTGTGTTGGTTTTCTGCAAACTGGATTTATGGAAATGTATTTAGCAGGGAAACTAGAGTTAAGTTTTGATTTTTAAGAAAATTGTGGTGGCTGGTTTTGTATAGAAGTAATGGTGCTATGATAAGACGTGCTAGAAAAAAATAAGCTGCCAATTTTTTAAAGAAATTCTATCCGTTACTTTTTTTAACACAATTCATTTTTTCTAAATGTAGGCAGCAGAACTGAGATAATTTTTGAAGCTTAACTGTTTGTTAACTGTATTAATAGCATGAATTCTGTGTTTCTCTAAGAATTACCATGTAGAGAGTAAGGAGGATATTCTGATACTCTGATAGTTTTGTTTGAGAGAGGAATGCAGATTTCTGAATGCTAATTTAATGTTTAACTTCAACAAAATGTTGGTATGATTTGATTTTTATATTGCAATACCATGTAAAAAATATCTGTTGAATATCTGGGTTTTTAAGTGTAAAAATTTTACATGTTTATGGCAAGTTTGTAGCTCGAGTGTTTTGTTAGTGACATTTTTATGCTGTTTTACATGCCACCAATTTAATTTCAAGTACTGTTTCTGTGCTATTCAGCACTTACTGTTGGTGATTATTTTTAACTTTCCCAAACTTTTAATAATTTGGTCAAAAATTACTCATGCTAACTGATAGTATTAGCATATGAGGGTTTTTAATATTTCAGTATTTTTTAAATTGATGTGTTGGATTTACTTTTTGTATGCATTGTTATGCATTGGTGAAAATTTTGGTATAAATTACATTTCATTCTGTTTACCATGGAAGGAGGCATCAAATTAATATTATGAATATTAGCACGGTTTTACCATTTAATAAATATAGTTCTTGACTATATTCAACTCTAATAATAATAGCAGTATTTGAATATGTTTTTTTCTTCGGGTTTTCAAATATTTTAAAAAAATCTTTGTAGACTATTAATATCCATATGCTTCATTGACAATATTAGAAATTTTAGATTCCGTACTTCATAGAAAACTGATATCATTAATATAGTGTTAATTCTACATGAAACAACTGAGGGAAGAGAAGCTTATTAGAATAATATGTATTTTAATAATTTAGTTACTCAATTTGAGACAAGTAATAGAATAAAGAAGGAAGAATGAATTTGACAGAGCCACATCTTGTTTAATGTCTCACGTGGTCTCTGTGTAGAGCTATAAAAGAGCTGTGGAGAGCAATTAAAAGTTGTGTACTTGGTATGTGTACAATAATTACTGCTTTTGATATTTATACCTTTTTGTAATGGTGTTAAAATTATGATTTTGGAAGTAATTCGAGTAAAAATATTGCCTTCTGTGAATTTCCCTCTCACCTAAGTTATACCCAGGTCTTTCACCATGAGGCCAGATTTTGACATTGAAAGCATAGATAATGCAAAGTTTGTCTCCAGAGAATGAGGATTGGGTAGAAATAGGCAAAGAAAACGTCAGCAGTGCCTGTTGAGGTAAAAAGGCTGGTAAATCATTGAAATATATTGTGGTTTAGGCCCAGCCAGCCACAAAGCAGCACATGGCTGCTCGCTCACTCCTCCCCTGCCCAGTGAAAGGCTCCTGGGTTGAGACAAGGGCAGGGAGGGATCTCTCACCAACCTATGGTCATGGGCAAAAGAGACTCGGTTTGGGGAAAAACCAAAAGCAGTTTAATTTGCTACTAATCAAATAAAAACAGGATAATGAGAAGTAAAACTAAATCTTAAAATGCTTTCCCCCTACCCCTTCCTCCTTCCCCCTTCCTGGGCTCAACTCCACTCCTGATTTTTCTACCTCCTCCCCTCCCGAAGCTGCACAGGGGGACGGGGAATGGGGTTTGCCGTCAGTTCATCACACGTTTCTGCCGCTCCTTCCTTCTCAGAGGGAGGACTCCTCACTCTTTCCCTGCTCCAACTCTTCCCTCCTCCCACGGGAAACAGTTCTTCATGAACTCCTCCAACGTGAGTCCTTCCCACGGGCTGCAGTTCTTCATGAACTGCTCCAGCATGGGTCCTTCCTGTGTGTTGACAAACTTGATTGAGTCTAGCAGAAGAGGGTCAGTGGCTGGAGCTCCTGACCTGTGGGTTTGTTCAGCTTGGAGAGGGGAAGGCTGAAGAGATATCCAAAAAATGGCTTCCCATACCTATGAGGAGGTTACTGAGAAGGTGCAGCCAGGCTTAAGTACTGAAGTACGTGGCAGGAGGATTAGAGACAATGATTATTAAAATATGAGGTTCCAACTAGAAAGGAAGGAAAAACTCTTGCTCTGAGTATTATTTAAGCCCTGGTTCAGGTTGCCCAAAGAGATTGTAGGCTCTCTGTCCTTGGAGGTAGTCAGGATCAGATTTAGATAAGCAACCCAATCTGAATTCGGTGTTGACCCTTATTTGAGCAGGAGGTTGGACTAGGTGACCTCCTGCGCATCCCTTCTGTCATCACTTCGAAATAGAATAGGTTTTTCAGTAGTTAGGAAACTGTACGCCAGTTTGTGTTTTGCAACTTTGGAATTAATCAACAGCGAGGAAACCCTGTCCAAACTTGAGAGGAGGGGAAAACAGGCATCAGTTGTTTCTCCTAATGGAAGACTGACTACCAGACGGATGGAGGAGGAGCACATGCATTAATTTATTAGCGTGTGAGAATCACTGAAGACTGTAAACAAATATGTTTTGAAATATTCATAAACACATGTTATGCACTTGAGCTGTATTGCTAATTAAGGTATCTTCAAAGGAAACATCACAGGAAATATGTAAAGAATTCCCAAACAATGCAGATAGGACCAAGATGTCAATATCTTCTGCAGAGTACTTATGGTACTTCTGCTGCTCCTCTTATTCCCCTAGCTTTCTCCAGGCCCAAAGTGACGAAACAGCTAATATGCCTGGAAAATTAGAGTATCTTCAGATGTCACCCATTTTTAATGAAATAAAGAATGCACCTACCTTTTCGTAGGCATGTTTGTCATGTCATAGTAATTGAAGTCTTTTATTCTTTTTCCAAAATGAACAGGCATGAAATATGTGATTGAGTGACACTTCATAAAATGATTGAGAGCTTGTTTAATAATTGGTTAATGTAAATTATAGAAATGTTAATTCAGCATTGGATGAAAGCTTCCTATTTTTCGAGTCTTTCTAAAAGTACTGCTTATTTTCTTAGACTGCTTACTTTTTACTGAACATTTCAATATTCTATAAATTATTTTATTACAAGAAACAGTAAGACACTTATTTTTGGTTCTGGTTTCCAGTGTGTGAGTTGCATGTCATGGATCTTTAAATGCCAGTGTTGATATGCACAGATAAGAGCACACTAAATGTAGAATTTTAAATGTATTTTATGTAGGTAAACTTAGTGCTAGACTCTTACTTGAAAAGAGTATGGATTCTTTGCTCTGTAATTACATACATTCTAGGTGTACGTAGAAATTACCATTCTGGATCAGTAAGCTGGTAGTTCCTTTAGTCTTTTGTAGTCTAGATGGCATAGGGGTTGAGAAGAGGTACACCAGGTCACTATGTGGAATAAAATTACAGAATGATACAGATCACAAAATTTACAAAGGTAAGTGGGAGTATGATAGTTTCACATATTGTAGTGGAGAATGATTCCTGAAAAGTTTGGTTGGTCACTGTAGGGGAAGGAATTAAACGGGAGAGATAGACTTGCTGTGACTAGGTGGCATGTATTCAGAAATGCAGACAGAACAGTGATAGTGGAACCTGGCTGCGGATGTCAAGTTGGCAGGTACTGTGTAATTTTTCAGCAGGATAAATATTAGTATAGCTGTTGATACTCAAGGAAAGGCTTTAAAATCATCATAGACAGCTGTCTGAAATCTTCAAGTCTCAGTACTTGCTATCCAGCAAGCAAAAAAGAATTAAAAGAATTATGAGAGTGAGTGATATGGGGAAAAAATCATGCTATTACATGATTCCATGGTAATGCGTGCAGTTTGAATACTGGTTACAATATGGGTCAGTCTGTCTTAGAATAGAAAAGTTGGAAAAGATACTGCATATGACAATAATAGTAACTCTTGGATAAAGAGGGACTGAATTGATAAGCTTAGAAAATTTCTGAGGAAGGGAAATGATACAAATTTTAAAAAATGGTGCTGGGAAAGAGTAGAGAAGTTACTGCTTCATGTTAATAAATAGAAAAAAAGATTTTGTGAAAACTTCAGGTACTGAGAATAAACCCAGTGTGCTTTCGTGATGTACATTCCTGAATTGCAAAACTGTATTTGCTCTGGGTTGTTGTAAAGACCACAAGTAAATGACTTAAAGGGGTTTGGATGAATTAGTGGGGGATAAATCCCCAAGTGGCTATTACAACACCGTATGCAAAAGCCTATGTAAGCTACTATCTGCAGGAAGCTGGGAGGATATACCACAGAAAAATTGCTGGGTTTTGTTTTTGTTTTTTTCCTCCTGCTCTTCCTACCTCTCTCCTCAAGCATATACTACTTAACTGCTGTGGAAACTGGATATTGTACCAGGTAGACTTTGGTCTGCCCTTGTGCTGAAGTTAGTATGTCCTATGGTGGAACCAAGAGGTGTGAAATATATTGGTGCCTAAGAATGGAAGTGTCCTACAAACTAAGTATGCATATAGGTGCAGATCCACCTTGCTCATTTTCTTTGAAAAGCTTTGAACCCCATATGAAGTTCCAGTTAGATGGGATGGAACCCTGATCACAACCAGCAGTACAAAAGAAGGCGCAAGAAGATAATTTATTAGGCACTAGGAGGTACTTTGAGAAAGGAATAGTCTAGACAAAGGAGATGAGCTCTGTCTTGAGGTAAATATAGGCTATTGTGATGTGAAATAAGGAGGATCTAATTCTTTAAACCTAAAGGTGTAGTAAAACTAGCAGTACAGAGAAGCAAATAAATCAGATGATTCTGATACATAATATTAAAACAGCCATTGTGTCCAGTAAGGATATCTTGAAAATTACAGCTGGACCAGAAGGGAAGCACGATAAGAACATAGATAAGAATTCTGAAAAAATCAACAGGCTTGCAGGTGAAGGAACTGTGAATTTTTAAAAAGCCATCAAGAAAAAATAAATGTTGTGTTCTCTCTCTCTCTCTCTCTCTCTCTCTCTCTGGATATATGTTATAGATACGCAAGACGTTTAAAAGCTAGAACTAGTGAACTAGAGTGTCTTATACTTGATGCAATGCGTGTTACATCAAAGATCTTCAGAGACCAGGTTGGATAATAAAAAACAGCAGAGAATTGAAGCATTACTTAAAAATTATACTTTCAGACTTCTAGCTCTGTGTATGCACACAGACAGATTAAACTTGTCTCCTTGGGTGCCTTTGAGAAACAGTATAATGACAGTTGACCAACTGCTTCATGCAGTGTTACTTTCTAGAATATACAAGCAAGAAAAATTATTTTTGCTTGAGGAATTTAAAAGACAAATATAGTTAGCTTAATCCAGAATTGGAGCACTTGGCTATTTTTGGAAGATGCCTAAATTCAGTAGGCATCTCCTTGTTTAACCTGAAAATTTTCTGAAGTACTGTAAGTCGTCTTTCTATGTTTCTCAGAGCTGTACTGGTCTGAAGTAGGAAAAAATTGACATGATGAAATGGGGGGTGGGTGGAAAGCCCAGATACTGCAATAGAGCATCTCTGTCTCCCGAGCAGCCCAGTTCAAGTATTCAAGGTTTACACACTCCTACTAAACAGTGACTGGATCAGACTTCTCAGAAAATGCTATTGCAGCACATTCAATTCCTTTTGTGCAGAAAGAAATTGAATAGTAGTTGGATAAAACACAGAATACCCTGGGGCTGTAGGGTCTCCAACTGAGAATTCTCCCATGCTAAACAAAGAGAATCTCCGCCCTGGCTTGTTCTTATCTACCAGTGATTATTTCTTTATTTACAACTTCTGGAAGAGGAATGCAAAGTGTTTCTGTCTGTGCTAGTGTTGTAGCACATTTGGGGCATTCTTTTGAAGACATGATTGAAACCCCTTCCAGCTGTGGAAACCATTGAATCATTGAAACCACTTTTTGCCCTGTGCCACCAAATTATACCTTCTGGTGCTTTTCGAGGATGTCAGTGAATGAGGCTCAGTTTTTTTGAAAGGACTGTTTAGGTGTATATTTACAAGAGAAAACTCTTGGCTATGGATTTGGAAAGCTAAATGGTACATATAGAAGTTTATTGAAGAAAAGCTTACTAAAATAGCCTTGATGCAGCCAGTAAAGATACAGGTGAATTGTCAAGTCATTAAGGAGAAAGAATTGAGTTAGAAGAGTTGATATCAAATTAATTGGTATAAATTTCCCAGCAGTATGAAGCAGTTAAGTGCTTTCTGTACTTTGAGAATTGTAACAGAATTCCTAGTGTTTCTTGGTAACTTAAAAGGCACACTCAGTGATTGAGGTGTCACAGAGGAGTTATGTATTGATCTGATAATCTAAAATGCATTCAATTACTAGGCTGTGATGGTAAAAAGCCAAAAGATTTCATAAAGCTCTAAAACTTGTGAATTTTTAAATAGAACCATGTACTGTTACAGAGATCTAGCATATAGATAATTTTGCACCCATAAAGGTAACTTGGAGAATTATGGAACTGTAAACTGCTTGTATTCCTTAATGTGTTCTAAATTAACAAAGAAAAAGATCTTGGGTAATGGTGTGATTAGTAGTATGGACGCTTTCATTCAGTGAGTAGCTGTGGGCAAAAAAAGATAGCAATGTGATAGGAAGCATACTGGAGTGGAGTGAGCAAGTATGTCTATATATGTGTGTCTGCATAATAAAGGTGTATTTTTTTAATGCTGTTAACCTAGAATGGCTGCCGTAATTTTGACGACTCCATAACACGTAATAAAACAAAGTAATAATGAGAAGCCTGGAGAAATTCCTCTTCCTCACACCCTTCTTCTTCTCTTCTTTCCCCGCCCCTTAAAGAAAGACTTGTAAATGATGTGATAATTTACCTTATAGAAGAAGTGAGGAGAAATGGATGCAAATTTTATAAAATATGAATGGTAAAAGGGAAGGTATGTTAGAAGATTAAGTCCTTGTCTCATACAGGAGTGTGCCACACCATGAAATTAAAAAATCAGGAATCAATTACAAATGTTTGATTTTTCTGCAGAGTATTTTATTAGTGTGTTGTTGCTTGCCATAGTAAGTTGTTAAGCCCAAATTGTGAAGACAGTTTTTAAAAACATAAATTCTGTGGGTACCAAACCCCAGAATTAAGATTTTTGATGATTAAAAAAAAGATGCAAATAACAACAGGTTAGTAGAGATCAGGAATAGAATCGTTTTGGGTAAATTATTCCATGAATGCCTGCAGTCAGGTTCTTGTTATCCTACAATGTGATTTCCTCTGATTCATCTTAAATGGAATAGTGGACTCAATATACAACTGGTATTTTGTGTTTTGGTAGTCCTATATAACTGTAATGGTTAACATGTTACTTTTTAGGCACTTAAGGTTGGTATTCCTACTTTTGGTTTCTGAATTAGTAATTATGACTGGCTCTGTTTTGCTCTATAGTATATAAACTTGGTTTTGAATATTTTTTTTCTCCTCCCCTTGTAAGGATTATGTACTGAAGGCCTGTACCGTGTTAGTGGGAATAAAACAGATCAAGACAACATTCAGAAGCAGTTTGATCAAGGTAATGACAGATTTTGTTATTTAAAGCCAAACCAGAACTTGAATTCTCCATGGATTATCATATTGCAATATAAAAGGGTTGCACTTTCAAACTGGCTTCCATAGCACAGACCACTTAAAGCTCTGGTAGGTTGTATTGGTATAGTCCAGGTTATTACCAGTGAAGCTGTGTATAAACCAAAGATTGGATAGAATCTTGTTGCAGCTGTCTTTAAGTGCTGTTAAAGTATTTTCTAGGAGATATTCTAGTGTTTAAATGCAGTCCTAGCTGCTCCTTGTGTTAATAGTTCATCAGTCCCAGGCATTAAGGCATTCACTTCCCCCTCTTATCCCCCCAAAAGTAGTACTTCATGATACTTATTTTATTGAAAGCTTTCTTGGATGATACGGATTAACAATTAAATCTTGATAATAAATTTCTTAACACATCCTTTCTCATGCTAGAATATAGTGGAATATGATTAGTAGATTATGCTGTTCACTTTGATGCCTTAAAAGAGAGGGTCAGCATTATTTTTTTTCCTTCTGTTTTCTCACATAATTTATGATCTCAGTTGATACTTCAAAATGAAAACACTTATTAAAAGTTCTTGGATATTAATCATGAAGTTGAGCCTATGAAAAATAGTAAAATTCCTCCTCGATGATAAGGAAAATAAATGTACTAGGTTTTTATGCCTCACTATGCTGTTTCAGATAATCTCAATATAATGCTAGATTTTCTTCAGTAACCTTATTAAAGGATGTTCCAGAGTTTCAGGTGGAGTGGACTTTTGAAAAGTAAACTTAGCATTTTCAAAATTTCAGTTTTTAAGTACTTTAAGTTCTGCAGCTTACGGTGCTTCCGCTTCTAGCCTTGGTTTAAAAATTATATAGCATGGCTTTATTATTATAAATTTCAATAAAAAAAATTCTCTAGTTATAAAGCTTCTGTTATTTGGGAATCTAGCAGTAGATTATATGGCCATGTACGGTCACTGGTATGTTTTGTTGTCCTTTTTTAAAAGGCTTCATGTGGTCACATGAATTCTGCAAATTGATGTGCCCTGTACCAGTTTTTAACAAAATTTTGGGAAATAGAATTTAAAATTTAGTATTGGACAAAACTGATTAATCAGAAGCCAGTCAATGGCAAATAGAAAAGCATTTAAGTCTGCATGGAGAATTAGACAACTTTATTTTTCTGATCTTGTACTGTTTTCTTATACTGTCATATTTTCTTTTATTTGATTTCATGTGGGTCAAAGTGATGGCAGATTATCCATAGGTTCACCTTTCTGTGCTTTTTTAACAAATGTTTAGCAGCTTTTTCATTTTCAGTGTTTTGAATAAATTCTTGTTTTCTTAAAATACTATGAGGAATGATAACTGTAGGTTTTACTTACACTGCTGTTTAATTTTGTTTTACAGATCATAATATCAGTCTAGAGTCTATGGGAGTAACAGTAAATGCAGTGGCTGGAGCTCTTAAAGCTTTCTTTGCGGATCTGCCAGATCCATTAATTCCTTACTCTTTGCATCAAGAGTTGTTAGAAACATCAAGTAAGTAATAAACAATCTTGTCTTGATCCAATTATGTTATATTGATTGCCCTTATTGCGATTTTTACTTCATTCTAAGTTGAAAGGACTAGCTGCACTGAAATACTTTTTAAATTACGTAGACGTACATTTTTTAATATTCTTTAAAATTAACTATATGATGAAATTAACTTAATGCTTTTTTTTTCTAAATAAATTGTGTCTTATTATTTCTCCTTTTCCTAGAAAATTTAATTGGAGAAATCTACTTTTTTTTTTCCATTCTGTATTAGTGCTGCATATGATGAAAACTCTTGGAAATGTATTGCGGTTGTTAACAGGGGGGTGAAAACCCCTTGAATTCATAAGGTCTTACATTCAGAGTAGGCTTTAGAAATCAGACACATCTATGGAATATTATGGTAATTCTCTTTTAGATTTTTTTCAAGTTCTTTTTGAACTCCTTATAAGATGAAATGCTTAATTTTGTTTGCCTTACAAATGTTTTACAGACACTTCAAAGTGAAATGACTAAATTCTTCCCTTCTTTTAAAGAGTATCTCTCTTGTATTGGCAGCAAGCTGTTTCAAAAAAAGACTGATATGCAATTTTGCAGGATACAACTGTGACATACAGTATTCTTAACACTTTTTTGTTCAAAACATGAAAATACTAGTGTAAACCCAAGGCTTGGGCCTGGACTTGATTCATATATAGTCCATTAGAAATTTTGTATTTTTGGACGATATCTGTAGATACCTATTTGTGGTATTTCTGCTGTACTTCTCAGGCAAATTCCTTGTTTAATGTAATTAGTTAGGTTTTATTTTTTCTTAAAAGTATATCAGTTAAATTTCAGTCAAAACATGCAGTAGCTTAGAATATAAGTGGACTTACTGTTTTAAAGTACCATTAATATGGCTTTAAATTTCTCTTTGGGATATATTGGAGCATTTTTAACATTATTTCTATGGTAATAGGGTAAATCAAATTTCTTTTTAGCCATGCAGTCAAGTAATAGAGGTGAGCTTGTATTCCTTTTCATGATACGAATCATCATGGAATAGAAGTATATTCTGCAGAATGTATGGTTCTACAATACTTTAGTGGTATTTTCCATAAATGTTTTAGCAGCAGCATTAATTGTTTTGGTTTTTTTTTAAAAAAGTTATGTTATTCCTTAGTCATTTCTTACCTGTTGCTTATTTCCTCTTTGAAGCATAAGTAATGTCCCTTGGGCCTGTGAAAATCCCTGTTCTTTAAACAGTATATTTAAAATAGCTGCACCAGGCCCACTCATAATTTTTTTATTATTTGAGTAACTGATAAGCTTAAGATATTCTAAGTTCATGTGCATGTCTTCCTTTGCCCAAATCTTTTTGAAACTTCAGTCCAAATAAATCTTACAGATATACCTAAGTCATAATATTTTGCAAGCAGAGGAAAATCTAGCAAGAAATGACCCTGTCACATTGTTAGTTCTCATTCTACAAGCCAACAATGAGCTAATCAAGTGATTCTTTGCTGTTAAACACAGATAAACAATTCTGCTTAAATACAGAAAAATATTTTTGTGTTTAAATAGTTACCTCTATAATAAAAAAGTTATTCTATGCAATAATATATGCAGATAGGAATTTTATCAAATATTTTCTCACTTAATATTTCTCTGTGGGTATCTTATCTGTACCATTATGCTAGGAAAAAGACTTAGCAACGCTTTATTCAGTATGTCACTTATTTCTATAGAAATCACGGATAAGACAGAACGGCTACATGAGTTAAAAGAAATTGTGAAGAAATTCCACCCAGTGAACTATGATGTCTTCAAATATGTAATAACTCATCTAAACAGGTTTAGTATTTTTCTACTAAAATTTTGTTTAATTTGTAACAATTGCAAAAAAGATTGTGTTAGTAACAATGAATTGACTGCTAGAATTGAAAATTTCATGCTGCATTGCTCGTGTGTTAATAGAAATGTGGAAAATGAAACTAAGAGGTTAATTAGAAAAGCTTTGTATATTCTGTTCTCAAATGTTATTGATGTATGACTATCTGGTATCATCACTACTATGAAGTTATAAGAATGATTGGTGAACACAACAAAAAAGCTTGAAAGAATAACTATGCAGTGCAGTTAACAGATCTTTTTTCTTTTCTTCTTTTCCCTCCTCTCCCCTCTCTTTTCCCCTCCTCTCCCCTCTCTTTTCCCCTCCTCTCCCCTCTCTTTTCCCCTCCTCTCCCCTCTCTTTTCCCCTCCTCTCCCCTCTCTTTTCCCCTCCTCTCCCCTCTCTTTTCCCCTCCTCTCCCCTCTCTTTTCCCCTCCTCTCCCCTCTCTTTTCCCCTCCTCTCCCCTCTCTTTTCCCCTCCTCTCCCCTCTCTTTTCCCCTCCTCTCCCCTCTCTTTTCCCCTCCTCTCCCCTCTCTTTTCCCCTCCTCTCCCCTCTCTTTTCCCCTCCTCTCCCCTCTCTTTTCCCCTCCTCTCCCCTCTCTTTTCCCCTCCTCTCTTTTCCCCTCCTCTCTTTTCCCCTCCTCTCTTTTCCCCTCCTCTCTTTTCCCCTCCTCTCTTTTCCCCTCCTCTCTTTTCCCCTCCTCTCTTTTCCCCTCCTCTCTTTTCCCCTCCTCTCTTTTCCCCTCCTCTCTTTTCCCCTCCTCTCTTTTCCCCTCCTCTCTTTTCCCCTCCTCTCTTTTCCCCTCCTCTCTTTTCCCCTCCTCTCTTTTCCCCTCCTCTCTTTTCCCCTCCTCTCTTTTCCCCTCCTCTCTTTTCCCCTCCTCTCTTTTCCCCTCCTCTCTTTTCCCCTCCTCTCTTTTCCCCTCCTCTCTTTTCCCCTCCTCTCTTTTCCCCTCCTCTCTTTTCCCCTCCTCTCTTTTCCCCTCCTCTCTTTTCCCCTCCTCTCTTTTCCCCTCCTCTCTTTTCCCCTCCTCTCTTTTCCCCTCCTCTCTTTTCCCCTCCTCTCTTTTCCCCTCCTCTCTTTTCCCCTCCTCTCTTTTCCCCTCCTCTCTTTTCCCCTCCTCTCTTTTCCCCTCCTCTCTTTTCCCCTCCTCTCTTTTCCCCTCCTCTCTTTTCCCCTCCTCTCTTTTCCCCCCTTTTTTCTGTCTTTTCTGTTTTTTTATTTTGGTGTTTTGTGTTTTTTTTTTTTTTGTCATGTCCTCCCCACCCCGCCCCAAGTAGCTGTTAAAATTGTAGACTAATATAGGTTTTAAGGGACCTGAAAGTTATTTGGCCTAAACCCACCCTGCCCATCCCTCCCCCCGCCCCTTAAAGCAGGGCTAGCTTTAATCAGAATCTAAAATGTAGCAATACCCCTGCTGATTAAATAAAATATAGAACAAAGCTATAAGTAATAGTAAATTGGTTACACTTGCTTCCTAAATCTTGCCTCTTGCTTGGAAATTTAATGGTTTTCTCATAAAAATTATTTATCTAATTACTAAAATAATCTGATATTAGTAGATGTATACTACCTCATAATCTGACCCTTTATGTGCACAAGTGTACAATATTCAGTCATAAAAACAAGACCAGCTTACTCATGTTTCTTTTTCAGCTAAAATGGGATTATTCTCTGAAATCCACTGAATGAGATTAACTACATTATTAAATAAAAGAATAAACATTGCCAAAGCTAAAATAACTTTTTTTTTAAACAAAAAACTTTGTTATCCAGCAATCTGTCACTTAAAGTTTAGCTTGTGATATTTTTTTCTGCATTTTTAGACAGAACGACAGAACTGTTGAGGTTGTAAGGGACCTTTGGAGATTTAGTTCAACCCCCGTTGCTTTGGCAACTAGAACAGATTGCCCAGGACAGTGTCCAGTTGGGTTTTCAGTATCTCCAAGGAGGGAGACTCCACAATCTCTCTGGGCAACGTGTGCTAGTAGGGCTCAGTCACACTCACAGTAAAAAGTCTTTTCTTATGCTCAGCTAGAATTTCCTGTGTTTGTGCCTGTTGCTTTTTGTCCTGTCACTAGACATCACTCATTTGAGAGATCTTCAGTCTCTTGATGATCTTTGTGTCCTTTCACTGGGCTTGCTCCCGTATGTCCATGTGTCTGTTGTGCTGGAGAGCCCAGAGCTGGACCTCGTACTCCAGATGTGGCCTTTGCAGTGCTGAATAGAGGGGAAGGATCACCTCCCTAGACCTGCTGGCAGCACTCCTAATGCAACCTAGGATGCTGTTGGCCTTCTTTGCCACAGGGGCACACTGCTGGCTCATGTTCAATTTGTTGTCCACCAGGACTTTCAGGTCCTTCTCTGCAATAGTGCTTTTCAGTCAGACAATTTTGTGTATATACGCCAAGCTTTTCGTGACATTTAAGTTGTTAAATTGTTCTGGACTAGTGTGTGTGTTTCTGGTTTTGCAGGTATTTGTAACAATCTAACTGGGCATGTAATGTGGGGGCAGAAATGAGACCTTTTAACTTGCTTGTTTAGTCAACAGAATGTAGGTGCTCTCTATTGCAGTTTGGAAGGAGTCTTTCCACTGAATGTATGAGAAACTTTAAAATTTTAGGCATCTACTTTTACACTTCTCTGTCATGTATACAACTTGCTAATGCTTTGTAAAGTTATCCATTTTCCTTTGCAGGGAACTGGATCAATTTTTCCATTGCAATCTTGCTAAATACAAATTTAGGCCTAAAATAGATCAAATCATATCAACTGATAAAATCATTCCATGCATTTACATATTACAGAATTGTAAGATGTGCTTGCGTGTGTCTGAAATAAAACAAAACAGCTCAAACTTGACCTAGCTGTTAGTTACCTGAAATGTTTCAATAGTTGGTAATGGACCTGATAGAAATTTTTGTGGAAGAGTGGCAATTTCTGAATTGTCAAAAGTCTTCAGCTGGTCACCTGTTTGCATAGCATAGCTGAATGTACAGTGTCAAGTACCTGGATTGCTGCAAGTAGAAGAGCTAAATATCATTTTAAAAAATCTTGAATAGGTTCTAATGCACATGTATCTACAGAACTTACTGGAGAATGTAAGTGATGTACACGGGCTTTTGCTCTCCAGTCCACTCTTTCTTTTAATGATGATTTACATTGCAGGTAGCTAGTAACAAACTAATCTTTTCTTAATTAAGAAAGGCTGTGATTTTTTTGTCTCATTTGCAGTGTCAGGTAGTTGCGTTCCATTCAACAAGAAAACTGCTTGAATGTAAGCAATTGCATGGAGAGAGAGAGAGGTAGATATAGGTGGATACAGGATCTTAAAGGGAACTTGTAACTAAATTCTTTACAGCCTATTTTTAAGAGATTAATCTGTGGTAAATTACTGCTCATATATAATTGAAATGGAAGTGTTCATCAAATGAATACTTTGTTAAATGACGTAAAACACTCTTCTGTATGATGGAAGAGTTCTCATCACAAACTGATGTTGTAAATGCTTTGTTTTTACATCATATGTCATTAGAGTAAGAAATGTGGTATTGTTGTATAGTTAATAGTGGTTGGTGACTGATACTATTTTGGTGTGTCCACAAGCACAGGACTTGGTTATTGAAACAAAAAATACAAGTATTATCAAGATGAGTTTGCTATTGAAATACGAGAGACCAATAACCATAATAAATGGGAACAGTGAGGTGCATTTTTCTGTAGTGTGATAAGCACCTTTCAGAGCATACTAGGTATCTAATTGTGGTTGATTAACTGTAAGCAGAAGAGAGTTTTAAAGATGGAGTTGAAACAGGACAGTGTTGGATTGACATTGCTTTTTTTTATATTGCTTGTGGTTTATGTTTGTTCTTTGATAATGACTTCCTTTATACATATGGGCTAATATGGCATTATATGCTTCTGAAGTCTGGGAAAACATAGGTGTACAGCTTTTAAAGTCTGATCATAGAGCAGGCTTACAGCCTGAAGTTCCTGAAGAGTTTGCAGTGGAGGAAGGTGGCAGGAGCAAGAGAAACGGCCTCTTCATTTTTCATTTTAAGTCAACCTAAAAGAAGGTGAATAGACATTTGCTAAGCACTTACAAGAAGATTCTACAGTATTTTGGGAAAGTTTGGTAGGAGATGGCATACAGGTTTGTAGGTTTTTGTTTACCCTTAGAAAGGACAGAGGTAAAGTTTAAACACAAGAGAGAATAAAGTTGATTGTTTATCATATTTAATCTAGTTGCGAGCTGCAACTGAGAAAGAGGCGCAATGCTCTTATTTTCTAGCTTCTAGACATAGGTTTCCACTGCTTCATTTGTTGGATCTAATGATTATGCAGCTGCAGCATGTTGTAAAGGAAAACGGAAATAGTGGAAATCTAATTTTCTGTAGGATACACTAGCTGATCTCAGACACCCTGTGGTCTGATGCCAGAAAGTTGGTGGAGAGGGAGAAGGAAGAGGGGAAGACTTAAACTCTTTAATAAAAAAGCTAAGCAAAATGTAGGCTTACATTTATATTTTCGGGTTCTTTGATCCTTAAATGAAGTTAAAATGCAATTCTTTTAGGAAAGAGATTATGAATATTACTGTCACTCAGAAGTAGTATACAAATATCCTTTGGACCAAACTTATTCAAAACAGATCGAGAGGCAATATTTGTGTACCCTCACACTATTTGGAATAAGTAATGCGCATGCTAAAATGGAAGTCTACCCTTTATAGTTACCACTATATATGCATTGTAAATGAGTGAAAATATTTTCTTATAGCATCAATTCTGGTGTTTACTATGGTTTTCACAGCTTTTGAATTTATGGACTACAGCCAGCTGTCAGAAATTCTTGCAGTCTGCTCTTGTTAATCATCAAAATTGTAACTGACAAGTTGCTGAAGTTTCATTTTCCATCTATTTCTGCAGGACAACTGTAGCTTGGTTACCTTTGTGCTCTCTACTGTATGTATAGGAATTGCATGTTCCCAGATGAATGAATATCTTAGGTGTTTGTTAGATTTATTAACACATTATTTTTAATGTATCTCTCAACACTTCTAGATAAAATTGTGATGTTACTTTAGAATGCAGAGTATTTTTAGAAAACAAAGTATCCTGGCTCTTTCTAGCCTATTACTATGAAAAGCAGTGCATTTTTTCTGGGGAGGCATTTAATTGTAGATAATAAATTTGGTAACAGGATGGTTTGCTGGTTTGTTTGTTGTTTTTTTCTTCTTCTAATAAAGTATTGTAATAATGAATTTAGATCATAAGTGAAAAATCTGCTCCAGCACCTGCTTAAAAGCAGGAAACTTCTAGGAACAGAAACCCAGTTGGAAACCTTTGTGTTATACATTGAAAAATAAAACAAAATTAAAAGTGTGTTGGTATTAGTGAAATTTCCACTGATTATGTTCTTTACAGCTTGGCCAAATTCTCATGATGGCCAATATGAAAAAACCTGCAGAGATGTGCTTTAATCAACACTTAATTTTTTGGTTTTGTGTTTATTTTTAACATGTGATCTAATGTGATGCCTTTTTCTTTGAGTACCACAGAAGTTAATATCTGACTGTCCTACAGTAAGAAGCCATTTCTGTCATTTTTCTTCTAGATGTTTTAATGGATGAAATTTTAATTTTATGAAATCCAGTAGCTGGTTGATAAATTCAGAGTTTGTTTGTGATTGTCACTTCAAAATGTTGGTGGAATGTTGAATTTCTTTCCTGATTAAAACTTAATCAGATTTATATTTGTCAGCTATCCAAATCTGGAAAAGCCATGGTTTCTAAGTTTTCTTCTGCATAACCACTTAAAAAAACCCCAGGAATGATTGTTTTAATGGATAGCTGGAGGAAAGTAACAAAAGTCTTGAGATTGTTTGATAATAATGCTTACAGTTAGAGCGCTATGAAAATATTTGTAGTTGATTACATACCGGTTTTAATTCATTCTGTGTATGTCATTCTCATTTCAGGGTTAGTCAGCAATATAAAACCAACTTTATGACTGCTGATAACTTATCGATTTGTTTCTGGCCTACTTTGATGAGACCTGATTTTGAAAACAGAGAGTTTCTTTCTACCACCAAAATCCACCAGTCGGTTATAGAGACCTTCATTCAACAGTGTCAATTTTTCTTTTACAATGGAGAGATTGTAGAAGCACCTAACCCAGTGGCATGTCAGCCACCGCCTTCCAACGCAGTGCAGATGGTGGAACCAATGGTACCTCTGCAGTTACCACCACCACTGCAGCCTCAGCTGATACAGTCACAATTACCAGCAGACGCTCTTGGTATTATATAAATAGAAGATGATTGCAGGCAGCCTGGCACTGGACAGTAAGGACAAGCTATAGACATGCATGTTTCAGGATACAATAATGTACTTCATATTTATGAAAAATAATTCCCATCCAGCTGATTGGACATCTTTTTGTTATATCCCGTACTGTGTTCCTCATTTGTACACACTGCAGATAAAAACTATGTGATAAGCATGACTGGAGAGGTTTAATTTTTAAAAGCAAAAATAGCTATAAAGTACAAAGCTGCTGCTGCATGATACCTTATTGCAATCACTATATCATTCCTGTGACGGTTTGTCACAATATATTGTGAATAAAATTTTTCTATAGAAATTTAATGATTTAAAAATTACATTTATGAAACATTCAATGCTTACAGCCTGCTTTATGGCTGTTTTTGTTATTTAACATGCTATTTTTGGCAATTTTATTCACATTCAAGCGTTCTGTGTAAACAACTAAAGCCCAGCTATAGTTTATTTTGTAATCTCCTGGCTACTTATGTGACGGTATGCTTAGGATGGTTTATGGAAGAATGCAAAATGCACTGTTGAGAATTTTACAATCCCTCACCATCCATCTTTACTTGTAAGTAAACCTGTGGACAGTTTGTTAAGGGTGGGTGAACTTGCTTATTATTTCTTACAGCACAATACCAAGGACATGCTTGTTGTAAAAGTGAGTTTCAAATATTGTACAAAAATTTTGATGTTGCCTACTTATTTCTTTGTTCCATTACTGAACTAAACATTTTGTAAAACTGTTAATTCTGTAAACAGCTGCATGTTTAAAAGATCATTGATGGTCTTGTAAACTTAATCTAATATATTTTAGATATTTTAATTTTTCCCACTTGGGAATACATGTAGTGTTTAGAAAATAGTTCATGACATTTTCATATAAGGTTATATAACTTTTCATACATAAACATGGATTTTGTTGTAGTAAAATTCTCTAAACCAAACAATGTTTTAATCTAGGACTTCAATTAATCTATTCTTTAAATCTATTTTTATGTGACCCTTTAAAGATATACAAAAATGCATTGCTAATACATAGCAATAAATACTTTGGGTACTGACAATTAACCTCTTTGGAGTGTGTATATATAAAATCACATAAACTTGTATTCATATTTTTTTCCTGTGGTATGTTGTACTAAAAATTCAAATGACTGATTTTTTTTTTTTCTCCACCATATTTTTAAATTATCTTCTTTTTTTTGCCCCCACTTATTTTACTTTTACTTTGGTACCGATTTTGCTGTAAAAGAATGCTGCTTAATTTAAACAAATCTTTTGGTTAAATATTTTGTTAGTGGTAAAAAATTTAGAAGGTTACAAATCATAGCAAAGGGGAGACCATAGATAAACACTACCTGTGAGACTTTTCATAGCAGCTTTTTTTCCTTCA
This sequence comes from Buteo buteo, assembly GCF_964188355.1. NCBI lineage: Eukaryota > Metazoa > Chordata > Aves > Accipitriformes > Accipitridae > Buteo > Buteo buteo. Next base: position 30,511,442 of record NC_134176.1, on the reverse strand, counting down.
TGCTCAAAATATACCTTTTTAGGTCTGCAAAGAAGAAAACAGTTTTGGCTCATTCAGCTGCTAGAATGTTTTGTGTAGTTTAAAAAAAAAAAGCTTTATGATGGTCACTGTTGTAATCTTCACTTATAGCAAGATTTAAGATCGTCTTGTATGTATTATAGTAAATAGATGATTTTGAGAATTAAGGCTTTTAAGAGTTTGATTTGCTCCATTTTCCCAAAATAAAAATTGCCTTTCCCACTTATGTCCTAGGTATTGTACTTCTAATTATGACTTGGATTATCATTCTAGATTACTATGATACCATAAACCTGGCTGCTGTTTGAAGTACATGTATATTATAAATTATCTTGATATTTGTGTTATATTCTTGCAAGTAATTATCTTTTCTAAGAAAACATAAACAAAAAAGAAAAGTCAACCCTATTCCTATTGCAAAGCACACAGGAATTAATAGTACAATAAAGTCTGTCCTGTAAATTGTAGTATTCTTAACTTGTTCTACTTCACCTTTTGTCTATATAGCTTTTATTTATAGTTGTCAGTCTAATCTTGGCATGTTTAGCAAAGAAAATGAAACTTCAAGAGTTTTATAAACTATTTCTAGGTTGCTAAAGAATTTATTTTTCTACTGTATATGGTATAGACAAAGCATCACCTGTACAGGAAACAAGTCTATTTCTAATAGAAGTAAGCTTAAAAATAAATGCCAGTCATATCCCTATTTAAAAGTTCTAACTATAAAGTATCTCCAGTCTTTGTAATGTGAATTACATTTTAAACTTTCTACAAGTTCCAAGTTGTTTACCATAATACTTAACTAATCTTTGAATACTAATTTTTAGAGTAATTTACATTCCATTTCATGACAAACTTTCATGTTGAACTTGTGTTCAGAAGTGTTTGCAGTATCATTTATTTCTTGTGTATGTTGTTATGGCTAAATCACGTCATGATTTTTTAAAATCTTAACACTTATATTTGGCCAAATATGAAAGTTTTATTACATTTACTGGATGAAACGTAAAAAGAGAAATAATAAGAAAGCATGGCATGTGGCGCTTGATTGTCACATGGAAAAGTCCCTGCATACTCTTTGCATTATAGAAGTGTTATATGCAGGAATGTGGATATGTGTGTATGTGTAGTATATACACTTTGATATTTTTTATGTGTTTGTGTGTTTGGGTACACAACCACATATGCACAGGCTTGCATGCACATACACCCACATAGTAAAGTTTTTAAAAGATACTAGGAAATTATACCATCGTTATTAAAGATTTATAATAGAGCTTTCTCTATTATTATTTTTATTAGTGCTATAAAATGAGGAAGCATGTCATTATATACAAATTCCTCATACTTTGGCTCATGTAGTCCCTTCTAGTTTTAATGAAAATCCAAACAATAATAACTATATTTTTTAATGTGAGCATTTTTACAGTAATATCTATCTTGATAAAGATACAAATGTATATTATTTTTGGTTGAGCATCTCGGTGACACTTTATGGAGTAGTTTGTCTTTTTTCTGTAATATTGATATAGACATACTGCAGTGTATTGTCTTTCAATGTTTTAGCAATTTTAAAATCCCAGGCCTGAGTTACAAAAGTGCCATTTTAAGTAATGCTTAACAGGTTATTTCAAAATTCCTTACCCTCCATGATCTTGTGGAATTTTAACATATATAGTGTAAATAGATTGCAGACATCAACTTAAGTGAAAATACACTTTTTTCTTGTTGTATGTTTTCTCCATTATTTGAATCCTGGTTGCTAGGAAATTATAGATATGTTTAATTTTAGTTGCTGGAGTTTAGCTTCCAATATTTATGATAAATATAGAAAAACTATCAATTGGAGATTTAAAAAAATTGGCCTTAGCTTACGTGCTTATTTCAGTTTTTTTCAGTAATTGTGATGCTGTTTGTCAACTGAAAAAATTAGACGTATATAAAAAAATTTTGAAGTCAAAATTTTGTTCTTTGTTTATAATGTAATCTTTTGTTGCTACATCAGCAGAATACTGCAGTGAATTAAGTATCAGTGAAGCTTATTCTGTATAAAAGATGCAACGAATAAAATACTAAGATGCTTACTGTGTAGAATGTTCAGTTTAGTTGCCTACTAAATTTTTAAAGGCAAAAGCAGCCTATCTTTCACATACACAGAGATGAAATGTAGCAGTAAATCTTGCTAAACCGAGTGCACCAAGTGTGTGAGGTATTCTGGGGGGGGGGAGGGTGTTTCTTCTTGCATTGGATGCGTCTTTTAAACTGCTGAATTTTGGAAGGGATTCTGACAATGGTGAAGATTTGTCTGTAGGTAATGCACCCCCCCAAGATGGATATTGCATACACTAGGGAACAGACCTCAAAAGTGACACAGTGTAAGATGTTCTATTTTGCTGTGCAGTGCATGTGAAATTCTGTGGCTCATGTGACCTCTTACATTTTTCACCTGATTGAGCTGCTCATCAGGAAAGGCTGTGATTATGCAAAGCAGTTTTTCAGTTTTCTACCATGCTAAAGGAATGGGTCTCTTAAATTTTTTTTTCCTACAGAATCCTTAAACCTGAAGTAAAAACTGTGGGGTTTGAGGTCAGCTTTAAATTTTCAGACTTGTATGTTATTGGTTGTAACACTGCTAACTATATGGGATAAATCCAACTTTGATAATAGTACTGCTTTTAATTCTTGTGCATGCGACACCTATGCTTAGTTTGTTTCTTCAGAGCATCTTAAGTCATATGGCCAATGCAGAAATAACTGCAAAAACTTACTGACAGCCTTCAAATCTGAACACTGTTCAGGTTTTATTATATATCTTAACCCTTTTAGACACTGGAGCATTTAAATCTCAAATAAGATGCTATATTTAGCATCTTAAATATAACTTACCTATAACATACTCAGTGTGCAAACCTCAGTTTTTTTAGATTGCTATATCAAAAAAATCCCTACTGAATCCGAAGCATAATCCAGTGTTCAGGCTCTGCAGCAGACCACAAGTTTCTGGTGAATAGCTGTCCTAGAGAACCAAAGTGTAACGTTAGTGTTCACTTGTGTCAAAGTCAGTCCTTCAACTAATTCATAGTTTCCATAGAATCGGAAGGGATGAATTTAATCTGTCATCATGGCTAGTGAAAGTGAACACTTCCTTCCTTTTCTTATTGACAATTTCTTTCCCGAGTGTGTAGATGGTGCATGTTATGGCTGTTGCCCACATGTTTCTCATCTTCCTTATAAAATGCAACGCATGTGCGTTTAGACCTGGTATTTTTGTTGCTGAATTGAGTGTCATTGATGCCTAGCCAACATTCTGGCACTTTTATATTACAGAATAGGGTTTAATATACCTGATTACATTAATAATAATTTGTCTGTTACTGTTTTTATTTCATGTAATGTAGAAAATACAGAGAATTAAATAATTTCCCTGAATGCCTGCAGTGCAGTAATTGTGGATTTTCAGTCTTAGAGTGTGATAATAATGAAAGGCCATTGTTGCTTCTATTTACAAGCAGTTTGAGTTAAGAAAAGATGGGAAGGGAATCTCGTGGTGGTACTTCTAGCCATGACTGCATGTCAGTGCGTCAGGGGTAGATACACTGACTCGAAGAGTACCTCTGGCTGCTTATGTGACTGACTGATTTATATAGTGTAGCTGTAGCTTGTATTTTCCCTGGAATTACGGTATCACAATCTATCTGTTCTTACAGATTTTTCTGCTTCACAACTAAAGAAGGGAAGGGAAGGCAAAGTAGCCGTTCTCATCCCTTCCTGCCATTCTGTCAGCTTTGCCACTGATGAGAATTGTCAGGGGCTCCTAAATTGCTCTTGCAGGGTTTTACTGAATTAAAAGTAGAAAATGTACAGTGTGGTAAGTTATGAGTTGAAGTTCTTTGGTTAACTGACACTGAGTGTGATGAATTGGTGAAGCATCTGGAAAAAACCAAGTTGCGCTATTAAATTACAGGTGGTGTGGTCTCCCCTTGAAGGTTCCACCCTCAGTACTTGGCAGTGCAACCTGAGTTTCTGCAGTGACTGCCCTTACTTGGTCATATGACCCTGTGCAAGTTGGGAATGAAGAAGAGATCAAGAAACCTACCTCAAAAATCATGTACTTTGAACAGCTGCCTCTTAAAAGACTTAGGTGAAATTATTAAACATAGAATGTAGCAAAAAAAAATATGGAGAATGAAATGTCCGTAGTTCATTATTGAAATATGTATGTATAGAAACATACTTTTTTTTAACTTAGTAAAGAAATGGATGTTGATACAGTGGTTCTGACGTAGTAACAGGTGGCCAGCCTGCTACAGGTAAATATTGCTAACAATTCAGGTGTCAGGTTTTGAAAACTGAATGTAAACATATGTATCTCATTTTGATATCCTATCTGTGAGTTGTCTAGCTCTAACGGTTTAATTTTGTTATCCTCTGTGGTCACACAAATAAGCCTGATTTTATGTCCTTTATTTAACTGTATTTGAGTTGAAAAGTTTTTTTATCTCTTCACAGATGACTGCTTTCTTTATTCTTTCTTCTCTTAGTATTTCTTTTCTTATTTAATTAGCCTTAAAGTCAAAACTATTTATAACATGATCATAATACTTGTCTCCTGTAAAACATACTGGGTCCCACATAAAGTTTATAAAAGTCTGTCAATACTCTTTTGTCCCCTTTTGTCTGCACTTGTCTGTGTGCACTCATTTGCTCTTTTGGGTATGCAGGGCCTAGGGCAATGTGGCACTTGTCCATGTCTGGAGATTCTCGTCGCTAGGAGATAGATACTGGGGTGATCCTCTTTCGTATCTTAACCTGGTTTTAATGAAAGAGTGCTGGAAAGAGCAGCTAGGAGACCACTTAAAAATGGTGAGGGATAAATATTACGAGTTCTCAGTACATCAGTGAGGTGGAGATGCTCGTCTCAACTGGGCTTCATTTCTGTGCTAGAGGTTTGTGTGTAGGGAGCTTTCAAGCCTTCCACTGATAGTGTAAATGGAGGAGGAGATGGGAAAGCTCTTCCCTATACCCTTCTTTCCAACTTCAAGGGCCAGTGTTGTTCTTGCAGAGTTTGGGGGACCAAGTCCTCCATGTTCGGTGTGGAGTTTCAGCCCCACAGAAAGAGGGTCATGGATAAGCATGTGGTCTTCAGCCAAAATTGGTGTAGCTAAAGAGTGGGGACGTACATACCAACCTTAAATTGTTTCTCAGCATCCCTGTTCCTGGAGCATGGTGCCCTGAGAATCGTTTGTTGTTGTTTTTTTAACACAAAATAGTTTTGAGTGGCATTGCTACCATAATGTGCAGTTCTAAGTCATCTTTACATCTCATCATAGCTGGCCAGATCTATTTACCAGGATACAAAGCTTCTCTGACCTGAAATACTTCTGAGGAAGTAGAAATCAAGCTCGATTCTCCTTGGACTCGCACATCGTGCTATCAAGTATTATTTTGTATTCTCTCTTCTTTTCAAAGAAGGTAGTTTCTAAGAAAAAAGAAAGGGCTGAACTGTTACTTCTCAGAGGTGTGTTTTTGTAGCATCATAGTGTCACTGAAGTAAATGCCCAGCTCATTCAATGAAGTCATGGAAGTAGTGTATGGGGATGTGAATGCTGCTGGAATCATTTGGAAGACTATTTGTGGCAAAGTAAGTGAACTGTGGAACAAATTATCCTCTCAATCATGGCTCTATGGTTCTTCTTTGAAGGAAATCTGATAATTTTATTTTTTTTTTTCCCCTCCAGAAGGGAGGTGAACTGGTGTGCGTGTAAGGTGATTGTCAAAGCTAAGCTCTGACCCAGTGGGGAAACAAGCAAACAATTTGACACCAGAAACACCCTAAAACACTCTGCAGACATCTATGTCCAATCCTAGTAGTCAAAGTATTGAGAAGACCTGCATGCTTCTCTTTTTCTCCAAGACCATGTGCTTCTTGTAAGCTGAGGGTCAGGGTCTTATAGCTCCCTTTGGATTTTGACCACTGCCCCACATCCAGTATTCTGCTTAAAACATTGGCTGTAATAAATGTGGTTTTAAGCTACTGATCTGTAAATAGGTTGAGTCTGATTTCCTGAAATCTTATCCCCCTTCCCTCCTTACCCCCCCACTTCTTTATTTTTTCTTTATTTTTTTTCTCTCCCCCTTCATCTGCCCTGGAAATAGCAGAGCTGCTCAGCTAGAATTCCCTCAATATGAAGAAGGGATTCTGCTGCAGGGCATTCTCATTTGGGAGTACTTAGCTTTAGATCTTACCTCTCTTCCTTTGCACTGTAAGAATGTATGTTTGTTAACTTCTGGGCTTGCTACAAAACATATTTTTTTCCACCTCCCTAAAGTTGCTGAGGACAAGCAGGCTGAAGCAAATGTCTACAGGCAGTTATTTATCTTTGTGCCTTAATTTATGGGACAGGTGCCTAGAGCCCTAGGATGGCAAAATTACTTCTGAAATGTAAAGACAAAAATAGCTTACAACTTCTATGAGTCTCCTTCCTTCACATGTACTAGTTACATTCTGATGTACTGTAGTAAAGAGTATGTTCTGAATTCATTTCAGTGATAAATGTATATTCTGAATTGTCTGGCAAAAAAAAATGTAAGCAATTGCCTACTTGCAGGTAAGTGTTGCATATACAGCTGAAGTGAAGGACTACTAGAAAGCGTGCTAAATATGAGCAAATAAGATGTGCGACTAGTTTAGCTCATCGGTAGGAAGCTAAGAAAGTGGGAATTTTAAGAGCTTAGAAATTTTAAAAAGAATCAAAGGAAATATTTATGGTGGGTATTTTTTCCCTTCTAGTGTTTTCAGTGGCTTCTGTCTGCATTTTTATTATATGAGGACATGTTCCAACCCACTCCATTCCCAGTGCTGCAATGCTCTTAACAGCCATCTAGTTGTATGCTTGATGAGGAAACGCTGAAGACAATTTGCACCAGCCTTTTCCCTTTCAACATAAGAACCAAGAGCTTTAAAAGAAATGCTTGCTTACAGGAAGTCTTTTCTGGTTTTGTGTAGCATAAGAGAATTTCCCACCCCGACAAAGTTCTCAGGAATATATATGGTTGGCCAAAACCACAAACTCAACAGTTTCTTTGGGTTTTTTGGGTTGGTGGGGTTTTTTTTTTCTCCTTTTGTTTATAAAAAGGAGGGCAACCCCCCCCCCCCCCCCCCCAATATGCATTTTTATTGTTGAATTGGAAACAACATTTTTGGGGTGTGTGTGTGGAATTTACTATTCAAAGAAAGTGTTAGAATTAGCTAAGTAACCCTCTGGAAATACCAGTGAAGTATTCACATTGAAGAGAATAACCTTTTATTGTTAGTTTTCCTAGTGGCATCACAATTTTCTGCCTAGCAGCCAGATTCTTTCTTATGGCTTTGTTTAAGTATATTTTATTTGCAGGTATATTAATGCCCTTTTTAAACTACTACAATTGCATTCAGTAGTTTAAAAAAAATCTTGTGTGGAGGTATCTGCTTACAGGAGGCCCTGGACTATTCTTTATTCTGATGGTGAGTAAAAGGAATCCAGATTTCTTACTGAGAATATAAAAAGGACACAGCTGACATTCTTCCTTATTAAATAACAACTAGGGTGACCTTTTTTTGCCTGAACTGGTGGAAGTCTGTTTTCAGCTGCAACAGGCACTACTGCAACTGCAGCATCTAGAACACCACTGTTCTGTGCATATAGCTTTCCAAAGAGGGAAGCAATAGGTAAAGCAGATAAAAGCATGTCTTCATTTTTCCGTACTGGAAATTCGACTACAAGAATGACTGCCATTGCCTGTTTTATAGTCTTATCCCGTAATCTGGCAGAGTATAAATGCCAGTTTTGTGTTTGCTACCCCGTCTATCAAAAATATTTAGCAGACCTGTGTTCCTACATTCATTGTATTCTCATTTCTGACTTGTACCCAGTTTCTTTTAAAAGAGAAGTTGTCTACACATGTACAAAACCTTATTAACTCAATGGCAGTATTAGCTCAATTTAGAAAGTTTAGTGAGTGTTGTCAGAAACGAGTCTTTGGTTAGACTTTATATGAAAAAGACCAAGTCCTGTGTTATTGTTAAAATGCTCTCCTTCACCTTAAAAATGAAGCAGAAGCTAACTTGAGATGGAAATGTTGCACTGCCTGCTTTGGCGAAGGTTCACTTAGCAAGGAAGGAATTACAGTTTTCGTTTACCTGTGAAATCCCCAGCAGGCAGCTTCTACTTGATCAGTGGGAGCCTCACATACGTGCACATATGCAGGGAGAGTTATGAAAATGGCTCTCCGACAGTGTTGTTTTCTGTACTTGTTAATGTATTATTTCTGTTCCCCAAATGTCTCAGATTCAGCTATGTATAGCACAACATGTTGTTTTCCACTTTGTGTTGGAAACTAAAACTCAAATTTGCTGTAAGTGCATGAATTTTTAGTCTATGCTTCCTGAAAAGCATCTGTGCTTTATCCATATCTTTGGTATTCAAGAAGCAGAGGAGACATTAAAGGTGAGTGATTTTACCTCAATAAATTTCAGAAAAATCTGGGAGTTTCTGCATTGGGCATTGGCCCCTGTTCTGTGGAAGAGATCCAGCTGCACTGTTCCTGCAGGCTTGCTGAGGGTAGCTGGTCCCTTGTGTCTTGTTTCTAGGCAAGGCAGAGGCTCAAAGGTTGGCCTTTCATGTGCATTTGTATCCTTGAAAAACCTGTGGTACATGGTTGTGTACTGCCCTCTTTAAATACGGCAGAGGGAAAGATTTCTCCCTCTGATTTTGAAAATAAGTTTAGAAAACTGTCCTTTTGTTTCACATCAGCAATGTGAATATTTGCCCTTTTCCTCAAGAGGCTTAAAGGAACACATTTCTGTTTCTGAACTGCAAACTTTCCGTGATACTTCTGATTTTCATTGATGTACGAGATAAAAAATTGTGTAAACAAGTTTTCAGATTAACTGAATGGCAAAACAAGAAAAGTTCAAATACATGCATGAGATCTTCCTGTGCACATACTCACTGAGCAGAAAGTAATTAAGTCCTTTTGCTTTTTAACTCTGAAAAACAGTTGTTTAAAAGATGTGTATAAAAATGCATGGGCACGAGTATAGTAGTCTTGTCAAATCTAGGCATCTGATCTCACCCTTTGGTTTGTTGCAAGAACTGCAAATAATATTTTTAGCAAGCTTACTGCTAAAAATTCTTTGGCCCTCCCTACTTACTGAAATGAAACAAGTAGCAAAGAGCAAGGAATGACCTTGCCTGACTCGCATCGCCCGCTGTTACGCTGTAGGTTGCCTTGCCCATTTGTTATAGCCACCTGTTGTTGGAACAAGAAACTTTTCATGCTAAGGGGTATTTGGCACCTTCTTGGTGGTGCATCTAGGAGCCACACCTGTACAATAAAAAAAGTAAACTGGCCACTACACGTACAATAGCTGGGATTATGCTGATTTTTGTAAATCATATTGGTGAAGTTTCACTGGATACAATACCAATAGCATTGTAATAACTTTGTGTATATTTTCTAGAAATAATAAGCATACAGTAGGAACTGTATTTAGAATTGAAAGGTCTTGTAGTGATTCTGTCTTCACTCATTACCCCCTCTTTTTTTTTTTTTTTTTCCTTCCTGATCCTCTGGAAGTGCTTTCACTTTTTTCCTTATGTGACAACCTACTTCCTTTCTGTTTTCCCTTGCTAGGTGGTAGACCTCTATGGCCGTATAGTGTTTTCTGCTAACAAGGTTCTGGAAATTGTGGAGACTGCACAGATTGTTTGACGAATGTATGGTCTGGGGAGGGCAGGGGGAAGTTCTGTAAAACTGAGAATAATAAAAAAAGGCCATAAAATAGGGAACCATATATGGAAATAGATAAAAGCTAGAGTTAAGGCAAAGGTCTTCACAGGGAGAAGAACTTAGTTTTTAAAGAAGGTGAAGATCCGCTTCAAGATGCAAAAGCAAGCTACTTCAAACAGAGGGGAGCAGCTGCATGTGTGAACATAAGGGTTCTAGCTCAAGGTATGCAAGTGGGTTTATTTGTCTACTCTGTATTTAAACTGTTGTGCTGGTTTAATTAATACAAATGCTCATAAGGTTTTAAAATTTACACAGGTATTGAGATACAACAGCTCTTGACCCACAAGAGGTATTATAAAGATAAGTACTATCTTTGAATATACAAATGTAGGTCTTAATCATTCTTGTATCTTTGATGGAAATTCATCTATACTTGTCTTCTAAACCTGTGAAATAGATTCCACAGCTTTCTCCATGTCTTATTTCAGTGATTCAGTATCCTTATGGGAAGAAAGATTCTCCTGATAGCCAAGCTAAATCTTTACTGCAAGATAAACCGACGACTTCTTGTTCTGTTGCAAGTGGATGTGGTGTATATTTATCACTGCCACCTTTATGGTGATCTTTAGATGCTGGAAGACTGCTGTGTCTCATTTCTCTCTCACTGCCTTCCATGACTGTCTTTTCATTGTCCAAGTAACACATTCCTTTAAGATTTTCTACAGCTTGTGTTTATAAACTTCATAGTATTTTTGTTGCCTTTCTTTTAAGTATATTGGTGGTCCAAAGTGGGCGCAGTCCTGACCACTCTACTAAGACAAATTACACCCGTGTAATATCTCTTGTATCTTGTAAATAACATGTAAGGCTAATTAGCCCCTAAGCCAGTGTACTGTAAGCCCTGAATTTTATTACCAGTGTGTACTTTTAAAATAGTACCGTTCAAACAGAGGGACTGGTTTTAGCTGAAGCTCACGAGACCCGAGTTCTTGTATTGCACTGGTCAGTGCATGTTTCTGTCCACTCGAGGAACTGAAATGGTGTGAACTGTTGGGTTCCAGGCACCTCGTCAGTATGCGTGCAAGTGACAGGGAGAAGATGTGGGATGAGGCGCTCTGCAATTCTGCCTTTCAAAGAAGTCGAGAGGCAGGTGGGTTTATTATTAGTTGCTCCTGAGATACTAGCTGTTAAATTGTGCTTCAACTCTGTGATCCAATGCCATCATTGAGAAGGATGATAGAGAAAATACAGAAGACACAGTGAGCCTTGGATAAAAGCAAAGGTGGCCTTTCAAAATGGTTACTGAATTTAGTGGCAAGGAATAGAAGACGTGTCTCTTCTTAAAGCACATATACTTAATGCAGATGTGCTGTTTTCCTCAATTATCGTGGCTGGCTTGCTATGAAAAATATTAGAATTGCTTCATTCAGTGAGGATTCTAGAATTAATGTTTGTTCTTTAGTGGATGCTTCTAACATTCAAGAGAGAAATATAGTTACGTGACATAAGCTAGATGTCTTCACTTCTAAATTACATTGATGTAGCCAAAATGTTAAAATACTTGCCATTTCTCGGAGTACCTAATTAACATTTTATAACTTCATACTCTAAAATTGCAAGAAATGAGGATTTTCTTGCAGCACTTTTAGCTTTGTCTGCAAAGATATATGTGATGTTTTATAAACAATGCAAATATCTTTGGCAGTGAATCTCATAATAAAGATCTCATTTATTCCATGCTAATTTAAGATTTAATGCCATGTTTCCATAAGGTTTGTTGACTATTAAATTTATGTTTCCCTTTGCCAGTTACAGGGCTAGATAAAAGCAACAAAAAACCCAACAAAAACCCTGCCTTTAATTTGTGAAATAAATACCACTGTCTGAAAGTCTGTGATTTGGCCTTTTAAACACACAGCTGTTCTTCTCTCATTCTTTGCACTTTCTTTGCATTCATAGAAAGGTAAATCCATAGCACTGCAGTGTGACTCCTCATTGCAATAGAGGCCATTAATCAAGTTATGCTGGTTTTGGAGTGTGATATCAATATCACTCCCTTCAGCCTCTAGTGTTGACAGTGCATTCCAAAATATTGAAGCAGCAGTTTCTTAAATGACAAAGCAAACAACTTGCAGAACACCTGTAAAAGGTAATAACATGAAAGGATTGCTTTAAGAAAAATATCCTATTAGGAAGCATATTTCTCTAATGTTCTTGTTGATATATTTATAGATACAGCTATGCACACATGATATGATACAGAATGCACCGTATATTGTTTTAGAAATGCAATCCATTGTGGTGTCAATATGATGGTTTTATTGACAAAAGTGTGGGATAACCACAGGGCCAACTGATTGCAAAGCCACTGCAGAAAGCACTAGTACACATACAATAAAGAATATATAAATAGATTTATTTTTTGCAACCTAGCACGTCTGCGTATTGTTGAGATACTAACACAAAATGAATTTGTTTTCATTCTACCCCAATTAGGTTATCAGTCTTCAACTGGAGCTTTATTTAGGTATGTCTGGGAACACAGAGGGCATTTACTGGGGTACTGGCCATATTACTGATCATGTGTCTTTGAGTTTGGAGTGGAAGGGGAAGATGAACAGTGCACTTAGGCTATTTACTTACATTGCGCTGCTTTGAATAGGCACCAAAATAATATATATATAACAATGATATGTGAATTCTTTTGGCTAGCAAAGGCCTTGCTGTGAACGTGGTTTAGGTAAGCTTCCTTTATCTTTGTTTCAGTGGTTTGGAGGATCTGGTGACTAGCTAGCTGGATGTGGTATTATTCATTTGGCCTGCAAGTGGTTATTTTATTCTCAGCAGCAGCCCACTGCGGGGCCTCAGCAGCGAGCTGGTTCTGGGTTGGCATGTGTTGATGTGCTCTCTGTGACGGCAGGACAAGATGCCACGTGGGCTGGGGTTTCCAGCTGTAGAGACAGTGCTGTCTATGGACCGCAAGTAAGCTGCCTTCAGTGGAGATTCACAGCTGGGCTTCAGAGCTCAGCGAATGAGTTTCTTTCTAATAACAAAGCAGGCAAAAAGAAAGCACATAACTAAGCAAGTAAAAAACAAACCCCAAAATGTTCCTCTTCAAAGATAGGAAACGATTTCTCTTCTAGCTTTCTCTTCTCTATGAAATGCCATAGTGCTTTCAGTGAAGCGATAAGATTTGTGAAATATTTCACTACACACTTTCAGTAATAATGTTTTAAAGGTAAAATGTTAATTTGTTTAAAAATACATACCTAATTGCTTGATCTATGAGATTTTACTCTTTTAAAAATGATTTATTACTTTAAAATATCATACCTGCTTGAACCATTCCAAAAAAATCACTTACGTTCCTGTTTGCTTAAAATACTTTGGCCAGTTTTCATGTTCCTTCTCTTAACCAGATTTGCACATCTTGATGTTTATCATTGAAGGCATTCGCTACCAACAGCTTCAGGTCTCCTCAGGCTGAATTAGACGTAGGAGTGATCCTCCTGTTATCTTTTCAGTCTGAATACCTTCCTTGTTTTTTCTCCTTCCTTTTTTTGGGAAGGGATCAAGTGCCGAGTGGTTCTCCTCAGCAATGCTGCTCGCCAACTTGGACAGCAAATGAAGCAGAACTCTTGCAGGCCTTTCGCACAAAGAAGTTGTTGAGCAACATCATACAAGTTCCTTCTCTCTCAGGCACTCAACTGCCAGTCTTTTGAGGTGATGGTTTGTATTGGCTGCAGGCCTCCAGATACAAAATATTTGCTAGGGGACAGGATACCCCTGAGTCAACGCTCCAGCAGAGAGACGTGCGGTAAGACAGCAGACAGGTTCATTAGAGACAGCTAAAGGCCAGGAGGTCACATAGCCCCAAGTGCATGTGTTGTGTAGGAGGGACGACAGGATGCCTTCCCTCGGAGGTTCGATATCATCACTCAGATCTCCAGGTGAGCATCTGGGAGCTGGCGTGCTGCCAGCCCTTGTGAGCAGACTGGCCTCTGCAGAACCGCGCCCCGGCAGCGTTTGTACACCTCTGTTCCTTTCTTCGCTGTCTTTCAGGTCTCCCGCGGCCACAACGCTCTACTGAATGTTCGCTTGTATTTTATCGCTGTGTTTCGGTTTCCTTCCTCACAGGTGGATTAACTTGTGTTTTTCCTGGCTAAAAATCTCTATTCTGCCAATACTGAAACCTTCCTGAATCTCTTCTCTCAGTTACGGTGATGTTCATGCGTTGTATTATTGACTAAGAACTTGACCAACATGCTGCTCTCTTCTTGGCATAGTCCTTTCAATTAATCAATATAGCTGTTAAACAGAATGGGGCTAATATGAGTCTCTGGGATGAGATGTGATAAAAGCTTCAGCTTGATGTTATGTCATTTACTGCTATCCCTTGTGTGTGACTGTACAGACAGTTTTCATTTGTGTGACTTGCACAGCTGGACTAGACCTCAATTAAAGACTCTGGAATAACTGTATTGAGTGTTTTATTAATATTTCATTTAAGGTATTCTCATCATCTGTGATGTTCATTTGTACAAGAAAAAAGTTACACATGGTGTCGTCTCAGATTTGCTGTTGATCAACTGTGTCTCCCAGTGTGGCCACTTTCTGTGCAGCCTAGTGTGCAGTCATGTCATTTCCCCTTTCACCAACAGCAAGCCCAATAAACCACTGGATAATATGTCATTATTACATGGAAATTTATGACTAATTCTGGTGGGGGGTTCACATCTTTGATTCTCATGTTTAATTGTTTTTTTAGTATAGTTTCATTTTTTTAATGAGGTTTTTATGTTCTTGTGAGGTCCCATCTAGCTATTCTAGACTATCTAGAATTTAGAGTTAACTCATACGGAAAGTAGAGTAATAGTCTTGCTCACTCTAAAACAACTTTTTCTTTCCATTAACATAACAAGGCGAAGAGTAATCCCTCGGGCAAAGTGGATAGTGCTGTTCTTGGTGTGGTATCCTTTCTACCCTTTTCCTGAAGCTGTGCATGGGACTTCATCCAGATTTATTCTCTCCCAAGTTTTGCCTTATGGTTTGCCTTAAAAGCACACGTATGACTCAACCAGAGATTTCTTCTAAGCATTATTTTTGAATGTGAGGAAAACCAGAGAATTAAGTACTTTCATATTTCTAAATTAATTTCTCCTCTTTGTCATCTAAAAAAAGTCTTTGCTTGAGCATGTTCGTGGTCAGAAAATGAGCATATGTAGTGGTTAGGACATAAAACAGAACCCATGGCACTCATACATATTTTTGTGTTGGCTGTTATCTCAAGGTGTCCTTACTGTGCCTATAATTCTCCAAGTCTGCACTGCAAAGAAAACAGCTTTTCTCTTTCTCTACCACTGTGAGAGACTCACTACTGCCACTTTAAATAATTATCTTTATGAAAACAAATGTCAGCTTGCCATTGCTACTGTTACTTTATTTTGTCAGCAATACGACTGAGGCAAATACTTCACTAAAATATCTCTATGTTGAGTAATGACTCTACTGTAAACACTGACTATCCTTGTTTAATAGAATACGTAAGAAATAATAATCTTCCTCATGGGTTACTTTTAGAAATTTTTTTTTTCTATGTTTCATACAGTAGGTTTGACCTCTAAGCTAAAAAAAAAAAAAAAAAGGTCTGCGAGACCTCCATTCACGTTCACCATTGAACCTTAGAGCACAGCAAATATGTAGGAACAGGAAAAATAAAGACTTAATGCATCAGGCCTGCATGATGGACAGACCCGCTCTGCACGTTGCATCTCTTTTAACCAGATGTGAATTGTATTATAGCTAGAATAATGGTTATGTATGCTAGAGGCTAATCTCTTGAATCAGAAAGCCATTTGTTTTATTATTCTTAAGGCTTTTATACTGCAGGAACCTGCTGCGATTCAAAAGTGTGAGTAGACAGGCTGATGCTGATGAAAGTAAATATTTCAAAAAACTGTTTATAGAGAGAAGCATAAACTGATGTGTCTGAGCACGTTATTTCCGTTTAGAAGATTTCCAATGTTGCATCAGTGCAATTCACCACATATAATTGAAATTATTACTGGGTTTTGTTTTGTTGGTGCAAACGTTCTTACTGTGGCTTTTTATCTACACATACACATTTACTATATGTTGAAATGATTTGAATATTTTGGCTTGCAACAGGTTAAAATAATTAACACTTAAAAAAAAGCCAAGTCACTGCTGGTTTTCCTTTCTGTCCATGCTCTACTGAATGCTATGTATGTAAATGTTAATTGAAGCAAAGATTCAAAGCCCAGTTTTAAAAAAAGCAATTAAAACAGCCCACACTATCACTGGAAGTAGGACAAAAAATTTCAAAATGTCTGAAGAGGAGAGCGGATCCAGACAAAACTCTTCTGTCTCTCAAATATTGCAGCAATTTAACCATAGGATGAAACTAAAAAACCACTGCTTGGTCTCCTGGTTTTGTTTTATGAGTAATGGCTGTTGAGACACCAAATTCCAGGAGCATGCTCAAGACCGTGATTTCCATGCAGACACGACCTCTCAGTTTGGTCCATATTTCTTCTGCCAAGACTGTTTTTTGTAGATCCATTTTTAGTTATCAAATCTTTCCACACATCATAATGGAAGTCTAAATCCCAATTAAAGGCTGTGTGTTGTACTGGACCGTGAAGTGCTGAAAAATCGGTCCTCTGAAAGCCAACTGTGGATCTAGCCTGATTAACGAAGGGTATTCTCAGGCCTCTGAAAATAAGCAGGAAAGGCTTACGCCGGGACAACTTTCGCCCTAACTTCTCCAAGTTTCCTGCCCTACTCTGTCCATGTCCAAGTTGTTTATGGTTCAGGGGCTTATGTTTTAGGTTAGAATGTAACATTTTACAGAGAATGATCACTCGTTTCCATGTGCTTTAAAACTGTACTGTAACACAGCCCTTTGGGAGCTGTTTCACAAACAGTTTGAAAATCCATGCAGTGGAGATAGAGAGATGTAAGCTTGTCATGTGTCCCAAGGTAATACGTTCTGGATGGTTAATCAAATCCTTCAGTTAAAGCAGGGATTGGAGTGACTGACTTCTTTTGTGTCCTTGGAGCATATTTGGAAAATTGGCGCTTAAAAGACTTAAGAGGTTGTTAAAAGATACTCCTCTGAGGGAGGACTGCTTGCTTTGATGCAAACTAGTTGTCTAACAGGCGGCCAACTCGGGTCCGTTTACAGCATCAGGAGAGGTGGACTGCAGGCAAACTTCTTCTGACTGTCTATTCAGTTGTCATCCAGAAAAAGCGGTTTGTATATGCTGACGTTTCAGTACGATGTTGTGGTATGTATCTGATATTTTTTCAGAAGTTACTTTTATTGCTTTTGTGACATGAAACAGGCAGGAAGCAGGAGATAAAGGTAGTGGCTGAGAGACAGCAGTGCTTGTTTAGCTGCCTTCCTCACCACGTGCCGATACAGTCATCTTTAATTCTCATTTATATTTGGTACGCTGGATTTACATTTTTTTTTAATACTTTTTTGCTTTGTTCACCTTTACTTGGTTCTCTTTTTCAGGCAGTTACTCTGCTTTATTGTTCTTGTGTGCACAATTCCATTGCAGTTATATTTATGAAAGAGAGTTTAGCCAAACAAACCAGCTTAGCCTGGGCTCCACAGGGACCCATTAAAGTTCTTGTTATTCTTACTATTCATGTTAATGCTTTGAATTTTAATTACTTTCACATGCAGATAAATAGTACATGTTCTTTATACTTGTAAAGCAGGTTCTATGAATTCTATAAAATCACTTCTGTTTCATCTAGTATTTGTTTTATAAGATTTTCAAAAGGAGTGAATTCTGTAGAGTTTGCTGGGTTAAAATTCACACTAAAGTCCTTAGTGATTTTTATCTGTGCTAGATTTAACTTTTTGCAGTGTTTTGTACGTTATTGCAAGCTTTTACCATATGTGCATGTCGGGTCCATGTTTAGCTGTGTCTCCGCACTTTTAGAAAGTGAATGTCACTCGTGATCCTTTTTTTGAATTTTAAACACACATGCGTGTGCACTCACACACGTGAAGAGCTTGAGCAATGATGGAGCAGACCGAACACATATCGAGGCAGTATACATGACACAAATAATAATGCACCGGTTGAGACATAGGTAAGATCGTATTGAGCCGCAGAATCAGCAAAGATGATTTCTAACGGAGCTCCCAGAGTGGTGTGGATGTATTGAAGTGGGAAGAGTGCTGCTCACCCCAAATAGCCTTAGGGAACATCACCATTAGCAGTGGCTGGTTCAGAGGCAGACGCGTGCTTTGGAACTTTCTGAAAGCCAGCTCCTCCCATAGATAACATGGCTGAGGACTGCCATGTTGATTTGTATTGTGCAGCTAATTCAAGTTCAGGAATGACACCTAAATCTGGCTGACTTTGTAAGACCCACAGCAGTGGAGTTTATTATGGGTTACAGTATTTTTCTGTGGGAAAAGAATGTTTCTTGACACCTAAGATAGTGCTAAGAAACCATGCAATAATTTCTTAATATCACAAGCAATTTGGTTGTTGAGTAAATGATTCCATATGTAGAATAAACCACAAAACATTTAGTCCTTGAGTTCTGTTGTTTGAAATGCCTCTATAGCTGTGGATTAGGAAGGAGCTTTAAAAGACTTAAAAGGTAAAATCCCATAGATGGAATTTAAACAGGAGTAATTTTTCATTTTGTTTTGTTTTGGTTTTTTTTTTCCCTCAGAGAGAACATTTCTACCTCTGACAAAGGTTTTGAAAAGTTTAATGATGTTTGTGCTTTGACTTTGATAGACAAAACTGTATATAATCTTCTATCCTCCAACACAGGTTTATTTCAGATTGTAGCTGGTACGATGCTCAAAGGAAAAAATAAATATCATAGGTTTTCCTTGGGCTGCTGTTGCAAACCATGTTTTCCTTAAAGTAATGAAATTTATTTCAGCTTCCAAATTAATTTGTGCAGGTATTTAGTTCTCTAGAATATTTACAAGAAAAAGAACCCTTTAACTCCTATATGATATAAAAAACATACACAAAAAGCCATTTTGGTGTAGTCTTCTAAATCAGCAGGTGAACCAAGATCTTTTAACATCTTTGTAGTGTTGAAATGAAAATTTGAACTCAAATGTTTTTTGCAAGAAAAAAACAAGCAAAAAAAAAAGGCAGAAAAAGCAATGTTTAGTTTTCACTGGAAGGTAGTATCCATTTTACTTAGTGTCCTGGATTTGGCTGGGGTAGAGTTAATTTTCTTTCTAGTAGCTGGTATAGCGTTATGTTTTAGATTCAGTATGTGAAGAATGTTGATAACACAATGATGTTTTCAGTTGTTGCTAAGTAGTGGTTAGACTAAGTCAAGGATTTTCCAGCTTCTCATGCCCAGCCAGCAAGAAGGCTGGAGGGGCACAAGAAGTTGGGAGGGGACACAGCCAGGGCAGCTGACCCAAACTGGCCAAAGGGTATTCCATACCATGTGACATCATGCCCAGTATATAAACTGGGGGAGTTGACTGGGGGGAGTCTGATCGCTGCTCAGGACCTAACTGGGCATCAGTTGGTGAGTGGTGAGCAATTGCATTGTGCATCGCTTGTTTTGTATATTTTAAATCTTTTATTATTATAATAATAATTTTATTATTATTATCATTGTTAGTATTTTCTTCCTTTCTGGCCTATTAAACTGTCTTTATCTCAACCCACAAGTTTTACTTTTTTCCTATTCTTTCCCCCATCCCACTGGGTGGGGGGGAGTGAGTGAGCGGCTGCGTGGTACTTAGTTGCTGGCTGGGGTTAAACCACGACACTTGGGTTTACAATGGCCTGGTTGTGCTCAGATGAACAGTTACCATGTCGTAACTTGTAACAAGGCTAACAGGAGTTCAAGCATTCGTCATATTAAAACCTCTAGAGAGAGGAAGGCAGCTTATATATTTTAATATTCTCTGGCTTGGTGTGCCCTGATTTAAAATACTCCTATAACATCTTTTACGCATACTTTGGATTGGCTGTGTTCAAAGTAATGGTATGCAAGTTGTGGTAGTTAACAATGACTTAGAAAATACGTAGTGTTTTCCATCCAAAGATCCCAGAGCAGTTCAGCACATAATTTCCTTATAACCTTTCTGAACACACGGCTTAGATTTTAAATCTATATCAAGACATATTACAACTGTTACTAGAGAGGGTTACTGGTATTTTTCATTCTTTCTTTATTGTCTGTTATGCATTTGGTTTATCTGCTTTGAAGATGGAGTGCTACAGATCCAAGCAGAATTACAGCTGGGGTGATTTGGCTGGGTACTGGCAACCACTGCGTGTGTTATTTAAATTATTTATATGCTCCTTTGGGAGACTCTTTTCACTTCTGTCAATTATAAAAGAAAAAAACAGACAATGAATACTTTGTGATTGTCTCTTTGGCAGAATGGGAGAAAAGGTACACAGGAGTCTTTGGGTATTTCTTTCTTTCCTTCCCTTGGTATCTCTGACTTCCTAGAAATGTTAGTCATCAGTAACTGAGCAACTTTGCATACAGGTTAATTTTTCAGCTACTAGGTTGTGAGATTCGATATCCTCAGGTTTTTTTATGAGGGTCTCCTCATAAATGTTGTGTGCAGAAGAAAGCAAAAAGACAATTAGTTATTAGAACCGAAACAAGTAAGTACCAGGGCGAAGCTGATTCCATTATTGCAAAGCTTGGCTAGTTCGGCCAGATTTTTCAGCTTAACAACTGGGAGCTGTGGATCATGTGAAGTATTCGTATCCCTACCTTTAGAGTTTGTAGGGGAATGAAGTTTACTAGAACCATTCCTAGTTTTTACCTACAGGAAGAGTGAGCTGCACCTCCCGGGGTCGGGGCTTACACTCTGACCTGTACCCTTGATCCCAGCCTCCCTCGTCCAGCCCTGCCGGCGGGTGGCTGAGCAGCCGGCGGGGACACGGGGCTGTCTATTCCCAGGTCCTCTGTCCTTTGAGCCCAGACCAAGCGTTCTGCTGCCTTACTGACCTGCCGTGCTGCTTGCCCCTTCTTGGGCTGCAGCAACCATCTCACTAGTGCCCCGTGGGACCGTCCCCTGCTCCGGCACCGGCAGCCCTGCCTTTACGTGTCCCTGCAGCTGGCTGCGTGCCCTTTTGCAGGGCGCTTCCCGGACAGCAGGCTCCTGTGCGTGTCCAGGTGAGCCACGACCATCGCTCTCAACCCATCCTGGCCTTTTCTTATGCGGTGGAAAGAGGGATGAGATGGGAGGAGGATGCTAAGTCCTGATCCTCAAAACTTGAGACTGCATCTTGGCTCCGCTTAACGTGAAAGGGAGTGAGAGCCCCACGCTGCAGTAGCCCGTGAGGGCCGACCTCCCCCTCACGGCCTTGTTTACCTGGACTGCTTTTGGCTGTTGCATGTGCGCAAGTTTGCGAGGTTTGTTTTCTTTACAGGGGTGTTATTCATAACTAAAACTCTCTTTTCTTCTGACTCTTGACCTGAAGTTGTGCTGGCTGTGATTTAATGCCTTCTCTCTCACTGGCAGTCCCTGCAGTTGGCTGCCAGTACGAGGCTGTGGCAGGACTTGGACTCCAGCAGTCTTAGTACGGATTCCAGCTCCTTCTCGTTCGGACTGAGGGGTACCCTAATTCCAGCTTGCTTCTCCTGTAATGTATTTCATTATTGCTTCCACATTATGAGGAAGAAATAATATTCAGACTATTTTTTTGCACAGACAGATGGTGAATAACTGAGCCTAATGAGGGGAATAAGTTGGATCGTGGTGGTAGTGTCAAAGAGGGGGATTACTGGAAGTCTGTCTTGTACAAGCTGAGAATGCAACAAACATAAATTGTAGCCAAAGTATATTGCTGTGCGGTTTTCTTACTTAATTTGTTGCCTCTTTGCCAACATTTTTACAACTGTCCTTATTACTGAAAAGTACATCAGTGCCATTCACATGTAGGCATGTGTCCTTGTCAAAAAATAGCTTTGAAATCTTTTTTCCTAGCTCTGTGCATACATGCGTTTTAATACCTCTCTTCCCAGATCTCAGATTTTCTCTTTCTTTTTCTCCAAAGTGATAGGAATTGAGTCAAATCTTTTATTTTTTTGTTATTTGTGTTGTATGCGGAAAATGTTTGGCAAGTGTTGCTATGCCTGAGGATTGCTCTGACTGACTGGCGAACTGAGAACACTTAATTGCACTTTGCTGTCTCTGTCTGTTCTTGGGAGATTATGGTTGTGCATGCATCCCCAGGCCTGGCAGTTGGCCTAATTTAGGTTTAGGACCCATTGTATCTAGAGGTATTCAGGGCTGGCGTTCGGCCAGGCCTATTTTAATTGCAGCTTCTTTCAGGCTCCTTCCTGGAGTTTTGCTTTTCTCTCTCCCCTACTCTTCAGTTGTGTGGCTGGAGGGGGCGTAGAAGAGCAAACCGTTCACAAAGACTTGAATCTTGGAAGGCATGCACAGGCAAACTCCTTTGCTGCAGACTAGCCACCCATGAACTCTCGTCATCCAACTGGGTAAAGTCTTTGGCACTCAGTGGATCCAGTTTCTTTGGACTATAGATGGTAACAGGAGTGAGTTCAAAAACGGAGAAGGAAGGTGTAGTTTTCACCACATCTATCTTATGAGCAGTTGATCCTTGCCCGTGAAAAAGATTTTTGTTTGTGAAATTATGGCCTGCAGACGGTCTTAGGTTCCTGAGTGGGTTGTTTAAATCAGGCTGTGCCTTTTACTTACATTTTTCTTTGTCAGAGGATGAATCTTGAGCCAGAGCCCCCTTACTGCTCTTTTTTGATTTGCAGTATGCAAATACTTCAGCAGACAATTGAAATTTAGAGAAAGAAATATGATTAGGTGTTTCTAATGTCTTAAGTGTTTGGAGGAAAAAGAAGAGTCTTGGTTGTGAGTTATTTCTTCACTTTCATGTTATTCTTTGTGACAGACTTGTCGTCTAACTATAATTTTTCTTCCATTTGCCTTTTCTAGCAAGAGGGAAAGGAAACCTGCATGTAACTGAGATGTAACCTTGCAGATAGGTTATCTGCTTCACTGCTTTTGTGTGGGGTGATGTGGGAGCGTTTAATTCAGCAGGAAACTTGACCGCCTTTGTCCCCTATCTTTTATTTCAGCTAAAAAACTTATTTTCGTTTTGTCCAAATCTGGTGGTACCACTCCTGCTTTCTTGCTAATACATTTTTTCATCCATTTACAATTGAAATGCAAAGTTATGAAGCCTAAAATGTCACATAAAAAAATATTCAATACAGGGAGATGATTTAAGTGAGTTTCAGAGGAAGGTGATGAATCCTCCTTTACTTAAGTATTTTATTTTATTTTTTTTTTTACAAAAGGTGGAAAACTTGGCATCATATTTTAGAAAGAACATGCAGTAGGCTAAATGTGCCAACATTTCTCTCTTTCCTGGAAAATATTTAGAAAATGACCTCAAAACAAATCCTAAATCCTATTGCTGCTTTATTTGCAAGATTGGTTGCACATCTGGAACATGGCTGGGAAGAGGTTTCTTTCCAAAAGGAAACAACTATTAGAAGAACTGCTCATTTTTCACCACCTTTTTATTCCTTCCTATCTGATCTGTTCTGCAGCATAACACAGGTGCTCCCAAGCACCTCTTCCTAATGTAAGCATTGACTAGCATTTCCAGCAACAGAAAGTGCTCTCAGAAGAAGATCTTTGGTTGATGGGTAATGATAGGGGATAGAAGCTGGGGAACAATTTGTGCCTATAATAAAAATTGCAATCAGGTCTCCTGCCAGTGAGAACAAAATTCACTTATCCATTGAAGTCAACAAGATTTTTTTGCAGAAAAATTGCTCAGGGAGAATAATGTTGGAAGAATGTGGCTCACAGCATCCGCTGTGATGATACTGAAAAATCCGGTAGAATGACCAGCTAATATGGATGACTGACCTTCCTGATCACAAATCTGATTTGTGGTGATCAAATTCAACTGCATCTGATGTTGCCATTGAAAGATCTGAAAAAGATAAACACTAAAAAATACAAGAACAAAGCACATGAAACTTAATGATTGCATCTGATTCAGCCAGAAGAAACTACTGTGATCAATCCATAAGAAAACCTTTCTTCTTGAAGGCTTGCATACCTCTCATAGTCTGCCAGCCTTTTGTAACCAGTTCCTGTTCTCCAGCAAACACAAGCTTTAAGGCAATCTCACCCTTCTCTGAATTTTTATTCTAAACACCATCCATACCGTGTCTGTCCATTACATCAGAATACAGATAAGGTTTTTGCGTTTCTGAACAGGATGTTGCAGCTGAGCTTCCTAAGTCAGTTAGAAATGCTAATAAACGAAGCCTCCTAGGCTCACCGTGTTTGGCAGTTACTGTTATGCACAGGTTTTCACAAACAAAGGCCCGCGGTGTTTAAATGAAGGACACACATACAATACTTCAAGGAAATAGAAAAAGAACTCAAATATCCTGTCCTTCTCTCTTGAATATGCAGGTGCTCACTTATTTCTTCTTTCTCTTCTTCCATCTCACAAAGATAATAATAATACTGAGCTTCACACCATGGTTTGCTTGCTTCTTTTTTTCCCAGTTTGGGAATTTAATTTCACCTTTCCCTTGCCAAAAATAGGCAACATTTGGTAAATTCTAGTTCTTTCAGAGCTATCTCCAACAATCCCTTTTCTTCAATTTTTCTTTTCTGGTAGGAATATATTTCACACATGAAATTTCTGCCAACTTAATCCTGTTTCAGCTACAACATTTTCCTGCTTTTTTAATCTTTTTATTTTGAAAATGTTTTAAATCTTTGGATTAATTTGTTCTGAACCAGACAGGGCTGTTTCAGACTCTTACCAAAATCAATTAGTAATAGTAATAATAGTAATAATAACAATAGGTATTATTATTATTATTATTCTTTTTTGCTTAATCTGAAAAAGAAGACTAAATTTCTGAGAAGTCGGATGCTTCTAATTTTCAAAAGGAAAAACTAAAATTGCTGTACTGCAAGAGAGTGTTTTGTCACTCCTTTGTCTATTTTCTGGCTTTACAAGGGCTTTTTTAAGGTGAAAATCTTTGTACTAATCAGGGGAACAATCATGTACTATGCAGGAAATGTCGTCTTGACCTTCTTGAGCCCTGGAAGTGGTTATCCTGAAACATGAGGTTTAATATTTCCTGCATTCTCGTAGTGTGTTTTACAACTTGTTATATCACAAGATCTCAACAGACATCTGAAATATTGGTATTACTTATCTAGCAGCTGTGAGTACAGATAATACTTCAGAGCAGTAACAACTGAGAAAAGGAGCAGAAGTTAAGGGAATGCTGCTACTTATCTCTAGTAAAAAAAAGAGTATTCTCTTAACTTCTTTTCTGTATGTGTATGATTGCATTATCTCTTTTACATGGTTTTCAGAAGTACAAAACTCTTCCTCTAAATTTCTCTTCATATCAAAGCACCATTTTCTCTGTTCTTTCCTTTCTTGTCTTTTTTTTTTTTAATACTATTTTTTTTTCAAAGAGATGCCATAACTGAATTCTTTGTCTTTTCAATATGGTATAGAACATCAGTTTCTATTTCAAAGCTTGTAATAGTTTTACATGATTTGTTAAAGTGTTCATTAATTCCAGCTGGTCAAGTTTAGCATTTATTTAGACAGAGGTCAGTTAGGATAGGGAAAAGTCAGAGGAAATAGTGTGTCGTAAGGGAAAAGGTAACAGGTTTTATTTTTTGTAGAGGTCATTTAACATTTAGTATCATACAGTTTATTCACTCTCCTTACCTGTTTGTCAATGGCCTTGGAGTATATCTGTGAAATCCTTAGAAATCCATAAAGAAATGCATTTTCCCTTGCATGAGAGGAGATTGTCCTTCTCCTCCATAGCTGCAGTTGGGGAAGATGGGAAAGTCATCGTTGGCCGTGTACTGGAAGTCATCTGAGAATCAACTCTAATCATTACAAATTCATATTGGGTGCCAGGTGGACATCCTTCGTTCTTACTGCCAAATACCCAGAGAGATCATTTCAGTAAATAGGATTTAACCAGTCCTTGTTTATTTGTCTGCTTTCCTAGATCCAGTGTGTAATGAGATATTCATACCAGAGCTCTCCAGAATTCAAACATAGGATTATTTGCTTCAAACAATGAAAGGAGGTCCTCTTTGGTCAGAAATCCACCTTCCAAGGTCCTTTAAAACAGACTGTCCATAGCACGTGTGATCTAAATAGACCTCACCTGTCTGAAAGAGAAATCAGGAAGAGATGAGAAAAACATCTCCTTTTCCTCTTTAAGGAAATAAAGCCATAGAGAAACACAATTGTCTCAACCAAAGGAAAGGGCACTGGGTTTAGCTAGTAATAATGTTTACTGAATGAGAAGTGTTTAATTAACTGACATGTTTTCACAAAAAAACCTTCTATGATAGGAAGATAAGCCTTATTATGAACACATATATGGAGAGGGAGAATGTGGCAGAGTGGCTAAATAACAAACTGGATTCAGGACCTAAAGCAGAAGCAGAGCGGGCCAGAGAATGAAAATCCATCCCATGAAAAATCTCACTGGGAGGCCCTTTCCAGGCAAAACCTCAATTTGAAGCTCCCTGAAAATGAATGTTTGCCTCCAGATTACTTGCTGGCAAGGATCCCGTCAATTTTGCTCTCTGAGCTACACAGACAAGATATTGGAGACTGACAGTTTGGCCTTCATTTTTCCCAGGCCTCTCTTTCCTTTCCAGCCTAGCAATAGTTGCTGTTTATGTAGCTGGGTCTGGTATGTTAATCCCATAAGAGATTTTTCTTTCCTTGACTCATATACAATTTATGGGAAACATGCCCATCTGATAGAAAGGAATTGCAAGTGTCACCTTCATTTAAGTCCATAAAATTCCTTGTCCGATAAGTTTAACTAAGTATGTCCCATATGTGCCCTATGGAAACAAAAAATTTCAAACACTAGTATTTTTTGAATTATATACTTATATATATATAATAATATAAGTATGTATTTATATACACTTTTATTCAGTGTATTGAATAAAGTTATGGTTGTTCAATTCAAGATCAGTTCCTGTTTTCTTTGCTTTTACTGAAAGAAAGTGACTATTTGGTTATAAAGTCTATAAAAACCACTGTCTCTTCCAGAACTAAACAGGTCTTTAGTAGTGTCATTACAGTTTGTTTTGTTTTGTTTTTGTTTTAATAATCTTTGTCAATGATGTGACAACCCCTAGTAATTATTTCTATGAACGAATTTCAGTGCTGTCTATTCACCTCTGGACCTATACTTCAGCCTCCCCTTCTTGTCTCTCTTACATCTAGCATGCCATTAATGAAGAATGCTATCAAACACCTTTATCTTTTCCTACTATCTTGGACAGCATTGCCATAGCTGTGCTCCATTCAGGTTTACTGCACCACTGGGTTTCTGCTTTATGGAGGGTATCGTATTTTGTGATCCTCAATAATACATCCATTTCTTCTAACTTGCTCTCAGGATCT
Organism: Buteo buteo; assembly: GCF_964188355.1. Lineage (NCBI taxonomy): Eukaryota > Metazoa > Chordata > Aves > Accipitriformes > Accipitridae > Buteo > Buteo buteo. The sequence goes on along the minus strand of NC_134176.1, from coordinate 30,484,167 downwards.
TGTCATTTATATAAGGATGCTTTATTTTTCACTGACCACACTTAGTTCTTTAGTCCAGTTAAACACGGTCCTTTCACTGAACATACTATCTATCTGAGTACGTTACTTTTCATAATTAGACATCCTTTCCCAAAGTAAAGTTCTTTCCATCATCTGTGCCAATCTCAGGGCCAAAGGCTGTTTCTCCAGATCCTTACATAGCATCCACCCTTCAAAATAAGTGTTTTTATGCAAATTTCACCCTATGAAAAAAAAAATATATAAAATAAATCCTGGATGCAGTAATCCTTGAGCCTTCTGTTGATCTGCATTATTTGCCATTGCAGTTTCCTTGTCAGAAACTCTAAAATTTTTACATAACTGAACTTCCGTGAGGAAATTTTGATTTTTGGAAAAAGGTCACTTGTCACTACTTCCCCCACTGTAACTACTTCCAATCTAAAATCTGTCTACATGCACTAGAGCCTACCTATTAAATTCCAATTATTGGCAATCAAGGTAGGATTTGTTTTCAAGCAAGTGTTGTATGATTCATCTTTCTTAGACCAGCTTATAGCACTTTCTTTATAACCCTTGATTAGTCTTTGCCTGTTAATATTAATTAGATGCTTAAACATCCTGTGCCATCAAGGATTATCATGCTTCATTAGTATTGTTATTTGAACTGAATGCCCAGAAAGTGTTTGGTCACAATGAGTTGTAATATCTGTGGTTTTAGAAACATTTGAATTTGCTGCCTCGCTTACTAAAAGGATCAAGACTATCTCATTAAGACACTGCTGAAATTCAAGTTCTTAACAGATTTCAGATGCTTTTCCTGTGAAGGATGAGACCGACAGATTTGAGTCAGGACATTTTTGTGTAATATATTTAGTTTTTTATGGTTTCTGTAGAAGCCAGTAAATTAGCACATATATGGTATCAGACGTCAGTAAGCAATATACATTATCTACTGTGTGTGCTAGGAAATTAAAACATATTTGGCAACTCTTTATTAGCATTTCAAACTCCTAATTACTGTGGTAACTAGTGATTATTAATAAGGCTAGGAAACCTTAGATACACTATTGTTTAGTGACAGAGAGGATGGGCTACACATACTACATATAAGCATCCGCTTGTTTCCTGAAATAACCATGACCATTAAATTTCCTTATGAAAATGGCAGCTTTGCATGTTTGGAAGCACTTTTCTGAAAGGCAATTCATTGAATGGCTATGCATTATTTCAATTTCTTCTGCGTTTGAAGCAAGTAGCAAATGAAGTTGGAGCAGGCTTAAAAAACGTCTCCAGGCTTTCAATTGTGAACAGTTTGGTTTGTTTATCTGGATCAACAATTCCTATAGACATGGGGGCAGAGGCTGAATTTCCATGCGGTGGACTTGCTGCGGTCAGAGGCACTGTCTGTGGTAAGTCCTGGAGTGCCATCATATGTGTGTGGCAGGTACACGATGAATCTGTCATAATCTGTGCCTCCAGCTGGTTCATTGAGGACATTTGATTTCCAAGAGCTGCCCAATGTTGTGGGCCAGCACAGTGGGGGATTTTTGATAGAGGAAGGGCGGCAAATACTTCTCTCCTCCTTCCCCACTGGAGTTACTCTGATTGACACCTCCATTATCTTGTACTTCTATGTTTAAAAGGTTGCCCTAAGCAGCAGTGAGTAATGTACAGAACAACTATGGTGTGACGTTAGTAGCACATGTTTTTTTCTGTTCACCAGCTGTGTCCTAATGTAAAGGATCACCTGTGGTAGTTCTATATCTTCCTCCTTTGGTCTTTGGCATAACTTCTCAAACAGCTGGTCAGGAGGCCTGTTCTAGGGTATGGTTGGGGAATGAAACTGATATGAACTGGCCTGAAAGGTTAAATGTGTGGACAGTTACTGTGGACCAGCAAGTTCACAGTAACACTTTGTGTATGTGCTCTTAACCAGAAAAACTGTTAGGTAATTAGATTTAGCTCACTTTCATTGAAATTCATTAGTACAAGCTGCTATACAGACTAATTAGCCCTGTTTATTAGTCAGACTAATACTGCACTGATGTGTCTGTCTTGTTTCTGGTACTTGAATTAATGCTTTTGGAGGCAGCTCAGGTAGCTCACCTCAGGTTTGATTTATGGGGTGTAGACATACCCATGTCATACCATTTAACAGAGCTATGCCAGGCCACCTCCACACATGGAGCAAGAGTAGGCAGTTGCACAAGTACTAGAGGTCAGGTCAAAGTTGATCCAACTCAGCCCTAGCAAACATCTAGGTATACTACAAAATGTAGTATGTTACTTGGGAGTATCTAGGATGTAGCTAAAATATGTTGTAAGACTTCTTTTTTTTTTTTTGCTAAACAAAATCAGGTTTTTTGCAGCTGAGATGTATATGCAATTGTCTCTTCACTTTACTAAAAGTAGCCTTCAGCAAGATGGCTTAAAATCTTGAAAACACATTAAAGACATTGAGGTAGTGGGAAGTGTGTTTTCTTTTATAGGTATATCTTTTGGTCAGTGCTTTAATGCAATGATTGATGAAAATGTTGTCTGTGGCTGACATCTGGGATTATTAATGGATGTAGAATCAAATTTCTTTGGCATTAGAGGAAGAGGGTGATCTGTGTCTCACTAGATAAAATGCTCAAATGGGAATGGACCTTCAGTTTAATTTTAGGTATTACATTTTAAACCTGTCAGACTAATAAACGATGCTTATTGCTTAGGTCTGTGTTACTTATGAAAATGTGTAACTTGGTAATGGATAAGAACAAGAGCTTTGAATTCTATGGCTAAAATCTAAAGTTTTGATATGTGCAAAATTCTAATCGAAGCCAAAGGACATCAAGTAAAAAGCAAATAGGCAAGTTCAGAATGTGGCACTTTGCTGTGTAATTGTTACTTTTTACAGCACTCCATGAGTTAAAAGTAGAGCACTGCACAAGGCTGCTATTGTGAGAAACCAACTCAAAGATTTTTAATGCTGTAAGACAAAGGGTTCCCTTAGCTAAAAATAATCTTTTCTTTCCTCCTGCTCCCAAGCTTTTTCCTCCAGGGAGCAGACTCATTATGCTGCGCATATGCGTTCAGTGTGTTGCGGGAGTTGCTGAGATTTATGACGTCATGGCTCTAAGCCTTCCCCTTTTGCCACAAGGTCTGCACGCGTAGCTGTTGCCCTTTGTGTCTCGCTAAAATGCCACTTCAATGTACTAATGTGCTTTTTACCTATGTAGAAGACAGCATTTGCTGTTCTAGGTCAGTAAATTTGCAAAGGGAAAGCATGGTTAAAGAAAGTGGGCTTTGTTTTTGTTGTTAGACAAAGCTTTCCCTCGATTTTAGGGCTTGCTAATCAAACAAAACAAACCACGCACCTCATCAAGATTTTACACGGTTCACTTGTCAGGCAGAAGTGTGCCTGGAATCCATTTCCAGCAGAGGTCAAAGATCAGAAGTGCTAAGGCAGCCAAGGGAATGATTCCCCTGTGACACTTTTGCTGTGTTTTGATGAAAGTGAAAGCCATGTGGTACATGGATGAAAAAGCAAACAGATTTTTTTTTTCCTGTGGCAGTGCTGAATTTTGAAGCTAAGCACAGTGGGTAGGAAGAGTCTAATATTTGAAAAGCACTGGTACTTCAAGACACCAAAGCACTTATCTCTGTCTTTTTAACCCCTTGCATCATTTCTTACACAAGTCTGTGTTTTTAAGATTCACACTACAGTTTGTTTTTTGTGTTTTTTGTTTTTGTTTTTAAATTCTCTCCTAAGAGCCTGGGTGTTTCTCTTAATTAATCCCACACTGGGAGCAGGAGAATAGTGTATGTAATGCATGAGAGGACATAATGTGGCAAATGTTATGTATAATATCTTACTAGAAGAAGTATACTTCCCCAGTAGAAATGGCCATGTTAACTTAAATATGTGAGTGATATATGTTGGAGTATTACCTAAGGATGGGACTAAAAGCCAAGGTTATAGTTCACTTACTAAAGCTTTTTGACTATGTCAGAAATAATGTCTTGTTCATATATTTGGTTATACAATTCTATTCTCCTGACTGAATATTTCCTTTCAGTAGGTAGCAAGCCTCTTCCGACCCCTTTGGCTGTTACATAGTGTTGATTTCATTGTATTGCTATATTTTGAGGGTCATTTAATGCAAATGCTTCTGTCTCTTACACTTGCAGCTTTTTATTATGCATTTTTCTGAAGCTTGATGAACATGCAATTTTTATAAGACAATAAATAACAATACTGCAAAAGCCACCTAGAAAAAAGTTATCAAGGGATTTTATGACTCAGGGGATCAGTAATGGAATACAGAGTTTTTCACCTCTGGGGCACTGATTCAAATATAACCTAGGTCATTAGTGAGCAAAAATCATTACCAGCAGCTGTTCAGTGACCTACAGAATGTGAAATGGGTTTGTGGTCTCAGTACAGTTTCTACTACATGTGTATATAGATAACAGAAAAATCACAGTCAATGTTGGCCTCCTTGTTGGCATTCTCACTGGAGAAAATAAAATCCAAACAGATGCATGGAGTGACTAAATGCCTTTTACATTTGTGATTATGAAAAGCATTTGATTGATATAACGAAGAAGAGACAACCCATTGACAGTATGTTTAAGAAAATGTACAGCTGACAGTTATTGATCGAAAATCCTTTCTCCTCTAATAAGGATAGATTCCCTTTCAAGTGATTGCTGCTGTGGACATCTGAAGGTCTTGAATTAGGCTTGTAGTGATTTCATTGTCGTTAACATATTACGCTGCCAACGAAGCAAAGAATCGTGGGTTGAAATAACAAAGCATTAGGATTGCCAAGAGATGAATTTCAGTTTCTTAAAGTTTAGGTGGGGATTGTGCAGCAGCACAAACAATGTGGGTGGAAAAATATTGTGGGTGGTAGGAGGGATTTCATGGCAGCTCTTTCCACATGACTGAATTAGTTATTGCCTTATCTTCTAAACCAGTTATGTGTTCTCGCCTCAGCTGATGGATGTAGGAAGAAGATACATTTTTTCTTGGCCTTTTTGCTAAGAACAAATGTATCCTCAGTTTACTATCTGATACATCTTCTGTGACAGCCCTTGCAGTGACATAAATTTGATGAGCTTTGTAAGTCATTTCCATCTTAAACTACAGTGCAATTAGAGCTTAACTGACTAAGGATTTGACACTGAGCAAATTTTCTTCCTGTGTGATTTTTATAGAATTTGCTAAATTCCTGGTTGCATTAATTTCTTCCTTTTTCTTCTGGTATTCCCAGCAAATGAATATACAGCGTTATAAATGCTTTCATATTTTTGGACAATTGATCAGGTTTGTCACATTTTGTGACAGGATTGGGACTTTCTTTTAAAGAATTTGCAAACTTGATTGCACTTCAGATAATGTTTATGAGAATAAGAAAGATGTAGCCATGCTGTCTCTGCCACACTTAGTTAAACAGGTTAATTGGGGATAAATCATCTGTGAAGATGCCACAGAAAAAAGCATTTGCAAGGGAGGTTCCTGACTCCATTGCTTTTAGGACTTTATATTATTTATCTAGGTATGACACTAAATGATAGCTGCTAGGTAAGAGATACGGAGTGCATAAAGCTATCCTCAGTTTTGCAGAGAGTGGGAAAGGCAGTTACAGCTGTGTGAACATGATCAGTAATGGCTGTATCAGATATGTGGTGTTTTAGCTTGGCAGAGAACTGCCTTCCTTCTGTGTAGTGCTCCAGTAACTTATCTTCATTTTACCTAAGCCCATTTGCTCATAATTTTCTCTGTACCACCCTGATACCCATTAACTATAACAAGTAGCTTTGCAAAGTAGATTATCCCTTACATAGTGACACACACAAACACACACACGGCCCCGGCTTGTTGAAAGCTGGGAACAATTTGCAGGGTTTCCTCTGGCTCATTCTTCTGGGGGAGGGAGCAGGCTGTTCTTAGGGAGTAACTCAAGTATTTAGCACTGAAACCAGGCAGCTTTAGAAGACTGCAAGTTCTCAGCAAAAGGATGTAAAAGCCAGTGTACTGCTTCATTCCTGCATGCCCCACGTTCTGGCAGCGTGGAAGCCTAAAAGTTGTCAGCCAGAACAAGAATCCACCTGGTACAGCATGGGTGTGCTTATCAAGGTGAGAGTTTGCAATGTAGACTGAGGAAATCAGTACTGACTCTCTTTGGCTAGACTTGAAAATACAGATCCAGCATACTCTGGAGATGGTGTCTTCATGGAGAGAGTACATTTGCCCTACTCCGATACACTTCCTTCTTAACTCTGATACAAAATGTCTTGGGGATATGGGGAAAGGTAGAAGAGCAGAAGCTCCCCCACTCAACAGCCTGTGCATGGCCTGCCGTGCTCTTATTTCCTCTTTCCTCTGTAGTGCAGTGAATAGTTTGGTGTAAGCACTGAAGGACAATTTATTGATGTTTACCTTATTAGTCTTCTGGTAAGAAAAAGCAAGCCCTCAGCATTTGTTCCTGTCCTAAAAAGAAGACGATTTAAGTAGATCAGAAAGGCACAGATGAAGCAGATGTGACACACTGCCTCCATCATTTCCCAGGTGAGAACAGAGATGCAACTCACCTGAGGCCATGCGGAGAACCTGTGAACCATCAAGGTGACAAATCCCTGTCTCCTGAATTTCAGCTGCAAAATCACCTTTTTTCCAGTTTAGGTCATGAATAAGATTCATCTTTTTCATACATGAAATAGAAGCACTTGAAATGTGTTTTCTGTTTCTGTGAGGAGAATCTTGTTAAATGCCCTGGCTTCTCTCAGATGTAGGGCAATATCTCTGTAGACACACAGTCCCACTGGTATAAACAGAAGCTATTCTTAAACTCCACTAAATTACCTTGGAGACTCTCACTGCTTTAAACCGAAAATCCAAAATCTAATAAAAGATACTACAAGGTTTCCTTGTGGCATCCCAAACATGTTAATGTATTTCAGTGAACTAATTTTTTTAACTTAAGTCTGGCTCACCTGATTGTAGAAGAGGGGGAAAGGCAGAGAAGTTCCACTTAGGTTGGACTGCTGACGCTGCGTGGACGGGGCAGAGATGAAACTTGAGGTACCTTTGCAAGTCTGATGGGTTTGCACAAAACCAGCCAACTTCTTACAAACTTATTTCCCTGATCTTTAGGGCAGGAGCAGGAGGGAGGAGTGACACTGCTGAGGTTGCAGTCACTGTGGCACTATGGTGGGCATCGGAGCTGTCGCATAGCACAGCCCAGCTTCTTGTAGCTGTTCTGTTTGCATGTGGGCAATACAGTCAGATGATGTATTTTCTTCCTGACAAGCAAAAGTGATTCAAAAATCCCTTTTTTTACACTTCACAATTTTAATCACTTTAAGCTGATTTTTAAATGCTTTCTTAATTTGATTTTCTGGCTTCAACAGACATTGGAATAATTCTTCAACAAAAACATGGACATTTTCACAAGTTGAAGAGGGTGTTTGTCATTGAGACAAGGTCGTGTCAGGCCTTCTTAGCACATGACTGTGTTTACTGCCATCACTGCTGTGTACTTGGCTTTAACGCCTCTGTCCGTTTTAACTGGCTTTTGCCCTGACTTCTGGTTATCTTTTGGTTCTTATTTTATTCTGAAATAATGACAACAGTCAGTTCCACTAAAAGATATTTCATAAGCTGTTATTTTTTAAGCCTCTTAAAAGGCCAGTTACTCATATGGTATGCCAGGGCTGGAGGCCTTTCTGGAGGGGGTGAGGATTATTCCTACTGCTGATCCTCAAGGGGGAAATTGCAATTTATTGATTGGAGGTGTAGACAAACCTGGGAGGATCTGGTATAGAAGTGGAGAGGGATTCTTATGTATATGCAGCACGTCTTTTTATCTGCTGTAAAAAAACAAGGTCGGAGGGACACTGAGACAGATACTCTGGGGGAGCAATCAAAAAACACGGTGTTGGGCAAGAACTGCTTCCCTTCTGGATTGCAGTGATCAGTTATAGCCAGTTTAGGCAAAGTTAGGATAGGAACAGAAAGGCAATCTCTAGTTTAGAGAGGTGGGTTGGAACCTTTTTGTAAGGAGGGAGCCCACTGTGCACTGCAGGGCCCTGGCCAGGCTTGGGGCTGGGCTTGGGGCTCAGCCCCTCTGTGGTGTGCAGGAGGGCACCCCAGCCCGCCAGGCATGGAGGTGAGAGCTCACAAGTTACTCCAAGCTGCAGAGTCTGTAACCATGATCCCAAGTCTCGTGCTTCATGCTGAATTCATGTCTTGCTCCTGCCCCTGCCCTGAATCCTGGATCTCGAGTCCTGCCAGAAGGCTCCCGCTGCCAGCTGGCCTGGCAGCCTTTGCTCTGCCTGCCTGCCTCCCTCCGCGGCCAGCCTCCTCCTCTCAGGGTAGCCCTGCTCCCCGAGAACTGATTGCCTGTACCATCCTCCTGTCCGACAAACACATGAGCGTTACCTCATTTCATTGCCAGAGGCATAGCTCTGTGTGGTCTGGGGCTGGGGGGGCTTCCCCACACATGCCCTCTGCCCTCATTACCCGTCTTGAAACTTAGGTTTTAAAGGCCACTTTATCTTGAGCTTCTTTTTTTGGAGCTTTATTATCTGAAAACTCATCCAACGTGAGGTTGTTGCCCTGCAGGCTGGTTTAATTTATATTAAAATATGATCCTCTTTCTTATCCAAATTGCTTTCATATCCATTTCCATTCAGATAACCAAGGTATCACTGGACGACATTTGTGCAAAGCCTCCATTTGCATAATAATGTTTGAGTAGGTCATGATGACTAAGCAGTTTAATCTCTTCTGTTTGTGATCTTCTTCCTTAAACCTTTGTTATATCATACGGATATATTGCACTGTTCCAATTAACACAGAATTAATTGTTTAAGGATTTATTTCGCTTGGGTGGTAGGACTTTTAAAGTGGTAATTCTGTGACAAGACAGAGGTTGGTTAGAACCATTATTGGTCAACTGTGTGGTCTTTCTGCCACCTTGTGGAGAAGAATCACCAAACTGTTGAGATGAAACCGAAAAGAAGACATGGTTATTTAAAACCATACTTCTCATAATTGGGTCTAGGAACTGCTGTAGCAGAGCAAAAATCATCGCGCTCTCCAAAAGTGTTTTAAATTTATTTAAAAAGAAATTCTGAGATCACCCCAGATCACTAAAACCTAAACCACTTGCAACTGTACTAAACTATTACCACATATATTCCTTAGTTTTTGTTTTCTGCATGGCCTTTCCATACCTGCATATCACCAGTCCTCCTAGCCTTCCTGGCTCACCCATTTTGAACAATATGTGTTGATATGATTGTCCTCACTTGGACCTGCAACTTCATAGCCTGTTTTACAGGGGTTACCGTGCCTATTCTCCAATTCAGTCATAGCACATGTAATTATCCTGAGAGATGCACCAGCCTCTGTTCATTGGCTATGATGAGTGTTAGTGAACACCAGACGTTACTCATTTCTGTGTTCTAATTCCTGGCTAAGCCTCTAGCATCCAGCCTGTATGTAGACACCAAAATTATGCTGTTGCCAAATGGGGAAATTTCTGCCAAGGGCAACCAGGTTATTCAAAGATGAATTTCATCTGGAAGCATGATTTGTTTCACCCAGACATGTCAGAATTTGTTAAATGACTATGTTTAGCGCTCTATCGCTCATATGCAAAACCTCTAAGTTCTTTGCTTTATGCTGCACATAGAAAGTTCAGATTGTTGGCAGCTCTATGCGTTACAGATCTTCAGTGAACCAGTAGGTAAAATCTTCTTCAAGGATTTCTGGCATTTGACAGTCAGTCGAGAAGGGTCCTGAATTTTGCTTCTTCCCTTCCTTCTCTGTTGTATAAAGGACAGAGAATCCAGCTTCTCCTCTTCCATGTGTTGGGACTTAAGGAAATGGAAAACATCCAGTTTGTTCACTCCTACTTCCATTTTGAATGATCATTGATTATGTGAATGCTTTAAACTAGATATGGAAAGGAAAAGCCCCTCTGATTTTAGAGTGTTTTATGAAGATGGACTATTCAACCAGGTTTTTCTCAGCTTGCTTGTGCTACTGTTAGAATGACATATGCCAACCAAATTTGGGTTCCTTTTGTGCTAGGTACTCTACAGGTATATACTAAGAGAGGTCACCCAAGACATATTCTGATCTGATCAAGACAAAAGGTGGGGAAATAGAGGTACATAAGGAGAAAAGTGTCATTAGCCCATTTTATATTTAGTGATCTGAGTCGTATGGAATGACTGACTGATGCTGCAGATAGATAGATTTGTGAATAATTTAACCTATGTGAAAAGAACGTGAAAAGAAGGGGCTATTGGCATGAGTAAGATTCCTCATCTGCATGAGAATAAATATGGCTGCCTCTGAAGCATCCCAAGATCATGCAGATAGTATGCATCAAAACCCCTAAATAAACTCAGATTTCTTTTATTCTAGTCAAATCCTATAAACATTTATACTCTTCAGTATGAATGCTTCTATGGGTTAAAACCACAGAACATATCTATTTAATAGAATCGATATGTTTGCATATCTATATTATTCATTATTACAGTTTCTGAATTATTTCAAGTTTAGACATACAATTTATATTTTTACACAAAAGCGTTGTACTTTTTGTAGATGACAATAGAAATTATTCTTTTGCTAGCTTGGCTTTTTTTGCTTCTATAGCTCTGCAGAGAAAGAGCTTGTGCATTAGTTTATCTTTGTTTTATTTGTTGCTTTTTTTGACTGATAAGAACAAATGGTACAACATAGATGTTTGTGGTAGGAGTATCTGTATCTTGTTTTTGATTAGCTGTATAATTCCAGTCCCTGTAAAGATCTTTCTCACTGTGCCAATGCCCTGACTCCTTATTGCTCTGGGTGACAGAAATCTACTGGTATTTCCTCCAAGATCTGTAGCAAGTGACCAACAGTTTGTGGAATGCTTTTGGGGATCGCATTTTCAGTTTGGCAGTTCTTCTTTCAGTTCACTTGGCTTTCTTCTTATATTTCACTGCCAGATGTAGCAAAGAACACAGTCCCTAGCTTTTCATTGTATTTTAACATGTAGTTAAATACAGGTTGTGAACATAAGTGTATCAGAGGATAGAAACAAAGTTGGTTAGCGTGCTGTATCTTACAGTATTTTTGTCTCAATGTAGGCCAAAGCAGTACAGCAGAGGAAAGCACAATATAGAACAGAGTAAGAACTTGTGTGTGTCACCTCATTCTCCTTTTTACAGAAGAGGCAGGTTTTCTGTGTTGCAAGTTGCTGTGTTAAATCTTTCAGTGTCATGTTGGCTATCTTGGCACTCAGTCAGGAGAAATCAACTAGATTTTCCTTTTTGCTGAGAATGAATACCACAACATGAAATTGCTTTAATTGCTGTGACTGTTAATTATCATACTTATCTATTCCACTGTGCTGTTGAGGATTAATTCTGAGGTAAGTACCTGGATGCTATTTCATTGTTAGCTGAGCCCTGGCAAGTTTAATTGCAAAGAGATTTGGAGGGGGCTGTATGAGGGAAGCAGACACAAAAGCTGGAGAAGGGAATTCTGACTCTCCCAGGGGGGCTGGCTTTATGTTATGGCTCTCTAGCCTCTAACAACTTTTATTGTCTCTGAAATCTGTCCTTCCTTGAGGTATAAATACAAATGCTGAGACGCAGGTTAGTTCTGTGTAGACAATGATATCAGGGCAGATACCTGTATTTAAGAAAGAACAAAATAATCTGTTTTCCACTCCTTGAATCTATGTTCAAAATTGTGGAGTCCCTGCTCAGGTGCTTCAGGCTGAGGTAATTTTACGAAGAAGGAAGACTGCCTCAACAGAGGTAGTGGCCTCTTCCTGGGTGCCTATGTCACCAGGAGAGAAACTGCCTTGTCTCTGTAAATAAATGCAGAATAGCACTGAAGAGAATGGGCTCTAGACATCTTCTGAGTCAACAAAGCTGAGCCTTAATTCAGCACTCTGCTGAACTGGGTCTAATACCTAAGAAACGCTTAGCAAATTCACAACAGACAAGTTATTATCTATTTTGTCTGTTTACTCCTCCTTCCTGTTATGTTGTTATAAAAAAAAAAAAGTTTGCACTGGAATGTGTCCAGATCACTGAGAGAGCCAAGCTCATCTAAAACCCTGAGAGGAATATTTTGATTAGAGAAGTTAAATTCGTGGAAAGTGCCGCAATGCAGTACCACAGAGGTTACATTTGCTGGCTCTGCTTTGTGGTAGTGTAGGCAGCTAGGTGGGCTACAGCCTGTGTTTTGCATACATTGAAAATATTTGCCTGTTGAATGAGCAATTCAAGTGGTAGGGGAGTGATTTCTCCAGATATTTTCACATACAGGATTTGAAATACTTTATGTAAGAACCTGCTGAACTATCCCTGCTTAGACTAGAAATACTGGATGCTAAAAAGTTTTTACATTATTATCTTTTTATTTAAGGAATTTGCCTTAGAACATGTGGCCTTTAACGTGCAAAATAAATTCTATGTTACATTTAAACACCTACAAAAAAAAAAAAATTCCATTCATTTAAAATTCACACTTGAGCCAATTAAAGTAATTTATTGCTCTCATATGACATATGATATGTAAACTCTGAGAATTTTAATATATACCATATGTAGAACAATCTAGGCAAGGTAGAAAAATGTTTTAGTCTCTTGTATTGCCTTCACTTTTTCTTCTTTTCAGAGGGCTAGACATCCTTCCTTGAGGGAACGTACTGGTGGTTTGGGTTTTGTTGTTTTCCCTATGTAGTTTTTATATAAGGAGGTTAAATACTAGAGAGTGATTGAGCCTGGAAGGCAGTGGCTGAACCAAATGAAGTAGTAGCTACTGAATAAAACCTTTTGATAAGTGTGTAAATATAAAACCCGTTTCATAGTACAACTCAGAAGTGCTATTCTGAAGAGCGAGATAAAGTGGTAGTTGAAGCTCTGTGTGACAATTTTGGCAGAATCTCTGCTAGATCCTAACTTCTGTTTTCCAAAATAAAAGTGCAAGTATAAAGAATTTTCAGTTACATTTAGGATTCTAAATGGTCAAGTCAATCTGCAGTGTAGGACTTGGGAGCTTAATTTTTTTTGTTGCAGATCAATTTCATCCCAATGACTATCATGTTCTGTTGCATAGTGGTAACCTGTAGGTGAGTCATGCTATCTGTGTAGGCTTAAATCTACACTCAGGTGGTCTCATAGACTCATTCAATTTGGCAATAAGAGGAAAAAAATAGTCTTTCAATTGAAATGAGATGGTTTTATTGCAACTATTTCAGTCTAATGCCCTTAGTAAACTTTAGTAGGTTTCACATCCCGTGGTGACTATTTGTCTCTTTCACACTTTTATGCAGAAGCTTAAAGCAGAATGAAGCTGCGTTGAGATGTGCAATCTGTGGCTGACTGGTTCCATCTAGTCCACTGTTAGTAGCATCCAACTTCTTGCAAATGAAGCTAAGAAAAGTCTTTTACAGAGAGCAGGATTTTCCCTACTTCCCCTGCAAAATCTGTGTAGAGGAGAATGCCCATATGTTTCCATCTTTGAGCCAAACAGCATTGTGAGATGATGTTCATAGTCTCATTATCTCAGAGGTTCCACACAATTATATGATTCATTAAATGACGGAAGGTCTTTTGAAAGCTCTGGAAACAGGCTGACACCTCCCATTGAAACTGTCAGAACGTAGCTGAACAAGGAAACACTCAGAGTTCTGGAGGCAGCGTGGTTCAGGCTGATGTGCCTGTGTCCTAGGCTCAGGGGGCAGTGTCTGGGGAGACCTGATTGTCAGACTGGTTTCAAATCCACAAAAGCAGAGAGCAGTGAATAAATATTTGAAATAACAGTGAATTTAGACACACGCATTTTCCCATTGCATTCTAATTCTGCCAAAGATTTAAGCTGTTAAATTGTGCCTCCTTCTAAGTCCTCAGTCTATGAAAACTGTGCATTCCACCTTAGAGCACCAATGCTCAACCACTGTAGCCTAAATCTGACTTCAGTTCCTTGAGGCATTTCAGTCAAAGCCCTGCATGCCCCAGTGTAGCACAGGGAGTCCAGAACTGGGATGTTTTCTATGTCATCTGCTATTTGTAACCCTACCTGGTTGAGGCAGACTGTTTTCAAGAATAACGTGTGGAGGGCTGTGTAACAAATGGGAAAGTTCTCTTTTGTATTTACAGGGGCAGCTTTGCAAGGAGGGCAGAAGGGAAATTTCACTCCGTCCTCCCTCTGCTAGCTACCATGTTTCTTCTCACTGTTCCATCATGGCATGGGTACTTCATATGCTTTTTGCTGTTTTAAGTTGCCATTGCTGTCTCCTAGTTCACCTGAAGTCAGAGAGACTATGACACTGCCATTGGGATATGCAGCATATATAGTGTGAGCTTTTTTATAGTGTCCTGTCATTTTCCTACTTTCCAGTCCCATCTAGACAAGAAAAACCCAAACAAAACAAACCAGCTTCTTCACTAGGAAAGTAGATTAACAGTGGAGCAGGTTATGCAGAGAGGCTGTGGAAGCTCCATTTTTGGAGGTTTTCAAGACTTGGCCAGACAAAGCTGTGGCTGATCTGATCTAGTGCTGGCAATAGTCCAACATTATTCAAGCCACGGGTTGGACCAAACACCTCCAGAGGTTCTTCCCAACCAACATTTCTATGATTCATCCCTTCTCTGCAGCTATGGGCTATAAAACCTTGGAGGGGCATGACCCAGTGTAAGGGATGGATTCAGTTCTCATCTTTCACAGCGGAGCTGTGTCTGCTGCTAGGGGAACATTCATGTCTGTTCTTGCCTTGCAGTAAGATTACTCAAGCACACCTGCTTTTATGGATTTTTTTTTTTTTTTTTTTTTTCCATTTTGGTCACTTCCTGAAAGAGGACAAAGGAGGGAAAAAAGAAAGGAACATTAGTGTTACCACTTTCAGAGACTGAGTAGCTACGGAAAAGACGGATGGAATGGAAGCCCACGCTACATCAGATAGAATATTTTGCAGGTTCAAAGTGTACATGCTTCTATGCATATCTGTTGCTTTTGAGCAAATCTGGATGGTGACTAAGTGTAGCTTACCATGCGCATTTCCAAGAAGAGATGATGTATTGAAATAGGCACATATTTTAATTTTCCTGGCAAGGCCTGGTTAAAGCTACCGCATCACTCATCCCATTGGGAGAGAGCATTCATCCTTAATTAGCCTGGAAATAACATCAGTGATGTGCCCAAAGGCATTTCTGGGATGTCTCTCTCAAAATTCTGACATAAAATTTATGGGAGGATTCCTGGGATAATTCTCTCTTCTCTTTCAGAGTTTCCAAAATGCCCTATGGATAGTGTTCAGTTATTTCTATATCTTACAAAAATACATCTGGAATATAAATTCTTTGAAATGTAGAAAGCTTAATATTTTCACAAATTGCCCTAGAATATGGAACCTATGGATTTCTATCTCTTTTCATTTTACAAAAATTTTACTTTCGTGCACTATGCAATAAGTATATAACCCTCTATCTATCTTCCAGAGCAACTATAAAGTTTTATAGGGAAGTCTAGCTTATTAGAGTATTGTTCATTAAATTACACTGCTTTATTGATGCTGATGTTCTCTCTTTGAGTTATTACTGAACATATTTAAAGCTTGTTGCACCAAACAAACAAATAACTGCCTTCAGGTAGGGAAACATAATCTTTGTTCCCTTCGCCATCTTCTCTGTGGCTGTGTACATCTTTAAGATACAGAAGGTACAAGAGTTGAAGAGGCAAACGTTTTGGTAGTCTCATGTTATGCTACTGATTCTGTTAGAGATTTGAAATAGTGCCTTGTAAAATGCAGACTTTTGAACAAAAATTTTACCAAATATCTGAGAAGTCAAATATTCTTGCTATGTTACTAATACCAGTAAGCAATTAGTATTTAGGAAAAGGTAGGTGACAGCCATTTAAACAAACTATACTTTTATTCCCAGTTGCACTAATATGATTGATATATATTTTTAAATAATCTATCTAATAGGGAGAGTTTCTAAACAGTTATTTTAAAATATGCTCAAGGTTTAACTTTACTGAAGAACATGACTGGCCACTCATTTCTAGCTGCTGGGAGCCAGCATAGCAGCTTCAGTGCACTGCCAAAAAAGTTATTCTGTTAGCAGGTTACAAACAGGATGGCTGGTAGAGTATTTGAGCACTTTCAGGGAGAACCACGGGCAAAGATTAAACTAGTATGAAGAAATTATGAGTTGCATGTCTTCTTCCTGCTTCTGGAGCAAGGGGGGGAAAAGTGACCAGAATTCCCATGCCAAGGAGGAGAGACAGATGGGCTGTGGCCTTGCTTCCAGTAGGGGAGACACTGACTTTGGCTTAAATACCTTTATTACAGCAGGCGAAGTTCTTGCTTGTGCTAGCCTGTCAGGAAGTATGAAGTGTTTGATTTGCTTTTTTGATTTCTACAGCACTGAGCTCAGGTTTGCATTGAATTATTTATGAAGTCCACAAGATCTCATTCCTGATTCATAATGGACACCTCAGCACCTATCACTGTATTTGCAAAGTTAGGATAATTTTTCTTAGGTACGTTACTTCACACTAAAGTCTACTGAATATTATCTGCCATTTGAATGCATAGTCACTTACTCTTGTAAGCTCTTCCTGCCCTTCTTCAGAGACAGCCTTCCTCTTTACTGGACTGAATAACTTAGAATTATCAACACACCATGCCACTTCAGCTACAGGCAGAAATCCCTTGGTGACCTCTCTCTACTGTAAAAACTGTTTTCTTCTACCCTCTCTTTCCAATATTTCATCTGAGAATTCCCTTTTGTTTCCAGGCTGCTTAATATCCTCGAGAGTCTGTGGTGAGAAACTTTGTTGAGTACCTTTTGGAAATCCACGTGGATAGTATCACCTGGACCTTTTTTGGTCACATACTTGCTGATACCCTCGAAGGTCTCAATAGGTCCGTGACGTGCGTGCTCCTTTATTAAAACGTGTGGCGACTCTTCCTCACCATATTGTTTGTCACAAATTCTTTCTTATATTCTACTTATTCCACAGTGTAGACACCAAATTAACTTGTTCGTCATTTCCAAGATATTCTGTGAAATCCTTTTGAAAATTGGTGCCAGGTTTCCCACATGCCATGCTTGAGATATCAAGGCAGTTTTAAAATGAGGGGTAACATACGATTGTTAGCATCTTAGTTATTTCCTGTTTGAGTTTCTTTTGTAGTCCCGATTGAAGACTTTGAATCTGTTTGTTTTGCCTATTTGTTCCATAACAGCTTCTCAATACTTCAATTTGAGATCCATCTGATGACTCCCCTGCAGAGTTTTGGGGTATGAACTTTTCCATAGTAACCGTAGAAGTGAAAAATATATTTAGCTTTTTTGTTATGGTCTTAGCTTCTTAGTACCCCTTGCATATCCATGTTATCTACTAGCTAGACAGACTCTTGACAAGCTTTCTGCTCCTGCTATGCTCAAGAAAGAAGTTATAGCCTGTTTTGTTTTTGTTCTTGTTCTTGTGTAAGCTTTTCTTCTCAAACTCTTTTTTTTCTTTCTTTTCTTTTTTTTTTTTTTTTTTTTTTTTTGTCCTGACTTATCACATTTTCCCATTTGAACTGCCATGGTTTATAGTCTTTTCTACATTCCTCATTTGGACATAGCTTTTGCTGTTTGAGTGATGTCTTCCTGCCACTAAAAACTTCTTTAGCCTGCTGGTTAGTGGCTTTTTGCCCTTCCACAGCCTGCTTTGAAAGTTGATGTGTTTTTTCTGTGCCTATAAAGTGGTGTCTTTAAGTAGTCAGTCTCCAGCCTGCCTGCAAAGATTTAACTCTTAGATTCCTCATATAGCTTCTTTTAAAAAGTTGTCTATGTAGTATCTTTCTGAAATTGATCCGGTTATGGTGGATCTTTTCTCCTGTAAGGACGCAGTTTTTGCACATTACAGAACAGCCTTTTATCATGACTTTCTGAAACAGGTCCCATGTGCCACTGTGAAGTTATATTAGTTTGATGTTATATTTTTATTCCATGCCACCAGCTATTCCCTCTTGTCCCATATATGATATTTCATCCACCTTTCTCTTTCCTATTGGAGAGAATCGCTGTATCACTTCTCCTCTCTCCAGCACCCTTTTCCACTTTTAAGTACCAGCTCCATTTTCTCTCACATATTGAACTAAGCTTTTTTTGAAAGCATTTATTGACAGCTTGTGCATATCTTTGAAATTCTTTGCTTATGTTTACAAAGAAGGACTAATGTTTAATTTTCCAGCTTTGTGAGTTGGTCTAATGAAAATATGTCCTTTTCCAACTTCCCTTCCCTTCCCATCTGTTTGATAGGCTGCTGGTACCTTGATACCTCTGCCTTACGACCCGCACAATGCCTAGAATAAATAAGGGAGTTTTAAGAAGAGATTTCTTTGAAATTGAGGAGAAAGTTCTTCAGAGCTTATGAGGAGCTTTGCCAAAAAAATGAACGCTAGTAAGCAATCCATTCTGGAAGTTTTTTAAGGGTGATGAAGTTTTGCACCTTAAACTAATTCGGAGATGGAAATGAGAAGAGGTTGGTGTGGTGGTGATGGGTTAGGAGAGGAATTGAAATTGAAGCAAACAGTTTACACATGTGAGAAAGCAGAGGAGTGCAGAGAGCAATACAGGCAAAGTGACAGTCAACAAAAAAATGGTTTTAGTTTCAGTCTAAACCTATCAAGGTCAGATGCCAAAAGGTGGCAGTAACCAAGTCATGAAAGGTTGACTGAGTGGATTAAATTGTAGCTATGCCTTGGACAGACAAGAAGGGCTGTGTCTTAAAGTCATAAGGCAAAAAGACTCCACAGGGTTTAAAGCCCATGGTAATTTTGCTGACTGTTGAAGAGGGATATAGGCATTTGTTTTCATTTGTTAAAGTGAATTCTGGCCTTTGGACGAATAAAGCTATTTTGCTTGTATGATGCCTTGTTGCTGATACCACTGGGACACTCACAGCGTGCTGAGGAGCCAGTTGCGGACTGCAGGTGCCCTCAGGTCCCAGTGAAAATCCCATGCAAGGACCATACTGCACTGCAGCCTTGTCTGCTTGTCTTGCTGTCAGAGAGGGACTCGCGCATCAGCACTGTTCAGATCATTAAAAATTAGAACATTTTTCACAGTGTACAGGTAAAACGTCCCTTTTGGTTTTTTAGATCATTAATGTCACTTTTAGTTTTTAGACCAGTATCATGAACAGGCAGATGTGCAGCAGACATTGTGGCTGGGCTATCATGTTCTCATAATGTTTTCAAATCTAAGCATTTACGTGGTTTCTTTCTTCTTTCTTTAAACTAAAGTTGCCAGGGGAGGGGAACCTCAGTCCATCCCACTCCTACCATTCTGATGCCAGTGTCAGCAATAGATGCCCAGAGCCTGGAGAGGGATCACAGGTCAGCAGGAGAGCACCTGAAGAGCAGCACAAAGGAATTCCAGCCACTCCAGCCAATAAGTCAGCTTCATCATGGGCCCCACTTAAATACCTCTATGCAAACGCATGTAGCATGGGGAATAAACAAAAGGAGTTAAGAGAAGTGCACATGCCTGCAGGGCTGTGATCTTATTGGCATCAGAGGAATGTGGTGGGATGGTTCCTATGACTGGAGTGTTGGAATGGAAGGATACAGGTTCTTTAGGAAGGATAGGGAGAGGAGACGAGGAGGGGGTGTCACCCTGTATGTCAATGACCAGCTGGAGTGCATGGAGCTCTGCCTGGGGATGGATGAGGAGCCAACCGAAAGCTTATGGATCAGGATTGAAGGAGGGCAGGGACAGGTGACATTATAGCGGGTGTCTGCTACAGGCCACCCGACCAGGAAGACTGAGCAGATGAGGCCACCTATAGACAGATAGGAGCAGCCTCACATTCACAAGCCCTGGTCCTCATGGAGGACTTGAACTCACCCCGATAGCTGTTAGAGGGACAACACAGCAGGGCATAAGCAATCCAGGAGATTCCTGGAATGCATTGATGATAACTTCCGTCTCCAAGTGACAGAGGAGCCAACAAGGAGAGGTGCTATACTGGACCTTGTTCTCACCAACAAGGAGGGGCTGGGGGGGAATGTGAAGCTCAAGGGAAGCCTTGGCTGTAGTGACCATGAAATGGTGTAGTTCAAGACGCTTAGGGCAGCAAGGAGGGTGCATACCAAGCTCACTACCCTGGACTTCAGGAGAGCAGGCTTTGGCCTCTTCAGGGATCTGCTTGGTAGAGTACCATGGGATAAAGCCCTGGCGGGCAGAGGGGCCCAAGAAAGCTGGTTAATATTCAAGGGTCACCTCCTCCAAGCTCAGGAGCAATGCACCCCAACAAAAAGAAAGTCAGGCAAAAATGCCAGGAGGCCTGCATGGATGAACAAGGAGCTCCTGAGAAAACTCAAACACAAAAAGGAAGCCTACAGAAGGTAGAAGCAAGGACAGATAGCCTGGGAGAAATACAGAGAAATTGTCTGAGCAGCCAGGGATCACGTTAGGAAAGCTAAAGCCCTGATAGAATTAAATCTGGCCAGGGACTTTGAGGGCAACAATGAAAGCTTGTATAGGTACGTTGGTGATAAAAGGAAGACTAGGGAAAACGTGGGCCCTCTCCAGAAGGAAACAGGAGACCTGGTTGCCCAGGATATGGAGAAAGCTGTGGTACTCAATGACTTTTTTGCCTCAGTCTTCATCAGCAAGTGCTCCAGTCATACCACCCAAGATGTAGAAGGCAAAAGTAGGGACTGGGAGAATGAAGAACTGCCCACTGTAGAAGATCACACTCGAGACCACCTAAGGAACCCGAAGTCCATGGGACCTACTGAAATGCATCTGCGGGTCCTGAGGAAACTGGCAGATGAAGTTGCTAAGCCACTATCCGTCATATTTGAGAAGCTGTGGCAGACCGTGGAAGTCCCACTGACTGAAAAAGGGGAAGCATAACCCCCATTTTCAAAAAGGGAAAAAAGGAAGACCTGGGGAACTACAGGCCAGTCAGTCTCACCTTTGTGCCCAGCAAGATCATGGAGCAGATCCTCCTGGAAACTATGCTAAGGCACATGGAAAATAAGGATGTGATTGGTGACAGCCAACATGGCTTCACTAGGGACAAATCATGCCTGACAAATTTGGTGGCCTTCTATGACAGGGTTACAGCATTGTGGATAAGGGAAGAGCAACTGACGTCATCTACCTGGACTTGTGCAAAGCATTTGACACTGTCCCGCACAACATCCTAGTCTCTAAATTGGAGAGACGTGGATTGTCAGAGGGACCACTGGGTGGATAAGGAATTGGCTTGAGGGTCTCACTCAAAGACTTGCAGTCAATGGCTTGATGTCCAAGTGGAGACCAGTGACAAGTGGTGTTCCGCAGTGGTTGGTATTGGAGCTGGCACTGTTTAACATCTTGGTCAGTGACATGGACAGTGGGATTGAGTGCACCCTCAGCAAGTTTGCCAATGACACCAAGCTGTGTGGTGCTGTTGACATACCAGAGGGAAGGGATGCCACCCAGAGAGGCCTTGACAGGCTTGAGAGGTGGGCCCATGTGAACCTCATGAAGGTCAACAAGGCCAAGTGCAACGTCCTGCACATGGGTCAGGGCAATCCCAAGCGCAAATACAGGCTGGGCAATGAGTGGATTGAGAACAGCCCTGAGGAGAAGGACTTGGGGGCGTTCGTTGACAAGAAGCTCAACATGACCCTGCAATGTACGTTTGCAGCCCAGAAAGCCAACCATGTCCTGGGCTACATCAAAAGAAGTGTGACCAGCAGGTCAAGGGAGGTGATTCTACCCCTCTGGTCTGCTCTGGTGAGACCACACCTGGAGTACTGCATCCAGGTCTGGGGCTCCCAACATAAGGAGAACATGGACTTGTTGGAGTGAGTCCAGAGGAGGGCCACAAAGATGATCAGATGGGTGGAGCACCTCTCCTATGAAGACCAGCTGAGAGAGTTGGGGTTGTTCAGCCTGGAGAAGAGAAGGCTCTAGGGACACCTTATAGCAGCCTTCCAGTACCTAAAGGGGGCCTACAAGAAAGATGGAGAAGGACTTTTTGCAAGGACATGTAGTGGTAGGACAAGGGGTAATGGCTTTAAACTGAAAGAGGGTAGATTTAGATTAGATGTAAGGAAGAAATTCTTCACTGTGAGGGTGGTGAGGCACTGGAACAAGTTGCCCAGAGAGGCTGTGGATGCCCCATCCCTGGAAGTGTTCAAGGCCAGGTTGGATGTGACTTTGAGCAACCCGGTCTAGGGAAGATGTCCCTGCCCATGGCAGGAGGGTTGGAACTAGGTGATCTTTAAGGTCCCTTCCAACTCAAACCATTCTATGATTCTATAATCCCATGATTCTTGCATACTTTCTTTTTTTTTGACTTTTCAAGTATTCCTATATTGTAAAAATCCACATGTATAACTGATTTCTATTCCTTTATATCTAGATATAATAAAGTATATATTCTTACTAACTAGAAGATTAATTTGTACAGAGAATATTAAGTAACTTAATCAAACCATACAATAAATGAATTTATTTGGTGGAAATATCCAGGAGGCATGTGAGATCCAGATTTTGTTTTAATCAAAAGCTGATAATTATCTTCCTGTCTGGGAAATGCACATTTAGAACTGAAAGACTTAAGTAGAAGCACAAACTCTGCATAGCTTTGTAATTTTCAAGGTACTGAGATAACCAGCTATGTATTAACTAACTTTGGATTAGAAAAATGATAAATTATTCCCTTTGCTGGCAGCCAGTAGTTCTATATATTTATCATCTAATATTCATATGAAAACATATTCTGAGTTATTAGGTTTTGATAGTCCAAAGATTACTAAAGAAAAGTCACTTATACTGTAAGTCAGTCATCTGCCTATTTTGCAGCATTACAGTTTAGCTTCACTTGATGGCCAGGCGATATCTGGGTCTGCTCTTTGACCTTGGCTTGTACCTCCTATGCACGTACCTGTGTTGAACTGACATTTTGCTACCTACATCATACATAATATAGAGCTTTTATTTCAAGGTAAATCAGAGATGTGGATCTACCCCATGTAGGATCAAACACACAAAATTACATGTATTGTTTGAAAAACCAGTTCTATAGGTCACTGTTAGGATTTGGCTGCTTGACTTGGCTAAGGTAGACAACACTAGAATTAACATTTAACTGACCCTCTTGGATGAATGCTTTCTAATATAGTCTGTAATTATAATGCTCATCTATTATTTGCTCCCCTTAAAATGCCTGCATGGGAAGAATCTGTGATTAATGAGTGAAAGCAAAAAGGGCAGGAGAAGATTTCCATAGTATCCATCACTCTTCTGTGGCAGAAGTTGACAGCATGCAGCAAGTGAGTACAGGAAGGTTTTTAAAAAGCTCATCGTTTAGGTCATTGAGTTCAGAATGGTTCTTGCCTGTGTTTCTGCCTCTACTACAGAGCTTCTGTGTGATGTTGGCCAACTTAAGCTAAACTTTTGTCACATCAATACTTGTTTCCTTGTTTTCCTTGGTCCTGACTTGAAACCCTGGGAACTGGCTTGCTGAGTGCTCACAGCTGAAACTGAAATCAACAGCAGCTGTGCTTT
Source organism: Buteo buteo (assembly GCF_964188355.1). Lineage (NCBI taxonomy): Eukaryota > Metazoa > Chordata > Aves > Accipitriformes > Accipitridae > Buteo > Buteo buteo. Next base: position 30,460,587 of record NC_134176.1, on the reverse strand, counting down.
GAATAGAAAACATGCTATAAAAAGCCATGTGCTCTTGAAAAGTCAAATCTTATAACAGACACACAAAATAAGTCATACTTTTATTTTTAATCTTTGTGTGCCTTTGTTTATCTTCCTTAAAGCAGGGTTAAAATCTCTTCCATTATAGGGATTTTGTGAGCATGAAGGAGCTTGGTTTTGTGAAACTTTCAGGTACTCCAGTGAGGAGTAACAGAAAAGTTCACAAGGAAATTTAATCATTCTGCCTTTTGAATTCATGCAATGAATGACGGCCTATGGCTGTCCATTAATTGAGAATAAAGCAGGATGGAGGAGCAGCATGCTAAATAAAGGTGACCTACCTTGTATAGGGAATGAGATGGCATCCTCTAGATTACCAAAAACATGGTCTCTCTGAGTTGAACAAATACATCTTTGTTTGTATACCATAGTGGGGGATGGACAAGTATTTCACAACACCCACAAAAAAGGTAAACCCAATATAAGCGCAATATGGAAAGAAGGACCCAGAGGATAGGGAAATATATGCTCTGATGATGTTTGATCAATTGGAGATATAAGCAGCACAGGTGATGGGGGAGGACAAGCACATAAGAGGACCAGTACACACAAGAATTACGTAACCGCACTGAAGTAAGTGTCAGGCTGTCTCCTGTCATCACCAGCCCTGATCCAGCATCAAGCACTCTGAGGTATGAACCTTTCCCCACCAAGCCCAGAAAAAATATGTCAGAGAAATATGCAGTTTGGAGAGAGAGGTGAAACAATCTATCAACTTAACTTCTAAAAGTGGGGGTGGCACAGACTCAACTGTTTACCCTCAGCCAGTCAATTTATTTTACTAATTTAGCAGGAAATAAACCCAGCAAAAATTGGATCATTTTCTGCTGAACTAGTGAGTTAAATGGGCTGATGAAATTATCTGACAAGTTTCATTAGTGTGAGGGAAGGGGTGGAACTGCATTGCTGGAAAGAAGGGACTATGAAGGAAGGATTAAGATTCATCTTTTTTTGGTGGAAAGTGAACAACTGGATCAGCTCAGCTACATTTGACAAATTTCATATGGAAAATTGTGGAATCCAGTCTTGCAATATTAAGATCCCTTTTCCATTTACCATCCAAAGCACAGATGCCTATTCCTTCCCAGTGGTGGGCAAAGGCCAGACTAGACACCTATAGGGGCTATGAAGACATGGGGCAGTGTCAGCCCCGCTATACCAACGACTGTGGAGGCTCAGCCACACCAAGTGAGAACGCGGTCTTCAGAGACTGTGGCTAGTAACATCTGAAAAGTTCTACCAATGTATGTGAATTGTGGTTTTGAGAGATTTCAAAGACAAGAGTACATGGAGGGAAGGTTGAGTGATACAGGTAATTTGTTAGGGGAGGACACAAGCAAAGGAGAGGGGTGGTGAGATGGCCTGTGGCATAGGGAGAGCCTGGAGGAGGAGAAGGGTAGGGGAGAAGATGTGGCTTTGTTGTAGGACTGGAAGGGGAAGAGGCAATAACACAGAGCCAGCTCGGGTCTGCTAGGACTTATTAGATCAGATTCTGTGCTGTGTGAATGCAGCTGTACTGTCTTCAGGGAGAAGCCAGATTTTGAGGCTATGCAGTCTCTTTAATGCAGAGTTAATAATGTTGGTTCAGAGCCAGCTGTTCCTGGAGCTGTGAACGTGAAGGTGCATTGCAGGAACCCCACAGGGTCAGGCTGGTCTCATAGCCCTGCCTCAGTGGCTGTGCCCACCCAAGCCAGCCCTGCCTCTCAGTGAGAGCAGAGCAGCAGAGCAAAACAGCTGGTGCTGGGAGCCTAGCATCTACACCAGAAGCACTGCAGGAGGTTTCACTGCGGTCTAGACCATGTTTAGTTCCCAGGACTAAATCCTTCTTAGCGGTTGGAGTGCATTGGGTGCGCTCATGGAGTCATCTTCTGGTTTAGCTTTGTGAGAAAGGAATGCAGTTCACGTCCTCAGAGACTGCTCAGTGATTTGAATGCAAGTACAATAAATATGGATGATTGGGACAATTGCTTTAAAAACACACTCCTGCTTTGAACCAGAAAGCTAATTCAAGCACGCACATGAGGATCAGCAAATCTGTATCTAGTTTGTCTTCTGAAAAGCACCTGGGTGGCTTGACATGGCCTTGGCCTCTTTTCTGGGTCTGGGGGGGACCATTGCATTCCAATGTGTCACAGGGACAATGCTACCTCTCAGTGTTTTGGCCCTGGTTGTCTCAGGGGACCACAGTGCCGTAGCAGGACTGAGCATCGGTGCTGAACACTGCCGGCACACCTGGCCCTGGGTCTTCCCTGAGAGACAGCAGGTATGCTGTGCCCAGATTTTCAGATTTCAGCCCTGTTTGACTCAGATTTCAGTCCCACAGTTTGTTTTGCAAACATGTTCATTGGCCAACTGGCCATAAGAAAAGGCAGATAAAACTGCTCTGTGGCCAAGGTTTGAGGTAAGTTGTTTTGCGTTGTCCTATGAGCATGCCTAACTCCCTAACTCTTTAAAGAAAATGTGTTGAAAAGTCAGAGGGCCGTTCAGTCCCTATGCCCTGACAAGGCTTTGGCCTTTTCTCCTCAATCTCCCAACAACTTCACCACTTCGAAGGAAATTCTGGTAAAGTACAAGTAAAGCCCAGCCAGAGTATTTATTGCCTGTAGGTCACCAAACCCATCCTGTGCAAGCAGCTGCAGCCCCTCTCTAGCAGGAAATCTACTCAACCTGTACTCCAGGGTCAAACTTTAGATTTTGGGGCCTTGAAGAAATTGCTAGAGCTGCAGAAAGCTTTTTTTCCCCCAGTACTGTCTTGATGAGCAGATTTAGCACCTGCCAGGCTGGGATCCCCCACACAAGGGGTGGAAGCTGAGGAGAGGGGCGGGCAGGGAAGGTTCCACAGGTGGGATCAATAGGCCCTGACGGGCCCAGGTTTCGGCCATTTCAGCGCGTGGTAGATGGGAGAAGGTGCGCTTGTGGTGACAGGTTAGTAAGGGAGGTTTGTCTTTGGTGTACTGAGGGCAGGGGAGGGGGGATAGCTGTTGATAATTTTGCTTTTTCTGCTGGTAGGAAAACCTGTTTCTGTCCTGTGGTTTGTTGGGTGGTTTTTGTTTTTTTTTTTTCTCAGAACAGACACTGAGTTCATGTAGGCAGGCAAAGGAGAGGCAGGTTTGGGGCTCAGGTGTGCTGTTTCTGTCTAGAGAACTCATTTACAGAGCAGTGCTATCTGCAATAGGCCCGGATTTGTTGGGGTGTTAAATCTATGCAGTGCTTTGGTCTGGGTGGTAATGTTACACTTGCTCAACTCTTTTTGTTGTCTTTAAAGCCCCAACATTTGTATAGACTGTAACTGTAGCCAGAGCCACCTCTTGGATGTAGAGAGGCAGTGATAGAAATAGTACCTCAGGTCTGATGGGCAAAGGATATTCGTCCAAGGCCCAAAAGATAGTTAATGCCCATTCTGATTTGAGCATGTTGGTAGTGTAAAATTTAATTTAAAAGTAATAGAATTAATAAATAGTGACTATATTTTCAATATGTGAAATAAAGTATTTAAACATGTACATGCATGCCCACATGGTAAGGATTCTGAATAAGCAAGTTGGTAACGAGATACTCTAGCCATAATAGTGATGTAACTAAGTGTATTTATCCTTGGATGGTAAATGTAAGCAGTTATTGTTTATAGCACAGAGTGAGTAAATGTGCAAATTTTGGTGAGGTCGCTTCTATAGTGTGTATGTATGCTTCTAGTAAGGCCTTGCACAGACCTCCCAAAGAGCTGTAGCTCTGTGTCCTGAGAATGGTATGTACAGCTCTACTCCAGACATGGGCATCTAGCTTGCATCCCATTTGCTTGTTAGTGAATGACATTGGTTGTTTTTTGGTACCAACGGCCAAGGTGGAAAAAAAAAAAAGCAGCCACAGCTTTTTGAAAAATTTTTGTTAATTTTTCTTTAAAGATAATGGTTTACCTTCTCACGTAAAAATAAACAGATTTACTGTCTCCCAGCATCTGGGTCATTTCAGCAAATGCGTCAATGACTGGCATGTGAGATTTTTCTATTCTGCTTATAAAAGTGCCTGCTACACAAACTAGTTAATATGAGGTGGTAATATGCCAAGTAGGGGCTTGTAATGTGCTGATGGACCTATTCTGCATTTTATTTTCTAAAGTTGTCTTTCTACAGGGCTATCAAACTGGTATATAACATTAATTTGTTAAAAATATAATGATCTGTTTTCTGCCAGTGCTAATTACTTCTGCTATATAGTGGGTTTTGGTACCTTGCAGCAACCTATAATCACCAGAAGTTATCTGATATTTTTTGCTGTGTTCTTCCTGCTGTGGTTTTTCTTTTACCCATAGCTCTGTATTTCATTATACTAGTAGCCAGGTTTTTTTGCCATCCTACTGTGTTTAAATACTAATTTGGACTCTACTGATTGTTGAACTATGTTTTTAAAAAGAAAATATGAAAAATTAAAGCGGCCTTGCTGTAAACAGATGTTCTTAAAAGCATTTGCCCTATTAAGATAAGAACAATTTTTTTTTTTGTTTTGTTTTTGTTAAATGACTGTTGCCTTCAGATTCTAAAAATAGATCCCTGCTTTAACTAGCATGGAGAACCATGCTGTGTTTTAGCCTCTGTGGGTATACATATAGTAGGCGACTTAGGCTAAACTTTTGGTTTAGTTTAAAGTTAATAGTGGAATGCCTGAACTGACTTTAAACTATCCAGTTTCAGAGCAAATAGCTGTAAATCCAGCAGCTTGAAGCCAAAATGATTAGTCGGCTTTTCCCACAGATTTTTCAGTGTCTTGTATGTACTATGTTTATGCCATTAGCCTGTTGTTCCTAAAATACAATACAGAGAGTGAATATGTGAAACAAGTGGGGAGGAGCATCACAGGTTGACTGGAGGGGGCTGAGGTGGAGGAAAGAAAATAGGATGTTTTAGAACATGTTGGCCAATTATAGTATAGAAGTCAGTCAGTGATGGTAGTCAGCTTGTTGTTTTCCTATTTGTTTACAAATAGGGTTAGAGCTGTGCAAAACAATGTTAGAATTTTAATTAAGATTATTCCTGACTCTTTTTTTTTTTTTTTAATAGGGATTTTTCTTGTTGGCAGGAGGGAATGGAAAAGGAAGTGCTTATAGTAGGAATAGGCTGGAAAGTTACTGGCAGAGCAAAGTGTAGTCAATTCTGTAAAGGCAGGAAGATAAAACTATGCAGAGTTTTCCAGAATGTTTGAAGTGAAAATAGAGAAGACTTAATTACAGAAGACTTAATGCTCAGGGATTTGAAGCTCACTGTAAGATGAGCCAGAAAGATGAACTTATTGGTAATACCCTGAGTAGAAAGGGGTGAAATTGATCTTTGGTGGTTGGAGAGGAGGATTTTGCAGTTTTCAAGACATGAAGTGATCAGGTCTCAACCTTGAATCAGACCAGTATAAGCGGAGAGGAAGCATGAGAAACAAGTTCAGAAAATATGGTAAGGTGCACACAATGAGGTATGTTAGTGGACAGATATGACTGTAACAGAAGCAAAACCAAGACTGTGACCTCTGGTGCAGTCTATTATGGTAAACGATGGAGTAAGCAGAAAAGTTCAGAGGCAAGATTTACAACTTAATTTGGGAAAGCTTAAGTTTTATTACTAAAAGTGACTGGTCCTTATATTGCAGATAGATTGTATTTAATAACATAAGGAGAAAATCTCAAGCTAATTTTTGTTGTTTTTTTCATATAAATGTTATTTTAATAAGCTGAAGAACTTCTAGGGCATTTTCTTATTGTGTTAGTAATACACTTCTTGGGTGGTTGAAAGCATGAGACTAAAGGAAAACAAATACACTAATATCACAATATTATATGCCCTGGAGTGTTCTAACAATGTAGTATTTGGTCCAGAGCTAGATCTAAACACCTGGAGTTTATGTGTTTCTCCATCTGAGGACCTCAGCTCATTAGTGGCTAGCAGAAGTGTCCCATTACTCATGTCCCTGCTGTAATCTTTCGCTGTGTCGGGAATGAGGATGCTGCCTTGCTTCTGACAGAATACGTGGAGTTGTGACTAAGTAAGGTTTATGCTGGAATGGAAAGATTTTATTCTACCATATGCATGTAGAAAAGGGGTAACTGAAATTTTTCAGGTTGTAGAGTTACTGCTGTCTTTGTTTCTTATCTGTTCTTGACTTTTTTTTATAATTTGTGAAGCTATTTCTGAACAGAATGAGTATTGGACATTTGCACTAGATGCGTTCATCTTATAGGGAAAGAAGAAACAAATGCACTATCAGTTACAAACTTACTAATCTTCAAAAAGATGAAGCAAGGCAGTCCCACTTAGGGAAACTGAGTTTTTAGCCTTTTAATCTCAGGGCCTCTCCCGAGACCCACATGCGAATAGGAAACCAGTGACCCAGTTCTCCTTCAGGCTGTAGTAACAAGTGTGAATGTGTTCATCGTGTAAACAGGGACTTCTCTGTGTAGTGATTTAGTATGAATGAGGGGCTCCAAACTTAAAGGAAACTGGTGTATGTTTCTGGCCAGCATGTTCGATTTGTGTAGTTGTGGGAGCACTGCTACTTTTTCTACTTCATACAAGGGTGCAACTTTGTACCAGAACAGCAGTTCCCACTCCTGGTCTCCCTTATGTAGGAACAGAGGCTCAGATGTCCTTGATGACAGAGTGGAAAATATCCCCTACCTACAATGTAGGGAGGCATAGATGTTTAATGACTTTAGTCAAGGCAGACTATGTATATCTCTGACCTCTGCAATGCAACATTCAGTTGATGGATTCAATAAGACCTTGATTTATATTCCTTTCCTTTTAGGGAAAAGGGATAGAGTTATTATCAATGTGTATGACCTAGCCTTTCCTTCTGACTGAGTCAACAGTGGAATGGAAACCCTTATGTATAGCTGTTTAGTTAAGGCACTCCATGCAAAATCTGGGAGATGGGTTCTTGAACTGGATTGCAAAATCTTGAATGAGAATCATGGCTTCTTTGTTGAGTGTCGTTACACACTGCTGATCTGTTGTGCATCAACATTCAGTATCTATGATTTTGCATATTATGCGTTTTATTCTTAAGTTAAAGCCTGCTTCTGGCTTATCTGACAGGTAATTCAGAATATGCAATTCTCCTTTCCTTTGGTCCCTCAGTGTACTTCCCCCTTTCCCTCCTGGCTATTTGGGTCGGATAGCTGGCAACTGGTAAGCAACTGCTTTCCTTCATTTGGAGGGCGAAACAACACAAAAGGAAACATCTGGATTTTGTGGAGAAAAGGTCTGCAATGGCATTTTACTTTGTTTAGCTGTGTTCGTGAGTTTGCTGCTAGCTCGTTTTCTTGAATATCGTTAAATAGAAAGTAAATCATGTCAAAGTTAGTCCCTGACTTATTACTGGTCTTACTGAGAGGAAATAGAACTTTTTAAAGTTAAGGCAGTGCCTACTTATATGGCAAAGGTTTGCTTATTGAAAACTTCTGTTAGTTACCTACATAAACTGATTGTAAGGGAAAACAATGGCAGTAGATAGATGAAACACTTCTTCCGTTCAGATGAACATCAATAAAACTTGTTCCCTTCAAAATAATTGGGGGGATCGCAATGTGAGGAAAGGGAAAGACGCTACAACTCATGTTGGAGAGGAAGAATTTGATTAAAATAAGAATTTAGAATAAGAAATTTATGCCCAGCATTGACCTGCATTGTTACAATTGAAAGTAGGATAAAATATTTCTATTTTGATAGGAAAAAGGTAGAGTCAAAGCCCCATGCTTTTGGCTTAGAAACCTACTGGTGACAATTCAAAATGATCAAGGTGTTCAGGCAGTGATTGGATGGGTTGGTCCCTCTCTCTCTACATCTCCTGTTCCAGTGAACTGGAAGAAATGCGAATGGAAAGCAATTTTAAAGCTTAGATTTAAAAGATATGTCAGTCCTGGTTTGCATGAATAACTGCAGCTGTCTTAAAACAAAGACTTACGTGTTTTTTTCCTTAAAAAAAAAAAAAAAAAAAAAGGCATCTGGAGCTGTTAGGCCCAGCTCTTTTCCTCTAGATCTGCAGTTTTAATTAGGAGATTGCAAAGCTTGTGTCTGCTACCATTTGTATTCATAAGGTAGAAATTCCTTTTAGCATCTAGTGGTTGCAGTCCTCCACGTAAAGTCACTATAGTACCATTCATAATGCTTACGTGACAAATCCTTCGTTTACAGTCTGCACGGGACGTTCCTGGTATAGCTGTCTTGCACGCAATCTGATGTGCCCTGGCTCACGATAAACGTTTTTTGAGAAAAATAAACAACAGACTGATATTTAAAAAATACCAAACATCAAAAGCCAGGAAAATCACTATAATTTTGTCTCCATTTACTTATTATCATTTGCATATGTGAATAGACAGACTCGTACAGTCTGTAGTTAACAGTAAATAGGCAGAAGTCTTTGTCAAAATAGCCTGATATTTTCCTTGCTCCTGCCTGACCTCTTTCCTCTCCCCATACTCCTCTTTGTCCATGTTAGGCATGCTTCTACCTCACCCCTGCAAGAGGAGCTTACATGGAGGTCACGCGTAGCCAGATGTGTTCTGGAGGGTCTGGAGCAGGATGCCCGGTGGGGATGGCTACCCAGCTGCGGTGGGGCTAGCCCAGGGTGTGCTTCCCTGATGTGCCCATCCCACCAGTTGCACTTCCCCAGTGTTCAGGAACAAAAGCCAAGCTGACAGGCATGAGGAAGACCCATAACTAGATTATGACTCCTGGCTCACCATAATGATGATCCTGAATCTTATCGTTTTTCTAAGAAAAACAAAAGCTTGCTGCCTCCATCCAACTCCATTCCCATAGCAGTAAAGGTAGTAAAAATTATATCAAATAGTAATTAGCAAAAGAGGAATAGTTCCTTTAATGAAAACTTTCAGAAACTCATGCCATTTGAACAGTATGACATTCAGTGTACTGTAAACTTTGCTAAGTTGCATCAACATTCCTTAGCTTTCCTGTCAGTCCAACCCAAATCATGTTTCAATCATATTGTCTGCTAAATTGTGAATTATATCCTCAGAGACCTATGAAAGTTTTAAATGTTAAAAAATCTAGAGCTATAGCTCTTTTGTGAGTAACAGTTTATAATGGGTCACTAGACTGGATTTGGTATTGAGTCAGTTTGAGAGCTTTATTGTGTTGCTCGGAATGACAGGATTAATGTTAGAAGACAGAAACTGCCAAAAATCAGAACATACAGTGTCAAGACAGCACTAATTAGAAAGGCTATGACATTTCCTAGGTCTATGGAGAGGCTTTGTATTTAATCCATTAATTAATAGGTATGAATGTCACTTTTTTTCTTTCCTCTCAAAGGTGGGTGATGGGTAAGAGGGTATAATTTCCTATAGTTTCCTCTGAAATCAAAGATCAAAATTTTTACTTGCAGGTTGAAGTTTAAGGGAATGAAGGGCTTCAGATAGTGGCACCCATATTTACTGGACATCTTCAGGGCATTGAGGCTTCTTGGTTTAATCTGAGCCTTTGTTTTAACTCTGGGCTTCAGCACATCAAGTGTATAGGGTCCGGTCTTTTGTGTACTTTTATTTCCCTACCATGTAGAAAGGGATTTTCATGGCTAGGGAAAGCAGGTTTTGCCAGAAACTTTTCTCATCCAAATAGAACTGGCGAGTGGCCAAAAATGTGCTGGTTCTTCTTTGGTTGTGAATTTTAATTTCCAGACAGCTCCTTTTAGTGCTTGTTCACATAGCCTTTGCTTCTCTCATCACTACTGTGAAGGGATGCAAGCAGGTTCCTGGTGCCAAAGGTAAAATCTACAGGCTCAGCCTCCAATCCCAGCCCCTCAGGTAGGTTATGGGGTGGGGGTCTCCCCTTTGCTGGCCTTCCTGCTCTACCTGGGTGGTGGAGGCTATCAGCAGCATGGCCCACTAGGCATGCAGCGTGGCCCACAGCTTTCAAAGTCCTCGCTCATCTGTCTGCCTGATGGGCAGATGAAAGCCAGGCTACTCAGCATGCAGATGGTAGTGCAGGTTGCCCTACAGTTGAAAAATGATAAGGAGATTTTTAGTTGGTTGGCTAGAAACTTCTTCACACTCTTGTGAATAAAAAGCCTTTTTATTTTTATTTTTTTTTTAAAAAAAACTTCTTGTCATTCATTCAACAGTGTGAAATCTCCTCATTTTGAAGTATCAAGCTTTTTTCCCTAGCAACAAGATTTTTCTTGTAAATGACAGATTGGATGTAGGAGCAGGGTGGGGCAGCATAAAAATATATATTTCTTAAAATACTGTTCAATAACTATTGTTTTTACAGCCCTAGTGTTAAAATCATACTACTGACTGTTTATTTTAAGTAAGGTTCCCTTACACGCTAACCAAATTTGACTTATAAAATTTGTTCTTAAATTGACACACACAATATTAAGTTTTAAATATAAAAATAATTTACAGCTCATACATCTTAATTCTGTATCACCATGCAGGAATAATTTGTCTAAAATATTCCTTAATAAAAGGCATGTACTTGAACATGGGCTCTAAAATCTATGGTACAGTACTTTAAAAGCCTGTTTGCATTTTGTCTGTTTCTTTAAAGGGCTTCCGTATTGTCTCGGGCTCCCCTGGAAATGCAGTAAGGATTCGTATCACATCTCGGTTGCCGTGGCAACAGCAGTCTTTCCCATAATGAGCTGCATCATCTGAACTGATGTCACAGCATCATGCAGCAGGTCACACAAGGCACCTCCTAGTATTGCATCTTACAGATGTGCCGTAAACATCAAAAGAGGATGATTTGAACAGGACATGGTAAGTGCAAAATGTTGTGCTGTTCTTAATTGTGCCATTATTTTTTCCTGTTTTATAAGGTTTTCCTAATATAAGAATGTGTGGGGTTTGCCTTGTGAAAATCATTTTGAAGAAAGATGCTGCATGCCTAAATATTATTTTTCAGGCAGGCAGGCTAAGACAAAGGCCTACAGAAGATGCATTCAGTCTGAATGTTTAGACTTGTCTTTGCATTTGTGGTAATACCCTGAAGATTTGAAGAGAATATATTTAAATTCCACAATCCAATTAAAGTTGCTACAGTCTGATTTGCTTAAATTGAAAGAATAGCTGTTTTCAATTTTAATGCCATAAATGTGGCTTGTTCCTTTCCCTGTCTCTTTATTTAAGCATTACTATTATGTGTAGCTGCTCTTCTAACCTATTTTATTTCAATAGCATGAATACCACCTATTTACTTTCACTGGCCTTCCATAACATGATAGTACAGAAAATACTGTGCGAACCAGTGCTGAACAAGCAACTGGAACAGTATTGATTTTAAACATGGTTCAGTACTGTCCTATTTCTGTTAGTATTCTTAAAAAAAGCAAAACATTGTTATAATTGTTGAATAATAACCAGCTATTTTGAAAGTACAGTAGCTTTTAGCTTTTCAACTGTTTGACTTTCTTTCAATCTGTTTTTTTAATAGTAATATGAATTTAGTGAATTTTAGATCTATCTTTTACTGGAAGAAGAACAAGCTGCTTTTTTTTTTTTTTTTTCCTTCCGTGCTGCAACTGCAGTAAAAGGTGTAGCCAAAGATTCAGGCATTCTGAGGGGCTTTGCTATGAATAAAATAATAATAGGAATACTTATAAAGGCTTCCATCTCCATCATGGGAAGAAAATACATGTCTTTTATATTTAGCAAGCTGGTTAAAGTCATGTCTATAATATCTAGCAATTCTTTACAATGTCCAATATTTGTTTATTTTGTATTAAGGTCTTGCTTCTGGAGGCCAGGCTAATTTTGCTTAACTTCAAGTTAATCTTGCTGGATGGTATACAACAGCATTAATTGTTTGATTTTTGCATGTTTAAAAGAGTCAGTCTTTCAGCTGCTTGCTATTAGAAGGAAAGAAAAGACCAGACACATGTCATTTTAATTGATCAATATGTCCACTAGGAATTAGGGAGTGGTCTCTGACTCTGTTCTCTCTGTGTAGTTTATATTTCAAAAGTGCAGCAAGAAACAATAGCAACCACTAATCTTGTAGCAATGTCTATATTTATTGTGGGTTTTAGTCCCTTATACTTGATAAAGTATGGAGTAGTAAATATGAGATCTGACTGCTCTTCATAGGGATGGGTGCAATGGTCTTGTCTGGCACAAACTGGAATGGAGCTCCTATATCTTTATTAGACAGTCTGTACTGCATCATATATGCTTTTTTCTGCATGGTCTGGGTACAGTTGTTGGCTTTTTTTCCTACTGCAAACCACAAAGCAGATGACTGTAAATGAACATTAGACTCATGTTGCTTTATTTATCTGTGGTGTATTTTACAGTATGAAAGTAGTGGTACCCTGCGCTTGCTGTGCTCTCATCAGGCAAACTTGGAAGGTATGAGTTAGCAAGAGGATGGGAGGGAGGGTGGGACAGCTGATGTCTGGCTAGCGTCAGAATTAGAGATGTGAAGAGAGCTGGTGAGCAATGCATTTAACTTGCAACTTTAGGGACCATCAAAGAACAGTTAATAAAGGAGCAGATGTAAGAAATGCTTGGTTGAAATATTATGCCTTTATTAATAATAATGTATTTTGTTAGATTTTGTTAGATTTTGCAAGTGACTTGATTATCACTAGAATTTCTCAGATGAGTTAAAAATGAGGGGAAATATATGGGGGGATAAAAGGACAGCTTTTGAAAGTATTAATGGGGAGATGACCTGCTATGAAGCCCCTAATGCAGATTTTTTTTTATATTTTTCTAATAATGAGAATGCAAATAATGTTTTTTAAACATTATTTTTTTAAAAGTTCCTGTTACTCTCTATTCCATGCAATTCTCACAGCATTGTTTGCCCTGGGAAACACCTGCTAATAATGGAGCTGTGATGACACTAGTTTCTCGGTGAACATCTCAGCTAATTCTGACTCCAGATGAATGCCTTGATTGTAGAACACTTCCTGTTCATTTTTGTATGGGCCCAAGTGTTTCACTGAGGTCTGTGTATGAGGATATGGAAGAGTATGGAGTGATGAAGAAGGTCTTATTGTGAAGAGCAAGCCTGATTGACTGAGTCAGAGCATGACCAAATGTAGAAACAGTACAGATGTAATACAATTTTGCTTGCTGTTGAGGCAGATTCATAATTGCTACAATTATGAGTGAGACAGCATTCGACAGTAGGAAAACTGTGTTGCTTTCAGTTTTGTTCCACAGCTGCTTTTACTCATCATTACTGAAGGCAATAAATTTTGTAAATACATGTATTCTTCCCAGAAGTAGCTGAATTTGGACACTTAATCTGGAGGCTAGAGTTCTTCTGTATATGCAGTTTCATACTGACCTGTAGTTGGAGATGGGCGTATGCTAGTGAACTGAAAGAATGTTACCGTTTAATCTTTACTTCGCTCTAAAGGATTTTATTATATCATCAATTAAATAGTTCCTACACAGCTTAGCACTGAACACAGAGAGAAACAGAAGCTTAGTTCCTCCCAAAACAACTGTAGGAGTTGATGAGAAAACCTGACTCCAGCAATGGAAGTTGGCACAATTTTAATATTTCTTGGAACTTTTTGTCAGCATATGACAATGCAAAGCCTACTTAGAGGGGATCAGAGCATGTCTTCAATGGAAGGAAGCCTTCTTTCTTCTCTAAAGAGGAGTTGAGGGAACCCTGTGCTCTAGACTTTATCTTCTATAGATCATGTTGCAGTGGAACAGTGGTGGGTGGGTGTCCCGTCCCTCCAGCCCTGGCAAGTCTGGAATGGGTCTGTGTCCAGAAACTTATCCCTGGAAAGTCAAGTCAAAGGAGTCCTCTTTATCAGAAGTGCTCAGGCATTGATTAGAACTGGTGGAATTTCCAAAATGCTGGTGAAATATTTCCTTCAAAATAATTGAGGAAGTAAAAATAATTAAAAACCCCCAATCCTATGCCATGTCTTAATTTACTTGCACTCTTCTGTAAAAATCACTGCTGTGTGATGAAAGAAATATTGACAGAATTCTGGGCTTGATATTTTTTTTTTCTGGTCTGTGCTGAGTGCTACTAGCTTCAGGGAGAGGTACAGTTGGCCAGAATGTCTGAAGTTCCAGAGTTGTATTTAAAAGAAAAAAGATTTGTATGTATTAAAAGATACCATGTTTGTCTGTTGGAATAGTATATTTATGTTTTGTATTATAAGTACGGCCTATGCAATTTAATGAAGTGTCTGTACATTCTGTAATGAGACATTATACTGGTATTACTGGCATAAAAGTAATGATACATGAATGCAAAGATGACTTCAGGGAATCATCTTGCAACTAGTTTATGTCTGAATACTAACATTTCTGTGAACTGGAGGGGAAAAGGTGCCTTTTGCTTTGCCCTTTTGATGAAAACAGCCACTCATTAAAACAGATTCTAGCTGCAGAAAGTAAGAAAAGTTGTCTATGTTACTCTTATCAGGAATCACCTGGGCAGGGCCAGGTCTTTCCTGCCACAGGAAGGGAAGGAGCAAAAGCTAAGCTGGATGGAGTGCCAGGAGGAGTCTAGATTGCTGCTCTATGCAGTGAGGGAGCAGGACACTGGATTGAAGTGGCAATGGATGGGCAACCATATCTGACATCGCTGTCATGATCCAGAACTCTCCTGAAAAGGCAGCTGCCACCCTGGGCTTCTCAGCTTCTGCAGGCTTTGGCATAGGGGAAGAGAGACCTCAGCTATGTTCCTAACCCTAATGAGTTTTTGCTATAGACGTTTTCTATTTTGTCAGTGCTTGAAGGCTCCCTGTCCCTTGTTTGCTAAGTGGTCATGTATGCTGTTTAATCAGTTCTCGTGTACAAAGACCCATGGGGTACTTTCTTTCTCATATTCAGTTTTGTATCTAATATTTTCTATTCTATTGATTTAGAAATAAAAGCCCCTAACCCCACTTCACATCCATCAAATCAAACCTAAAAATGCATAATATAAATCCCTTAACTGGTTTGGTAAGGTCATAGTAGTTTTAACTACATGAATAGTCATGCTACATATGTATACGCACACGTATGTATTTATATAATGTCAGAAGGGTCATCACAAAAATCACTCTAAGAATATCAGTGTGCTTTCCTGAAGCAAAAGGTTTCTTATTTTTAAAATGCCTTTAGAAAATCTTTGCTTCATGAGGGAAGGTGTTGGGGGAAAAAAGAAAAAAACAATCCAGATAGCTCTTCCCTTCCTGTTTTGTGGTTGAACTACAGGTTTCAAATATCTAGACTCTTGGGTACTTTGAATCCCAGCAAGGCTGACTCAGCTTCTCATCCCTCCAAGGTCAAAAAATTCAGCTCTGTGCAGTTTACAATGTCTGGCGCTTTCAGACAAGACGTTTAAAGCCAGAAATGCTCTCCGCTCTGCGTGAACTCTCAATTCTCGTGGCGCGTGTCAGATACAGGCTTGTCCTAGCAGCCTAGGCCAAAATGCTGCTGCCTCCTGCTTCTTGTCCAGTATTCAATCCTGGTGCCAGGCAAGGAGGGACTTTCTCTCAACTGCTGAATGAGTGTCTTCTAAGGCACCTGGAAGTGGAGATAGCTTGTAAAGTAAGTGCAGTGTTCTCCAGCCCAGGGGATAATTATTGTGTTCTGTGGAGAGTATCGGCCTCAAAGTTAAGGGTGGAGGATGAGCACTGTGAATTATAGTGACATTCTTACCTTTGCCAGCTAAGTGGCTTCTGGAACTGTTAAGAGCACCCAAGGCACGCAGTCAGCTCTCCGGAGGACTGATTGTTTTGCAGGATGAAGCAGTAAAAAGGCGCTGTGCAAGGGGAGCCACAGGACCCTCTGTGCGGCAGACAGGCTCCTGTGAACCTGAGTGCAGGCACAGAAAGGCCTGACCCCAAGTACTGCTGGTGCACTAAGTCCAGTTACTTTCTCATAGACACCAAGTATACTAAGCATATAGCTGAAATGTGCTCTCTCTCTTTGGCAAAGAGATCTTACAAGTGATAGGGATTTCTATGAGGAAATAGCTCTATGAAATAGATTTCCCAGCCCCCCATGGTACAGTGCCTTGTGGGAGCTGACACACTTGAAAAGATAGCCTTTGTTAGCATTAGGTTGTACTAAAAGAAGTCCTAGCTTTTAGGTGAGGAAGCACCCAACTGCGATAGTTCTGTTTTCAGCCTGTGTATCTATTACTTTCACATATGTGTTTTTTCTTTCAAGAATTGCCCTGTACTGCTTGTCTTGTAAGCTCGATGTTGTCATAGTTTCAGGATTAGGATGCAGACATGAAATTTCTTCATGAGCTGTGAAAGAATAATATGAATTTTTACCAGCTTGGTGTGTGGCTAAAATAAAGGAGGCAAGTATCTGAACATAAAACAAGTCTTTTTTGTCTTTTTTTTTTTCTTCTTCTTTTCCCTGTGTCATTTTTGCAGCATTTGGTCTCTGGACTAAAAGCTTGTACCTGACTCTCTACTTCAGTCTTAAAATACATGCCACCTAACATAGCTCCCTGCACACTGTGTTAGACTTGCCTTTCTTGTTTTCAGCTCCTGCTCAATTCTATCATATGTTGACTTCCTCTGCATCTTTCTTGCTCCTTCCAGCTTTCTGTTCCTGAATGTTATGCCTGTAAATGCTCTCATCTAACAAGTTGTCATTCTTTTCTTACTGAAATCCCTTGGAAAAAAGTTGCATTTCCTCTGGACAGTCTCTAAAGAGTGATTTATGAAAAGTTATATGCAGAAAACTTGTGGGACTTCAGGGTTATTACTACGTTTTAAAATAGCAAAACAATTCAGATATCCCTACCAAAGTTTGGATAGGACCCTTACAGTGCTAGGGGCTGTACAAATACCTGAGAAACGGTGAAGTCTTTCCTGACTAGATTGCATTAATTTTCAGTTTAAATTGAAGTGAGAAACTATTTTCCTTACTTTTTCTAATATCCCTTATAAGGGACAAATAACATGCCTGAGTTTCTTGGAAAACCTTTGGCAGACCTGGGAGAAGCAGCTATTTTTCTTATTGCTCATATAGTACTTCAGAAAGAATATATTCTTTTATCTGTCTGTCTTTGTACTTTCCTATTTGTTCTTCTGAATTTGTTTTCTGAGGTTGGTTGTTCTCTGTTGTTGTTTGTATTGGGTAAAGCTGAACTCATAGTGGAGATCCATGAAATTTCACTGGATTTAACACAAAAAGTGGTTGTTACCTACCCTAAATTAGGCTGCAACTCTAACATCATGAGCTTGGGAATGTTCTAGACTTTCAAAAGAGGAGGATCTTCTTGCTAACCTTTTTTAGACAAACCTTGATTGTACTGTTTAAAATAAAATAAATAATAAGAATCCATACCTTAGTTGCTGGAAGCTGGACCTTTATATGCGTAGTTGGCAACAGAAAGGAAAAAGTTCTGTGTGCTACTTGGTTTTTTAAAAAAAATCAGCGCATTTGTTCTAAAAGTTTTAAAATGGCGTTTCTTCTATTGGCTAGATAAGTGCTTGTCCTTTGTTTGACAGATTGCTGTGACAGAATATTCACTGCCAAGGCAGTCGATATAAAAATATTTCTCCAAAATAGATTAAAAAAATTTAAGAAAACAACATTCCTGCCTACTGGAATATTAGGCTTATTAGGTAGAAAATTGGAAAGTAAGGATAAATGCCTGGTTTGCACTACAAAGTACAACCTTAAGTGCTTGTAACTGAGCCCACCAAGAAATAAAGTGAAAGAGGTGACTTGTATTGCCCTTTCAATAAGATTTTTGACAGGTATTTATTTGATAGAGACTGATAGAATTCATACAGTGAATACAAACCAAAAAGGAGCCAGATATTGTTAAGTCTGAGGGCTGTGTAAGATTGTTTTTAAGCTGATATTGCAAGACAAGCCTTAAAGAAACTAAAATAAAATACTATTTAGCAATGACAAAACTAATGAAAGACTTTTCTCAACGCTTAGTTTTTGTCATGAAAAACTGCACTTCAGAGCTGAGTGCTATTGACAGAATAACTAGGGTCTATTGAGAAGGTTTTCAAATAAGGGCATCTTTCAAAGCTGTTGCATGTAGCTGCTCCAGGCTGCTTACAATTTTCAAGTGTGTTAGATCATGTTTAGAAGCAGCTTTTCCTGCTCAGGAGGCTAATTCCCTGGCCGAGGCACTACTGTACTAGCAAGCATGCATCCTTCCTGTACTTCAAGCTGCACTGCTAGTCTCCTAAAACATACCACATTTTGTTAGAAGAATAACTCAGATTTTGATTGCCACAAAAAACCCCCACATAAACCCAATAGCTTCAGCTAGAAAAGCTTCCTATCTGTCAGATTTCAGCATATCTAGTCTGTGTTGCTAAGGCAGTGACACAGCAGATATGTGAGTTGCCATTTTAAGGGTCAGCTATTAAAATATGCAGGGTGTATTTCATAGATCCTTAATGCATCATCTAATCTTGTTCCTTCTCAAAACTTCATCCTGGTATTTTACTAGGTCATTAACAATAACACCCCAGTTTAGTTTTTTGATGACGTTATGGATAGATACCTTGGGAAATAATTAGGGGATTTTTGGTTTTTTCTTGTACCTGAAGAAGGTGGAGTCCAAATATGCTCTGTGCATGGTGTACGAACAGACAGTGTATCAGCAACAATGATGATTGCTCTTTCAGAAGAAAACAATTTTAACCCTCCAAGTGCTTGGCACCTGTTTGCAATGCAATAGCTTTTTAAAGTAAACCTTTAAATAAATGGAGAGACTCAATTTTTGTATTTCTGTGAATTATGCAGAAAACTTCTTAATTATTCCTTTTGTTCAGCTTCATTATGTCATTTTGAATTGGATTTGAACTTCAGTTTCATTTGCTGGTCCCACCTATGTGATCCCTTTTCTTTGTCATAACTTCTAAAGTCACTTTGGTCAAGAGGGATAGATCCCCCTCAAATCTCTGTTAAGAGTTTCCTCTTTTTGTTGGGCACTATGGAGAAACATTTGTCAGCATGTTGAGGGCTTGAATGGTGACTTATGTAGGACACTAGTACTAGATTAATATTTGTTTGTGGTAAAGATCTTAGGTGTTCTCCCTCCTGCGCTTGTCATGAAAATGTACTGAAACTAGTATGAGGACTTCCTGGGATTAAATTTTCATGTAAGATAACATAGAATAAGAGCTGGTCAGATAAGTGACAAGCTACAAGAAAGGTAGCCTTGAGCAGCGGCCCGTGATACTTGAATCAAGGAGACCTGGAAACTGCTTCTGGCTCTTGATATTAAATGTAGCCCTTGCACATTGTCCCTGAACCTGTGCCTCTTGTTCATCGCATCTGGAATGGACATAATGGTACCGATCCCTTTTGTAAAGCACTCAGTGTAAGTGCTAGGTGACACTACTATCAATTTAACTTTACACACATGCACACATATATACAGGCAAGACAGTAGCAGATGCCAGACAGAATAGTGCATTGCTGAACAAAAGACAGATGTGAGTGCTGAAAATAAAATGTAAAAATCTAAAGGAAGGAAAGTAGCTTTTGAGATTTTTGTCCTGGAATAAAGGATTGCACAGTAGAAGACTCATCATATGTATGGAAAACTTAGTAGTTTTGGCAACACAAAAATTACATTTATAAGTGTTGTATGCCAAACTGTTGAGCCTGCTGAATTGAAAATAAAAGCTTCATTCCTCAATTAAGTTTGAAAAGACCAGGCAGATCTCTCTGCTGGCTAAGTCTAAGTGATTTTGATATAGACAGAGAGGCAGCAACACCTGGTCTGTAAAGCTTGAGGCAATATGTGCATGCTATTCTGCTGTAAAAGAAATTACTCACTTTTGGGGAAAGAAGGGGGATCCACCATGCTTTTGCATGATCTTCAAGGACACCTTCCCACAATTAGAGCTTGAAAAGAATTCTACAAAATGCTTTTTTCTCAGTCATTGCCGAGACTGTTTCGTTAAAACATCTATCGTTGATCTTCATGAAACTTTTTTTCCCTAGGTTTTGCTCAGACAGCAAACAACTCAAAACAGCTAATGACTGATGGATATGCATTAAAATGAGATGTAAGGTACACAGGACTAACATCTGTTCTGAATTAGGCGGACCCCTGGGTTCTGGAGATATCGCTCTTTCCAGTCTAATAACTACTTATTTATTTATAGAAACCACAATAGCTGTAAGTGTCAAGTGAGCTAAGGATGTATATTTCCAACTCATGTGCCAATAGCTCAGGGAAGAGGAGCATGGCAAGAAAGGCCCCTTATGAGCGATCAAGAGTAAAAGTAGTCCCTACAATCAACCTGTATTGTTTTCTGACTCCCATTGTAATTTAGAATCCACTTCATTTTAGTCTTCCTTAGACCTGTATACTGGCACGTAGCTTTGATTCCCATATTCTTCCTTTGAATTGTTAAAAAAAAGAAATAATCTAAGAATGTATATAATATGTAAATAAAACAAGCTAGCATGTTAAACTCGGCACCTAAAATCGGTGTTAGACATATTTCAATTCCAACAGCATATTTTCTTGAACTTTCTCGAATGGCTTACAAATTGAATTTTCTGTTTCTCTGTGTTCTTACTGGGTGTTAATTGTTGATGGAGTATTAGTGGTTTTGTTTGTATTATTCTTATAAACTGACTTGTACCTCATGGTTTTAACTAATCCTTAATAAGTTCAGACTCTAGACAGCAATGAACTAATCAAATGTATGAGGATAAAATAAGGTTCTGAGAAACAT
This sequence comes from Buteo buteo, assembly GCF_964188355.1. Taxonomy (NCBI): domain Eukaryota; kingdom Metazoa; phylum Chordata; class Aves; order Accipitriformes; family Accipitridae; genus Buteo; species Buteo buteo. The sequence goes on along the minus strand of NC_134176.1, from coordinate 30,439,860 downwards.
TCTTTGATTTGTCTGGTGCTTTCATTGGTATGGGAGAACCACAGGGAAGGTAGAGGTTGTAAGGAACCTCAACAAACTTTCAGTTTGTGAAATGGTATTTCCCGCCCTCTATATGCAACCTGAAAATTGTGTTCTGAAAGTGAAATTTGATAGCATTTGGAGCCAGAAAAAATGCCAGTTTGGCAGGGATCAGAATTTTTGTTTTTATTTTAGCAATATTTTCCTAGACTGTAGAAGGCCTCCGAGATTATAATTAACCTGTCTTGGCCTGATTAGTGTTGGGTACTTAAAGATCTTTGATCAGCAAAATAACATATCCTGACAGCCTAATGGAAGGAAGTCCAGCGTTTCACTTCTCCCTGTAGGGAGCTGAGAAGAGAATTGTTTTGGTAGATTAAATCCTTTTATGAGAAGAAATACGGGATGTATTGAATACTTAGAGGTGGTTATCTCCTGGGCCAGGATGCACAGTGCCTTATTCCAGCCTTTCAAAACGTTTTACTGAAAGTGAGGAAAGTATGATCTGTGCCATAAGACTCTGTTTAAACCCTCCTCATCTTGTTGATGGTTCATAATTGCTAGCTGCCCCATAAACAAAAGTTAGCTTTTTTCCTTAAAACCAGAAGCAGACATCTTTATGTCTACAACTCAAACTTCACACAGAAATGTACTCATTACAAGCCCAAATATATACATTTTGTGTTAATGTATGTAGCTCTGTAGTCAGACAAATTGTAAACAAGCATTTCAGTTTTAATTACATATATTTTAAATCTAACTTCATAAATGAATTTGTATTATTTGCTAGAATGGAAATGCAATTGCCTGTGTTCAACAAAGATTAGAGGATGAATAATTAAATGGAATGTAGAATGTGTATATTGGAAATGGTTCAAAATTTCCTTCTGAAAATTGTTTCAAGTAATCCTAAAAGATCTTCACACAGAGAACTAAAATACTTAGGAATATACTATTGCAACATGATTATTTTTGCAAACTAAACTCTGATTGCAAACAACGCAACTATTCATAAGAAACTTCACAGTTGGTTATACTATCAGGCATCATGTGCTACAGTTTGTTTGCAGCATTTTAACAATCTCTACTAAGAAATCACAGAATCAGATTAAAATGGGATGAAACAGGCAATACTTAAATAACTAACAAAATTCTGTTCAGTGACCCTTTAGAAGGTTGGTAAAGATGTAGGTCACATTACCAGCCATTTGATGGAACATTTATGAATCTAGTGGCAACTCTGTGGTACTGAGAGTAGAAAAAAGTCCAATAATGTTTCCCCATTGTTATCAATTGCACAGTATTACACTTTTTGGGTGGTAATGCAATACAAATAAATATCCTTTTTTTAAGGGGAGGAAAAACACTGTTCTTTAAGATTAAAAGAGATTAGAGGAGTAGATGTATGGGGGTGGGAGTGGAGATTGATATCTATGCATTCACTTGACTAGCTCATCAAATGTGTGCGCCAGGGACATTAACTTTGACTCCAAGAAACAAATCTAGAACATAATGAAATGCAGAGGGGAAAACTTGATTAAAAACCCCACACAAATAAAATGTGAGCTTCTGAGAGTGAGCTTTTTGTTTTTAAATAAGAGTGAGCGAGCTAAAAAGGCATAATGGTACTTTAATGGCTCCCAGGCTTTGCAGTGAGATAATTCCTGCTGCAGTGACAAGGAGGAAGACTGTCAGAGTTCCCCTGAGAGCAGTGCAGAGGCTGAGAGGAGCAGGGTCTGCAGCAGAGCAGCAGCGAGTGGGGTTTGGTCTACTTATTACCTGTGATGATATTGCATGCTTATAAATGATGTCTTGGAGCTGCCCAGAAATGTCAGCACAAGGTTAGTCTGGAAGCTACCTTAGCACTTTTTTCCTTTCACAATCATTTCTCTCCTGCACCTATTACAGGCATGCCACTGAAACTTGCCTCAGGAGGTGTTTAGTTCTTGGTGCAGGTCTAATTCTGCTCCTGCTGACTTGTCATGTCTCGCGTCTAATGGAAATATAAATCTGTGGGCCTTATTCAAGGCTTACTGGAGTCATTAATGAGCTTCAGGCCCAGTACCTTCCCATGTTGTGTGGGTTTTGTTTTTGTGGTTTGGTTTGGTTTGTGGGGTTTTTTTTGTGTTTTTTTTTTGTTTGTTTGTTTGGTTGGTTTTTTTTTGTTGTTTTTTTTGTTTTTTTCTTTTTTTTTCTGGTTCTGTGATTTCCCCAAGGAGTGTCATGTGGTAAATTGAATGAAGCCAAGCAGCAAACCCATTTGAAATGTGTGTGCCTCATTTGAGATTCAAAGGTTTGAAAAAGGGCTGTGTGACCCTAAGATTTGGGAATAACATTGCTCTTCATTTTCCTGCCAAATAATGAAAATGGTATTGCCTGTGAAGTTCAGGCTGCTGTAGTATTGTAGAGTGCTAAAGTATTTTTTGTGTGCTGGAAAGCTGATTAAGGTCTGAGCACCAGTAATATTATGCAGATGTGTTTTAAATTCATTTTTCATGAAGATAACATAAATATTTTGCCTTCTTGAGACACCTCTCAGGAAAAAAGTATTACCAAATTTTGAAGTGCTATATCCTGGCTGCAATTTTTTAAATATAGCTTTAAAAGGGTAAAGAAGCCAAATTTTTCAGGAATGCATGAAGAGCTTTAAAGGTGTATGGCTTTATTTTCTAAAAGGCTAAGTAAGATATCCCTGGCTTGAAAGTAACTTTAAAAAATTCATTGATTTTTATGTGGTGAGGGCTAGACTGCTTGATATTGTCTTAGAGTTTTGTTGGCTTTGGTTTGCTCTTATTTGAAATAGGAAAAATTCCCAATACTGAATCTGAGAATGAAGATTCTTGTTGTACAGGAAACAGTTTCATGTAGTGATTTCTTTGAACTGAAGCATGATGGCAAACTTAAAACATGAATTTACAGGAATTGTTTATGATAGCCCCGGGGAATAAAGTCCTTTTTAATGACAAAGCAGGGATAATAACGGCAAAGTAGATGAGCAATAAGAACATTAGGGTCAAGATCCACAACTCCATATGCTGATGTAATTGAACCCAATTTTGGAGAAATCAACAGTAGGTACAGTAGATGCTAGTTATTTTTGTAGATCCTAAAACCAAATAAGCAGAATACAGTACTGTGATCTGGTTTGGTACTAGTGTTATATTTCTATGGTTATTGTTATTGTTAACGTTGCCAGAAAGAGAGACTTAGCATGTGAAGTCATGCACAGATGCACACAAAAGTCCTGAGTATCTCCTCCCTAGCCCAAAACACAGTATGTGTTACCATGTGAGTCTGAGAGCAGGCCTGCAAAGGAACATACCAGGAATGTGGCAGGTATGTAACACGATAATTGGGTACTCCCTCCATCAGTTATTGACAGGTTAGGGTTTTTTTTTGTTTGCTTTTTGTTTGTTTTTATTTTATTTTTTTTTTAAAAGAAGTGATTCTTCCGGCTAGAAATGTGTGGGGAGTGCTGGACAAGAGAGTCAATAGTATCCCTTTAGGATGCTTGGGCAGACAGGGAAGGGACTTGAAGAAAAGAATGTGCCCAGGGTGTGCTTGTGCTATCAGGGCACCCTGCTGCACAAGGAGATACAGAGAGGCAGCTGGGAATAGCACAGCTGGTGAGAGAGTTTGGAGAAAGCGTTAGAGAAGGGGCACAGAGCAGGAAGAAAGAGTTTGTTAAGAGCTACCTCAAGAAAAAGAGCTGAGAAATTGGGTTGCTACAGGCTGAATGGGTTTGCTGTGGGCTCTAACAAGCTGAGGGAGAATGAGGTAACAGCTGATACAAGCAGGCCAGAAATTAACTGCTGGTTAAAGACTCCACAGGCCCCCACTCCTATTCAGCTCCTGTCAAAATAACACGAACATTGCAAACTCCTCTGTGGCCATCTAATGGGTATGATGCACTATTTCTAGTCATATTGGGAATAAGTCGAAGAAGTTTAAAGTACAATATGTAACAAAATATATCTAATGGCCTTATCCAGTATGGTTACAGCATGCAGAAAATGAATCAGCAGCAGTTTAAGAACATAATAATAAATTTAACTTTGGCTAAGCAAGCTCATTTTTTAAATCCTTGGAGACTCTGCAGGATGTTTTAATGGGTCTTTTGTGATGTGGATATTTCCTCAGTTTAAAAACTGGACTAAATAGGTTCATTTTGCATAACTTAGGAGGGAGCCTTCATACGGTAATGATTTTAGGTCACTGCTAAGCTAGACCAGATGTGGATGAATGGCTTAACAGTGAAATGCTGCATATCCCATTACAAAGCTTTTTAGGCCTATATACTTACCCTCTTGGCAATAAGCTTGCAATTAACGAGCAAGTCCTTAATACCTAGTTATATGTCAAAAAAGGCAATAATAGTTCCACCACAGTTCTTGATTATTTTGGGGAACCTTTGAAGCCAGTCATTGACAAAATAAATCGATGGAGCCATCTTTTAATTAAGAGTAACTTAATTTGTGTATCATTGCTACCCAGAAAGATAATGTCTTTCTCTGTGGTATAGAGGTTAGTAGAGAACCATATTGAAACCATAAACTAAACCTATTTTCTGGGTGAAAAGAAGGAAATGGTGTGATGTAGAGAGTTCCTAAATAAGGAATGAACTTTCTGAAATACCAGCTGTAGTCTTTAAGATATGAACAGTTCTCGTCTAAAAAGAAGACGTTGTTTACTTGCAGAGATCCAAAATTGTTAGCCTTCTGTTCTCTGAAATATCAAAACCAACAAAAGATAAATTATCAACCTTTCTTCTTGTTGATATTTAATATGGACTAGAATAGTTCAGCTGGAAGGCACCTACAATGATCATCTGGTCCAATGGCCTGACTAGTTCACGGCTGACCAAAAGTTAGAACATGTTAAGGGCATTGTCCAAATGCCTCTTTTTAAGGCACTGACAGGCATGGGGCACCAACCACCTCTCTAGGAAGCCTGTTCCAGTGTCTGACCGCCCTTTTGGTAAGGAAGTGCTTCCTAACATTCAGTCTAAAACTCCCCTGGTGCAGCTTAGAACCATTCCCGCATGTCCTGTCGCTGGATCCCGGGGAGAAGAGGTCAGCATCTCCACCTCCTCTTCCCCTCCTCAGGAAGCTACAGAGAGCAATCAGGTCCCCCCTCAGCCTCCTTTTCTCCAAACTAGACAAACCCAAAGTCCTTAGCTGCTCCTCATAGGACGTGCCTTCCAGCCCTTTCACCAGCTTTGCTGCCCTTCTCTGGATGCATTCGAGTACCTAAATTGTGGGGCTTGGAATTGCACACAATACTGAAGGTGAGGCCACACCAGTGCTGAATACAGTGGGATAATGACCTCTTTGGACTGGCTGATCATACTGTGTTTGATGCACCCCAAGATGGGTTTTGCCCTCTTGGCTGCCAGGGCAGCCTGCTGACTCGGATTGAGCCTGCTGTTGACCAGCACCCCCAGATCCCTTTCTGCAGGGCTGATGTCCAGCCACTCCTCTCCCAATTTATACTTGTGTCCAGTGTTACCCAGCTTTATATTACATTGTAATATAATATAAAGGTAGATGTGAAATGGCTAAAATGATTGGGCTCACAAACTCAAATAGTGTTGAAAGCTTGGTTGTGTTTGCTGCTGAGTCCTTGATTCTTAATTCGCTTAGATGTAGATGTCCTCTGTTTAAACAGGTGTTTTGCAGTCAGAAATGTTACGTGAACCCTTTGACAATGATGGATCTTCTACTAAATGTTATGGAGGTGCTTAGTCAATTAACTAATGAAGCCTTTATTGCATCTGTTTTCTCCACCATTAATTGTCTATATGTCAATGCTTTGACATAGATTAATAAAACAAAATTTAAGTAAACAGATAAGAATATAATTAAAATCCCTGTTTCTGTAGAACCTTTAGATCTTTACTTAAAAGTAATTATCAGTCTATTTGTCTATATCATGAAACAATAGATCTGTCCTGTATTTACTTCGGCATCGGTCCACATAGAAAAATCTCTTTTAAAGATATGTCCTGTGACTTTAAAACAAAGAACTGGGCGGGGAGGAGGAGTGTTTTTACTGACTTTGCAATACCTGAAATATTAAATGTAAAGAATAGGCTACTTGCCTCTGCAAAACAACAAACTATTAATACAAACAGTCGTGTTAATTTCTGAAAAGAATAGCTACATCCTTCTGGCATGCAGCTCAATTTAATCAACGCTGACTTTCCATCCTTTATTAAGAATTTGTTGTCCTGGACTATTAGATCACAATACTGAATTATGATCTACCTAATAATTCCAAGCACAGTAAAACTACCTCTTTAAAACAGCAGTTGAGGACGTAAATTAAAATTCTGGCATAAATGACATTTTCTGTGTGTGAAACTAAATGAGTGCCACAATTTTGTGTGGTTTTTTATGTCTGGAGGTTAGGCATACATTTTTCAGCAGATTTTTTAGACAAGCTTAATAAGCATGTGATTTTCTTTTCTCTGGGAAATAATGCATTTTCTTCAACACTTTGAAGACTGCTCATGGTTTTAAAAGTATCTGATAGGACACATACTGACCTAATACCATAGTCAGTAGCAGAACTATCCAAAGATTGGAGTGAGACACAGGACATTTTTTTCAATACACTTATGTGGGCCAGAATTTAAAGTTCTTTATGCCTCCCAAGATAAGAAAAATGGCTTGGAACAAGACTGAAAAAGCTATTTTGGTTCCCATAATTTAAATTTTTCTATGATGAGATTACTGCAGCTTGTTCATTAAGATATATGTACCATAACTAAATTATCTTAGTACATTTTATAGAATTTAATTTTTTCTTTTTGGAAGTAAGAGGTGGAAGTGATTCATGATTCTGTCTTTGTTTTTCATGAAATTGATGGAAACGGATATCTCCATTGAATTTCCTGCCTTGATGAGTTTATTCTTAAGATTTTTTAAAAGATATTTACTTTCACATTTATGTATATGAAATCATTAAGAGTGATTGCATTGTAAAGCATCATAAAAATTGTTCATCAAAGAAATAGGAAAATAAAAAAAAAATAACTTATTTTGTTGTAGACCTTTTCCTTGTTTCAAAATTTTAGAACCTTTTAGAAACTGATTCTAAAAGGTATTTTGAATTGTTCTAAAACATCATCTACTTTATTCCGAGAAGTGTAGGTACAAAGCTAATATAACAATTTGGAGTTGTTTTTTGAACAGTCTTGTTCCCCAGTATGCTGACTTACAGTTAAAAACTTACTAGTAGATTTTTAAAGAATAAGGGAGAAGGATTTGCAACTCAAGTGATATTTTCTGACCTCCATGAAAGAAATTTCTGATCAGTACTGCAAAGACTAAAAAATTGTGACAAGTCAGAAGTTAATGAATGATGAGATATTAACAACCTAAAAGTAGCAAAAACTATGTAACACTGGCCATGTACTTACAACCTGTCACACATGTTTTCTAATCTTTCAGGAAAAAAAAAATCTCCCTAATCATGTTAATTCAAGTCATCTGTGGTTCTGGAAGTATAAAGTTATCAGAATAAAATGTTTTCAGATATAAAAATAAATGAAGTAGTGATAATAAAAATAAAGGTAGTAGCAAAGCTGGTAGCCATTCTGGTCTCTGACAGTTTCCTAAAGAAAAATGTATTCTATGTAATAAAAGAATTAAAAGCTAAGTGAGAAATTGAAGTGCAGCTAAAAATAGCTAGCTTTGAAATCTGCAGTTTTAATGTATAGTAAAAAATACTGGCCTTTTGAAGCTATTTGGTCTTCTCAAGCTGTTCAGTCTTCTCAAGAGAGAGAAGCAGCATTCCTGTGCCTAATATGTGGAATAACCTAAATGCTTTTTTGGGTCTCAAAACAATTTGCGATGTGAATTTTCAGGAAGTTTTGTCCTACTTTGCTCTCTGTTTACTTTTTTCTGCACTTGGGAATTCTGAAGTACTATGGGAACACATTCTTGTGGTGTTTCTGACCTGATCGAAATGAAAAATTAAATACTAGAAAACATTGTTACACTTTTGGTGTCTGCTGCTATCTATTGCCTCTGTGAGATTTGCTACTATCATAACTTTAAGTTAATGAAACTAGTTACCTTAGGAAATGTGCTGGCTACCAAGCATAAGAAGGTATGTTTCTAATTTTATGTACTTTTGAGGCTTAGATGAGACACTAGTCTTCACTGAACTTCAGTTCTGCTAACATCTAAGTAGTGGACATAACTTCTGAATGATTAGAAGTTAACTTAAAGCTAAATGCTTTATTTTCATTTTCGGAGCCATTACCTTCATTCAAAAGTGCCCTTGGTTTAATTCCATGAGGTAAGAAGTGATGGGTGCTGCTCAATGAATGAATTAAGACTGGAACAAAATAAATTACAGTCTGGAATGAAAAGCATTGATAATTGAGCTAGCAGTCTAAATCTGTAAGTCATCTAGCACTTGATAACTTTCATTACTGTCAATGGAACTAAATGCAAGTTTAGGTGCACTGCTTTTTATGGAGATTTTACAAAGGGTGAAATCCTTTAAGAAAGTTGGAGAACTGGATCAGCAGGAAGGTTCCTTTAATAGTTTGTTCCTAAATTGTACAAATGTTGAGCTTGATTCCTGCAAAACTGATATGCTGACAACTCTGAACAGGCCTACATTCAAGCTTTGGCTGCTTAGAGCTTGGAAAATCTATGTTGCACTAAAAATACGCTGTGTGTTTTTGCACATTTTTAAAAGATGCTTATGGGTGACTATCAGGGTATGAACATGTAAGGTTACAATAATGCCCCACAGTTCCTAAAAACTGGAATGCATATATTAAATCTCTTTGCAAGAGTCCCAGGACAAGTCTGGCACTGGCAATTCTATAATGAAATGCACTATAGAAACCCTGACATAACAGTAAACGAACTTGATAGCTTTGCACCATACAGTGCATTGATAGAGAGAGCTCACGCCACTAAAACAATAAGGCCACATTAGTGGAGTACTCTACCTGAGGCAATAAATTTGTCTATCAGCTGGACTTATTACTAATTGAATATGGCTACTTCTGGAGTAATCAAATTCACAAGCTTGAGAAGTCCCTTACTGCATCCTGCTGTGTGGTGGAGATGATCAACAGTGTCTACCTGACTTGTAGCCTCACCTAGTGTCTACAAGCAACCAAAGTAAAGACGAAAGGGAATCTTGAAAACTGTCTGATAACTTCAGATGAATATTCACTATGGAAGAATTTGCATTATCGTAGCATGACTGATAGAAGATTTATATGAAACCCTAATGTGTGCATGTATGTATACACATACATGCTACTTAATGAATTCTGGTATACTAAAAAGCTTTCTTTGATATAAAAATCTTTGCTTGATGACTCAGTTCATCCTAATTTTGGGAGGTCTCTTTCCACCTTCTCACAGAAGGGCAACAATGCTTCACTTCACCACCTCCAGTTTGGTCACTGGCAGATGGGAAGTGGGTCAAACTCTCTCAGAAGCCATATGTTTGCTCCCAGTGGGGAGCTGAAGGAAGAAAGGATTGATTTAATCCTTATTACTGCAAAAGCAGCCGTGTGGAAGGTGGATTTCTCTTAGGACCTTAAAAATTAATTCTAATTAAGGTTGAATGTGAATTGGAAGTGCAATACAATAGAATAGCTCTGTGTACATGCATTTCTATTTCATCATGATGGGTGCTGCCGCCTGTTTGCTGCCAAGCAGCTGCTTCAGCATTTCCCTGGCTTGCTGTTTCCTCAGCTGTTATCAGCATTGCCTTTCCTCCTCCCCGTCTCCTTATTGAGATAATGGGCAATGTAGTTTGCTATAACCTCCTGCAGCACCCGCTCAACTGCAGACCAGCCCTGGCTGTTGCACTACTCTAGAAGCTGGTTTGACTTGTTGGCAATTTTCTTTGTAGCTCCTGCAGCAGCTTGCCTCTAGCCATTTCTCTTTTCTTAAAGGATTCTTGTTCCTTTTGCTGACACACACTCACTCCTGTGGATATGCTTTGTTTGGACTGGAGCAGAGTTTTGTGAAAAGCAGTGTAACAGTGCTTTATTATTCTGTCTGGAGGTGGAGGAGAATTTTTTCCTCTTGACATTACTGAGTCCCAGCAAAGAGAAAATGCTAGCTCTTTATTTACTTGAGGTACAGGCTTAGATTCTTTGCTCAGAAACTGCTGTAACCAGTTTAACCACAGAATAGGATAAGAAGTGCTAAACAGAAATTAGGAACAACTAATCTGGCAGCAGGGCAGGGACCTTGCGGTGGCTATAACTGATCTTAGCAGTAACTGAGGAGGCATTGATTGCACTAGAATGTGACCAAAGTGTCATGTTCTGCAAGGTCCAGACTGGAAGAGGAAAGAGGCTCTTCAGGCGTTTCTTTTGAAGTGTTCTGTATTTTCTGATGATTTATACAGAGATTAAGCTTTAAGAACTCTTGTGAGTAACAAAGCATAAAAGGACCACAGATGAATTGTTTTGTCATGTCCTGTCAGCATTCTGTGGTTTTTCAGACCTGCAATACTGAGAAGATTTGAAAAATTCCTGATTTGAAAAGTGACATAGATGATAGTGGCCTTAATATATTGGCTTTTTCTTAAAATTCTTCATTGCTGGTGTTGATGTCAACAAGTGCACATAGTGAAAGCGTATATAAACATGTATGCTTATATTTGAGCATTCTGGTCTGCTTGTGCTAGTTGGTGCACATGGTGCTGCCAAACAGATTTGTCTGCTGTTTCTGTGCTTTCTTCTCCCAGCTTCAATTCTCTCTTGAATATCTGGGAAGCAAGAGTGGAAAACCATGTTTCTTCAGGCCTTAATTTCAACAGCAAAATGAGATTATAACAGGAGCAGGATTTGCTTTACATTATAATTTAACTCCTAATGTACCTACCTGTTTCTTCCCTTGCTGCAGTAATTAATGCCTTCTGATTTTTCTCCCTGTCGCTGTATGCTTCAAAAATTCTGAGCCATGAATCTGTCAGCAGAGTGGGTGTGGGCACCAGCCCCACATCTTTGTCTTTACTTGCTCTTGGAGCTGCTGTTTCTTCACTACCTTTCCTTTCTCACCTAAGTGTAGCCAGTGAGAAAGGGAAAGGGTCAAACTCGTTAGTAAATCCATGTCGCATTCCTTTGAACTTATGAGCCGTAGTTTTTTCATGTGCAAGCTCAAAAATTTTGTTGTTTGTTTTTGTTTTTTTTTTTTCCTTGGGCTCAGAGGCATCCTTTGATAACTGTCTGCTGTTGCTTGAAATTTTTGTGGCGGAACCGCTGCATCCTGATGCCTGTCCAAAGTCAGGAGTCCTACTGATATTCACTTTACCAGATTCTCCATAATCTTCATGTATTTTTTTTTTTGGCTAGTGGGAAGCATGTGAGGAGGAGGACTTGTTAGGTCAAGCCTTTCTGTTGAAATGCTGTGTATGTAGAAGTATGGCTGAATAGCCCAGGATGTGAAAATCAAGCCAGTGTAAAGCATTTCTAATAAAGAAGGGCAGAAAGAGGAACAGGAGAATGTAGCTGAGCTGGAGGAAAGCCTCAGCGAATGCACTGAAGGGCTGTCAACTCCTACGCTTACATCCTCAGAGCTGAATCATTAACCTGTATTGAAGTAAACTGAGGTCACTCTGACTTACCTGTTGGTTGAATTTTCCTAGGGCTTGGATCTGAGAGTTTTTGTTGGCTGGCAGAGAAGTTAGAGAGAAAACTTGTAAAACCCATAATTAACTTGCAGTGAAAATTTATTTTAGGGGTACTAGAGGTGTTCTTTATCCCAAGCTTTATTTATTTCACTCTTTCTATTTCCTTTGCTAATGCAGCTCTGTTCATAAGAGCATTTATAGGAACATTGGTGTAGACCAGCCACTAGCACTTCAATCACTGTAATACGTATGTACGACTTGTACTAGTCTAGAAACCAAAGTGGTGAAAATGCTGACAGCATACATATATTTCTAGTCCTGTTTGAGAGTTACATGTACCATGATGGCAATCCCAGGATGCTTTTTCTATATTAAGAATATGCTGTAATTCCATAATGTTCAAACTGGACACCACCCAGAGCAACGATCTCTGACTCACCAAAAGAACCAAGTGCTGAGAAACCACTGAAGATGATTGTGTGTGCAGGCTTGGATTTGCAGCTAGAGCTGTGAGACAGAATTGAGAAGCAAGTATGTGTGAATATTACGATGGGATTAGGAGACTTAAAAGATCACCACCACTAAGACTAAGAAATGAGATCAGGGTAATTCTCCACTATTGTGAGAAGTATCCAGAAGCGTTCTAGTGACAGGAAGGTGATGCATGTTCTTCATTATATATTTAACCAGGAATAAGGTACAATTAGAATCAAGGCTCAGCTAGGAACAAGGTTCAATATATTTGTTCTGCATCTTTGAACACATGGACTTGAACCAGTTCTGCAAGTGGAGCAGATCAGTGTAACTCTATTAACCTAATTGGGTCTGAGGATCAGCCTCAAGGGGCTTATGGTGTTTTTGAGATTATTCCTTTTCTCCCACTCCCAAGTCTTTTTTTTTTTCTTTTTTCTTTTTCCCTACATTTAGCTTGTAGATTTGCAAAATTTAATACAAAGACTATTTAAACTTTCCTTCATGCAGTGGCTATTTTGTGATTGTGAAGAGTAGGAATAAGCAGGTCAAAGCAAAATACTTAGGATGTAGAAAGTATTGCAGCTATGCAAATTGTGCCCGTTCAAGCAAAAATACAATCTATCTACTAGACAAGTTAAGATATTGTCCTGTACAAGACTTATTCACTTGTGCCTCGGTGGTCACATAAAGATATAAATGCATTTATATTTATATGCAGGCAAATTCTTTTTTTATATCTGTGTAAAGTGGTGTGTAAGACCTCAATGAATGCTTACCATTTGACATGAAGTCTTCCAGATGGTTAAACACCTCAGGCTGAATTTTCTTTGGATTTCTTTTGAGAGAGGGAGACAGCATTTTTGAAAAATGTGAAAGAAAATACAGATTTGCTAGTATCAATTAAAAAAAATGAGCAAACAAACCACGAGAATTTCCTTAAGATTCTGTAGTATCCTTAAAATACTTAAAAACAATACTTAAAAGCATACTGTAAAATAAGAACCTACTATTGGCAGGAGGCTTATCCTCATGTCCTGCATGCTTTTTTGCTTCCACAGTCAATCAGGTGATATGGTCTTGAAAAAACATTCTTCATGTGGGTGAGATTTACAGCTGGTTGCAGCTTACCATGTATTGCCCCTTGAAATGTCCAAAGGTAATTTTTGTACTCAGCATGAAAATGAGAGCAGGAACATAGTTTTCCCCTGTTTTTGATGATCTCCCTACAGTTTTGCTAGCAGTGAAGAGGTAAAAATTATTTACAGGTTCACAAAAAGCGCAAGATTTCCCATGTCACGAAACTGTTCTACCTTCAGATTGCATGCATCTTGATAGAACATTCACTTCTCCAAAAATTTCTTTTTCCTTTTCAAGTATTTAACAGGTTCAAAATTATTTGTCAATTATAGAGTAAAAACCCTTTTAAGACTACAGATTGCTTAATTTCCCCTAAAGCACCTTAAATAGAAAATACAGCCAAAATGAGTTTTACATGCTGTATTTCATTCTCTACCGCCACCAAATTTCCAAAATTTGGATCCCTTCAATATTAGTTAAGGATGACACATGCAGATATTCTATGTACTCCTGCATAGCCTGAGCACCAACATCAATGTTGCAATAAAACTGATTATATAATGGGTGTTGCTGGAGTTGCTCTGAGGAGAGCAACTACTCTTACTTGAGCAAGCCCCAGGAGTTTGAGCTAACTTTATTTGTTGGAGCTTAACTGTTTCCCTTTTTCTTTACTTCCCATTATTAACATCACGATCTCTTTGCATTTCTTTCATGGGCTTACAGTAACTTCTATATGGTACATAATACAAATCCACTTTTGTTCTGGAAATTTTCCAAAACTGTGAAAGATAATCACTAACCATTGACTTATTATACTTGATATGTTTTTTCCTTGTCTGAATCTGATGTTAAAATAACTGAGCCCCAGATACAAGGAAGATAATTTTCTAGTACCAGGTTTTGGCAGATCTATAACATGAGGGTAAAGGATTTTCCACTTTTTTCCCCCTAAAGATGCTTAGTTATTTAAAAAAAAATAAATCATGTCACATCATGTCATTGGCGCTTATAGATCTTTTAGAAGTATGTGCATTTTGGAAAAAGCTGTAAGGCAAGGCATGGAAGAGATAGGAAAGGGAGGAGACTTCAAAACTGTAGTAATTTGAATTTTTAGTTTATATAGAGCTAATGACTAGAATATGAATATGGTTAGAAAATTAAAAAGCCTGCAACACTTTAGTTTCTTTGCCCATGATCCTGTCCAAAACAAATGGTAGTTAATTTGGTTAATCATACTTACAGATGTAGTCCCATTGTTTAGAATTTTGTTGTGCCTAAGAGAAGCCATGGGTATCTGTTCCCTTCTTTGTAATATTAAAGTGTATCGGAGAACATCTTTTCCTGCCAACTGTTATTTACCTAATTATCATTACAATGTAGTGTTCTAGTTCCAGTATGCATTACAAAAGTCTTTCACCAAAGACTACAAATCAGTTCATTAGTCAGTCTTGATTGTATCATGATGCTCATAAAAAGAGCCGTCCTTATTATCGCTTTGAATTTAAGTTGCACACATGCAAGTTTCTTGTCTTTGGTTTCATTTGACTCTGGTTGCTGTAAACTACTTGAACATAAACTATGACGATAAGGTGCAATTGCATCAAAGCGTGCTCTCTTCATGCCTGAGCGAAGACAAACTGCCTGTTTGGGGGTTTGATTATTTCCTTTCTTCTTTGGTCTTTTTACCATGTGTTATTGTGGTGTATCATCATCTCTCATGTGATAGGAGTGCATTTCAAAGGAAGACAGCTGAGACTTTTAAGAGATCATGTGTTTTTGAGAGCATGGTGTACACAAAATTTACCAGCTATGCAAAGTCTCATATTTTTTATCCTTAAAGATTTACTGCAAACATAGACCAGTGTGATGCTGGTTTTGTGTGCATTTGAATGTACTTATGAAAAGTTTTTACAAAACTATGTTAGTCAATCTTCTGTTAATCTAAACAAACAGATTCATCTTTGTATTTTCACTTGGAAAGAAACAATTTGGCATCTTTTAATGTGTTGTATATGAACAAACATTAATGCATGCAAAATATTTGCATAGATGGCTCTTCTCTCCTTTTCCTTTCTTTGCGATATACCTCATCGCTTTTATCACTTGTATAATTCTGTTACACAGCAGCAACATGCATTGCAGAGAATGCTCCATTCTGATGCACTGTAGCCTCGTGCTTAGCCTGTATTGCAGTTTCTTCCATTAATTTAGAAAAAAGCATATATATAATTATTTGAGAGCATTCCTAAATGCAGAAATATGAGGAACACAAAAATTCTTACCTGGCCTTCACAGCTGGGTTTCAAGACTGAGGACCGATGCCACGTTATTACTTCTGAGACTTGTACTTGCAGGAAACAACTTCCAGCCATTTCCTCCCTGCTCCCTGCAGACTTCTGCCTGCAGGCAGTCTGTCCCTGAGTTAGTGAGGGTCATGGTAGAGCAGTTAAAGCTACTCTTCTGTGCGATTGTGATCTCTTTTCCTTCTCCCTATGAAATCCTGATCTCTCCCTGACAGCGGTTCCTATAGTTCTTTATGTGCAGCTTGAGACAGCTGACAGCTGGGGTTTTATCCTTATCAGAAGGGAGCTTTCTGAACAATGTCTGGCCCCGTTTCCAGGTTGCCTGCTATTATAATATCCTTTACAGATTTTCCGCAACAAATGAGTGTCCTCTTTGCTTTCATTGTGCTCCAGCCCATGTAGAATACCTCACATATACTTACTATCAAAGGACAGGAGTTTACTTTGCATCAGGGTGTTACCTGCTGCAGGTTACAGCTGAAGCTGCAGAACAATCCAGAGAGGTAGCAAGCCAGGCAGGTGTTGCAGTTTCTTATTTTCAGATGTAAAGGAGCTATATTATTTTGCCTTGAGACTCCTAGAAACTTCACTGTCTATGAGCAACTGCTCCAAGCTTTTAAAATCGGGTGGTTTTTTTTTTTCCTTGTTTATGTTTATGCAGTCATTATGATTCTATTCAGAAAGAAAGATCTTTTTCTTCCACTGAAAATCATCTGTATAGTACACTACTTGCTTCTGTTTAGCCTTTCAGCTATTACATTTTTACTGGTGTTTATGAAAGGATAAAAAAGGAGCATACGTCAAAATAAAAAAAAAATCAGAGAAAATATTAGCAGACAGTCTATACTGATGGATATTCCTCTTTTAAATAAAAAGCCTGTGATTTTAAAACAAACCAATTCCCAGGCAGATACATATATAGTTATTGTACTTCTGCAGGATTAATGAGTAGTTAAGCAAGAAACCCTGACTGAGTAAAGATTACAAAACAGACCCTTTTACAGGGTCAGAGAACAGGCCAAAGAAGGCAGTGCTTCAGTTCAGGAAGGCTGTTGTGACTTGCAACATGTTCCCAGATGCTGTCTGGGTTACCTGCTCTGGGCACTGAAGATGCCTTCCAGTGTAAGGACTCAGAAATGCAAAGGCAGCTTAAAGTCACTTGTACTTCTTGTTCCTCCTGAGCTATGAGTTGTTCTGTTTGTCTTGAGGACAGACAGCAAATAGCTTCACCATGTAGCCACATGAAGGCAGACAGAAAACAGTTCTGGATGGTATTATTGTATTTGTTCAGATGTACCTAAGTGGTATCCTTGGAGAGCTAGCTTGTCTCACATTGTATTTCTATTACTTTTTCAATCTTTACTTTTAAAAAAGCAACCACCCTTCACCCCACACTTGCATAAATCCTACACAAGTAACTTCTGTAGATGTAGGTGTATGGTAATTATGAAGAGCAGAATTAAAAAGTCACAAACCCCAAACCATTTTCTCACCAGAACATCTTTCTTTTATGCTATGGGTTGGGGTTTTTTTTTGTGAACAACCTGGGAAAAAAATCTAGGCCTTACTTCTTGAAAACAAGCTGATAAGAGTCAGTGAAATCTTTTAAAGGAGGAAGAGTTTCTTTGGAAGGCACATATCTTGGAGGGATAGGCTAGAGCTGCAGTTTTGGAAAAGGTGTTGTGTTAAGAATTTTTTATTTTTCCTTACTGTGGACCAATAAATATTCTTTTCTCAAGATCTTGTGAAATGTACAATTGTTGCCTTAGCAGCATGCTCATAATTAGGGTTATCTGATCATGTGAACTCAGTCATATTCACACCTGTCATGAGTTATTAAAAGATTCTTCTCACTTATGTCCTTGTCTGCCTGTGTTTAAAATGTACTCTTTCATTTTACCTGTTTCATGAAAATCCTGATTTATTTTTTTTTGTCCCCATACAAAGCAGGGGAAGTAGGGCAGACAAAGAAATTCTTGCTTTAGTCCACACTTACAACCTGAAAGTATAAAGAGAAGTTTCTTAGAGTCATATTCTAGCTTTGGAGCATTTGATTAAATAATAATAATAATAATAATAATAATAATAATAATGACTGACTCTGGCCTTAAAAAGAGTGTTTAAATATAGATTTTTCACCTTCAGAGCTTCACATTTTGTGCAAGGCTTGATAATGCTTTTGTACACGGCACACACAGTTGTGGTAGATATGAGCATGGTTGAGGGTAACTTTAGGTGGGTTTTGGAAAAGACAAAATGTATCCACTTTTTTGAAAAGGGTTATAGTAAAACAATGCAGCATTTTACAGCATTATCAGGAGCAAGGAAAGGAGCAGGGCAGTATTGCTCAAGTTCAATATGTAACTTCTAAGGACTTCCTACCCTGTAGAATTATTAACGTCAAATTAAATTCCAGGCACATGGAGGAATACAATTATTTGATGGAGTGCAGCATACTGAACAAAGAGCTTCTTAAACTACACAAAACTTTCCAAAACAAAGCCAGCTTGACATAAAGCAAGCTACAACTTATATACAACCTCAGACTCCTTCCCCCAGCTCAGAGTTAGATGTCTATCTCCTCAGAGACTCATGGCTTTGCATTTAACCAATTATTTTTCTGTCTTCAAATAAGAGGTGGTGACTTCACACCATGTACGGATAGTCAGAGTGGAGGAATAGTTGGAGTCAATCTCCCTGGAAAATGTCCTAAGCATGAAGCTGTAAGGAGTGGGCTAAAAAAATTCATGATGCAACCTGTTCCTTTTTAAGATGTAAATTACACCTTGGGAATGAAATACAAATCTTCAGTCTCCTCTATCAATTGTTTAAACCTTTAGCTGGAGAGCGGTTCTTGTGTGTTTTATAGTCCAGTGTGTATTTAATTATTACAGCCAGGTGAAAGCTCAAGAAGAGGAGTTCAGACTGTAAGCTATCTCTTGGGAAGTTGGAGATCTGGCTTCAAATCCCTTCTCCACTATGGGCATTTAAATCTGTCTCACTTCCCAAGAAAGCAACTTTATCAACTTTTCCAAACTCAAGCTTTGATTAAAATAACCCTCAGTTCGGTTTCTGAAAGTTTAGACAAATTTTGACTGCATCCACTGGAGCAGGTGCTATATGGAGGACATTGGGGAATTTATACATCCTGTTGGGGTCTAAGTATGAGATGACCAGTGAGTATTGTACAGATTTAGTTGGCTATATATGTATTTGGGAACAGGAATTTAGCTGCCTCAGATATTTTACCGGATGCTAAGGATTTCAGACTTCTCTAGAGCTGAGTTAGTTTGATGATGCAAATTAGCAGCTAGGTGTTAGAATTTGGCACCTGAATAAACATCCACTTCTAAACTAATGTATGCAAAGTACTTTGCTCTGAATCTCATAAAATTCCAAGGGATCTGGAATAGTTTTGGATAATGTTAGTGATCATGTGGTTTTCCTATAACTTGGCAGTCTCAGACAATCACAAGCTAGTCATCAAAATGCTATTACAGCCAGAAGCAGGTATGATAATCTCATTTTATTGGCTTATTGACCTATCCTTTTTTGTCTATGTAGGTGATATCTGACGTTGTCTTGTCTCTGCCCAGGGACTCAAACTGTTGTAAGGATGTAGTATTTATAATGTGCTGTTAGTATTGAAGTATGATTGCATTGATATCCCATCTAGTGCTACACAGTATGACAGCTTAGAACGTATTAACTTCTCTAAACTAACTGATGCCTCTGTATTTTGTTTTTGCTTCTGCACTTTACATCCAATGGTGCTCATGAATGAGCATTTAAATATGTAGTGGGACATTGATCCTGAGTATTTTAGTGTAGAACACAGGTGGTATAGTAACAAAATGTTGAAAGGAAACTGTCGAAACAACAGGAGGTTAAAATACAAAACAGAAGAAAATACCACTACATAAAGACATTTAGATCTGATTTTGCCACAACAGGAGTCCCTGAAATAACTACATAAACAGTGGTTTACAGGTAAGAACACAAACCTTAGTCTGTTTTGAAAAAAAAAAAAAAAAAAAAAATACTGACTGTCCTGCCTCCCCGTCCCCCTGCTCATGAACTTACTTTATATTGTAACATAAACTTTTACTCTTCAAGATGATGTCAGTGATGAGATAAGCCACAAGAACAACATATGAATGATGACATTGGTAGCTGACAGAACCCACCTGTGAATGAGTTTTATCTGACCTCTGATTTTCTAATATAACATGTAATATATAAAAGTAATTGCTAAAAAAATGTATTGACTTTAGGTTTGTTTTGGTTTTGTTTTGTTTTTGTGTGGTTTTTTTTGTTTTGTTTTGTTTTTGTTTGGTTTTGGTTTTTTTTGCTATTGTTTTCTACTGTACAGTATGCCAGGGAATATATGAATGAAAGTTATATTATTTCTCATTGCTGCTGTTGCTTGTTTTACTCAGATTGTAGCATGTAGGCAAACTGAATTTTTGTTTCATCTAGTTCATGTTATCATATAAGAACACACTGAGTCATTGTATTTTCTTAATAGCCAGAAATGGTCTGTTTGCAAAACTGAACAAAATTAGACCTTTGGTATCTGTGTTTTGCTTCACATCTGTTGTAGCTAATAATTTATACAGCAACACTTGCTCTAGAACTTTAATTTTTGGTTAGAGAAAATCTCATTTGATGAACTGTGGTCCAATGCATAAAAATACTTTGGCATACTAATTTCACCCATGCTTTTAAAAATTGGATTTTTTTAATCTTAATCTGATAAAATTTACAAATAAAAGTTGAGTGCAGGTCAAAATTAGTGGGTGGATTTTGATCATAATGAAGTTCAGCCTTTGGATCTCTGTCTTTTTAAAGACAGGGAACAGTGATATTCTTAAATGCCTGATTCAAATTAGTGACATTGTTTCAAATACTCTGTAGTTCCATCTTTCCATGTACAATATCTTTGTTCCAACCACAAGCAAGCAAATAAGAATGTGATGTTCAAAACCAGGATAGTAGGTTGCCCCTTACCAGTATGGAAATCTCATGCAAATGCCTGTTATCTAGAATGTGAACAAATGCCATCATTGTTAATACTTTCTGGGAAAGAGATAAAACCCTAAGTGTCAATATTGGTTTTAAAATGAAAAAATTAAAGCAGCAAAAAAAAAATTGAGCTCCTTAGGTTCTTTTGCATTCCATAGCGTTAGAACCTTCTTTGGAACAAGTACAAAATAAAATGAAAATCCATTTGTGAAGTGACTTGCCCCAAACTCATATCTTGGTGTGAAATGTTGTACTATATGTTTTTCCTGATTGTGTTTATCATTACATACAGCTACTGTTATATAGCAAAAGGGAAAACCGCAGTTAAGTGTTTATGATGGCACAGAAAAATATTAGCAGTCTAGAGGAAGGATGAAAGACAAACTTTTGCTGTAGATCAAGGTATTGGACTGTCGAAATACTGGAAAAGGTCATGTCTGAGGTAGAAAGAGTAAAGGGAAACAAAGATAACAGTGACCTGGACACAAAACCACACACACCTATGCACATATACACATTATAGAACTGTACACGTCTAGATGAATACATGAAAGGGCGACTAATTCATATTGTTAGTATGTAATACGAAGTAGCATATGCTCACCCTATTCATGTGGCTTTTCTATCAGTTTCATCTTCAGATACATGTTATATAGAACTATATCTTGCTAGTTTACAAATTACTATTTTTGGATACATCTGTTTTTATATACTGATTTTGCAAAATTACCTTGATATATCCATTGCATTACAATTCAAACTATATAAGGGCGATAATGTACCTACCATATTATATCCTAAAGAATGGAGCTTGTTCAGACCAGTACAGAAAATGATTATTTTTTAGCATATGCAGTATCTATCTATCTATCTATGGTGAGATTTATGCTAATTATGTGAAGTACCAACTTCTGAATTAGTGCTTCCCTGATTTCCTTTTCAGACAAACTTTGTAGGAATAACAGTCTAGAGAGAATTCACAGATATTGGAGATGTACACAGACAAGTAGTAATTACTTACCTATCCAGATTTTACAATTTTTCCGACACTTTTTTTTAAAATGAATATAAATGCAAATTTTCAAGGCTTTTTGCAATATCTGTTTCTTAGAGGAGATGCATTTTTATTAATCTTTGCTTCGTGAACAAGGCACATACGCAGACAGGAACTATTGCATAGGTTTTTAGCAAATATATTTTTTAAACAAAACACTGGGGGAAGTGGAGTGGGGGTGGGAAGCAGTGATTAATAAGTTTGTGGCCTTAAGGGCAGTTTTAGTTGAACATATTAAAAATGGTTGCATTGCGCTAAAGAGGTATAATACATCATGAACTTTAAAATGTGCAAATGAGGTGATAAAGAGACCTTGTGTTAATGGCCCATAACATAACGCTGAAATAAAAGTGATAGCTGAATAGCTAACAACTGTGGTTATAAAGGACCTTCAAAGAAAATGATACTAGTGCTGTAGAAAATCCTAGCAAATCTGTTATGATTTTTCAAAGTAATGTGGGTTGATGGCAAATTTAGGGTTTTGAAAGCAGATTCTGCAGTAGGCATGCAATCTCAACTACCAGGGCCTGCACAGCTGGAAGTGTGGAGTGCACCTCTGGAGTTAGGGAAGGCTGGTATAGGGTAGTAGTATGGTTACATAGCCCTTCCCATGTAGCTGTGGTCACTGGCAGCATTGCAGCTTGGGGTTTCTTCTTTGTAGGCAGTAACATCAGACTGCAAAACACCCGCAATGCTCTCATCAGCCCACCTGCTGCCCAGCCTGTGGACTATCCCATGTCGGTATGGCATATGATGTACACACATAATTAATTTTTCCTAATTTGGACTGGAGAAAAGTTTTGTGAAATGCATTGTAACAATACTTGATTGTTCTGTCTGGAGGTAGAAGAGAAATTTTCCCCCTTATTTTTGCTGTCCTAGAGGAAATGCTGGAGGAGGGTTTCCAGGGGTGAGCGGCCTGTGATCAGCTGCCCTCTGTCACCTTCCCTCTGAAAAGTACCTTGGACTTGGGGCCACAGCTGCTGTGACTTGTTCAAGCAACTGACAGTATGATCCCCGAGAGTCCCTCAGGCATGATATATCAGTTCACAAGATTGTGGGGTATCTGTGTGCAGCCAACGTGTCACTGACAAAAATTCAGTTGCACGATACAGCACAGGTATGCACACCCAGGTATGTGACAGGAGTGCCTGGGGAAGGCTGCGGCTCACTTCCCTCAGGAGAGCGAACAGCTCCGCTGTGAACAACTGTTGACAATATGAGAGCTTGGAATGCAAAATGCATCAGGACTCTCTGTACCTACTGCAAACAGTTAGCCATTGATAGCTCCATATCACATATTCCACAAACAAAAGCTGTGGTATTGGCAACCAATATAAATTCTTACTGTTTAGCCATGCTAACATTCTCTTGCCTGGTGTCAGCTCAGATCTTGTAGAGATTGCGTGTACTTTTTCCCCAAGGCAGGGTCATGTTTTTTTCAAGGCTATGAGTCAGGATTTGCTATTCTTTTATTCTGAAGCTCAACGGAAGAGATCTAATGTGCAGTTTGTGGAGTGCAGAAATGAAGTTATAAATCCCTCATTCTAAAATGGATTAAACTGAGTCTATAGTACATATGATGGTTGTGGTTTGACAGCAATCACATTGTGTGTCATAGCAGTTTTACAGGAACTGCAGGCAGACTTGCTGTTCCTAGAATCATATTTATATAAACAAGTCTCCAGCTTTTCAAAGATGGAGCAGTTCTGTGAGTCAGTGAATTTTCAATTGGTTCGATGTCAAATGAAAAAATGTCTAGCAGAATGAAACCTTGAGTAATACAGACTGCAGCTATGTACAAGATTGCTGTAGTTACAGAATGAATTGAAATGCCTTTGAAATGATTATGAATGTAAGTACAGAACTTTCAGAGTCTGTTCAGGAATATTATGAATTAAACAGAAGTTTTCCTTGAATATGTTTTATATGAAAAGAAAAGAAAAAAAGGATATACATTAAGTATAATTGTAGTTCCTTATTTACAGAATCATTGTTGAGGTTATGTTCTGTGAAGTTCAACACAAATTATTTTCCTCTCCTTTTATAGACCTGTTTCTTCACTCTTAAAGAAAGAGGTGAAAAGAAACAGAAGAGAAAGTCTATTTCCCTCTTTCTGTCAGGCTGTGTTTGCAGGGGATGTAATATACAGACTAGCTATTTCTGACTCTCTGACTCTGCACGTCTGGAAGCAGAGCTATTCTGTGCAATTCGTAATAAACACCTCTTTTTGAAACTTATTTTCAGTGTCAGAAAATTTTATTACCAATAGGCTGAATCAAACCAGCATGATACACTAAATAATATAGTCTAAATGAAGGTATCCAGAATAGGCTCACTGCATCATCAATCATGTTACTTCAGCTCTACTTCAGGAAAGAGTATTTAAAGGCTATCCTGAAGATGATACTTTCATTGTTTATTTTCTGAAGTTCTGGAAAAAATAGTGGTTGGAAGTTTATTGGACTATTTTATTTACTGGATTAAAGGAAAATTTTTAATCCAAATTTGTTTTTTTAATTGGTTTTGGCCATGTTGAATTTTCTAAGTGTAGAAATATAGAAAGATACAGAGAAAAAAAATCCATAAATACTAAAAAGTGTTTTCAATGTAAAGCTTCGTTCATTTCATTCACTTTTCCCTTCAGAAATGCTTTGAAATAAAATTTTCTTTTTCTGGCAAAAGAAAATATTTCAGAAATCCTAGCAGATGGTAAAATTCATTATTTACAAAGCAACATGTGTTTACTAATGAATCTCTTCACATGATGGGGGGAGAGGCATTATAGTGGTGAAACAGTGTTGGATATTCAGAACAAAGACAGTAAAACATGAATTCTTTAGATCGTGATTGGGAGGCAGATGCTTATTTTCCTGGTAGTTCAGTATTTTTTACTATAGTGTTGCGAAATGTTGTACGGTCTAAGGGTCTGAATACTGACTATGGAAATCCTCATTTCTGTCCCAGCAGTCTTTTCGGACAGTTTTCTTTCCTGAACAGTTTCTAGGTTTTAAAGTTGTTAGATTTTTGCATATGTTTGGGTCCAATAACTTTCATTTGACCAACTGATATCTTCCTTTCTTCATCAGCAACAGGCAGATAATCCACCTTTTTTTCTCAGTAATTTGATTATCATTATTAATTGCCCATAATGTTGGAGGCTTCTTTCGTAATTTGAACTTGTCTGGCTTCAGCTTTCACACGAGTTTTCCTCTGCTTTTTAATAGGAAACATTCATCTTTAGAAGTTCATGTGTTCTCCATGGAAAACATCCCTCAGTTTTCCTGTTGATACATTAAACAGATAAAGCTTTTTATGCCTTCTAATTTTAAGCATCTCCCTCTATTATTATTTCAATGACTTTTGCCACACACATTCCAGTTTTTCAACATTTTTTTTGAAATATATATACCACACCTCCACACAACATTCCATTCTCACTATTACTTATATTAAGAGGTAGTGTTAGTTTTTTCCTGCTTTTCCCAGCTCCTGGTTTGTTCCAAAAATTGTATTAACTCAGGTGATCACAGCATAACATATAGCACTCATTTTCAGTGTGCCCTTAGCAATCCTTGACTTCTTTCCTGAGTCAGCATTGCCCCATATGTTAGTTACTGATTTTGTTCCTTGATCTTTGGTGCGTAACTCTATATTTGCTTAGATTAAAATGAATTTTTTTTATTGGGCTAGTTTTCAAAAACCGTGACCTTAGTCACCACTGGGGCTCCTCTGGAAAAGCAGGGGAAGCTTCTTGCTGTAACAAACCTGGACTGATCATTCTTTAGCTTTCCACCAGTCTGTCTATCTGCAAACATTACAAGCAGTGTTTTAATATTTGCCGCCAGATTACTGGTGAAAATGTCAAATAGCATTGGGCCTTGCTAATCCCTGTGGAATCTCACTCAAAACAGCCTTGTTTTATTCCCCACCAAATGCTTCTTTCCAGGATCCCTCAGCTAGCCAGCTGCTTCTTAATTCTTTTTGGTATATGCTTTATTTCTCTTGAAAAAACACTATGTGTTTTATCAGTGTTTACCTCTCCTCACTGTAAGCATGACTTTGGGGTTAACAGGCCCTCACTCTTGCCACAGGAAACCCTGCCTACGTGCCTGAGTAGGAGTAATCAGCTCAGAAAGTGGATAGGTTGTTATGGGAAAACTTGCATTATTTCAGCTTGTTTCTTCTTTCCTCACTGGAGAAATGCATTTCCTATCTCCAAGCCTGTTTTACTTGTATCTTTTAAAGATGACTAGATTTGTTCAACCAGAAAGAAACTCAGGGCAGCAGAGGGATGGCAAAGACTGTCGCTGCATATTACTCTAAAGAGCTGATGTTTCAGTTAACTTCTTAAGTTAATATTCAGTACTGTTCTCTATCTCTGTTCTCTGGTATGCAAAAAGCTGGTTTCTATTCTGATTAAAGCTGTTTTGTAACATCAAGATAAAATAGGGTCATTAGTGTTATAGAAGATAATGCCAATTGTTATCATGCTATGTTAATGCAAAAGGATGCTTTCACAAAGAAAGATGCTTGAAACCGGATATGCATTAAAACTCCTACAGGAAGCAATAGGAAATGCCAAAGTTCACCTCTTCCTTTGGCACTGCTACATCCTTCTGATTCTTTAATGTCTATTTAAAGAATGAATATTAGGTCATGTTCATATAGCACTGCTCATGCAGATACTGCTACACACTAAAAAAATTTTACTAGTTCATGACATCTTTGTATTTCATCTACGTGTTTCTGTTACATGGTGGTGCATAAACTATCCAAGTGAATTGTTTAGAATATTCAGTGAGATTATTGACTCAAAAGGTATTGCATGTCTTGCGCGTCTTGGCATTTTGAATTAGTTTTTGATATATGGGATGAGAATCCATAGCATTGCGTGACACTTTCTTACTGTTGAAGTAGTAAGTTGAAACTTGAGGCATTTTTGTAGAGTAACTATTCAAGTCCATTCAGTTGCTGTTGTTTTTTTAATTAATGAACAACCAGGATGCAGTGAATCCAGTTTGTTATCAACATAATATTTGTAATTAAAATAATTTTAAAACTACTTCTGTAATTTACCAATTGGAAGATTTCATTGTCGAATGCTTTCAAATTCTCTTTCCTGCCTTGTTTGTGTTTTTAACAGCAGCAGAATTAGTTCCCTCATCTCTCTTTAACATTCTTTCTTTCCACTGATGACTCTCTTTCTCCCTGGGATCAGTGTGTAACTCATCTGGAAGCTTTTGCTACTCAAGGAAAAGGTATCAAAGTCATCATGAAAATGGTCTTAGACAGTGCATTCAATGGCTTTGTAATACAAAGTAAGTCTCAAGTTTATTTTAAAATGTGTTACTCAATTTCTAACACATTCTACTGTACTCTTCATCTTTTTGAATAATATTTCAGACTGAATTTAGTTGAAAAGTGTTTCTGTATTCATTTTGACCTTCTTTCATACTGTATGTGCAATCAGATATGCGATACTATGAACAGAATGACATATCTATTTTGAAAAGGCAGCAAATCCCTTAACAAAAAGTGAAAGCAATGATAGAGAATAAGAAATTGAAGACTGAAAGCTGGAATATGACCAAATTTCTCTAAAATGAATCTGTCTATTAGCACAAAATATTTAATTGTTGATAAAGTAATATGCATTATTTCAGAGGAATATGTATTTCTTATAGATTGCTAAAAAAATAGGCTTTCTAAGTTTTGATGAAGATTTTGAGCTGGACATAAAATTTACAAGGAAGATTCTCATTTGTCCTGAGTAGAAAGAAACTCAGGGTAAGACTCAGGACATAACACTGTGGGGTCTTAGAATGTGATTCAATTAGGGCATATACCTCGAACAAAATTAGAGGCCAAAGGTAGATGAGCAGATGAAAACATGCTCTAATGAGAGGTGTTAGCAAGACAAGGTGGGCCAACCATAACATGGAATCTTTGGCCTTGATTCAGTTGGCAATAGGTATTTGAGATGCCCCAGAGCAGTGGCAGCTCTAAGCTTTTAGCTGGTGGGGATCTCGGCAGACGAGGGCACCGTGCTTCCTCTCCTGGCATGCACTGCTGCTTCTGGCGAGTTGTGAGAGGCTTGATGCTGGCATATGTGCGATTCCTACTTAGTGTGAGAAGGGAAATATAATTGTAACACAGATTGTAAAGGTCTGGTGGAGTGGGACTGTCTCCAAGGTTAGACTGCTCACCTGACAATAAAATCTTTTGAGTTTAAAAGTCAGTGATGAGGCTAGTTGCTGCCTATAGTTATAAAATGCTGCCTTTAGCTATAAAAATGCTTTCACACAGCCAAGACCTTAGGCATATAAACAAATATCACATATGACTTTACCTGGACAATTTACATAATTTAAGTAAGCACATAATTTGGTATTTCTCTAGAATGGCTTTGATGTAGGCCAAAATTCCCACTAAGGTAGATAAAGAAAATGATTAAAATATTGAAGGGAAAAGAACATGAAGAAAACTTGAGTCTAGAGCTGTTAAAATTATAAGGACTTGAAAATACTAATCTGAACACAGATGTGATCAAACCTATGGGAAAACACTCTGTATTCAGATTAGATGCAGATATCCTGTTTGTACGGTGGCTGTGCACTACTACATTTCATGACTGGATTTAAGTGTGAGCCCCTGTGATGGCAAGGGACATGTGATGGAAGAGACAAGAATGCTTTTTTCTCCAATTCTTGGTAAACTTGTAGCTGCTTTTCCTGTGGTTTTTAGTTGTTACACTTATTGCAAGACCATGATAATATAGTTAATTTTAAAATACTTTATATATGCATTTTTGGTCAAAATCTATCATTAATGTTGAACTTACAGTTTACAAGCACAAATAAATACACATAGGAATACAAATGTATAGATCATAAATTAGTATTATTTTATGATAAATTTAGGTAATTTTTATTTCTTTGAAATCCTAGCTATTTCCTTGGATTGCTAATTCCTTCAGCAATCTTTCTCTGTTGCAATGAAATACAGTATCTTGTATAAGAATATTAAAAGTGCCTAATAGCTATACTTTTCTCCTTTTAAAACACTTCCCACAAATAAGCTCTGAAGAACTGCGTGCCATAAACATACGTTTGAAAAGCCTACACTGAATCTTCACACAGAGACTTTTTGTAACATCCATAATACTACATGTTTTGGCATATCCAAAACTGTCATGATCGATGAATAGTAAGTATTAATAATCTTATACTAACTGAAAAGGAAGAAACAATAAAATCACCATGATGAATGCTTGAATATGATACTCAAAGTGGAATAAAATGCTTTTGAAATTTTGCTACCAAGATGACTTCCAGGAAAGAATAAGTCCAGTTAACAAACTAGATGTAATTTATGACATGTACACAAGAGCATTCATATTCACAGTTTAGTTCAAACTGTTGCTAAATGTGTTACAGTAAAAAGAAAAAAAATATCTTATTATAGGCAAGAAAGGCGGTGTTAATGTTGGAGGAGCTGTGCTAGGTCTTTGTATTTACTATGGTTTTTTTGTAGCTTCATGTTACTTCTTAAGTGAGTGATGAGGGATCATTTTCTCCCAGAAAAGAACCATGGAAACAGCTGTCACTCAGCAAGTGTATGTCTTCCATTTTAATTATTTGCTACGAGTGAAACTGTGTTGCCCTTCATAAATAAGGTGTCCCTACTTCTTTACTTAAAGTGTACCACTAGGTCTCATTGTTAACAGAGAATGAACGGACGTTGCCTGGAGAGAAGTTGATAAGTGCTGTACGTTCAGAGTGGCTGTTACTGTGCTTTTCCCTTTCTTCACAGCAGGTTATTGTTTACTACGTTTAGTGCTTAAAACTCCCAGATATAATTGGGCTCCCTTTTGTTACCTTTGGTGCATACTGAAAAGAGTTATTGACCTGAGGAACTTGCTCATCAAAGGATGGAAACAGAAGCACAGAGAGGCGATTTGTTTGTTCAACAAATGCAGAATCAGCAGTGGAGTGAAGGTATCTAACATGCCTTGCTCTTCATCTACACAGTGGAGAACATGAATGACAGCACTAGAGAGCAGGAAAGTATTTTCCATGTTACTGAAAGCCTACCTTCCTATGATATGTTCCATATCACAGTATGATTTTGTTCCTCCTGAAAATGTTTATCAATGAATGAAAGAACGAGCTTGGGAAAGACAATTATCTTATTACACTGCCAATTATAAATTACTATTCTAAGCTTAGAGGAGTTTTTAAGCTGTCATAGAATAGCATAGTTTTCATTCCACAGAGAAGTATTTGTAATCCTTGTAAAATCAATTTTTCTCAACATAAAGGGCAAACAGATCCATTCATCCATGATGTAGTTTTCCTTTTGCTTTGCAAAATAAATTTGTTTAAGACGGAAGCATCTGTTCCTGTTTAAAATATCATCAAGGGGTGTAGTTACCAATTAGAAGAAGAGTGATGCAGAAAACATCCATGTCATCTTAATTGTATCAGATTTTGGCAACTGTAAAGAAAATTACCTTCCCAGCAGACTGTTCATCTCACCCTCCCTCTTAGCTTTTCACTGATTTCCAGATTTTTCTGGAAAAAGTGTTATCATTTGTGGCAGGCTCTATAAATAGCATTTAATTCCACAGCTGCTGGGAACAGACATTTCCAGCACTTTCCACTGTTTCTGCTGGTAGCTTTCTGGCAGCTAGAATATCCCTGTCTGTTATTTTCTATTGCTAGGCTCTAGAATAACTGAAGCTCATCACAGTCTTTTCTGAATTTATGAGGTAGACCACTTATCTTGTTTCTGTTTTTTCTGTCCTACAGCCCTGGTATCTGACCTAAACCAGGTAAATCTCAGGGAATTTTGAAGTGGCTGCCCTCAAATTTATTTCAGTTTCTTGTTTGAGCTTCCACTCCTCCTTACTGCTGAGTAAGCCAATTATTTGTCTCAGATGCTGCTCACAGATTTCCCAAACAGCAAAATGAATTTTCATGGGCAATGCAGAAAGAAAAACAATATAACCAGAATAGAGCTTAAGTAGGCCACAACTTTGAATGAAACACACCTGGGAACTCTCCAAAGAGAACCTCTTTATTGCAGATTGTTTCCTTACTGCTTCTTTGCTCAAGCAGTTAACCAATGCTTGAAGTCTTGGTTGTTTCTGTTTGGAGGGGGCCTAGTCATAGAACTGAAATTACTCAGCTGAAGCAGTTTTTGTCAAAACAGACTTAAATAGACACAAATGTTTTTCATGGGTTGTCTCTTTCCTACTTCAAACTGTCAGACTACTTTTTTACAACCTAGGAGTAGATGTTTTAGTGCAAAAAATGTTCCAATCAGTATTTAATAAATCCATCACTGATTTTGACCATTACATTGTCATATTATAATGCTGTTATATACCCTTTGTATTTAGGTAGGATCTTCCACTAACTTGTTGAACTATAGTTATGGTGTGTTTTGGAATCATACTACTATTTCTTTGAAGTCTTGTCCTGACTTCTTAGAACTGTAAGTGTCCATAAAGAAAGAAAGTAGATCCAAATAAATTCCACTTTCCATAGACTGGTTAAACGATGGGATGACTGAAACGTGCAAACCCTATGGTATTTAATAGCATCATTTTTCATACTGCTTTGATTTCATGTTAGTCCATTTCTACAGACTTACTATACCTGCAATGGACTGAAGCGACTCCTTGGCATGAAAGAGGTATAGAAATAGGTACTGGTATCATGATTTGTAAAGTATGTGACTTTTAATAAGTGAAAGTGCACTTCTGTACTGTTAATTTTGAAGAACCAGTGCATGTGTCAGCAGGAGAAAAGATAAGATAAGGGCTTTAGTTCTGAGAAAGTAATTTAGGTCATATGCCATTTCATATACCCTATGGCTGGTCAGAACTAATTTCAAGTCAGTAGAGTCACATGAAGGTAGAATAAAACATGTAAACTGGAATTTGACAGCTGATTAATCAGGGCTGACAGTGTGTCATTAGATATTTTCAAATAAATGCACTTTCAAAATTAAGTCATTTTAAATTTGGACAGATAATGTATTTTTTTTACCTGAAAAACTAGGTTCCTGAGAACCTAGCTTGGACTGGAGATTACAATGCTGAGTACTTGCAGCACCTACCTCTTGGTGGAACAGGTTGGCCATCAGAGTTAAGAACAGAACTCTTCCTGCAATGTATGAGGCAAGAGATACCTTAACTGTAATTTACCATGGCCTCAGTGTATACCAATATAAGCCAATGAAGGATGCTAAGGACAGGAATGTGTCTTACATCTTGTCCTAATCAGCTTAGTCACACATTGTGCAATTCAGAATTCTGTGATTTATTTTCCTCCAGTCCCACGTTCTGTACGAAAAGCATACAGAATATTGATTTTCCTATGTATTCTGTGTGCTTGATCATTTTTCTGAAGACTTGGCCACTTGACATGCACAAATAAATCACATGTGCTAAATCTGAAACCTCATGCCTGGGAGAGAATCACTTCCTTCTATTTGGTAAGAGAAAATCGTGGTGGTTGTTTTTCTTCCATGCACAAATGGTTGCAGAAATATTAAACCAAGTTGAGGGCACTGATTGCTGCTCCTTTTTGGAAATGGCATCCACTGTCAAAGAAGGCACCTTAGTCAGAACTTTATGAGGTGCTTTGAGTGGAGCTTGCTCAGTTGCTCTAATTTAATTCTACTTTTTGTAAACTTTTTTTTTAACACAGCGGCTGGAATCTAGGTCTAAGACTTCCCAAGTCATTATCTTAAAAGTTCAGGTTACTGTAGGTTCTGTAAAACCATGTTTGTTTCTCCATGTCTCTGAACAAAAACTTAAGTTTTGAGGAAAAAAGCCAATATTCTAAATTATGCTGAAAACCTGCATGCTACTGAAATATTGCATTAGTATAATCTTTACAGTTGCATGGTTTAGTGTACCTTAGGAGGTTGGCAGCAGCGAGTAACTAAACTGAAACTCTCTAAAAACTATTTCAGAATAAGACTGCAAAATAATGAATACATGTAATCTATATGTTAACTAATGACAAAATTAAGAGGCCAATCATGAACAACTCTGGTAGGCCTTTAAGAAAGTGATAGAATGTCAGGACTTCTCAGAAAGAAGCCCTAAATAATAATATAAAATTAAATATTTAAAATTAATTTCTGTTTTTTGAAATTATGTATGCTGAGTGGAAGAATTAGAGGTTTATGTTTATTAAATTTTTCATATGGCCTGGAGGAAACAGTTTAACATGTTTGGGGGTTTTTTTGGTGGGTTTTTAAGACTTTTATATTCCTCTGAGATTCTTGGTTTAGTTGAGGAACAAATAAGTGTCATAAAAGAAATTCCATTTTGTGAGCATTTCAAACTTAGAAAGTGGTGACATCTGGTGACAGGGAGTCTTATGGAATTTCAAGCCCAATTTCCAGACTAAAAGCTACATATAACAAACAGGTGCATAATCTTTTTCAATACAGAATTTGCTATTTCAAGGTTAGGAAAGCACATACAGAATCACATGACTTTGTATAAATTCAGTCACTGCACACTTAAAAATTATTCTTGTAGGTGCATCTGAGATTGCAGTCATTATCATTTATCTTCATATACAGTGCACACGATTTTCAAATGGCTATGCGTTATTTTTCTGCTTTTTAGTAGTTTTCTGTTATAATGTTTTCTGCATGTATGAAATACCGAACATGTCTGCATGCCTATAGTTCATAGCTGTATGTTTATCCAGCTTTCTGAACAAATTCTGCCTATCTATATAACTTGCTTTTGCTAAGTAAAAATGGTTGTTAATAAAAAAAGACATAAACTGAAGACATATGATTGACTTGTAACAATATGTTCAAAACAATGATGAAAGTGTATTTTTTGAAGTAGGTTCTATTTCATCGTAATAAACATTTTATTTTTATACAAAATTTGAAGATCATACAGAATAAGAAAATCTAGAGTAAAACTGTGAAGAATAACACTGGAAACAATTGGCCTTAATTCTGGATAAGTGAATATTTCTCCATTCTGCCCATTTATACTCTTTGTTTTTCATGTACTGTACATGTAGGTGGTGGTAGGATGAAAAAGTCTCTGAACTGGAAATACCAGTAATTATATATACTGACTTGAAATTTAACCAAAGAAAAATGCTAGTTCATTTCAGTATTTTAGTTCTTTAGAATGTATTAAGACTCTACTGTTTCTGTAAGTGCTTGATCTAAAATTTAAATTGCATAGCAATTTGAATGGACCTCCTGTGGCCTGTTTTATGGCATCTCTATTGATCTGTATTATTGAATTGTTCAGTACAATTCTGAAAATAGTAAGAAAATTATGCGAGTTGAACAGATTTACCAAAAGCGTACGCCATATATATGCAGAGAGCAAGGAGTCTGCAGCTCGTTTATTCATAAAATGTGCTGGTGCAAACGTCTTACTGCCTGCTGGTGGCAGCAGACAGGGTAAGATCCATCATTCTCAAGCTACTCTTATGAAGCAAGTTATATCTTAAGATCTTCTTTGGGCTTGTACAACCATTTCTGGCTCTGGAAAATTAAATTATAAATCCCTAGTCACATTTCTAGGAGAATCCCCTGTGCTTTAAAGCATTCAGAGAAGTCTTGGAACATAATGCTACATGTACCTTTTGTATCAGGAGAAAAAATAAAAAATCCAAATGAATAACCATTCTCATTGCACAAAATAAGTGTAGCCCAGTCATAATGGGGCAGACAACAAAGGCAACCCTTTCTGAGTTATTTGGGTTGAAGAATCTGAACCAGAAATATCCAAACCTGTTTATTCCCATGTACAAGTAGCTTTCATAGCTGGAGGCTGCCATCCTTCTCTTCCATGCCTGCCTACAGATGACTATAAATATCAAGCTGCAATCTACTGTGCAGGTGGTCTAGTTCTGTGATATCTGTTCTTCTAGTGCATGTTGATCAGGACTCATTGTGCAAGGTCAGCTTTGAGATGGTCTTTTTGGAGTATTGTAAGGTGATCTCTGCACCATCATCATCTGTTGGATCTTACTGAAAAATCTCTGTGTTTGGATGACTCTCTGGTCCATTACCATAGAACCACCTACAAAAGAGTCAAAATCATCAGGGAACACAGAAGAAAGAAAAAGTATCCAGTGTAAGTAGGACTTCTGTTCAGAGCCCTTGTTCCGTATAGTGGAACTCCAAGCTTTAAATCTATATCCTTTCCTTTCCTTGCTGAACCACAGTTTACCTCCCACACAGGCAGCGTTGATGTTTCAAGCCATATCTTCCAGAATTCCTGTGCCATTTCTTAAGTACAGTTGCAACAACATCTAGTCCACCTTACATAGCCTTAGAATATAGGCAGGTGTCTCCTGTGATAACAAAAGAGCATACATAAACAATGAAAACTTCCTTATAGTTTTATAGATAATGCTGAATAGTACTGATTCCCCCCCCCCCCGCCCCGCTTGCCTTTAGGGAGTAAAGAGTTCTGTCCCTCTTAACAATTTGTAATTACATGTATAGTTCAGCTTTAAAACAAAATTTGTACCCATACCTATTTGCAATTTGGGGGATTGCATAAGTATCTTACTACTTCATTGTGTGGGACTTTGAGAAGTATGTCTTACAAGATTAAAAAAGCAATATTTTTCTTCTAAAGAAGTTCTGATTTGCAGAAAGCATCAACATATTGCTTTTCATGAGAGGTGGCAAACGGCTGAGAGTTTTCCTTTGCTACAGTAAGGATGAAATGTTCATGGTAGAAAATATGTCAATAAACCTCTTGAGCTATAGGAGTGAAAACTCCTGCGTATCCATTTCTTGTTTGATGATATTCTGTTCTTTGTGGTGGCATGCTCTGAAGTCTGGATATTTTGTCATGTGGATGTTGAATAAGAGAGTACCATCAGGCAGGATACTGAATATTTATATTTTACTAAGCCTTCATTCTGGTGTTACCCTGTTGCTGATTTTTTTCCAATATAATTGTTATGCCACAATTTCTTCCATCAGTCTTTCTGTTACTGTTGTCTGCAGTTTCAGATAAACTAAGGGTCTTCAGTTCACTGGGGGCAAGGTGCCTCCTTTTGCCTTGGCAAACTGTTAAGGTGCCGTGGTTAAATGTGCTCAAGGTAGTGCAAGCTCTAATGTTAATATAGGTGAATTTATGGGGCAAGTGCAGTCCAATGATACACCAGTTCATGCTGATAAGCAGTGGTCTTACTTCTTAACGTGCTAGAAGCTTTTTTCCTCCTAGAAGTGACAGAATGATAATAATTAAACCCCTCTTATTTCTGCTTGCATCGATTCCTCGTTTCACACCACCAAAGCTGTATTTTAGATTCAATTTCCTTTCCATTACTCTAATTACTTGCTTTTTGAATCTATTCTCTAACAACTTTTTGTCTTGCACCCACATTTAAGATTCTCATTTTCCTGTAGCTCCTGATGACCTTCTTTTATTTCTTTTTCCTCCAGTCTGTAGTACTTGCACTTTTGATTTATCTGTGCTTCCTTTCACAGCACTGTTTGCTTTCTTTTATCTCCTGGTCAAATGCTTAGCTCTTGGAATTCGAAAGTCACCTTAAAAAACAGGTTTGGGTTCCTTTATTCTTGATCCTTCCAAGATACATGTGTTCTTCAAGGACTGAGCTTACTTGGAAGAATCTTGTGCAAGAATCTGTAGTTTACACGTGAAATGTTTCCATCACTTTTATAGCATCTTCAAGACAATATCTGTCCATATTGGAAAAAAATACTTACCAGAATTACTTGTTTTCATGAGTGCAGTCAGACTACAAGGGTTTGGGTTTGCCCTTAACACTGTAAATAGCTTAGGTATTGATATGTACCTACATAAAGGGGATAAAGGGGCAGGGTGATTTTTTTTCTTTCTTTCCTTTTTTTTTTTTTTTGTTTCTTTTATTTTGTTGTTGTTTTTGTTGTCCTAGTTGTATCCTTCCATTGTAAAAGATTGCCCTAGGTGGATAAGGGTGCTTCCTTTTGTGTTTGTTTTTTTTTTTTTTTTCTTAAGCAATTGTGCTTTGAACAATTCATGTCAGAACTATAGTTTCACTCCTGGAGCACGTATGATATCTAACATTTGTACAGAGCTACCCAAAGCATCAGTGTTAATGCTGAACTACTAATATTACAAATATTATGTTAATATCTTATAGCTAGTTAAGGTTTTGAAGCAATAATTTTGTACACTAAAGTTTCAGAAACATCAAAATTTGGATTCCTCTTCCGTCTTAATTTTGCTGTATCTGATCAAGTTTATGGTAAAAGAAAGCAGTGTTAGGTAACTGATAATGACTTAAAAGGGTAAAAACATTTATGCCTTAATTCTCTGTGTTCAGCTTAAAAGCCCTTGAAAGCCTACTTTCTTATTTCTTTCATTTTATTGACTTCTATGAAGTTGGTCTTAGTTAAACAATAATTGAAGAGAGATCAGAATCAGTTACTCATCTCAGGAGATGTGGTCTGTTACAGTGCTGGTGGATAGTCTTGGTGTGTATTATGTACTTGTGTACTCATAAAAGTGTATGAGATGAAAATTTGCAAGAATTTGATACTGAAAAATTTATTGGCCACCGTCGATGTTTTTGAAACTGATTTTGAATTTAAGAATAAAGTTCTGTAATTGCTGATATTTTTAAATTTGGCTAGAGTTCAGGTGCAAAATGGTTGGAAACATGCTTGAACCCTGTTTAGAGATGCCATTGATACTGTTTATCATATAGCTTTTCTTCCAAAACTTGTGAAGTACAATGAAATAAGAAAGTAATTTTTTTGGATTGTGTTCAGAAGATGGGTGATGGTGAAACTAGAAAGCTCTGAGTACAAAAATAGTATTGTATGTGGAGAAAATGAAGTTTTCTCTGTCATTTAGCATAATCCAGAAACAATAATTCTGCACTGGAGTTGGAGAAGTACCTTTCCAATGCTCTGAGTCAATCATAAATGACCTTGTAAAATTGCACAATAGAAAGAAAGGGAATAAAGCAATGGTACTCATTATCTTGGGTGATGGTGTCAATCAACTGGTAACACAGCATGACTGGATATATATCCTTAGGTGACCAGTCAGTTGACATCAAGGGTCAGGATTTTATCCAAGTAGTGATTGAGAGAAATAGTTTGCCAAATAGTTACTGAAGCCATGGTTCATCCTTGTATTACAGGAATTCTCTTATTTTCATGTATATTAAAAATTAATCCCCCAAACGAAAAAAACATTTTACAGTGCACTACTGTGATAACTGAATGCCTGAAACAACTGAATGTACACATTTGAAAATGTATTATTGATATTAGATAGTACCAGGAACCAAAACAATAGAGCAGAACCCTTCAGTATGACTTAGTACAAAAAAACAATTTGTGCTCCAAAGAGCTTAGTCTATTTCTGTGAATCCTCAAACTGAGACAAAAAGCAATGGCTGTGGTGTTCTTCTAGATAAAGCCTGAAATTATTATATTTAACAGCTAAATTATTTATAGTTAAACTTTACATGGCAATGAGAATTTGCAGGATCAGCTAGTCACAGTGTGTTGTGTCTCATATAATACAGAATACTAATTTCCAAAATGGATCAGGCTCACTGGTCTCAGCAGCTGCATTGTTCATCTTTCCAAAAAGTAGCAATTTCTTTTAAAATCTTTATTTTTTATGAGAAAATTATTAAAATTTACTGTAACAAAGCTAGTTTCAGAAATCACAGCATGTCTTATGGCTATTTGGATCTATTTCATCACTGGGATTGAGTCTGGGGCAGCTTAAATGCCTGAAGTTGCATTGTTGGGTCTGACATACTAAAACTGTGTCCTGAAGAATTGTTCAGTTAGATTATTCTTTTTTCTTTCTTTTTTTTTTTTTTAAATTATTATCATTATAACTTTCATACTGAGAGACTTAGCATCCAGTATTGCGCTACTATAACATATCTGATACTGCCTTAATTTAAGGAAGAAGCCCAAACGATGATCTTGACTGACTGCTAGAGAAAAATATAAGACTTGCATTGTAGTTAGAGGTTGGCTATGACTGACATTGTACAGTACATATGAGAGGATAAGAAATAATAGAACTTGAAAATGGGCTAAAATAACCTTGCCTGGTTCTTGTCTGATCTATTATGAGGCCATATTGCTTGATACAAGTAATTAATTTCTCCCTAACTTCCATAATAAAAAGCAGTAAGCTTGTTTAGCCTCTGGATAATTTTCTGTGAAATACTGTTAACATTTCTAAGTGATTAACATGTATTTATTATGAAACTGGAGTGTGAAATTACAATGAAACATATTATTTTTATTTTCCCTAACTTACAGCAGTACCTTCATTCCGCTGTCATAGGAGAAATCCTGAGGGTAGTGGTTTTGAGGTAACTCTGGGGAAATAGAGCAGGACTGGTTGGAATTCTGCAGTGAAATTTGTTTGCATCAAAACACTGTGGTTTTTAACTGCCAGTATTTGGTGGAAAAAAAAAAATACTTTGTTCTTTTCTGTTTTGGATAAAAAAAGGAAAAAAAATTTTTTTTTTTTTTAAAGGTGGTCAGAAAAAAGCAAACAGAAATGATAACTGGAATCTGGGTAAAAATGTAATTTTGAACAAAGGAAGAAAGCTCTTACTCTCTTTTTTTGTATGAAAAATGTCAAAAGCAATTTAATTGATCAAAGAATTTGGAGGGGTTATTTATGGGGAATTTTTGATGCAAGGATTTTTCTATCTCAAATTTACAGTTGCCAATCAGTCCTGTAGAATCAATTAACCTTCAGTTAAAAACATCCTGTTCCCAGCCACCAGGTAAATATACAATTAAAGAAGCAAACTTGAACTAGGGTTCTGTGAGTGATTTGATAAGATATTTTCAGGTAGCTGAAATTAAATTAGTTTTTTTAATATTAATAGATGTTGAGTTTTATCCTGAAGTTGAAATGAGGAAGTTCCCTTTAATGCACACTTGAATAAAATTTAGTGTTGCAAAACAAGTGGCCTTCTGTGTATTAACAATTGCGGATTCTTTCTGCTCTCCTGCCTGACTGGACACGGGTCAGATTTGGTAGACAGTCAAGGACCTATGGTGGTATACACACAAGCAAATAAGCAGATCCTCTGTGAAACATCTCTGAATGTTCTCACCTACATCTCACTGCCTCTGTACATGCTTAAAGAACATTTTAAATCCAGATTAGTATTCAGCCAAGCCTAATCTTGATTTTGCTGTCTTCCAATTTAAAAGATG
Source organism: Buteo buteo (assembly GCF_964188355.1). NCBI lineage: Eukaryota > Metazoa > Chordata > Aves > Accipitriformes > Accipitridae > Buteo > Buteo buteo. Next base: position 30,400,038 of record NC_134176.1, on the reverse strand, counting down.
TTTCACATTATCTTTTTGGAGAAAAATTTTGGAACAAGGGGCCGCCTTCTTGCTAGAATAATTATTTTGCATCATTTACCATCTGACTTTTGTAGCCGGTGAAAGGAAAAATTATGTTATGATTGCAAATGCTTTGCTCACTACTTAACACTAGAATGACAAAAATGGCTTTATCCAGGGAGATTACCCCCCCCCCCCCAAACTATAAACCAAAAACCAACAACCAACTACTCACATGTATGTTGAAGAATCAGCATATGAAAGTTGCCACTATGTATGTCTTCCACGTGCTGCTGACATTCTGGAGTGAAAATTAGGATAACAAAAGCCTAAGGTGGTGTAGGGTGGTTAGCTAATAAAGGATGCTGAAGTAATGATAAATTAATATAAAGCAGCTAGTTTGTCCATTTCAATGCTAATCTCTTCATAGCACATGACCTCCCAGTCACTGTTTCTTACTGCAGGGCAAACCTCCGCTGAGTCAGAAATGGCCAGGAAACACAACTACTCATCTCAATATGTTTGATTCTTTGAACACATTCCTCTATCTATACGAGTCTGGCACTACACAATTGTTTTCAATGTCTGTGTATGTTGTAGTGTAGAATTTTTTCTGATGTACCTTATAATGCTTGTCTAATGGGATAATTTCCAGCTAGTCTCCCTGCTTTTTCATAAGTGAGAACATAAAATGATATGACCTGGGAGTATATAAATTTTATGCACTGTTTCAGGCAAGACTTCACTATATATCACAGTGTTTAGGTCTTTACACAAGGATGTATAGGATATTTTCTTCAGTAGAGAAGTATTCCTTTCTCTCCATGGTGGCTTTCTAGGCTCAGCATGACAATTCCAATACTCAATTAATTTCAGAGGAATAGTTAAATATAGGGTTGGGTTTTCTGTGGTTTTTGTTTTGGTTTGGTTTTTTTCCTCAGCTGTTCTTTTTGAGAATAATTGCAGTTAATGCTGGACAAGAGCTATTGGATGTATTTTTAGGTAAATTTGGTGCTTGTGTAAAGATATACAGTTAGTAGCTCTTAAGATGTGAACTCTCTCTCTGAAACAGAACTCTGCTTTGCTTCCAGTATTAATGCACTGATTAATTGTAGGGCCATAATACTGTATAGTTTCCACCACTTATGAAATTCCTGGACTAGACAGTACACATGCAAATTGTTGATGTGATGAGTATACTGGGTTTATGCCCAAAACTTTTATTCATGTAGATTATCATACATGTGGCTTTATATATGTGTGTGTATATATATATATAATATGTGTGTATATATATATATGTGTGTATATATATATAAACTGAAATGAATTTAGATCAGGGACTTGGAGTTTATTGAAGCAGGTGAAGACACTGAATAAACCGAGGGCTTGAGAGAGGTGTGTTCAGAACTGTTTGCTGTTTGAAATTTCCAGTTACTCTTTCTTTAAAAGGAAGCTGTTTGCAGGTTAAGGTCTTTTGTTGAGTTGTTCCTGGAAGGAATACCTGAAAAGGGCCCTGCTTGGATCTTCCAGGTCCTTATCTGGAGAACTGTGTGCAAAAACCATGGCAAGTAGAATGGCTGAAGCACCCTCTCAGGTATATAAGGTGGTTAGGCAAATGACTGAGACCCTGAGAGGAATTGTGGCATACCACTTTAAAGACCTTTGGACAAAGAGGACATCGGAAATATAGTGATTGCTTCCACTGAGAGGAGGTTGAGGTTCTTTTGAAGAATGAAGAGGTCCAGGTTGTGAAAAACAGCAACATTTAAAGTTTCTGGATAGCATGGTCTTAAAGTGGTATTTTATGACCTCTATCTTATCCTCCTAAGTCACCTGTTTTCAAAGCTGAGCTTCTCAGCCTGCTCAGTATTCATTGGAACAGAGGTAATTACATATTCCTGTTTGTCCTTCAAATTGCCTTTTTTGAACCCTTTTCCAGCTCCACTGTATTTCCTTTGTGATGAGGGGGCCAGAATTGCACATAACATGTTCGATGTGTACCATGGATTTATATAGCAATGTAAAGATTTTTTTTTCTGCTTTATTTCCTATTCCTTCATTAAATGTTCCTAAAATTTTGTTTTCTTTTTGGCTGCTATCAAGTATTAAGCCAGTGGTTTTTATGGAACTTTCATATTTTTGCTTCCAAGACATTGCTCTTGAGTAGTAACATTCACCTAGGAGCCCATTCTACACCTGCAGTTAGGACTGGTTTTTTTCTCATACACATAACTTCATATTTGCCTGTAGTAAGTTTAATCTGATATTTTATTGCTCAATTTTTCAGTCTTGTAAGGTTCTGCATTTACTCAGAGTTTAAATTTGTCCCAAGTATTTCAATACCTTCTGCAGACTTTTTCACTTGATTGTTCACCCATTTTTCAGGTCGTTTATCAGTTTATTGAGAAGCACAGTGCCTAGCAGAGATTACTGTGAAACTCTGCTTGTGATCTCCATTTGTCTTCATTCGTTCTCCATTCCACTGACCATTTATTGCTACTGTTTCTAGCCTATTGCTCAATTATTTGTCCATTCAAGGACCTTCCTCCTTATCCCATGGCCATTTAGATTCCTTTAGCTTTTGACATTGGGTCTTGTCAAAAGCGTTTTGTGATCTGTTTGGAAAACTCCAATACTGTGGCTTTTCAAAAGCAGTGGAGGCTCTTCCTCTAAAAAACGGTACTTTTTCAGGTATTGCCTCATTCTGCTACAGTTTCTACCAATTTTCCTGGTATAAACATCAGGTGGAAAGGTCCCCAAGAACCTTTCTTTAAGAACTGGTATCCTGAGAACCAAAGAAGCTTCAGATGAAAGATCATGCACACCTCAATCGGCTATTTGGCTATTTCACCCTTGGCTTCTCACAGATTGCCTGAGTGTATAAAACCTAGACCTTGTGGTCTATCAGTTTGTTTCACAGTCTCTCCTACTATGCCATTGATTTCAGACAGATCCTTTGCTAAATCCTCCAGTAGAATTTCCACTTGCCCTGATTTGCCACAATAATTTCCAGTTTCTAGCTGAACGCTTGCCTTGTAAATTCTATGTTTTCCTTCACTTGGGATTAGAAAGAGAAACAGCAGGTATCAAAGAGCATGTTGTGTCATTGCAGTGTCTTAAATCCTGATTTATAGATGTAATCAGGAACTTAAACATTCATGGTGGGATTTCCGCAGTTAATCATTGGTGGTCTGGCTTTGCTACCATCAAAGCCTTGGGGATAGACTTTTTAATGGTCCTTAAATCAGTCACATTAAAAATTTTAATCATGATTCACATTAATGTTCAGGCTTAATATTGGCATTACTATGCGAGGCTCTTTGGTCCGTATCCTGCAGGAGTTCAGGCACCATTGTAGTCCCTTTCAGATATACCTTCTAAGAGTCTACACACATCAAACAAGAAAGCCAGCAGTACTAAATGAAATTTTTTTCCCTTCTTGTCCAATTTTTCAGATTTTTAGGTGTAACAGTAGGATAACTGTAAAGGAATAGTAGGATAATTGTAGAGGAGGTATTATTTAAATGTGTTCATGGGGAATGATATGAAGAGAAAAACCTAAGCTGGCTCTCTTAGAATTCAGTTCTTTGAAAGTTTTTTGAAATTGTTGTATTTCTTAAATCATGTAGGAAATCAGCAACAGAATCAGTGTAGCATGGATAGTGCTAATGTGATATTAAATTCAAGTTGCTCTATATGTAGTTACTGACATGATGTATTTCAGTTTTTTGGTGTAGTGACACAGTTTGTCATTGCAGTAGGTACAGTAGATTGCATTTTCAAGGAAAGATGTAATGAGCCTTACAACTTGGCAGAGAGTTCCTGAGACTATTGAAATGGAAAGAAATGGAAATATAACTTGGCTGTGTGAAAAATTAATTTTGACTGTATCTATTTAAGAAAACTCACCATCAATGAGCTCATTAAATCTGATGTTAAAATTTACATCATTAGATTTCAAAGTCAGCAAGTGGACATAATTATTTAATGATGAGTTTCTCTGGGCTTTTTGGGCCATTTTGGAGAATGAAATGAATTGTTTACTTGACAGACAGGTGGCTGTATAGTGCTTATGGCTGATTTTAACAATATGTGACAGTAAGAAAAATTAGAGCTCATTAACATTCACTCAACCCAGTGTCTGCACCACTGATCAGTGCTTGGACTACTGTATGGCTTAAAATGCTTAATGCATCTTTGTTTGACAGGAACCAACTGCTGTTGGAGGGGAACGTGGATGATCTGATAGCTGGCAGAGTGAATATGGCCTGCACTTATAAACAAGGAAAATGTGAATAATTGGGGGGCAGAATGAGTGAGGGAAGTCTTTCAAGGCTTGTGGTGATTGATGAACTATATTATGGTTGACACACACATTCTATGTTTTGCATAAAAGCGTTAGCATCTGATTGAGCGGAAAACCAGGGGAAAGTGAGATTGCCTATGTGATTAGTGGAAGGTAATCAGCCATCTGTTAGGCATAATGAACTTACTAAAGATGAAGATAGAAAGCATATGTGTGCATGTGCTTACACAGGATCTCTCACCTTTTATACAAGTAACCATGAAAATATAGAACTGTATATGAAGAACTAACACAAGGCAAAAAAATACTCTAAATTAATCTATTTTTTTTCTATCACCAGAAAGAGTACAATCTTGTAGCTGTGTTGTGTAGCTCATAAATGTGTCCTTTCAGCAGTCTGAAACAGTAGCTTCAAAAATGACAGAAACAAATAATTTGAGGTGTATTTTTTTTAACTAATGACATCATAACTCTCTTACTCTGATTGTGATGATGAAAATAAGGCTATGCCCTGAAAATATTGAGAGATGAAGTTTTTATTGATCAGGACATTTGAAAATGTATTTTCAGCTGGTCACCTGCAAATTTAAAATCACCTAGTTTATATAGCTGTTCCAAGTACAGAAAGGATTCGGTTTACAAGAAAGCTAGAGTATGGTGTAGCATTGCTTGCCCATCTAAAACTGTCATTGATGCTGTCAGGATTTTGTGTTGTAGAAAACAAGACTAAGCTTAGCTTTTCATGTTTATGAAGAACTTTAGTGGTGATAGAGGTCCTGCTTAGAAGGAAATAAATCACTTTTTTACCTCTTTTCAAAAATCATTTTTGCATAGTAGTGTATAAAGAGCAACTCTAAAAAAATATATTCAGTTTTAATATGTGTTCTAACACTTATTATAATGTTTTACAATTCAATATCTACACACCTTACAAAATCTGGAAAAACAAAATGCTCCAGAAATATAAAAAAATTCTAAGGCCAGCATTTAAAATCAGTCACTTAAAATATCAAACACCACAATATATGACCCCAAAGTATTGTTTCACTTGATCATCCATTCGTACCATTTTTTAAGCAAATGTTTTAATCCACTAGATGACAGCTTGGTATATGGAATATTGTTCTTAAATATACATTTTCAAATTTCAAATTAAAATTGGTTTTGCTGAAATTTATCATATGTCACTGATGGTACATTATGCAAATACTGGAACTGCTGAAGAAGGACTTGCATGCCCTATCTTGCTGTTTCCACCTTCCATGTTTCAGTATAAAAGTAATATCCTAAGTACTGGAGGAGAAAGGGTACAGCCAGAAGACAATAAATGCAAATGTCTATATGAGAATGGGGTGGAGTGCAGCTAATTTAGTCATCTTCAGTAGTTGGTGTCTTAGCAAAATGTTATGAATGCAGTCCTTTGCAAGGCTGCTGACTTAGAAATATGGAAGTCTGACTTGCACATGGTCAGTAATCCAAAAAGCAGAACCTATTTCTGATCAAAAGTATTTTGGCCAGTTTTGTAACTCCTAAACTGCTTGAAGTAGATATGCCTGTGAGGTTTGCTGTTGCTGCTGGGGCTCGTTTGCTATTTAGTATTTCAACATTAGAACTTTGTAAAAACACCTCTGTGGCAGGGATTTTCCTATTTTCCTTTCGTATCCAATGCCTGAGGGTGACTGAAGCTTGCCCTCAGCGCCTTGCCAGTGCATTTCGTAGGTCAGTGCAGGCGTGACAGGGGAATTATGTTGCTTTGCCACAGTTGCGGAGGAGCTGGGGGGGAGGGATGGCGGGGTGGAGCTTAAGGTTTCTCCAGCGATTTTAGGAGCTCTCATGTGAACGTGCCGCTTCAGTGCCAGTTTTTTCAGAGAGTGCTGGAGAACCTTTCAGTTTGCCTTTCTTCCAGCCTAGTTGGATGATGATGCCTTTTTAATCTGCCAAGAAACAATTTAATGAATCTGCGTCCTAGTGTTTGGATTCAGTCATTTCTAGCTGCAACAGTTTCTCCTTTCAAACATTTGTGAGCTTTTTAAAGCTTTCCCAGACCTTGCTAATTAGTATCCACAGTGTGTTTTATTACCTCTGTAGGATTTTTTTTTTTTAAGAATGTGAAAAGAATGATCTATTTTAAAGTTTCTCCACATTATTCTTACTTGAAGTGTTGCAACTTGTTGTGATCTGGCAGAAAGAAAAGGATTCAAAGGACTTTAAGAGCAACTAGGATTAAAGAGGCATTAGCTGTAATGCTGGAGAGCCAGTATACAGAGTGAAGCACATCGTAACAAAAAACAGGTCAGCAGGTTCCTAATGGTTACTAATTGCAAACTAAGTGTATCAAAGCTAGAGCTATGCTCTGCATGCAGCACGGACTAGCCTTTGTTTGCTTCTGCAGGAGCATGTTTTAATTTCTGTTTGCTAATTGCTTTAATGTCCTTACTAGAACCGAGTCGTGTTGAAAAACTCCTACCGAGTGCCAGTTTTTTTTGTGGAAAAACTACTAAGCAAGTGCTACACTTCCTGTGTTTCTGTATCACTTTTTGATTCAGGACCAACTATTTTGCTGGTAGGCATGTTTAATTTGTTAACTATAAACATGCAGAAATAAGCACCACACATGCTTTGCCAAAATTTCATTTTCAGGAGGAAATAATGTAAAGAATATGCTTAAAGTATTAAGATTGTTTTGGCTGTTAGAACAATTGATTTATATGCTTTAAGACTGCGGCTATGATCAGCAACGTCCAAGACAAAAATGTTTTCAAATAGAGTGATTTGTCTAATAATGTATTTTGAGTATTTATGGCAACACAGGCAGTGAAAAGAGATGGACCTGAAAAATACTTATCATCCCGAAATGTTAATTTCATACAGTCTTGCTGCAGAGCTTTTCATTGACACTGTTTAAATCTGCAGTCTTCAGAAATCAAACTAAAAGAGCTGGAAATTGTACAGCAGGCACTGAGAATGATTGGAATCTTCTTTCATTCCCTTTCTTGATTGCAGTGACAGAAAATTTTGTTCCTAAGTGCCAAATTAATATTCACTGGCTTAATATCAGTTCTAAATATTGGTTTGTGTGGGTGATAGATGTGCAAAAGATAGTTTACTAAGTAGTGGCAGGACAGGAAATAAAATCAAATTAACAATAAATGTAATTTTGTTGTCCTTCCTGGCTATGATAAGTATACTGGTGTTTGGATACATCTTTGGTACTCTCACTGCCTGCAGGAGTAATCTTTGGGTGCTGAGACTCCACTTGAAATATTTAGGAATATAACTTAGTAGTCACAGTGTAGTTGATTTAATAGTGAAAGGCACTGGTTTCTTTTCTGCAGTCTTACAGCTATTATGCTAAAAGTTAAAATGCAGTCTTTATAGAAAAGAGAGTCTAACTATAAAAACTTGGAATGTTGCCCAAATTAATAGCTGCATAACTGAGTTATTTGCAGTCTTAGTACTATGGAAAAGGAATACAAGCAGAAGTTATTAAAATGTAGTTGAAGTATTTCTAATATGCACTGGTTAAAAAAAAGAAAAAAACAGCTTTAAAAGGTCCTAATCTTCCTAATTCTCTTAATGTAGACTTATTGAATATAGCTTAGGGTTGGAAAGTATTGAAGAAGCAAGTAAGTGCTGGTATAAGGTTTAGGGAAGTTGTATGTCAAAGGCAGGCATGTGTCAAATTTGGGTCACTCCAAAATTAGGTAAAAAATACATCTCCTACTGAATGAAAGTTTTCATAATGCTTTAGGTACTTAGCTCCAAACCAGGTGCATGCTGTAAAGTGGAGTATTTTTTTGTTCTTGGGCATAGGGTTTATGGCAGTCTTCTGTATTACATTCAGCTAGAGAAAGAGCTACAAAGTAAAACATTTTATCTATTTACTTTTCCCAGTGAACCTGGTAAGTGTATATTGATGAAACAGCTTTTGGGCTTTAATAAAGCCGAGCTTGTAAAATGGTGTTTTAATTTTAGGTACATATTTTGACATTTGGAATTCTTATCTCTGTTTTGGTAGAGTTGCTGCTTATTGCAACAGTTCTTAATCTAAACAAAATTACAAGAATTTAAACTTCAGACCTAAAAGCTGCCTACAATAAATCAACAAAGTGTCCTCAATAGTTGCTTCAAATTTGCCTTCAAAATTTTTTTTGTACATGATCAATAGTTAAATGGACAGTTTGGAAATTTGAATAAAACTTGAGATATTTTGTGTTTAGTCATAAATTTCAGGCCAAGCAATATGTTTTCATATGTGTTAGTTCACAAATACTAGTCCTATATTAACTTGTGGAGTTCAGTAAAGTTCTGCTAGTTTTGTCAATGCTCAGTTTATTTATGTTGCAGTTGTAGCAAATCAGCACATATTTTTAATCAATGAAAACTGTCATTTCCAAGGTGATTGTCTGCAATGAGAGAAAAACAGTATTTGTTATTTTTCTCAAACAAAGAAGTTGTTCAAATCAACAAAGCTAATTTGAAAAATTCTATTTATTCTTGAACATCTAGTGTGAATTTTCAGGATGAAAAATTTATTTAGAAGTACAATACCTCTCAGACATTGCCATTTACTCCTTGTCTTGTGAAAGTTTTTGCTGTAAAATTTGGTCTCATAACAGCAATCTCTTTTCTTTCTATCTTTGCAGCTATTTTGGAAAGAACTATGGTTTAGAGTTTCCCATGTTAGCCATGGATGTAGCACTTTCTCCCATGAGAACACAAGAACTGGATCCCATGCCATCTGATGCATCTCCCATGCTCATAAACATGACTCCTACAGTGGAACAAGATGGGGAAGAGGATGTCATGAAGGAGCTTGATTCTGGCCAGCAGTATGAAAAGCCACCTCCTCTACACACTGGGGCAGATTGGAAGATTGTTCTCCACTTGCCAGAGATTGAGACCTGGCTTCGGATGACGTCTGAAAGAGTCAGGGATCTGACCTACTCTGTCCAGCAGGACTCGGATAGCAAGCATGTGGATGTCCATCTAGTACAGCTGAAGGTAGGATGAATTTTATACTGCAGACTTTTCAGTGAAGGTCATTTGCTCAACTCTGCTACTAGTAAAGTAAAAAAAAAAAAAAAAAAAGGCTTTTCATAACTGCCATAGCATGTCTGACAGCCTGTGTTAAGAAGTGAATTAAATACTTTTCAGGGAGCTAATAGGTACCATATCATTCTCAGATTTTTTTGCAAAATTATTTACTCATCACTTAATTCAATGGTCACAACCATATTAATGAACATGTTCACATTTGAAGAGCAGCTAACACACTAACAGTAACCTGACCAGAGATCTCAGAAGTGCCCAGAAATATTTCCACAGATTTGAATGGACTTCAGTACCTAAAACTCCCAAATTTGTGTCCCAATAAGCATGGCCGCTCATTTGAAAACTAAGCAAGTTTCAGAAGCAGTAGGGTAGAAAGGTGGTCTAATATCTGGCCTTTCAGTCATGTAAAGCTTACACTGGAGATTGAGCTCAGGTGGAACTACATACAGAATGGTAAATGTGTAGATTTTTTTTCAGAACTGAGTCTTGGTAAGAAATATGAATTGGTAAGATTCAAGCAGTCACAGCCAGTAGATCAACCTTTTTTTTTTTCCCCAGCAACAAAACGCATTAGCAAGACTGGACTTTGTCCCCCCAAAATCTACATTTTGTGTAAACTAAAAGAGCACCAATCTCCTTTCCCCCAACCTGTCAAGTGAACACAAGTATCTTTAAACAATTATCTCTGTCTTGTTCCCAGATTTAAATTTCGGTGTTGAATCTTGAAAGATATTAAGGAAATTCAAGGTGAAATTCAAATAAATAGTGTCTGGGACTCTATGTGTACTTTCATTTGCATGGCTTGGTTTGCTGCAGCAGATGAAGCATGCTTTTGAAGGCAGCAAACAATCTCCAAAAATAGCAGGCACTTATCTCTTCAGACTGAGCTGTCTTCAGAGTTGCATTCTGAGACCTGTTTATGTGAACATAGTCTTCCTTCATACTCAGTGTGATGGTATTTTATTTGTATTTATTTTAGGCCTGGAGCTGTAGGCTCTCTTAAAATACAACTCTGTGTAGTAGTGCTAACCATAGAGCAATTGTACTGTAATCAAATAGAGACCTGATCATGAGTTTTTTATGGTCCCACTGTTTTTCTGAAAAAATTGGGGTAGACATTGCCAGCTTCTGATGACATAAAGGACTACGTCCACAATGTGCAGTAGGTTTTTAGCAAGTATGCCTAAAAAGTATTTCTGCAGGCAGACATACCAAATCTTCCTGGATTCGGTGCCTGTTTTGATCTGGAATTGCTTGTGGCCATATTAGTGCAGCGCTGAGCTGAATCTAAAGGGCTGTGGAGCTTGTGGATGGTATTTGCACACAGCTTTGGCCTGTCTCAGAGCACAAGCAGAATTAATTTGTGCCTGCTTATGAAATGAGAATATTCTGTACATATAACTCACCCTCATACGTCCACTACAATTTTTCTTTCCAAATGGAAATCAGTGAATGAAGAGCATTCCTCATGGTTTTCTCCTTTTTAGAATTTATTTGTGAAGTTGCAAGAGTCAATGGTATTTCTTAACATACTTTCCTAAGGTTTTTTTCCATGTAAGTAATTGCTGTAGCACCTGGGGAATGTTTGGGACTAGGAAGAAATCTGGTTTAATGCAACTGTAGATAAGGACAAAAGAATAACATGAAGGAATCTCAATTATCTGCAAGTATCTGGCTCATCAGCCTGGAGGGGCCTGTCATTGAGGCTGTCAAATATTCTGTGTACAGACCCTGGCCTCACAGGGAAGTGCTCTTTTCCTGTGTGTTTATACACCTGTGTATCTGTGTCTGTACATGATAATGACTTGTGTATGAAGATATTTTTAAAATATTTGATATATTTTTAATTTTCTCACAAAGTAATGTAAAAAGAAAAAGCTTTCAAAAACTTCTGAAGTAGTAGTAAAAAAATGCAGCAGTCTTAAACATATTAGGAATACAGAGCTTCTGTAACCTGCTTACCTTTTAGCCTGTATACAGAAAAAAAAGAAATAAGACTGTAAAAGCAAGTGTTGTGGCTTTTATTCAGACTTTTGATATATTTTAAGTTGTTTACCCTTGTATTGTCTTGCATTATATAACTTAATGAAAACTGGCTAAGCAAAAAACCCAAACCATAACCTCATATAGATCCTCTTTTTTTTATTTCTTCTGTGCTCTGTTAATTCTCCTTGAGGGGCTCCTTCCAACTGATCTGGGTCCTTCTGAAATTGTTGTGCCCAGGCTGGACACAGGGCTCAATGTGAAGCTTCACCATTACTGAGTAGACTGGAAAAAGTATTTCACATGTCTTTCAAACAATACATACCAGTTTAGTTAATTTTCTTTTTTCACAACAGCAGGAGATGTTTGATTCACATTCAGCTTGTGATTTACTGTAACTCCCAAAATACTCTGCTCACTATGGGTTTTTCACCTCTCTCTCTTATCCATTTTATCTGTGAAATTTTACATGTAGGATTTTACTTGTGTCCATTTCTTTTTTTTTTTTTTTTTTTTTTTTTTTTTTTTTTTTTTTTTTTTTTTGGTCTTCCATTTCTCAGGTGTGTCTGTGACTTTTTCAGTTCCAAATCTGTCTTCTGGTATGTTTGAAGTATGTGAAGTATCTCCTACAAGCACACATATTGTTGTCATCTGCAAATTTAAGAAGCCTTCTCTCTACTCTTTTGTCCAAATCATCAAGACAATAATGAATTATAAAGACTCAGGATAAAAGTCTGTAACATAATAGAATATTATGGTTCTGAATAGAACTTTTGAACTGCAAATGTAGGAGTAAGGCAAACAATTTTTCATTTTCTCATAGTTTGTTTTCCTCAGCCAAGAGAGTTCCAATTCCATTTTCATGCAGCTTTCTATTAATTTTGGATGCTTAAAGTTGATTTCCTCCTTCTGCCTGTCAGTTGGCTTGTGGTGACAGGGCTGGTTTGAGGATCTAGGCCATAGCAGACTTTTTATGTTATTCCTTGGAAAAATTGCTCGGCAAACAGGTCATCTTTTTCTCTTGTGAATATTCGCTCTGTATCCCTGTTGCAGATCTGTCTGTGCTTCTGCTCTTTCTGTAATCAAGACCATTGTTTCTTTTTCGTGGCTTGTTCCCTGGTGATTTTGGTGTTTGCTGCCAGTCTCTTTTCATGCTACAAGACTCAGGGCTTTACTAGCCACTACTGATTCATTGAAAATACTTGTTTCTCTCACTTTTGCAATGCCCTTTCTCAGAACTAGCTATGCAGCATGAGTGGGAGGCTTGTCTTACGTAGTCCCTTGGGAAATTTCCTGGAAAGCTCAGCTTCACATGAGTGCTTCAGTAAGCTAGATGCATGAATCATAACTCTCCAGGGTCTGGAATGCCTTATATTAGTCATTTATCTGGTCATCACTCTTAAGCTGTACTAAGATGCATTTACGTCTCTCTAACACATTCACTGTAGCTGTTACCAATTGCAAATATTTGTAAAAGAGATGAAAAAAATTATGGTTTTACTACAAGCAAATCTAAAAGTGCTTTCTGTCCTTGTATTGTGTTAACCTGCTGAGATGCTTTTGTGATCCATTTAGCTTTTTTATTCTGAATAAAATATGCTTGCTTTTACAGCAATTTCTTTCTTGGAATCCTCCTGAGGTCTAACTTGGATTCAAGTCCCATTCTTCTGCTTTACTTTACGTCCCTTAACCCTCTCAGGAAAGGATCTAGTGTTTCAACGCATTGATTACTGCTTTCTATCTTTTGGCAAAAACTGTCATTTTGGGTGATCTAATATAATCTTCTGTATTTGAGATGTCTGTTAGCTTCTAATTGTGGAGTAAAGCACTCCACCCCTGCTTTGTGACTTAAATGTCTGAACCATATATTACGTATTTACATAAAACCAAACACATTTTATGCTATGATAGTGTCTTTAGATCTTTGTGGACCACTGATCTTTTCTCTCTTTCCAAGTAGAGACACTTTAGTCATCTTTTTCCCGAATACCTGGGTCAGCCTCAAACATCTCTTGACTGGATTTTTCTTCTTTCCTCCTGACTCCTAAAACAAAATTTTAATGAACTTTGGGTAGAGATCAAATATCATGTAACCATTATCCTTTTGCTATCTCTGTTTCCACTTTTTTGTGGGCCAAAGAATTTTTAGTTGCTTTTCTCCTTGTACTTAAATCCTGGATAAGAGAAGAGTGTAAGTAATTATCAGAGAAAGATATTAAAGGGTCTTAGTTTCTAATATATCTGCAGTTAGATACAAGTTATTTCTTTTCTCATTCCATTACAAGCATTTTGAAAAAATGTAAAACCAGGGTACTGTAGGTGTCTTTCCCTCTCATCCCCTCCTCTTGAATTCAGTAGGGTTTTATTGAATAAAGAGTATTAAATATTGCTGGTTTTATTGAATAAATACTGAAGAGTGGACCAAATTACTTTTCTGAGCACTTTTCAACTTTTCTTTTCCTATATCAGTTCCTTTCAAGAGCAAAAATCAGTTTGGTTTTTTTTTTTTCAGATGTTAAAATAAGTCACTTTGGAACTCAGAATGTTTGTCATAATCTGTAAAAGGACTTATTCAATGCTAGCAGCACTGCTGAAGTACCTCATCTACCGCATGTCTTTCTGTAACATTAGAAACAGGGCTTTTCTTTCTTCTCACCTTTGGTTTGATGACTCTCAATGGCTTTATTACTCTGAGGCTTGTGACAACAAACCTTGCTGCTGCAGTTGTACAGCTTTTCAGCTGCGCTATCTAAACCACCTTTAAGTGCACAGATGAAGTTTTCTAGAGTCTGAATCTCTAGACTGTAGAGACAACTGTGTATTATAAGAGAACTTGGAGAAGCATTAAGCCTCCTCGTGTTACCATAACGTAATTGATATTTTACAAATGATCACAGAAGATGTTATTGGCGGTCTTTACAGAAGGTTGTATAGGTGAAGTTCCTAGTGGAAATACTGTTTGGACTGCTTTCTCTTGACACAAGAGATAACCATTATACTCAACTGGTGAAAAGAAAACCTTAATTGGAGAGGTTGACTGCAACTTTGTTCAGCTGTTTTGCTTGCTGGCAAGATATGATGCTGATCCTTCAAGTGAAAGGTTGCTATGCAGATTTATGAGAGTTGTTATTGAAAAGGAGGTGAAGGGAAATAATGACTCAAATTCACAGAGATGTTTCTCAGAAGACTTCTGGGTGTGCTTAACAGTTATGTTTCATGAAACAAATTTCTCTGACAAATAGTTTTATACCTTCCACGTGTGAGTGTTAATATGAGTGCCTATAAAAGTAGACATTTGACTATAAACTGTGACCTGTAGCTCAATGGAGACAACTTAAACACATACTATTTTATTTAGGTCTGAGGATCAACAAGTTGTTGCACATCAATTTGTGGAACTGTTGTTATTTGCAGAGAGTCTCAGGTCTAGAAAATAGGTTGAGAACCAGTAATATGGTAATTTTTTGATTTTGGCACTATTAACAATCCTGTACCAAGAAGTCACCTTAAGTTGCATATGAAATAAAATTAGTGTAAACATCATTGAAATGCAATTCAGATAACAAAACCAAACATTTAAGGGTTGTCTGTGCAATATGGTATCGCCACCCTGAAATATGATTTTCAGTTTTTGAGAACTATTTTAGATTGTCTATAGCTAGAGGACAGAATGTGCACCCCAAAACCTCCTAAAATGAAAGTGGACTATAACCACAGGGAAAATGTAACTTCTTTCACACTGAACTAGTTAACATGTCCTAAATGTGTAGGACTGCATCTCAAAGGGACTCTCTTAAACTAATGATATTTGACAAATTTCAGTCTCCTTAATCCTGTTAAAGCTGTAAACTTGTCTGAGAAAATTAAGCTGAAAAGTTTAAAGTTTGAAGGAGCTTGAATGTTTCAGTTGAATGCTGAGGGGGATGGAAAATATTCTCCATGCTATCAACAAACATAAGTAAAACCAAAATTACTGAAGAATTTTTTAAAGAGCATTTTCTTGACAAAGTTGAGGTTTTGGTCTCCAATGCAGATTTGAAGCAATTAAAAAATGATTCAGAATCTTCAAACTCCTTGTTAACTTTAAATATAAAAAAGAAAATGCTAACTGCAACTGTATTGCAGACTCACAGTTCTGAGTATCAGGATTTCTTTACCGCAAATTTGGTAAGAAAACTTTAGTTCCTGGTTCTTTATGTAACATATGGGATATTTTTGTGTTAGATTATTTCAAGGAAAATAGATACAAAATAACTTTGCTCTTATGTCCGTTCCCCCCCCCCCCAATCCAACCCAAAATCTCATCTGATGACAGGTCATGTTTGTGAAGCACTTAAACACCAAACAAATAGTAATTTCTCTATAATAATATCATGTATTACACTGCTTTTTATGCATAGTAATTCCAAAGATTTGACAGTCTTTTTAGATTACAATCTAAGCAACTGCAGACTGCAGATGCGACTTGTTCTTTTTTTTTTTCTTTTCTTTTTTCTTTTTTTTTTTTTAAGCCAAGAGGCTTTATACAAATTCAACATAGGCAGAAATATGCTACCTGCCTGGCTGCAAATAAAAATGAAGTTTGCTTATGGAAGTATGGTGAAAGACTAGATAATAAATACATTTATCTATATGGAACATTGCCAGAGAAATAGATTTATATAAACATGTAAAATATGTTTATATTACACTGGTATTGGTGAAATGCTTTTTTTTTTTTTTTTTGAGGGAAGGGTTAGGGTGAAGAGCACATTCTAGCTAAGCCTCTAGTCAAACACTAAATTTATTGTGCACTTATCCCAACAACCTCAGTGGGGCAACTGTATATGCCTTAATTTGCCTAGCATTTAACCAATGGGTAATAGGATTTATTTGGATAAAAACAGATTTGCTGTGGATATTTTTTTTAAACTGTTCGTAGGATCTACCATATTACTTACATTCAAGTTATTTTTCAGACCAAATATATTATGCACTCCAAAAATGTCAGGCATTCATAAGGAACTCTACAGGAGGAGATGATATATAATAATATATATTTATAATGCTATAATGATAGCTTGATACATCTATATATTGGCAGAACATATCTGCTATATGTATAGTTCTGTGCTTTGTAAACACAAGATTTCATACACAATTTAAAGGAAGTAATTGGTTGGTTAAGAGGTTGTATTCTTATTTGGTTTGCCTCTGAAGAGCTTGGTGGAATCACAGCATTCAGTAGGGCAGTTGAGTGTAAATGCTGGTAGATACAGATTAACCCTTCTGAGGCTGGGTTTTGCAGGGGCTACCCTTTACTTACAGTCCAGGCTTGAACATCAAACATCTGGGTTTATTAGCTTTTCTTATTTTCTGAGTAGTTGAATGTACCTATATTTTTTTTACTTTTTAAGTTTTCCTCTGTGCCCTGAGCATATTTCCCTGTTTTGGAAAAAAGCCAGAATGGCAAACATGGCGTACCAGAAATAAATCCATGTTTCTCAAACTCTATCTGGTCAAGCAATCACATTGTTTAGAAGCCTTCCAACTTGTATGTCATTTCTACAGTCTTGCTGATATTGATGTTTTTAAGGAAAAAGATATGACTTGCTAACCACACCTTAACATGCTTTACTACAATAACACCACGCTTATAAAAGTCACCTTTGTTTTGTAGCTTTTAGGCTAAATTCTCTTCTGCCTGAGGGGAGCAAACCCACTTTTTTTTTCACATCCCTCAAAAATTGTCCTAATCCCTTGGCTACACATTATCAAACATAAACAGAGACTAATGCTCTATTCTACACAGAGTGCAATCCTGGAGGTGTTAGGCAAAATGTGTGCTCACCTACCAGGTCAGTGCCTTCAAGGATGAAAATGATGATCAAGTGAATGTCAAGTTTCTAGGTACTTAGGTTTAGAAATTAGGTGCAAAGTTGCCCAGACTTGCCAGGACTGTTGGTAGTGTGAGCTCAGAAATGCGAAATTTTAGGCAGCTGGAAACTTTTAATGGAATGAGCAACAGAGGTATACCTGTGGTATTTAGATATCTATGAGCTAAATGGCAACTGAGCAAGATGATTCAGGACTGCATTGTTGCCTACCTTCTGTCCTAATGTTTATTCTGCTCTGACCACTAAAGTCTGTTAAGAATGCATTCTTGAAGGCCCAATCTTAAGTTCCTAATGGAAACCCCCCCCCCAACTGTTCCGATTGCTTATAACATTTCTCAGTAAATACATGAATGCATTAGATTACTGCTAGTTATATATTATTGTCAGTGCTGAAAGAGTTTTTGGTGTTACAAATATTTTATACTAATTGAGTATCTGTTAAGCCTATGTAGGCTTTTACATGTTTTTAACTTTGAGTACCTGAGTATTGCTAGTGACTGTATTGGTTTATTAATATTCAGACAATCTGTTTTTCAACAGTAACCTTAGAAAAAACAATAAACACCAATATTTGTAACCTAATTTTAAATTATGATCTAGTGTAGTTGTAGATAATACTGCAATTTTGAAATTAAATTTTATATCTTTAATGTTTAGTTAATGCACATCGAGAATTATTTTTTTTTAAAGCATATAATGGTAGGTTAAGAGAACACTTTTAAAAATTTAGGTGGATTTAAACTGTGCCATTCAGCCTAATAGGAAAAAAAAACAACTTTCCCCCTCTCCTGCTGGTATTGTTCAGTCTGTGCAAATACAATGAAGTAAAACTGATTTTCTTTCTCTGTAAGTATTTAGTAAACAAGTAAACAAGCCCATATTTATGCAAGCCCACTGTCCTCTAATTGTCTGCTAGGGTGCCATAGGAGACATAGTATGAACACAGAAAGAGCATACATACTTTACTGGAGATTCAGTTGCCTTTGAAAGCAAGCTGGTTGTTATTTGAGGGATCATATTAAGATGGCTGCTGGTTAGAATATAATAAGAGGATGAAAGAATTGGGAGCTAATAAAAAGAAGAAAAAAAGGAGAAACAAGAAGAAAATCCCATCTGTTGTGATATAATTTCTGAGTAGAAAAGTGAGAACTACTTGGTCAGTCTGGCGTTAGTTATCTATGTATCAAGGGAATAAAAGTAGCTAAGAGCTAGAAAGGACTTAACTGCTAACTCCAGTAATAATGGAGGATCTGGCTTGCATAATTTATCAGGATAAATGAATAAATAATAAATGTTACAGACTGTGCTGGACCCTTTTTAAGCTTGGACTTTCTAGAAGAGCAGGGAAAGGATACCAACAAAAATGATTGGAATTACTGCTCTTGTGACAAAGGGACTTTTGAATATTCCTTGGAATGGTAGAAGACACCAGCACTGGATATCCCTTCTGGGCTTGGGCAAAAGAGATTTTAAAAAAGAAAAAAAAAAAAAGAAAAAAAGAAGGCATAGGTTACCTAATGACTCATTTGGGGTCCATATGCATGGCCTTTGGAAAGGAATTGTGAACAATGTGTGGAGCTTCTAAGCCCTCCCCTGAATGCAAGGGTACAGATTGAACAGCTCTTTAAATCAGCTTGAGTTTCTTCAAAGCAAACCAGTAAGGATACACTGAGCAAAAGTACTGCAACCTGTGACATTCCCTCCAAGGGAGTGCTCTTGTTGCAAAGGTAGAGATGCATTCATTAGTCTGAGCAATGTATTTGGACATAGAAGGGCGATACGTAGTTCACGGTTGTGTAGATATTAAGAGTAGAGTAGCATCTGCAATGCTATGGAGGTCTTAAGGTTGTCCTGAAATAGACATTGGGATGATTCAGCAGTCAGAAGACTCAGGAGAAGAAAGGTGAACATTTGCTTGTGAAAAGGGAATTGGAGCTCTAAGATGAGGAATAAAGTGGGTGTTTTACCATTCTCAGTTTCTTAATCTAGTTCTAAAAATAAAACCTCTGCAAAATCTCACTCATTTGGTTATCTACACTTTTGAAATATATACTTATTCCAGAATTTCTGGTTTAGATCTCAGCAATACATGAATGCATGTAAGTGCGCTCTGACCAAATATAATTATTATTTCTCCCTCTTCTCACTTCACATTGCTACATTAAAATATGCTAATACAGGCTTTAGAAAATGAGCTAATGTACTCCACCAATGGTCTCTGGAGAAATATTAAAGTAAATATCAAATTCCAGCACAGATGTTACCTATTACAGTCTTCTCTAGTCTGTATCCTAATCTGACTCAAACACAAATGTTTGCTGGATATAAAGATGTAATGATGTAAATAATTTTCAGTATGATGAAAAAATTTTGTATGTTAAGTCATCATGCAAATTAATTAACCAAAACATTTGCTGAGGGAATGTATTTTGTTGTTTAGTATACATATATGTGATGATAATAACACCTAGTGATGTCCAGATTTGCTGGAAAAAACTAAATAAATACTATTTCAATGGTATGAGTAAAATTTAGTAACGTCAACTTTTAAAATTAAAGGTCATTGACACTATATCATTATTTTTATTTGAAAGTAAGGATGCCAATAGGAATTTTTATTAAGGTAGCTGTGACTTGGTTGAAAGAATTTATTTTATAAATATATATGTATGCATGTAAATACATATCTATGTGTATGTGTGCATAAACAAAAGCATACACACAAAAAGCAGTGCCACATAAATCCTCCTAGTGATTTTTTTCTTGAGGATTTGTTTGAGTCTATATGTAGTTTAGAAGGTAGGATATTATCATGTTTTATAAGTCATCTAGTTCTGATCCGCATTGTGAACTTTATGTTTACAGATGTTTTCTTGCTTTGCATATTTCAGTAGGCTTTGTGGACATATTTCTTATTAGTCATACTGGCAGGGTTTGGTGCTTTTTCAATTTATAATTCCATGTCACATAATAGATATCTAAAAACTATAATATGGCATAAGGGAGCAGTCAAAGAACAGGCACAGAAAATTGCACAAAATGTAAGGAATTTTTTAGTTTGCTTCATTATTATTAAAATTGCCTGATGGGCTTTTATTATGAGAGAGCTGACAGAAGAAATTTCAGGTTATAGAATCATTGCTGTCTGAATGCCTGAAATGCAACATGAATATTTCAATAACATAACACACTTGCATTTTAGTAAGAACAAGTTCCACAAATTTGTGGTTTTTAAATATCCTTGGATATTTGCCTCTCGAATTATATGAATTCTTCCTCAGAATGAAATCCATTTCTGTACAGTTAACCGTTAAACAGCCATCTGTGAATTGACGTGATTCCTTTGTAAATCAATTAAAATCTCACAACTAACAAGCAAGTAAGTACAGAAAAAAGGTGTTGTATATTTTCCTGTGCAGAATGCAATGACATGTCTGTGTAGCTATGTTTATATATTTAATTAAAAATGTTGCCCTATTCATAGTACCCATCCTGTGACTGAGGTGTGAGAGATGTCTTCTGGAGGATTGAGACGAAGTTCATGTGGTCTTGCCCAAGCCTCATCTGTTGTCCTGGGCCAGTCTGGGTACCATGCTGGAGCCTGAGCTTTTCTTAAGGATTGCTCTGGAGCTTGGCCTCATTGTTTGCATCTAACAAATATAGCTGGGTGGCAAGTCTGGGCAGGACCCTAGGTTCAGACTAATGTCTGACTGACGTTGTAGGTGTGGTGATGTCACCTTCTTCAGAAGAGGTATAAATAGACAATAGATATTTTTTTTCTTGGATTGTTTTATGCTTCCTTGAGTTGTGTGTAAAGAAGCATTAGCAGTATTACATACATACATCCAAAAGATTTGATCTGAAGATTTTAACGTGTTCCATGTAACTGTCTCTAGCGACATTGTGCAGAACCAGAGACAGATCAATAAGCTTTCTTTTTGAGCAGTAGCTGAACCATTTACAATGGACTGTGCAGAAACAGGGAGGAAAAGGAGAATGAATACCTACCAGTTCCATCTGTTAAAGCTTTATAAATGCTCTCTCCTCTTTCTCCCTTTAAACAATTCCCTGGAGGAAGATAATAGCTTTTGTGGAGTCAGTTATGATTCTAGTCCTTGCATTTCCAAAGATGGAGCACTTCTTTTTTTGGAAGTGTTTCCATTTCTTTTTGGAAAACACATGTAATATAGAAGGCATAAAGCAGCACTGCATTAGCAATCATAGCACTCCAAAATTCTGACAGACCTTTCATAAGTTTTCACAAAATATAAAATCTACTGAATCTAGTAATACATTGCAATTTCCCTTTCCCATTGAGCAGTGTACTCGCTTTTCATAGTGTGTATTAGCTGAGAAAACACATCTCGTATTTCAGTGGACTCTACTGCTTTTGCTCTCCTCAGCTGGCCCTGCAACTGTACCTGCCCTTACCTGTGGCTACACACTTCAAAAGGGACTTAATACAAGTTACAATATAGAGTCTTATCTTTTGGTGTGCCATTCATCTCTTTGCATTCTGATGAGTACCTTTGCTTTTGATCACAAATTATGCAGACATTCAAAAAACGAGAAAGCAAGTAACATTTCTGCAGAATAGATTTAATCATAATTTATCTGGTAGTGTATAGGGAATAGATGATTTTATATGTGCATTTCCAATGCGATTGTGATCTGACATTCTGAAATATGCTCTTTTTAATAAGTGACACATATATATAGGGGCATATATGTGTATGTATCATGTTCGTAATACCATAAAAGAAATTCAATGCCACTACTACTTCTGTATTTGTATACCCACTTATTCCTCACACATTTCTGTTTTTTCTCCAAGATTCTTTTGAATTATCTGCCCTAAAATACTTGAGCTACTATACTACAATTCACTGTATTACATCATTTAATTGGTATGTGTGTGTAAGATCTCTCTGTTTGTGCTTCACCTCATTCTTCAAAGTTATTGAGGGCTACTCTATGTTTATATGTCTATTTAGTACACTGACAGAATAAAAACTTCTGACATTACAGAATATTGCTAATGTCTTTTGGGAATCAGAAATCGTACTCATAGAGCAAAGTTATACTGTAAATGGTGCAAAGTATCTGTACTCTTGGATACAGTAAAGTATCCAAACAATCCCCAGAATAATAGAAAGAAATTGAATTTTTAAAGCTATTAAGCTGTGTGGGATGAGTGAAATGGTTTATATACCACTCAATCAGCTTGTATGAAAGGTATGGCTGGAATTTGTCACTACATCCCAGCACTGTCCAGCAGCTAGAAGACAAAATCATCAAATGGAAATCTGCAAAATTGTTAGTCAACTGTGCTCTAAAAATCATAGAGCTGAAATACTAAACTGAGTATTCTTATTTGCTCTTCAGCAGTTATTTTGAGGCTATATTTTTAAGAAGCAAACAAGGCTAGAAAACTTTTAATTAAATCCAGGATTTTTGAGGTATAAATTAATTTCACAATCTGGACATTTAAGAATATTATCAGGTATCCTGACATTCATTATAAAATAAAGGGAAGAGGGATATTTCCAAGGGCAGTATGGTAGGATTTGTATAGATGTGGTACCATTTAAGCTATCCTATGTTTTCTTTGCTGAGGTCATCTGGACTTCTTTCATACAGCATTTATAGGGACTTCCTGAAAGTTCAGATGCCTGGTTTAACTGTGAAGACAGGGCAGTTTGTTACGCATTTGTTTGTCCATTATCAGGTGCAGGATCCCTTCTTTACCTATTTTTCACATGGGGTGAGCATCTTAACTTGAAATGGATAATTTTGATACATTGGATTAAAATAGCAAATGTTAGTGCATTACCTGTAAACGTGTGTAACCTCATATGGATTCTTGCATATGACAAACACAAATATAATCTTGTCTTCAAAGAGGAGTGTAAGTATCCACATTTACGAATCTAGGCCAGCAGTTCAGTACGAGGGATTAAAGCAGAGGTAAATAGGAAAAGTATACAGGGAAAGGGAGCCAGTCTCTTTTCTCCATAGGAACAGTGCATCTCTCGTTATGAATAGCATTTTTTTTCTTTCAAAGAAACACAAAATACTGACAGTATTGACAACATCAGGTAGAATAAGTAAGGAATGCTGAAAACATGGGGTTTTTTTACCACATTACAATTTATATCCTTTTGATTTTCAGCTGAGATCTGCAAGAACAGCTTTCCTGACCCAAACCTGTTCCAGATTCTTTTTTGATCCTAATTATGAATGAAATAGTTATAGTATCTCTCAATGTCTACCCCAGTTTTCTCTTTTTTTTTTTTTTTTTTTTTAATGCTAAGGAATAAATAAATACAACATCAAACTAAATGTTTGAGTGGCATAGATTTCATAGTGATCTCCACTGCAATTTAAGCCACTGTTCTCAGTTTTGTAGTTATGGTATTTGGGATTGATTTGTGAATTTTGTGCTAGTTCCTAATTTTTAGCTGGATTTTCTTTGCTACTGTGTTGTCTTATATAGGAGATCTGAAAAAGATAGTAAATCAGAATGACAGGGCCACACCTGTAAGTTGTTATAGAGGTTGCTGGAAAACTTATCAAGGAAAAACTCATGTTATACAGGTATCTCACAGACTGCTGAAAAAGACATTTCCCTCTATTCAAAAGAATACATGTGTTGGTGTGGACCAGCTCAGTTTTATTTTGTTAGGTTGCAAATCAGTTTCTAGCTATTTGTTGCTAGCTTTATTTTCCAGCCTCTCTCCTCTGTTTTCTTTTCCTTTCTGCTCGTTTCAGGTTCTCTTTCTCACAATTTCTGTCTTTCAAAGCTTCCATCTGATTCTTGTCCTTTTTCATTTTCTTCTTCCCATTTGTCCTTCACCAAAGCATATTGCCGAGTCATCTGCTACCATGCTGAATTGCTACCTCAAAAAGCTGTTCTTTCTTTCTTAACCTGGACCAATGCCACGTTGTGTGGAGAGGGCAGGAGCCTGCCAGAGCACATGTTTAAGAAATACTTACTGCATTAGAAATGAGGGAGGGAAGTAGAGGACAATGCCATTCTCTACACATGGGCCTTATTTCATTCTAGTGCCTTTTTTTTTTCAGTCTGGCTTTGTATAATTTCTATGACAATAGAAGAGTAAAAAGAAGGTTCAGTTTAAAATCTTTAATACCTTTTCTAGTATGCTCAAAACAATGAATGCATAGGTTCTTAGGGTGTAGGACTTGCTTCTGCTTCAAAGAGTTTCTAGTATGGTTGTGGTATGTTCCTGCAGCAAATTAGCTAGTCAGTGGTTGACTGTGTGTGTTGACACATGGTCCTGCGTTACTAGAATCTGATCTTGCTGACTTTAATGGAGGTTTTATACATAGTCTTGCATGTTGCCTTATTAAAGACCAAGATTCAGTTGTTACAATTGAATGGATCCTGGTTTTGTTGCCTTGCTGTTTGAATAATCTGGCCTTGAATAAGAAATACAGCTATTAGCATTTATAGAAAGGTGGCAACTTAAATTTGGTAGTGAAAAATGGCAATTGAGAAAGAACTATAAATTAGATATCTACAAGAATTTCCAAGAATTTTCCATTAAACTGCAGTTATTAAATGCTTCAAGTCTTCTTTGAAGGCCTCACTTCATCAAACTATTCCAGGCAAGCGGACTTTAGTCTTTTGCAGAACCAGCTGCAATTGGGAAATTACCCAGTGCATAGAAGCCTACTTTACGAGGGCCAAAATGAACAAAAATTAAAAAAGCTACACAAAGTCAAAACGTCTGCATTTAGTAATAGACAGAAAGCCAGAGAACTAATGTACATTTAGGACATAGTTTTGCAAACGTGCATGGCAGCAACTTTATGTTCCTGGGAAAGACTTGAACTGTATGGAAGCACTCAAATGTGGAGTTAAATAACATGTTTGAGTTACTTTTTAGCATGTAAATAACATGTTTATAATGTTGTCCCTTCTTGAGTTATTTTTATAAAGGATTAAAATGTCTTTATTGCATTGTACCCCTGTTAGAGAAATTACTTTCACAAGGTACACGTTTTGTGTAGTATCACGAAGTATTGTAGGAAAATCTTTGTAATTTATCTTCTTGGTTCACTCTATAAGAAGATAAAGGACATAAATTATAAGTTTCAAGAATATTGGCTTTGTGTGTAATTAATTGCTTTTATTATGTACATTAATTCTCTTTTAGTTCGATTTTTCTATTCATAAAGCATTTGTGAGAAAACCATACTAAATATAGTGTCCTAGAAAGCTAGAATTTCTGTAAAAAAAAAAAAAGGAAGGAAAAGAAAAAAAAGCCCAACATGAAAACCCAGAGCCTCTTTGCAATAGTCTTCAGTAAGAATGTTTAGTAACTTCCCTATTAAATGAGACACTTGGGGTCCGGTTTGCTTTCCAGCAGGCAGATCTCGGTTGCGGTTGTGCTGCAGCACCACCTAGTGCTGCCCGGAGCTGAAGGAATCCGAGCAGCTGCCGTTGCTGCTGAGGGGAAAAAAACAAAAAAGGGAGGAAAAAAAAAAAGTTTGTTATCATATGCACAGAGCTTTGGAGCATCAATTGTAATTTGTAAGGTTTTTTAATGTTTATCTGAAAAAAATCGTTACTAATGTGTCAAATTTAACATAATAAGATTTACTAAATAAAATGCTTGATCTTGCATTGGTAAAGCTGATATAGAGCCCTTAGAGAAACATGTACATTTATGTATATACTTACATTTATAAATATTTATACTGGTACTCCCTTGAAACGTTCAATTTCTACAGTGCTTTATATGAGAAAAATAGCAGCTTGGCAATCCTGCTAATGGGAGACAGTGTTTAACTTAAGGGTGCCCCTGAAGATGGAGATGCTTATAATCCCAGAAGTTTCTCCTTGGATACAAAATTACAGCTTCTCCAGGTCTGCATGGGTCACAGGATAAATTAATATTTGTTGGTTTTACCCACCATTTTAAAGTTGTTTATACAGTGCAAGTTAGCATGATCACACCCACTGTATACTTGATATAATGCAGACCAGACACACACAATGTGACTTGTACTGAAGTCCAAAATAAACTGGTAGCAAAATCAGGAATAAGAACAAGTTATTTCAGTTCCACCAATCCATGAGACCACTGCTGTTATCATCCACTCACCCTCTCGGGCAGTTCCAAGGCAAGCTCTCTCTCTCTATAATAGCCCGGTTCTTTTACCATTTTGTTTACACTTCACAATTTATTTTAATAAAAATGAGCTTTTATATTTTGCAGTAAGCATTATTACAGAACAAGTTTTCTGGAAGAGGTGCAGACGTTAATCTTAAAGCATCCTGGAAATGTAATATATCCAGCATGATAAAATTTTAGCATGAGAAATGCCCTTATGCATTAAGTAGACTAAATGGATTTTGTTTAAATTCCTTTGACAAGTTAATGACCATCTAAATATCTAACATGTAAATATGTTTCTAATTAGAAACACAATAAACTCCTTTTATCCGAAGGTACTCATGTTTTTCTTCACTGAAAAAACAAAACCAAACCAGTGAAAAAGATGTAAGATAGGCTGAACTTTAAGCTCAGAAAAAGGCTGATTATATGAGCTGGCATGTATCCTCAAAAGCATCTGTGCTCTGTCTTAAAAATCTCTGTGGGTGCTTTCCCTTTTTTTTTTTTTTCCTTCTATGAAGCCCTATAAGAATTATTCACACATAACACATACAGCTGTGCACATCAAACCCTAGTAAGAAGCAATGTGAAATATGCAACAAAATACTGCACTGATTTTGTGTGTGGGATGAATAAGGGGCTGACAGTCCACTGAAGCAGTGATAAGACCAAGATTTTTGAATGCTGCGTTTCCCCTTAGCTCTGTTTTCTTTCTGTGGCCTTGGAACAATATGTGCATTCATTTAACTATGGAATAAAACTGTGTGGTCTTTTGCAGAGTTTCATTTTGCTGCAACTCAGATGGACTGAAAGAACAGCTGAATAACTTCATATTGAAAACTTAAAGGTCATGAATATTGGATGTAACAGCTGTTTCCATTAAAAAAAATTGAATGATGTAATCCCATTGCCTAGAAATGTCTGGAATGTGACAATCAGTCACTTGGAATAGGAGAAGGAAAACCAGTTTTAACCAGCCTTTCATTTCCTAGGAAAGACCGTGTTTAGAGTTTTGCATGATTAAATCCTTCAGGGCAAAAGCTAAAACTGTCATTTGTCTAGCTATTTATTCTCTATGAAATATTAGAAATGCAGTTTAGAAAAAGAATTCCTCTGCAGTAGCCTTACTCAGCTTTTGGTTTTTCAGGAGGATGATGAAATGTTATAACAGACAAGTCTGGCTCTACTTAGAGGCTTTCAATTACAATATATATCTCTGATTATGTCAACTCATACTTTGTAATGGTAACGCATTGAGGATTTTTTTAACAAGATACTAAGCTTGATCAGTGTGAGTGAAATCTGCAGCTTTATCTGTTTTTGGTGTACTTGTTTGCTAGAATACATAGGAAGCCAACACTTGTGCACTCCAAGCAGTCCCGTTTAATTCCTTATTTTCTGAAAAAAGAGTTTGAAAATGTAGGGAGGAACAGATTAAACCTTCAGTCTCTGCTGTGTGCAAATGGAAGATATGCTGTGACAAAGGGATACATAATGGGTATGCAGTGAAAAAAAATATTCTCAGCGATTCCCAGTTTAAATGCCAATACTGAAAATGCCAAAGGCGTTATTCATTGATGTTTTCTTTATCAAAAGGAGAGGTTAATATCTATACTACTTCTCTGTGCCTCGCATAGGTGCATTTCTTCACATAGCTTTTCTGAAGACATTAAATAAATCTAAATACAGGCAGTGGCACCAGCACTTGGGACAGCTTTGCTGTTAAACTTCATTTTTTTAAATTAAATTACGGTGATACACAGACTGCAAAAACGGTCGTGTTAGAATTCATCTGTTTTGCTTTTGATCTATTTGTTGATTCTAACGAATGTGTTTTCCTTTTCTATTTATAGTGACTTAGGGCAGTGTTTAGGGAAAATTTTAGGGCAGATTATGAAAATATCAGTTAGTTGAAACTTCAGTTTGAACATTCCCACTCTTGTATTTGGACTGGTTATACTACCTGTAGGAGAATAAACCCATCCTATTCTGTTATCTTCAAACCCCCAAACTGAATTTTACCTGAAAAGTTGCAGAACAACGTAATATCATGCATCCCACACTTGTCCTGATACCCTTCTTGAATTATTGTGCGTAAGTTTTTGATGTACTCCATGCATAGCTATGCTTGTGTGAATTAGTAAATAGCAAAGAGAAAAGAGATTGGAATTGTAGTCACTTGCATCCCACTTGAGAACCACAGAAACATAATAGGCTAGAAACCAGGGTTTTTTTAATCAGGTACATTGAGTCACTTATACAAACTGGATATCATGGAGAGAAAGCCTATTCTGCTTTGAGAAACCTTTCCAGCCAAATTGTACACAAATTTCTTTGCAAATTTTTCATTTAAATTAATAGATTTTTTTTTTCCAGTGAAGATTTATTTAACTGGAAAACTTGAAACTAGCTTAACTAGTGTTATCCAGCTCTGTTTGTCAAGCTCATAGAAGATCAGGCTGGTTGCAGATGAGGGCTGCATTCTTAGTCTATTATATAAAAAATGGGAGTTTGTAATATCAATTAAGTAGGCTGTTTGGTTGGTAAAGATAGCACAAGGGAAAAAACATAGGAATTAAACCACAAACAATATACCATTGAAAAGAGTTACAGTGATGTTATAAGTTTGAAATGAGAAGCCTTTCATATCTTATTTCTGATATTTTTTTACTAAAACCCCCCAAACCCTCGTTATTAAAAAATAAAAAAAACCCACCCATTAATTCTATTTAGAGTGTATAAGTCAAGCCACAAGTGATGAAGCTGATCACTGGTGTCACTTCACTGAATGTTTGCATTTTACCTAACCCTTCTAAAAGTATTTGCATTTCAAGGCAAACATATGACTCACTTATTAATTCTACCCCAAGTTGTTTTCCTGACTGCCTTCTTTCTTTCACATCTCCAGAATAATTTGCCGGAAATGTGCTCTGTTGTGCAGAGCTACTAGCAATAAAGATCTTTCAGAACATTTATGTTGAAACCATCCAGCTCTGCTGAATTATCCTCCTACTATGTAGTGCTTGTTTATTAAAAAGTCAGCTCATATATTCTTCTGCTTCTATTTCTTTCACCATGGATTTATCGATGATCTTTAAAGCTTTTCTGATTAAGATGGTAGTCCATTTCCAATTCCTCAGTAGAGTACATGCCTTTCTCACCCAACTTGACTCATCTATAGCTCCCTCCTGGAACAGGGAGTGCAATCAGCAAGCAAAACACCAGCTAGTAATGCAAACAACATGCTGAGATGTGTTTCTTGCAGTTACCTGGTATTCAACAGGAAATGGATTTCCTGCTATTAGGCAGGTATGAATCAAGTTTCAAAGAGAGAACTGAGCCACTGATCCTCAGTTATACTTTCTCAGCATTTTACAAGTTAAGCACCAAAACAGAGGGAGCCCTTGCAGATTCATAGCATCTCAAGGTATCATGTCACTGCTGCATATAAATTAAATAAAGGGTTTAATTAACCTTGGGAAATCTACTTCATATTGTAAAAAGAATATAAACCTACTGTAGCCTATGTATCTACCTATTTAAGTACTAGCACTTGATGAAAACTCTTATTTTTTCCTATGAAAGATATAAAATTGCTGAAGCAGAATTATTTGAAACTGGAACTGAAATAATTTGCAACTGAAATAATTAGAAATAATTTTGAGCTATGATTTTTTAAAAATTTGGCTAGAGAGCTTCATATAACACTGTTTTGAACAACTTGAGTAAAACCAGGTAATGCAGTGTAGGATATAACCTTTGAGCACAGAGCAAGCAACTGTGGCCAAACCTGGAATGCTGCTTCAGTCAAATTTTTCTCCCCTCTACTCTGAAGTCAGTAGTTCTAATCTGCTTTTTTACTAAGCACTGAAACCAAACATTTGCCTTACTAGTATTTTTCCTGCCATTTTGGAATCAAATATTTACCCTATTTTTAAAAAATTTCTACAGAAGTCAACCTATTTCTATGTTCAGGAATTGATCTAAAGTGGAAAGCACATCTATTTAAATAGAGATTTTGTGATTCCCAGGTTTTAAAAAAGAGGATGTCCGAGGGAGGAAAAATCTTTTTTATTAACTTCCTTAGAGTTTTTGATAGCTGAGGCTATCCTGCATTACAAGCCAATGTATTCCTGATGTCTTCAAATAGTTAGGTTATGATATTTCGTAACAAATCTTCTCTTATAAAGGTATTCTTCTGAAAAAAAGGTAGTTGTGTATCCATGACAGTAATGTTTCTGTCCTTACACTCAGAGTTCAGAAGTGTGTATGTGTTGAGGTACTATTTGTGGTGACTACAGTATCCTTCTGAGTGTTGAACATCTGGAAGGTATATAAATGGTGTAGCTCTTGATCTTCTGATATATTTGAAGACTCTGCCTGGTGCCTATATCGTATTTTAAATTCTTCTGTTTGGGATACCTCTAACAGTCAGAGTGTTGCCAATTGTTTTGAAAGTCATCTCAAATTTGCATGTAACTCAAGATACATTTGACATTTTTAAATGAGGACAAAATGAGTTTGTGTTTTCACCATTGCTTTCTCAATATTCTTAATTCTCAAAAGTACATTTTGTCTCAGGTAAATTTTGCTACAAAATCAAGGGAGCAGTTTCATTGTGATTAGTGATGTGTAGAAGTTACTAAAAGATTTGCAGAAGCAATAACTTTTCTTGGTGGGGATTTTTGGTTGGTTTTGTTTTGTTCTCTCCCATCCCACCCTGCCCCTTTACTCTCTCTTAAAAAAAAAAAAAATCTCTCTCTATTAATAGTTTATCTGATTGCGGAGCTTTCAGAAAATCTTGTCTTGTGTGTGCACACACACAAGCTGGCTGACCGTTATAGCTCTAATCTGGGGCAGTCAGAGGAGCTGTTTGTCGTGGTTCCATCTGTGAGGTTAGATTTGCCACTATTGGAAGTATGAGGATGGGTGGGAACAAGAAAGCTGATCCACGAACAAAAAAAAAAAAGAAAGAGAGGGGGAGGCATGAGACTGAACAACGAATGAGGGTGTGGAGGTATGACTGAGCCTTTTGACATGACTTTGAAATAGTTAGACAGCCAGAGAATTCAGAAGGAATCCAGGGCAAAAGAGGGTTACCAAAGGCCTGTACAGAAGAGGGAGCCCTTTTCAAGATAACCAAGGAGAAACTAAAGGATATTGTTATAGAGTCCAGCTGTAATAAGTTCAACTCTGTAAGTGATTTTCTCCTCCCATTCAGAATGTAATAGATAATTATTATGAACGTGAACATTACAAAAGTAACAGTCGCTGTTTTGTAAGTGATGAATCACTCCACTGGGGAAGTCATAACTTCCTATTAATACATTTGTTCCAAGCATATGATCTACCAAGTCCTAAAATAAATTCTAAGCTTCCTAATATTAACCCAGTAAATATTTCCATTCCATTCGAAGCTTAAAAATGAAAATCAAAGCAAATTGGGGGTCAGATATTTACTTTTATGCTGTGAATTAGAGGGTCTCTCCTCTCTGAGATCAGCTTTACAGGGTTACCAAGTGACCGATATTATACTAGATTCCTTCCTGTCATAATGCCATAAACATTCTGTTGGGACTTAGGTCAGGGCTTAAAATAACCTTGCTAATTGCAAGTCTACAAGTGTTGGCTGAAGTTTCAGTTAGCCGCCATACAGCAGATCTGAATGCTGAGAAATCACTACTGTAGCTCAGAACGCGCAAGGGAAGAGCAGACAGGCCTAAACTTGATCTGCACAATAACACAGGTAGAGGCAACAGACTATTTGCTATATTTCATGCAAAACAAAAGCTGTTGGCTCTGCACTGAAGATGGATTGGGTTACAGATCATCTATGGCTTACTTGTGTGTCTTTTAAACAGACACTTATTTTCTGAATTGCTGGTTGCATGTAACTCCTTTAGCTGAGGAAAGGAAATGGGACAGTCTTTTTTTTTGCAAAGCTGATACCCGAAAACTCTCCTTCCAGTATAAATGAGGTAAGACACCATTAAAGTGAAATATTTTACAAACCACTAGAAATGTTTGAAGCAATAAATTATCAGTGCTTTCAAATTTTTTTATCAATAAAAGCAAATACTTTTTTTTTAATCAGATGGTTTTCAACTTCTTTAGAATTATTGCATGACCTAAATGTGTTTAGTTTGAAATAATACATTGCATTTCCTGTGCACTGTAAATCTAACTTGCAAAATTGAAAGATCTTTTTCCCTGTGGATGTAGATTTCTGAATATTGAGGAAAAGCTTGTTCAGTTTCTTTCACTCCCTATTCTATGTAATGTAAAGTTTCTACAACCACAGTCTTAGGCTTAAGCAATTTAAATCTTTCTGAAGGTAAAAAAGATGTTTGTCATGTGTAAAGCTCTTAGTCCCATGTTTCGATAGGGAGATTATAGCTTTTTTTGTGTCTATTGAGGTGAAACTTAATGCTCAATCTTTTCTATTCCCTGAGACATTACTGAGCTAACTTTTTATAGGGGACAGTATAATTAGAAATAGACACTGTAAGACTATAATTACATTACTTTGGCTAAAACTTTGACCTATATTGTGAAGACATGTGTTTAGTAAAGGCTCAGGAAACCAACAGGCTGAAAATAATGTAAGTAATAGAAAACATGGAACTTCATCATTATATCTAGATTTTACTATCTTTATCAGAAACTTAATAAATTCTGCAGCTCTTCATAGTGAGACTGAATGTTACATGAACACTCTGATATTTATCACAGTTGCATTAGTTTAGGAGACCACTTTAAAAATATTCTGAGAGCTGTACCCTTTCCAAAAGCCCTTTGTTTTATTTTTGTTCTCAGCTCACAAAGTTGTGTGTGTGCCATGTCCTGAGGAATATGCTCAGACTGCTCAAAAGTGTCTGTTCTCTCTGCAAAATTATTCATTCTTTTGAAATTGTATCTACAGGAAAAGTTCAGGAATTTTTGGTTAGCCAAGACTGTTTTCTTCAAAGATTTGCATTGGATTAAGACGATAAAGCCTTTTGACTTCCCTGAAGCGAAAGTTGGCACTGGATGGAAAACTGTTGACTGACGTATAGTTTGTACAAGGTGCCAGAAGAATGGGAAATCAGCCATAGATTATGGCAGCAGTTACATCTGCTGTTTGGGTAGGAATTTCTCATTGACTTTTAAAAGGTTTTTACTTTTGCTGTTCAGCTGCCCATGCATCATTGGCCAATTGCTCTTATTTAGACTTTGCTGGCTAAGCAAGTTAGGACCTTCATCTCTCTAATGGCAGTCGTTGCTGTATTCTTCTCCCAAGTGCTATTCGTGAAAGTTTCATTTAAAGCTCAGAAGCACCAAGGAGTGGGAAATTCTGCTACAGTTATACAAGCTTAGCACTAGACTAAGCGTTGTAGGTGCTTATTACATAAATATTATTGCTTCATTTCTTATCCTTTTCTGAATGCTGTTTCAGATACTGAAATGTATCAGTAAATTAGGAGTCTGAATTCTCTCTGCTCTATATAAGAAGAACTAGAAAGATCTTTTTGCTCTTCCATGGGTATGTCTATATTACTGTTTTAGTTTGGGTTGAGAGTGTGATTTTGAAGTGAATCAGCTGTTTATCCCCATTCAGCACTCTTGGGTTCATGCTGCAGAGCAGTCTCCCTGTGTGAAAACTGCTTGCTATTGCTCACAGTCTTTGCCAATCAGGGGTTTCTTTTTTTTATTTGTTTTCTCAATCCCTCTGTCTCTATTTACGTTTCACTTGTTGTCACATCTGTAGTGACATTTTCTTCTGCATTTCATCTGAGTTGATAGTTTCTTCTGCAAGTAGGTTTTGCATTTAATGTGCATGTGATTGCCTTGAATGAGCTAGAGATAAACTTAGCTGGTATAGTATTTGCTTTTCCCATATCTATTGCCTGTACTGATAAGCGAAGGAACTTTCTCAGAAATTAATGTTTTTGCTGGTTTACTTTGTTTTTGCAGTGTGCTCACCTCAGAGACAAAATCAGAAAAAATAAATTCAAGTTCGGTTTTGATTATTACCTGAATTTTATTTTAAGGCTGCAAAACAGAGTTTTCATAATCTATTTTCTATAAATTCAACTTGAAAATATGTTCAGGAGAGATTTTTGTATTATTTTGATACTCCTAATCCCATTTGAAATTCTAAAAGACATAGTGAAATATAAACAGTAATGGTAGATTTTAGAAATTCTTCACACTAAGCTTCAGAAGAAGGTATGGCTAATGTTTTGGGAAAGGGTCATTACAATGAGCAATTTTGTCATCCTTCATGGTCATGCTTCAGTCTCAGAGTGAGAGACTGCTCTATTTGTTATGAACTATGGCCTCTTCCAGCCCTTTATTAAGAGAGCTAAACAGACAGTATGGGTTTTAGGACGTCTTCTTGCTGGAAGTTAATTTATAGTAATGGGTAAGGGGAGTCATAATGTTCTACTTAACATATTAGTGTTTGGTTAATGTATTTTTGGAGGGCAGGGTATTGAATTATAGGCAGTGCTAGAATTTTAAGAGAATGGATGTAGAGGGGATATATATTAGATTTGACAGACTTGCTGTTATCAATACTGTTTCAACAATTTCTCAGCTGACCAAGTTTCCTGTTGGCTCAGTGTGACTCAGTTTCTCACAAAACTCTTGATGAAGTGCTGAAAAAGTCTCCGCAAAAAGACCTCAATATTTAAGAGTGTGATAAAAATAAAAAGATTTTTTAAAAATACCAATACTCTTTCCATTTTACTCAAACTTGCCAGTTATTATGCCAGGATCAGCTGATATCTTACTGTGGCTTGTCAAGAAAGAGGAAACAGTTGCAGTTTTTGCTTTTTCTACAGCTTAATGGTTTTCCTGTTTTGGTGGAAGATAACCTGCATAGAAATATATTGTACAGTTGAAATATGTTGAAAATATAAAAGTTACAGAATCCCCTAAGAATGTAGGCTTTTGGGGTGTATGGGCAGGGGGTGTTTCTTGTTATCAGTTCCGGACTAGAAATCATGGTTTTGTGGTCAGGGCTGCTGCAAGTGTTTTTCTTTCCAAGATTGTCATACAGTAGTGCAGTCAGTCCCTCATTGTCCATGGGTATTTTATATTACCTGTGCAAGAGGTGGAGACTTAGTCCAGCTACCTCTGCTAGGCAGAGTGAGTCAGGCTTTGGCAGGGATGTTAGCTCAAGTGTGACACCATGGGAGTACAGTTACTGTATTTCCAGGGTCACATCCAGTCTAGCAGCAGTACAGCCACTTCATCGCAGAGAAAAGCTTGTGAGCAAAGCTAGGTCTCTGCAAAGCCAGCTCAGCTGTTCCAAGAAGAATATGGAAATATGAACACTTGCAATTTGATGTGCTTCTTACCTTTCTTTCTTCCCTGTCTATACTTCAGCATGCTACAATCCAGGGATCTTATGCCATTTCTTGTGACTCTTTTTATGAGGAAGATGAAAGATTTGACT
This sequence comes from Buteo buteo, assembly GCF_964188355.1. Taxonomy (NCBI): domain Eukaryota; kingdom Metazoa; phylum Chordata; class Aves; order Accipitriformes; family Accipitridae; genus Buteo; species Buteo buteo. The sequence goes on along the minus strand of NC_134176.1, from coordinate 30,364,230 downwards.
TTGTGTAAATGTGGGATTCAATTCGAGGCTAAATTGATGATGACTATTTTTGCAGGAAATAAAAATATTTACAAGTGAATAAAATACACAAATATGCATTTGAAGCTTGAAGCCACTTAGGCTCATTAACTTCCACACGGACAAGTTCAGCTATTGAATTTCAAAGGGTTACTTTACAAGCCCGGGCATGGCAACAGCCTTTCTTTTTCTTACTGTGCCTGCACAGTGGTAAGAGTTACACTCATCATTGAAAGCTACAATCTAGACAAAGAAAATTTATAACTTATCTCTGTATAGCTAGAAAATAAAATGTCATATAAAGAAATGCAATGCTGTTCATAAATAAAACCATTCTTTTCTCTGTCAGCATAAGAAACAATTTATCTCAAGCAAAACCACAGATCATGCTGTCTTGCTTGCTTAAAGATGTGAAAGACACCGACTATGAAGTGCTTTATAAATCAAGGATCTTATTCTAGTTAGCAACGTGTAATAAATATATTTGCCTATATATACATATGTGTATATATAAATGAATAAATATTTAAATAAGCACTGCTCATTTCCTGCTTCTTTCAAGGCACTTCAGTCCTACTGTGTAGTGCACGAGTACTCTCTCAAGCAGCATCAACATCTTAACAGCCATTAAGTCAGTCAGTGCTTTACACTGGAAAAGTTCTCTTGTAAAGCTAAAACCAGCACTATTAGGAGAATTATCCTGCCAGAGCACAAGCTGACTTCTCAGAACTGTCACATTGGAATATGCTATATATGAATATGCTGTTGGAATATGCTCTACAGTCTCATAACATGTTTCTAGATTACAATTACAGTGTATTTGAGTAGTACTGTCTATAATATTATGTCTAGTTTTAAAATTAAATATTTAGTTCTAAATACAGTATGAAAATGCTAACGTCTGGCACTCTCAATCATAAGCATCCAGAACAAGCATCTATTATTAATGACACTGAATTTTAGGTTCCTTAGAGCCAATTTAATTGGAAAGAAGTGCTTCATTGTGTCTATTTGGTATGGCAATTTTTACTAGATTATGTTAGAAGTATTAGAGATTAAAGTACTGCAGATATGGTGTAAAATCTGAGTTTTGATCATTTGCTATTTATACAGTATCCTCTTTACAGCTAAATCAAAAAAATCAAGGATATTATGGTCATGATTTTGTTTGAAAAGAAGATACTGTACACAAACCTTTAAATATACAGCTAAATTAATGAAAAGCCACCTGTAGGATGACAGTGAGATTTGGAAATAATCAGATAGTACAAACTACTAGATAACATAAGTTAATTGTTTTTATATGCAAAGTTTCATGTAAGCGTTTTGATACTTGCCAAAAGCCAATTAGTTTGAATGGTTCAGTTAGCTTTAGATGTCATGCCAATCCCATAATTCCTGGTTTCCAATTTAGTTTCCATTATATTCCTTCTCAGAAAAACCTGCAAAAACCCCTACTGTATTCTTCCTTCTGTGGATGTAAATTAGGGGTTTTTTTAGTTTTGTCTTTATTACATTTAAGGCCAAAGAAAAAGGAACATTCTCTGTGAGCTACATTGTACCTATCACTAATTAGGATCGATTTCTAACATATTGTCTAATTAGGAATCATAATAAGGGGTTTGATTTGCCTGCTAGAAGAGCTCTTTCCATAATTAAAACAAGAAATTCCATATGCCTTTTCAGAAGTGAAATTAGACTAAAAATCTTGTACATTTTAGATGTCTTTAAGATTCAACCTTCTAACTTCTTAAAATTTTTCTAAAAATTGCTCTTTTATTTCTTCATTCACTTAGGACTTTAAGTTCGTAAAATGGCTTTCTACCAATCTTTCAAATTGTTCTTCCTGGATATAGCAAACTTCGCTGTGTGGTTTGTGGTTTTTTGGGTTTTTTTTTTTGTTTTTTTTAAACTAGCACTGATATATGTTCTAATCCTGACTCTTATTCCTGACTCTTATAAGAGATAGTGAGGGATATCCGGTGTGGAACAGGCCTCCTGGTACGCTGGGTAGGTGGTAGCTGTTTCAGACCACTGGAAGTGCCTCCACGTGCTTGGAGTGCTTTGTAATTGTTACTAACTCATTGGAGGATCTACAAGAGCTTTCCAGCTGACTTGAAAATTTGCCGTTATGGAAAGAGGGCAGGAAGGTCATGAACAGCATGCCACATGCAAGATAGTCTATAAGGCTTCTTTTCCGTGTTTCTGAACCAAGCAAAAAAATCCCCATAAGCATTCATGGATTAAATGTTGGCTTTCATTGAACAACACAAAAGGGAGCAACAGTGCTAATAAAGCAAAGTCTGGTAATAAAGAACAAGAGAGTTTGTGTCCTTTTTGCTGTCCTCAACAATGACTGATGGAAAGTAACTTCAAAAACATGTCACAGCAGCTCTTTAAGGCTTAGCTGCACTGATATAAAACAGCCACTTATCTTGAAAACTTCCTATCATGCTATCAATTTTCGTTATAGAAAAGTTGGCACAGATGGTAGTTCTTCATTTCTGACCTGTTCCAGAAAGGAAAGGAGAGCATTGTCACCATATTGAGCATTTGATATGAGAGTAAAGAGTCTCACTATCCTTCATCAAATTATATTATAGCCACTAAGCTTTAGTCAGAGTGAATGAGGTTAACATTTTTGGCTTCAGCAAGTCAAAACATTTTGATTAAAATTTTTCTCTTGTGTTCTGCATCTCTATGCAGATGGGCTGAATTTTTCTCCTGTGTGAACTTGCAGTTCCCTTTATTTATTTATTTTGACGTCTTACATTGCAGTAGTTTGTTGCTGCCTAAAATACATTGTGCTATTTATGTGGGGTTGCACTTTGTTTGATATTTGAAACTTCATTATTTCAAGAATGAAACTTCTTTTCCTCCAAGAAATTTTTCTTTTTCATCTAAACTCTTTAGGAGCAGCTGATCTCCACCGAAGACCCTAATTAAGTCTACTGAGCTTAGTAAGAACAAGAGTCTTTCTGAAGAAGTCTATAAGCTGAAAAATCTTTTAAGAGCAATGCACCTACTTTCTTGTATAAACAATAAAAAGAGATTGGGTCATCAGAAAACAGCACTCAGAGAACAAAGAACCTACAGCCCTGCGAAGACTTAAAGAATTCTTGAAATTTCCTTGTTCCATGTCAAGAATAATTCCAAATCTTCTTCAAACTAAAAATGAGGAAAGAACAAGAGTGGGACATATTCAAAGCTGAGCTGTCAGAGTAATAGTTTGGCTGCATAAAGCTTTGAAAACTCACTGTTTTCAAAAGGATAACCATTTTGCTGGAAAATTACTGAACTATTGATGCATTAGCATTGAATTCTGTTAGTTATTTTATATTGTAGAACAAATTATGAAAGTTCTGATCAAATAATAGGAGTGGTCTTCTTTCTGCTTCTTCACGTAGCTGACGATTTTTTTATCACATTCAATTTTTATATGACTTGCATGAAATTATAGTAGGGGTTTCCTCGTAACCAGTTACCTACTCTCTACAATGAGGTAAAAAACTGCATAGTTGTGGCCAGGCTACCAGGAACTGGTTGTTTTAGCTACAGCATAGTGTATATGTTCACCATGAGTAAAACGTCCTTCTAGTTGCATCCTCAATTTTTATTTGCATGTGGTAATTTGAACTTGTTAGAGATGCCTTTAACTTCCATTTAGTATATATGGCTTACAGAATGCAAGAAAGTACTGAGTGAAGAGAGTAAAAGAATAATAAGCAAAGGTAGTTATCTAGATGGTTGCAAAATATGTCCTACATACTTCCATTATTGCAGAAAAAGTATATAGTTGTGTGAAGAGATCTTATAAGTATTTGAAGGATGTTTTAATAAGTCTTCACTCTTCCACTTCCGTAGATAAGAATATATAATCCATGATGAGTATCCTTAGTATAAAGCTACCTCATCATGTTTTCTCATTTCTTTGTGATCTTAAATGATCAGTGCAAGATAAATATATATATATATCATTATCATAATCCAATGAACAGGCATTTGAAAAATGCTTGTTGTTTTTCAAAACTTGCCTCTACTACCAGTTGCTTGACTAGGTTCTCATATGGATTTGGGTTTTGGTATTTTTCCCATTTTGTCAGAAGTAGCTAGAATCAAAAACTGCTACTGTAGTTCACAGTTCAGTGCCATCTACCTTCTTGCATGAAAAACTGCTCTAGAGTACCTGTGTGACACTGTCTTCCTGGGTGCAGTACAAAACCAGATTCCAGTGAGTACAAATATGACTTTTTCTATCAAGTTTTAAATTTTTTTACACACTATTATTTTAAATTTAGAAAGATAGGCCTTTATAAAAATTAGTATGCTTTAACATGTTTAAAGTAAGATAAATGAAAGGTCGTATGGTTGCTCATTGAAGAAATCTTGTACAGTGATAACTTTCATGGGCAAAGTCTCTGAACATTGTGGGCTTGCCAGACTATGGGGTGTACGAGAATATATTTCTTATTCTGAAGGTTTCAGAGGGTTTTCAGGTCGTAACTTTAGGCACATTACACAGTGGAACCAGTGGAAGTTCAGGAATCTGAAAGCAACACTGAGCTGCAGATGTCACATCATTTCCCACACCAAATTAGTTGCCATATTCAGTTCGTATATGTGGTTTCTTACACAAATGAGATTAGTGCATCAATTTTACTGATGCCAGGAATACCCCAGAAATGGCTAGCCCATTTGTTTACATGATACTCTTACAGTACAGTTCTGAGGTGCTTCATTTTACTGCCATAACTTCTCCTGTGGTTCTCTAGTTCCATCCTACCCCAGACCTTATGGTAGAGTGTTTTTGTGCATCAGCTATCTGAAGCTTCCTGAGTGGACTAAATACTGCCTTGCATTTAAGAATCTGGCCTGTGGTGAATGCTGTGACCAGAAAGTCTTTTTACATTAAAGTACTGATTAAACTTCATAGGGGAAATCAACATTTGAAAGCAGTCTGTCTTCTCTGCAGCCATCCCCTCAGGCAGAAAAGGTACAGCCTGGCCTAGGTTTGTAAGGCACTGCAGCTGGTCCTGGAAGTGAACTGGAATAGCTTCCAGCAGCAACTGTGCTGCTTCTTGACAAAAGGATCCTTTTGCTTCTTCCCAGTATGTTTGATCTTTTGGCCCCAGCAATGGCCCATATGGCAAAACAAATGCAAGTTGCTGGAATCCTGAGACACGAGCTTCACAATTAACATTTCAGGCATTGTTACTTAGCCTGAAGTGCTTAGCGAGTGATATCACATCTTATTCCCTTCTTCCTTTCTTCTTGCTCATTTTTCATGCAGATTGATAGTCAACCAATATACTTGCACAAGAAACATCCAAATAAAACACGTCATGTAAACTACTAATAAATTATTACAGAGCAGCTTCATGTCTGTTACAATCCCAGACAAACTGTTACTATTTTAGCAATTCTGTCAAAGAACTGGTGATTTGATATCTATTTCACATTATTTTGGAGTACAGGGTTATAACAATGTGACTCACTGATTCCTGAGATAACAGAATACAGTAGAAACATGCCTGCTTAGATTTCACCAGACTGGATATTTATTTTCAAAACTTTTTTGAGAATTTTGTAGTAGCAATGTTTGCACAATAGAAAGTGGATCATTCTTTCTTGCAAGCGTGTCAAGACAGCTAGGCTCCTGTAACACCTGAAAATTTCCATTGAAGAAATCTGTTTGAAAGCAGGGCGCTCTCAAAGAAAAAAAAAAAAAAAAGCAAAATATTTTTCTGCAGGGAGAACACTTCTGTCAAATTAACAGCTTTCCCATATTCCAACAAGTTTCTGAGAATTTTAGCAAAAGGTAAAATGGAGATTACTTACTGGAATTTTGCAATGATGAAAATGTAGCTCACTTAGAATAAATTAATCAAAATAAAAACCAAGCTGGGAAAGGGAATAAGGTGCAGAAAAGGATGATGCACCAGAAAAAGTTACTATCAGTAGTATGCGTATTGTCATGAGGGGAGAGGGGAGAAGCTTACTTTGAGGACCAATATATTTCCAAGCTGTCAGTGTCAGCAGAAGGCAGGGTCAGTGATCTTAGAGACCTCCTGGTAGCTGTTTTACTGCTGCACTTTGCATTCTTGACCTGGTAAAATGTATTCATTTCCCCTAGCCACCGAATGCCACAGAGATACCAGCTACAGTACTTTAGCACTTCAACTCACTTTCTCACAACTTGTGATTTGCAGTGAGTCTAGAGCTTTCCGTAGCAGTTGATTTTGCTTAGTCAAACTCTGGATGTTTCATGTATGGTTATTTTCTTTGGCTTAATTGTTTACTTAAAAACAGCTGTGAAAAAAGTGAGTAGCATTTGCTCTTAAGGTTTCACCAATAATCCAAACCAGAAAAGAACAATTTTATCCTTATTATAACACTGTTTACAGGTAGAGATGAAAAACTATTTCTCTTTGAGAAGTCAGAGTGCATTTTAAAGGAAAAATACCTTTCTGAAAGCTGCAAATTTTTGTTTAGCAATAAAAAACATCTCTTTTGTGCTCTTTATATATAAGCATAAAAGGGCAGTGCAGAGAGTGAGTTTAATTCATAATTTTCAAGTACATTTAAAAAAATGAATCTGAAAATTCTTTGGCAGGTATTCAGATTTTTTTCTAAAGAGAAGAATTTGTATGTTCTGATTGGAATCTTTGTCTTCTGATGGATTAAAATGCACTCAAAAGAAAGACGAAGTAGATAGACATTTTCTTAAATCATAGATTTTGTTTTGTATGTACAGCAGTCATAAGACTCAATGACAATCTGTTTTTCTTACTGAGGTTTTACTGCAAAATCAAAGAACAGAAATCTGCAGTATAGCTTCTCTGTCACTGATATTAACTCTAAAGCAACATATTGCAACATTTCATCTTTCAGTAATTTCATGTACATCTTAACAGAATATGTTGAAGAGCAGAGAAAAAAATATTTTTTTAAAGTCAACACCAAAGCTTAGTTTTCATTGACTCTTGAGGGTTTGTTTATGCACTTTGTCTACTGCAGTGTTTGCAGTTCAGGCTATTTTAGTTGACATTGAGGGCTATGAACAGGCTGATGGATTCAGCAGCTGCAAATTGCAGGATCAGCTGTCTGGAAGACTGACTGAAGTGGGCAGTTGGCAGCCAAATGGGTACAACCCCTGTAGCCTAAGAAATTCCACAGTCAGTGCTACAGGATAGCCCATGAGAGGATGACAAAATCTTTACCTTAACACAACTATGAAACTGTGTAAAAATAAAAATGCTTAGTGGATGTGTGAGATTAATGATTACAAGAAGTTGTTTTGTAAATGGTGGTTTCTAAAAATCAGGCTATAATAGCTACTGATGTGAAACTATGTACTAATAAAATGGGGAAGGATTTCCATGCTTATATTTGTAGGCTGTATATTGTTGCTGTTGACCTGGAACTATGCATATTTAGAAATAGATGCCAACAGATAAATGCTGTTTTCTTATTACTTAAAAGTACATGGTTTATTTTATCTACCTGCCACTTCTAGTAAGAGCAACTGGCACTCATGAGAGCATTTAGGTACTACGTTGTGATACTGCTGTTCTTTATTTATAAATACAAAGCATAAAAAGGGCACAAGACAATGTTCTGGTTTTGCTCTATCTAATGCTGAACCACCTACAAGGAGTAAGGAAGAATGAGGACAGTGAGGCCATGTTGTATCAGGTCTTGACATTGAGCCTCAGTAAAATCAGGAACTTACATAACATGACATTTTTGTGCTATGTTTGAACTGCATTAATTGTTACAGAAAATTATTGAATTCACAGCTGTGCTAGATATAATTATTTCATTTTGCTGAATTATATGTAAATCTAGACATCAGGTACAGTAGTAAGAAAATGTTGTACTAGATAATGCCAACTGGATTTGACATTATATTGTTTCCTCTCAATGTACTTGTTTTGTGCCAGGCAAGTGTGAAGAAAAGATGCAAGTAAATAGGCTGCAGCTTTATGAATGCTCTTCTGCTGAAGACTAATCAGCATTAATTTAAATGCCAATTTTTATATGCCAATTTTTATACGCCAATTTATATGCCAAAAGTGATAATTTCTTCGTAATCATGTTCTCTTGATAAAGGGCCTTTACACGCCTAATCTTCTGTCCTTTGTGCAGCCTTCACCTTCCTATCATCATGTGACAGTTAAAAAAACAAAGAAAGGGGATATCAACAGGGCTTAAATTCTTTTTTCCAAATTTTATGTAAGATAGACTTCCTGCAAACCCAGGTCTAATCCATTTTATCTAGGAACCTGGCCTGTGGTGAAATGAAATCCAATTCTTTTGACAATGGCTACAGACTCAGCAGAAACAGAATTCACCCACCAAAATGATGTTACGTGATGAAGGAATGTCAGCTTATGGCTCCTAAGATTTTTTCCAAGAAATACCCAATAGACTGATATCTAACGGTGTGCCATGCATGCGGAGTCTGACATATTGGGGACTGCTGATCAACTACTGGTTATCACACAAGTGGTTCGTGCATGTTCAGTAAGACTGTTGCATTGACACTACCACTCTTTAAGCACACAGTGAATCCAGTCCACTCCTGTCTGTCTTCAGACTTAGAGTGCATGTGCAGGTGGACTGCACAGCATATTGAACTGGACATATTGAACTTGTGCATGCATTGTAGACATTTGCCCGGGACTTATGGACGTTAAATAGCTGGAGCTATTAATAGGGCAGTTAAATCACTTTAAATCTATGCCTGGCCCTGTTGCAAATGAAATCAGACTTCCTGAATGGTTCGGTCAGATATTCATCTAATAGGAAGAGAAGAAAAACCAAACCAAACCAACAGCCCTAAAGATCATGTAATGTCAACATACTTACCAGAAAAGAAAAAATCCTTTCTATTTTCCCATAAAAGTAAAGACAAGGCTACAGTGACAGTTCAATGCTTTTCAGTCAAGTTTCAGTTGTAGTTGGATAAATAAATAATAATAACCTTTTCCAAAACTTGGAAAAGATTTTGCTGAGAGTTTTAGCTTTATTTGTGTATATCTGTAGAATTAGATTAGCACACTAATATGGTAACTAGAGCATCCATTTACTCACCTGGAAGTGTGTGGATATTTGAAGCCCTGAGCACTTGCAGCCCTACATGGGGCCAGGTGAGGCTGTGTTTTGTACTTGCAGATATAGATGCTGGTTGTCACAACAAAGGGACTGAGGATAGAGGGGAGAGCTACTATTCTCTCAAGGCAGTCCCAAAACTCTGCTGCTTGAAACTCCAATGTTTTGTGCTCATCTCTGGCATTTCTGAGAGCTACTCCTGCAGGGGACCTTGATTTAGCTGTCAGTGCTTTATTAAAATGAGTAACTACCAATAGTACTCAACCATAATAGTTTCTCAAGGGCTAATATTGTGCTATCTGTTGTACTAAAATTATCTGTGATTTGTTTGTTACATACATATAATTACATATTCAATAATTTGACTTTACTTTCAGACTGAAGATGTCAAATCTGAACTGATAAAAATTACTGCAATGTATTATTAATTTAGAAAGAATCACCCTTACTGATTTTCTTGTTATTCTACTGCTGTAAAGAACCACAAGAGTATCATCAGAGACCTAAGTTTTCATTGTAATTGTCTGATTGAATTGTTTTGATAGCAAATTTGAAATTAATCAAAATTATCTTGTTTTTTCACATTTTTATTGATTTTATGCATATACTACCCTTTACCTAATAAAGACATCTCTGAAGGTTTGAATTAAAATAATTTCTTTATGTTTTTTTAAAAGATATGTGTTGGATTTAAATAAGCTACTAAGTTACTTCTAAATATGTGCCACAGATGTGGGAAAAAAACCTCTAGGATCCAGTGCTAATTTTTTTTCAGTATCTTAATCACATTTCCTTACTTGTTTATAATATGCTTTTTACACAGTTTTCAGACAGAATTATTAGAAAACGGTGTTGTTCACTCAATAGTATATGCCTAAATAGTCTTTAGTCTTGTGACTTATCCTTTCACAAAGAAAATTAAGACTAGATTGTAAAGATTTCACACTGTATGCAGCACAGTTTAGAAATCTGGAACATTAATTGTTAAATTTAGAGGATACCATCCCATCAAAATCTTAGTTTTATAATCTGGTAACTTACATTTTCTTTTCTGCTTTCTCAACACAACTGTTCACAGCTTCTCTGTGTTCCCACTTTCTCCTTCTCCACCCATCTTGTCTTCGAGTCCAGAATAAGACTATGCAAAAGTTAGCACCCTCTCATCACAGCAATCAGCAAAATCTCAGGAATAGTTTATCCACAATGAGTCTATCCCAGGCTTTTGCCCTACTTGGCTATAGAGGCTAGATTAAAAGGTAAATTCTGTCCAAAAGAATTTTGTTGATGATGGCACTGATCAGATTCTTTGCATTTTAACTGGAGCAGGGAGGGGGAGAAGCAGAGAAGGAGACTGCTTGTGGCAATCTTATCACTTTCATTCCTATTGCTGTCATCTAGGATGTCACTGTACAGTGTTGGTTTTCTGCTTCTGGTTCATACGATCTTGTTGTGCCATCCTTCTTTATTGTATGCTATCTCTGCACTTACTGAGCAGTCCTGCCAAACAGGACAGCTGCTGGTTCAGTTGCTGTAGCATTGCCATAAATAAAAAAAAATAAAAAAAAAAAATAGAGAACCCTGGATGTATTAATTACATTATCTTTCCTCTCTGAAATAATCTATTCTGCATTTAATAAAAAGTAGATTAAAAGTAGGGCTGATCCATGGAAGGACCATGCCTGTAGCTAAATATCTACTTTATTTTTCCATTACAGGATATTTGTGAAGATATATCTGATCATGTTGAACAAATTCATGCTTTACTAGAGACTGAGTTTTCCCTGAAGCTTCTGTCTTACTCTGTCAATGTGATAGTCGATATCCACACCGTACAACTACTCTGGCACCAGCTACGTGTTTCTGTTCTGGTTCTGAGGGAGCGTATTCTCCAGGGACTACAAGACGCCAATGGAAACTACACCAGGCAGACTGATATTCTGCAAGCGTTTTCTGAAGAGACTAAGGAGGTATAGTAACTAAATTAAATTTTGAGAATTTAATCTGTATTTGAAGCACCTCATCCCTGTTGCACATCTAAAATTGCTAGGATGACAATGTTGAGGATGGCTTAGTTGTCTTCTAGATATGTTGCTAATTTTATGTTTTAAGTGTCTTCAGCTGATATGTGTTCTCATTGAACCAAATTAAAGCAAGTACTTTAAGGTCAACTTTCAGAAGCATCATGCTAGTGGCTAGCAATGTTTTCTCCGGATTGAAATATTTTTCCTAAAGGATTGGAAACACTTACAAAGGTACATCTGGTCCAAAGTCCTTGGTCTGTTCGCTTGTGAATTTAAAGTTCATATCCAATTCAAACCTCAATTTTTATGTGCAATGAATTCTTTAATGAAAAACAAAGACATTTCCCTTATTGCATACACAAACATGAAGCTTACACAATGTTTTCCAAAACTTTCCAGACTAATTCAATATTGCTTTATAGCAGAGAGGATGGACTTTAATTTGTTTGAGTGGCAATTCTGCAATATGCCTCTAAACAGTCACACATTTTGTCTGAGAAATGATGCATGAATCATACATTTTTTATTCTAACAGGGTGTCAAATTACCACACATCTAAATTGTTTGTAAATCTGGATTCATTTAACTAAAATGTTTTTTTTCTTTGAATTCATTATTACTAAATTAGCTTAGTTAGAAGGACACTACTGGCCTAATTTTTAAAGCTGAAAGAAGATGCATGTTTTCAACAGTTAGTGTAATTAATGGTTAATAGAAGATACCTTAGTGTGTAGTGGATTCTTCATATGCTGGAAGTCCTAAGTTTAGGATAAAATGCTTTTGTTAGATACATTTACAGAAAGAGACCTCTATATCAATGCAGTGAGATTCTGCAACCTGTGTTACAGAGGATGTCAGAAGTCCCCTAAACACGTCCTGAGTTTCAGATCACTCAAGTTTAAAGAGAATGTGTGTATTTCTCTGGTCTCTCTTGGGTTTTATATTTATCTTTGCACAACAGAGTGGGTGGTTCTGAAATCAATGCTCAGGTATGCCCAGGCCCACCTTCTACTCCCCCTCTTCCTGATGCATACATACCTGGTGCTTCAGTTTCAGTTTCTGCTTTGCTGTTACTGGTTAACCTTCTCTGGCAAGTCTGAAGGAAATCCACACTTGTCTGAATATCCAGAGTGGTGAATTAGGGTGAAGTCATTATTTTATGAGCATTGTGATTTCAAGACATAAGGAAGGGGCAGATTCAGATACTAAGAAACAGGAAATGTCCCATCTGGATCTGATTAAAACTGCTATAAAAAACATCCCTCCAATACAGGGGAGGACTCACTGGGGAAGGATATATTACTTTTCAGTGGGGAAAAAACATGTTGCCAGGTAGGCTTATGTGGTAATAAACCCCCCAAATATCCTGACATGATTCTTTTTTTCCACCCCAACTAAAACATAAATAGTATTTGATAAAATTAATGGCTAGCAATAGCAGGGACACAATATTAATATTAAGTTTCTGCTCTAATGCCTGAATTGGTTCCCAGAAATTGCTCTGCAGTTTTTAACCTTCAGGTATTTATTCAAGCTTTTCATCAGGTATAATGGTAGTGACTTTATTTGATGAAAATAAATAAATAAATAAAATGTAGACTCTTATCTAGGGTTTTTTTGGTGTTTCCCCCATATCCTTTCCTAGACAGGACTACATTGTGGGACTAGTAAGTGCTTCATGATACAAGTATTATCTATTAGGGATTTTCATGCATATGTGAACAGTGAGACTGTTTGAGCAAACCTAGAAAACTTTGCCCATACAGATAACCGTTCCTTGGAGAATCATTCTCCTAATTTTCAGTACTCCTTGGGGATTATGAACCGTGAATGACAGTTTATTTTTTTCTCCTAAGATTGAGAAGTCATCTGGTTTGAAATGAATAGAAGGAAACTTTCACACACAACAAAGACTTCTATTTTGGAATTCACTACCGTAGGACACTTAGAAGTGGAAAGAAGTTAAAAAAAAAAAAAATGTGAAAACTAAGCAAAGATAGGAAGAATTATAACCTCCAGATGCTCATTGGTAGAAGCTGGGAGTGAGGGTAGAAACGTTCTGTGTGGAAGGGCCATGTACATATACCCATGTCTTATAGCTCAGCTAGTAGAAAATGTTTAGAACTGATGCAGAGAGAGGATACTGGGCTAGATAGAAATTTGATTTGAACCAGTACAGCAATGTTATGCTTTTCTACAGTCCATGAACCTATAGTTTCACAGAATGTTTGGCTCACTCCTTAAGTCAGCTGTCTTCTGCATAACGGTGAAGAGCGCCTTTGGCTGCCAATGTTAACTGAAGAGCTCCATGGAAGAAGTGACCTGCCAAGGTTTCTTTCGTGTTCAGTCAGACAGTCTCATCTTGATACCGTTCACTACTCTCTCAGTTCAGAGACTGCACAATCACAGCGCAACAGTCCTGCTTGGGCTATATTTACACTGTAGCTGTAACACACATAAATGTGCACAAGTTAGCCTCAACATAATGCATAGGGATAACACTGGTTGAGTGGCTACCAAAACATGAAAGTGTACAGCATAGGCTGTACTGGCTTGGTTAGGAACCCAGCTCATTAACTGGGCAGGCAGTAACTGCGCTTTTGGCTATCTCAGCAGTGCCATACTGAATAAGATGCCAGCAGGAAAGGGCACAAAGTTTCATGGCTTGGAGGAAAGAGAGGAACCAGTGAGGCAAGCTGCCTGCCATGTTGGAGAAGTCAAATTCAGAAAATACTTTTTTTAATTAAAAACTTTGGAGAGTTAAGATTTTGAAGGACAATTTCTCCTCCAGGAGTTACCCAGAGACAGATAAGAAGGAGACAAAAATGAGTTCTGTACAGCCTGAGTTCTGTCCAGCTGAACCCAACCTGTGAGTTTTATTTCACAATTGATAAAGCCAGAAAACAGGGAAAGGATCAGTATAAGGCTATGTTAAAATACCGTGAATCCTGATGTTCCCAAACAGTTGGTAAAGTCACAAAAGAAATCTCTTACAAATTAAATTAGTTTATTTGAAAAAGTAAAAGAAAATGCAGAATTGTGCTGGTTTAAATATAAATACAAGAAGGTATTGGAAACAACCTACAGAGCCTTACAGGAAGCATTACTATGTGAAAAGGGACAAATTTTTTGAACTAAGGTATTCCTATTGGTAGCCAAGCAAATAACTAAATATAATATTTTTCTGAAATAACAACAATAATAAAAACTTGGTAATACTGGCATTAAATAATGCTCCTCTGAAGCACACATTTAAGAGGCTGCTTGGAAAATGACCAAACAAGGTGGTTTAATGCATATGATTGTAAATTTTATTAATGTTAATAAACACATTTTTAAGAGACGAAGGAATGGAACTCATTACTCAGGAGAAATCAAGACGCTTAGGGCCTTGGAAAGGGTTTTGATTTATATATGGTTTTACAGTTTCTAATCTTTTCCTGAGATTAGAGGGAAAATGCAGCTGTAATACTGATCATTGTTGAGTAGTTATTTTCCTTAATAAATGCAGCTCCAAAATCTAAATTTGACAGATTTATAGAAACTTCCCATTTCAATTCTGCACTATTGACAATGTACTATTTGCGGCATAGGTTTTACATCTGGATAGAATGTGCTAAATAGAAGATATTTTCAATGTCCAAGATTATGGTTGATAAATAACTTTCTAATCAATCTTTTCCATAAATATTTTTAGCTGGAGGATTTTTTATGTTTTTACTTTGACCAATGCAAGTGAGGTGGACAGAGTACAGGGCTCAACCTTCTTTATTGAGATTATTTTTGTTCAGACCCAAATCCAAGTGGTTTGTTGTGAGATGAAGAGATTGTGGGGTTATTGCACCTTCTTCAGGCATGATGCCTAAGATCCTTAAACTATGGATTTAGACAGTGTAGTCAGACAAGTTGTTCCAGGGAATAATTCAGGCAGGAATCTATTTAGTGGATACTCAAAAGTTTGCTTTAAAAAACTCTATTATGAAATCCAAACCTGAGAAGAAACACCAGTGTACTGATTTAGGCACATAAAGTTAAAATCCTAAACATGAGTTTCTGACCTTTATGATGTTTTTTGAGTAGTTTCTGTAAGCACTTGGGCTCAATGTTGGCTTTTTTATTTTAAATTCTGCTTTTCAGGGTTTTTTTTTGTCCAGTTGACATGCTCTGCCAATTTCTCTTGTTCTAAATAGTTTCATGGAGTTACTTAAGATGTACGCCAGTGTAAATAAGAACAGAAATTGTTTCAGAATTATTTGATCCTATGTTCAGGTTTCAAATTATGTGCTGGGATCCAGAAATAGTCGAGGCCTGCCTAGGTGTTAGAACATTAAATCTTCTACTAGAAATATGCTTATAAAATGTTGACTAAACATAATTTTGTTGTGATTGTTATATATCAGGCTGCTTTCAGATCTTAATGTAATCAGATTTTTTTGTGTCCTTCAAATAAGTCACCAAAATATTTATAAACATTAATTTGACTTTGATCTTAAAATCTCATTTGCCATCTGAGATAGTCTCCTCTGGCTATGTCTGTGTTTCTGAGATTGAAGGATTTTCATTGAGAAGATGCTGACAAGGGGACATGGCAGGCCAGAGGTTTAGGATTCCAGGCTATAGTTTCTTTCCCTTGAGCTGTTCTCCAAATTTCCAGCAGATAAATCCTCAGGTGATATGCTATGAAAAAGTGAAATGTGGTTAGCAACCTCTATCTCATAAATATGGGAAGAAATGTCTTTCATTGTGTCGTGGTTTAACCCCAGCCAGCAACTAAGCACCACGCAGCTGCTCACTCACTCCCCTCCCACCCAGTGGGATGGGGGAGAAAATCGGGAAAAGAAGTAAAACTTGTGGGTTGAGATAAGAACGGTTTAATAGAACAGAAAAGAAGAAACTAATAATGATAATGATAACACTAATAAAATGACAACAGTAGTAATAGAAGGATTGAAATGTACAAATGATGCGCAGGGCAATTGCTCACCACCTGCCGACCGACACCCAGCCAGTCCCCGAGCGGCGATTCCCCGCCCCCCCCTTCCCAGTTCCTAAACTAGATGGGACGTCCCATGGTATGGAATACACTGTTGGCCAGTTTGGGTCAGGTGCCCTGGCTGGGCATGAGAAGCTGGAAATCCTTGACTATAGTCTAAACACTACTGAGCAGCAACTGAAATCATCAGTGTTATCAACATTCTTCACATACTGAACTCAAAACATAGCACTGCACCAGCTACTAGGAAGACAGTTAACTTTATCCCAGCTGAAACCAGGACACATTGCTAGATGATGCTTGGAAAAAACATTCTGGCAATCAACTGAAAGATCATAGAGCAGCATGGATTTCTAACACAAGATTAAGAAGGTGGCTGATATAGTCAGCAGTCCCCAAGATCGCCTCCATTCTGTTTGAGGTAGTTAACACAGGAAATACTACGAGTCTGCTGCATGGAATTTCTGAGTGCCAGCTACAGAGTAAGTAGAACTGAGGCAGAATTTAAGGAGAACACCAATACAAAAGTGAGTTGCTATTTTTAGGTAACTTGCTGCACCAGACTGAAACTAAGCATTTTTCAGTTTACTGTCATTCTTAATTCCCAAAAACTTTAGAATGGTTTGCTCATCTACAGGGTACTGCAAAAACAGGCAGGTTAGTGATGAATGCTTTTCTAGATATTAGGCAGTGACACATAGAAGCTGATAGTTTGTTACTTGCCTGTGCTGTATATGAAAATTAGTCTTCTAAAAATGTACCATTTCTTCATTTATTTCAGGACCGTCTTGACTCTTTAACTGAAGTTGATGATTCTGGACAGTTAACCATTAAATGTTCTCAAAATTACTTGTCACTGGATTGTGGTATTACTGCATTTGAACTATCTGACTACAGTCCTAGTGAGGATTTGCTTGGTGCTCTGGATGATATGACCTCCAGCCAAGGGAAAGCAAAATCATTTGAATCCTGGAACTACAGTGAGATGGATAAGGACTTTCCAGGACTTATCAGAAGTGTGGGTTTACTTGCAGTAGCAACTGATTCCGTTGCTTCCCAGTGTAATGAAACATTAAATGAGAAAGAAACCCAGGTATCTCTTTCAGCAGAAGATGGAGAAGAAAGCAAAGACAGGAAAGCACCACGTGAGCTCTCACTAGTACCTTCTTCTGTAAACTCCTCTCTTTCTAAAGGACCCTGCTCTGAAGATGGTGTTTTACCTACTGACAGCAAACCAGTTTCCACATTAAAGAACCCAGAATGCAATCTTCCACAGCACACCAGTGAAAAAATCAAACATTCTCACTGTGAAAACTCAACTCCTAAGAGGTCCATAAGAGACTGCTTTAACTATAATGAAGACTCCCCTACACAGCCTACATTGCCAAAAAGAGGTCTGTTTCTGAAAGATGATGTGTTTAAAGATTACATGGAAGCCAATGATTTAAAAAGGCAAATCTCTCAGATAGTTAAAAATGAAATGAGTAGAAGTACACCCTCATTGTTAGATCCACCGGACAGGTCCAAGCTTTGCCTAGCTTTACAGTCACCCTACACTAACAGTGCATCTGCAGTTAGTCAGTCATATGATTGCTTAAATACAATAGGTGATAGAAATCTTGAGTACACAATAAATAATCACTTTACGGACAGTCCTGTAAGTCTAGGAAAGTCTACTTTCTACACCTGTAAAGAAAAATCAAAGCACAAGAAGTCTCATGATGCTCCAGAGAAAGTGAAAGCTGGCAGAACACCTGGAGGTATGTGTAAAACAGCTCCACCAATACAAGTCAAAAAAAGAGGACGTTCTTCTCTGCAGAATGGAATTACTTCTCATAACTCTCAGTCTCTGGAGGAGACGGAAACAGATTCTTCTGCATCATCAGAATCTTGTAACCAGGCAGACCCAAATGGGCAATCACAAGGTAAAACTGAGCCTTTTAGTTCACCAACGCGTAGCCAGAAGAATGCTTCCTCAGCTGGTTCTGACCTTACCAACTCATCACCTCCTCTACTGAGAAGAAAGAATAATAAAAGCTTCTCCTCAACACCTAACTATACTCAGAAGAACAGTAAAGATGGTGAGGTCTGGTATGGGTCTGATGAATATTTAGCACTTCCTTCACATCTCAAACAGACTGAAGTATTAGCTTTAAAGCTAGAAAATTTGACAAAGTTGCTGCCCCAAAAGCCTAGACGAGAAACCATTCAAAACATTGATGACTGGGAGCTGTCAGAAATGAACTCAGATTCAGAAATGTATCCAATGTATCAGACAAAAAAGCACAAAAAAATGGGTAGAATTTCACCAAGCTCTTCAAGTGATATAGCATCCTCCTTAGGTGACAGTATTGAATCTGGGCCTCTTAGTGATATTCTCTCTGATGAAGATCTTTGTATGCCGGTATCTTGCATTAAAAAATACATTGAAGAAAAGTCAGAAAGGACTGCTGTCACTCAGCCAACTGAGAATGATACTTCTGCCTCAAATAAATCAGCTTTAATTCATCAACTGATGCAAGATATACAACACCAAGAGAATTATGAAACCATATGGGAAAAAATTGAGGTAAGGCAATAATCCTGTGTTCTTCTGCTGTGTTCTTGATAAGCCTATGTATGGAGATGGAGCTGTGGGCAGGGGTGGAGTTGCTTTCTTGTTTTCTTTTAATGATGAAAATAGTCACATCTAGTGACTGCTAGAGGTAGAGAACAGCAGTGATCATGGTAGCTATAACAGACTGCAGCTAACTTTACAGAATTTGCCTACATTATTTTAGTTATACCAATGCCTTTAAATTTGGCAAAACATTATTTTATCAATAGAGCTTCTCTTTGCCAAGATCAGGTACACGATAAGTTATTTTTGAATGAAGTGAAAAATAAACATTGGAAAATCAGGGATCTTTTTTGTATTTGAATGAAGTTATACTTAATATCATCTGCTTATTTTCTTTACAAAAGAGAATTGTTTTAGTCCAAGAGTAGAGGAATCATTTTCTTGATTCCTGTCATATCATGCATAATAAACACATTTCTTTTTAATCAGTTCTCTTTCCTTGTAGTGATTATTTCCCTCCAGTGGTGGTGGAACTAAGAATAATGTCTCTTTTTCTTCTTTTTTCTTTCTTTTTTTTTTTTTTAATTTTACTTAAATAATCCTTCCTAAATAACGGCAATTTAATAGTGCAATATGCTAGAGCAATAATACACTACCCCATTAAACTTCAGATGAGATAGGATTTCATTCTTGGCTTCTGGCATCACTTCTTCAGAAGTAACTCTTCCTTATAATGTGGAAACGTTTACAGTAGTTAACACTATGAGATCTTTTCAAGAAAAAAGATAAACTTTGGAAAGGGAGGTGAATTTGAATGAGTAATCAAATAAGGACCTAGCCGTCTCAGTAATATAATTAATAGCTTACATTCATAGTAAATTTTTCCTTCAGTTTTCTGATGGGTTTGACTTCATGGCCATTGTAGAGGAGAACTCTCGTATTCAGAACATTTCATGTCTATCCTCAATGTAGTTTAGTAATATGGTTGTCAGAAAAGAAAGCTCCATCTCTACTAGACTTTAAAATCCTTTAAAATTCATGACATAGGCATTAAAGGGTGATCTTGGCATCTAAATGTTAAATCTGGTATCTGCATTATCTTCTGTGTTATCAAGCTCCATAAGAGCTAAGAAAAAAGAACTTAGTTTTGTAACTTCAGTAAATGCTTCTTCTGATGCTTGGTTTCTATAACTTTTGAAGACATTGCAAGTATTCTGACTAGTAGAAAAGTAGTTGAGCTAGAGATGTTGGAGTATAAAGTCAGGGTAGAAAACACAGAAAGAGAAATTTCTTAAACAAAGGAGGGAGCAGCAGCTGCCAGCCTTGAAGCAGTCAGCTCTAAAGGGCAGTGTTTAATGACTCCATCCTGATGGCTGGGGTTCATCTTTTGGACTCTGATGAAAGAACCATCTTCGTAAGTGCAAGCTGTTTCTGTGCTTAAGTTTGTGTAGTGTTGAAAATTAGTCCAGATGAAGCTGAGAGATACAGAGCCCTGTGCAAGCAACAAATCCCATCAAAGCTACTTGTGAATACGTAAGATACTGTCTTTCAAATGATACTACAAAAGCCTGTTTTAAGGAATGGAATTGTTGAGTGTCTAGGGACCAGCTCCCTCCACTAGACGCTGACTAGCATCCTTTTGGCAAGAAGCAGGTGGCAGAGAAATATTCTGCATCACCCTCTCAAATCATCACGTTCATTTTTCTCAAACTTTTTGAAAAAGTAATTCTCTTTTGGGGGGGGTCATCTGTCTTTGTGTGATTCCCTGCAGCTGCAGTTCAGTCCTGCCAGGATGGAGGAATAAGAACCAGCTGTAACAACTGGCTGCAGCTGTAAACACCCACTTCCTCTCCATACCCATCCCCTCCTCACCTCCTCTGGAGAGTGGATTGAGCTCCTGACAGCAATTAAAGGTAGTTAGCTCTTCTCTGGCCAGAGTAAACCCTTCTAGCTAGTGACTACAGCTGCTGCTCTTGTCCTTGAGGAACTTTGCTACTGCTGACACTGCTTTTTCTACAATTTCTCAGTGTTCCTGGTTGTGATGAATGTGTGGGAAATGTTGATCATGGAGTTTGAAAATAATCTTATGAAGTATATTACGGGAAGGGGCTCAGAGTAGAAGGGCTTTAAGCAGAAAGAACATCAGATGCAAAAAGCACTGCTAGGAAGAGAGATAGCTCAGTGATGCATGCCCTTAGAAGCAGCACACAAGAAAGTTTCATGTTTATTTCATGCAGAAAGATGTATACTAGCTACATCTGGCTTGAAAATGTACTTCCTGAATGGTGAATAAAAAAAATCAAGAGAAAAGTTTTGAAATGTTTTGCAAAGCAATTATAATATTATAATATTTTAAAGAAATATAAGGTTTTCCCAAGCTGCTTATTCACCTGAGCTTTTCCATTGTTGCTAGTAATTATATCTTCTGCTTGTAAGACTAGTAAAGAACCAATTTTGCAATACAGGACCTCTTACGAAGGTAAATCCTGCCTCAGTAACACTATGGTGTCTTGCTGAGGTACTTTAATTTGATATAAGTAATAGAAAAATAGAAAATTCCTCCCTTATGTGATGTTATGAAGTATTGTAAACAAAATCTAATTAAAATACCATACCTGAGTCACAGTTGAGTCCTTTCTTTTGCTAGATCTCCTGTTTCGTAATTCCCTAAGCAGAGACTCAAAAGTGTGCCATTGCTTTTTTATCATCATTTGGCATTTACATTAATTCTGTTATTTAATAAGAAGTCTCCAACTCAAAACGGAGTTTCCTAATTGCATGAATACATGTCTTAGCAATAATTCAATACTACTCTTGTTAGTGGTAGTTTTGTGCTAAAGAAGTCAGATTTCTGAAATGAGAACTTAATTAAAGACAGAAGAAGCATGCCCATGCCCATTAGTAATCCAGTTACACTGCTGCAAGTGTCTAGCCTAATATTTTATTTATTGAGATTGTAAAACAAAACTAAAATAACCTTTCATTTTGGGATAGCAACATCTTAGAAAGGACTGGCTGCCTCAAAATAATTGAAAGTCATATTTTAGCTAGGTAATAGGGCAAACAAGGAAGTTTCAGTATTTTATTATGATGGGAATAATTTCAAATTAGTATAAATCTGGTAATATCTTGATAGTAAGCAATTTGTTGAACATATGCTAAAGCATTTATTGGAAGCCTTATTCATTTCTCAGTTATATGGAGGATAGTCATGTGCAGAAACTGATAAAATGTAGTTTTTCATACTTGCAAATTAAGCAGATGTCCTTGCATGCATATTATTATGCTGTTAATCTGTCTGTCTACCTACAAACAGAATTCTGCTTGACTGGCCCATTTTTTGTTACATAGGATCACTTTCTTGCTTTACAATAAATATTGCATACTCTTGCCATATTTTGCCTTGCACTGCAGCTAATTCTTTGGCACATGCTTTTCATGCCTTTAATACTAGGTACCTCCATTCTGGGGTACATAACAATTTATGTGGCAGTTCCTTGTATGTTTCAGAAATTACTTTTTGGAGTTAAATGTGAGAACAAGTGACAACAAATTCTGAATGTTTCTCTTATTATTAAAGTATAGTTCAGCTTTTAGCAGCTGCCTCAAATGAATTTTTAGAATGCAGATTAAGCTCTGTAGTTTCTGTTAAACTAACTTGAGGGAAAAAAAGATATAACAACATCATTCTCACAGGTAAAGTCAGTAGAGTTCTTTGCTATAAGATGGCCAATTGCTACTTCTCATATGTAACACTAGGACTCCATAGTATCAGTTTCAGAATGCTGTAAGGTTTACTTTTTGTAAGAAAACTAAGTTTTCCTTAAAATCATACTAATAATTTATTTTTTCCCCCATTTTTATTCGCAAACTGAAAAATTGGAAGGAAAAACTGATCTTGGGCTGATCTAATGACAATGCATTTTCAATCATCTTATGTGAATAAAATAATAATAACAATAAAAAAACCTTGTTCAGGCAGTTTTATCTCCTTCTCTAGAAAGCAATACTAGATTAACTATACTGGCATCCTTGTGCTGTAATCTGTGGTCAATGATAATCCCATCTACTTGATTTTTGAGGGCACTATTACAAAGGGTAGAAATGTAACCATTTGCAAGACACTCCATTTAAATGAAGATGTGTTTGCTTTGCAGGCCTCAGGGTTAATAGTATGAAGCAAATTGCTGATTTTTTCCTGTTATACAGACTTATAGCCTGTTTTATCACAGGCTCCATTTCTGTAAAAGGCAGCTGAATTTCCTCTGCAAGAAGCAATTTGATATCTATCGATCCCATTCTTCTAGCTCATCACATTTCACGAATTTGCCCTCAACTCCATTGGCTCTGTATTTTGTCTGGGGAGCCCGGTCAGCCTTGGTACTGGTTACCCACCTTCTTGATGTGCTAAGGGTATGAAATAATGCTGCTCTGCATGTTTTTCTGCTTTGGGGTAGAGCATGCCCCAGGGATCCTACAGCAAAGAGCTGGATAAAAGATTTTGCTGCCTTCCAGGACCCAGTCAGGGATCCCCTCACCTTCGTGCAACCATTTATCCCCTCTGAACTCAAGATGCCTCAGTGGGGCAGAGATTAAAGATCCCTTTTCCAAATTATTGGATTAATGGGAATAATTTTCCTGTCTAGGAGGAGCTAAGGATCAGTGCAGTCTACAAAGGAGAGTGCAGTATCGGAGATAAACTTGTTAGTGTGACAAATAGCTTGCGTGTTTGGGTGGGGAAGATTTGCATTTTTAGAAGGTAGTCACAAAAGGTAACCAAACGATAGGCTTCTGCAAATGGTTAATGGCCTTGGTAGAGCAAGCTTGTATTGGAGATACAGCTGGGAGTCCATTTGGCCAGTGGAGAGCCAGCTGGTTAGAAAATATTTGGAGAACTGACACAAAGAGGAAAGAATTTGTGTTGTTTAGTTTGAAAGGGGACAGAGTTGCTTCTTGGCAGAGAATGGACTGAAAACACACCAGTACAGTTACGGTAGAAGCTGGATAGCTTTAGGGGAGGCAAAGTTTATTTGTGTTTGGAGGTGATTTTCATCATTAGAAGGAAAAGCATGCATAGAGGACAAACGAAGTTTGGGCTGTGGGGCTAAGGTAGTGAAAAACTAATAAGAACTGATAACACTGATGGGGCTTGGTAACAAAGAAAAAAAATAGAACTGAAATCAGTAATGACAGAACAGGTGAAAAAAGCGAAGATAACAGGGAACAGGACTGGCTTATTTTGGATTACCAGATAAAGGATTTTTAAAGTGTCGTAGTGCTCCCCTCAGCCCTCTTGCTTTCAATAACTTAGTAACAGTACTTCTAATACTGACCCTCTTAAAATAAATGGATTGCATATTTTTCCAAATAGATAGAGTACTTGCCAAAATTTGTTCATCTCTGAATCTTACTTGTACTGCTTCATACAATTTAGATTGAAATACTGCTCTTGGTTGATAACCAATTTATAAAAAACAGTAAGTGAAAGAGGTATCAGATCCAGAAATTCCTTGGCAACGCTGCAGTTTTCTCAGCAGTCTTGCTGCTTTGTGCAGCAAGACTGAAAAATGTCACTTCACATTTTGTACTGAGTCAAGTTTGTGCTTTGTTGTTTTGAGTCTGCTTTGAAAGCCCATCCCTCAGTTTTTAAGCTGGTTAAACTGTTATTAAGCAGTAAAGTAGTATACATATGGAACTCTCACTTTTACTCAGACAAATACTTCTTTATTAGAAGATGATATTGAAATACAGTGAGCCCTCTGTTCCTCCAAAACAGTTAGTTCCTAACAGTTTGCTTGAATTTTAAACAGCTCCTCCAAGTACATTACTTTTCTTCGGTGTTTGTTTTACCACAAATAGTCTGCGTGAGCTCGTCACCAGCAATCTTTGCAAAAACAGCAAGTTCTATGTAAGATGTGAAATTCTGAATTTGTAACTTTACATCTAAAACTGACTGCAGGAATTATGCTTCCTTAATGAAACATATCTATTGTGAAGCATATGCTTGTTCAGAACTGTTTGAATTTCCAATGTAAAGAGCTCAGAATGATTTGGCAGTGAGCGGTTTCAGATCAGGGTTTTTTTACATTTAGTATTTGGCAAGTCATTCCAAATAATTTAGGGGAAAAAAAATGGAGAGAGGGGAGAGAGAGAAATAGAAAAAATCTGCTCACAAATAATTTTGGTAGCATTGATTTGAGGGTATGTCTTTACTAGTATTTAGAACTGATTGTAAGGGATATGTCTACATCCAGTGTTTGGCTCACATCTGATATGAGACCTTTGGCTGCAAAAAGCCTCCTGATTGTCTCTTGTTGTGTACGTAGTTGGATACTACTTCGCAGCTCAGGGATGGCTACTAACAGCTTAGATGAACGGAGGAACAGCTGCTTTTGCATACATGATTCTGTGAGCCCTCCTCTTCCATTCTAATGCAGTCACTCAGATCAGCTTTAAGTGACCATTGGCTTTACAACCCAGAGTCATGTCTTAATCATCTGTATCACAGCCTAGGCACAAGCCTGCACCAGAGCCATCCACATTATTTATTTGTGAACTGGAAACTTTCCAGAAATAGGTTAAGGATTATTTCTTACCTTCTGGATTTCTGCTAATAGGCAAAAGGGTGCAGCAGAGCTGGAGAAAGGGAACAGTAAAACTGCAAGAGGCAGAATTCCTGCTCTCACTGTAGCAAAGGGCAGGCTCAAAGGTGAGCAGTGGGTGTCAGGGGACCTACCTGGAAAGCCAGTAGAGGCTCCAAATTTAAAAAGGACACAGCGATAACTTGGAGAACTAAACAGTATTGACTTAGGATGATCTTACGATTGACTTCTTTCTATCAGTGCAAAGACATTTTATTGTCTGGGATTGTTCAGTGCTTTCACTTCTCTCATGGAGATAGAGAAAGGCACTCAGAAACCACTGAAGTAGGTTTGGAAGCTTGCAGTGATGGCACTAGCTTTCAAAACACTGACAGAAAGTGTCAAATTGCTATTGGGAATTTACTTCAGAGAGTGTATGGTGGTTTAAGAGGAATCTTCCTGTGTTGGTCAGGACTGAATCCTCTATAACTGCTATCTTATAGGGGACAGGTACTGAGGAGAAAGTTTGTGAAGAGTTTGAGATAACTTCTGAACTACCCTGTTAACTAGTTACTGTAATGATTTTAGGGCTCCTTGAAGTGCCACCATTATTAAACAGAAAACTATTGAATTTAAAATTGTCATTTCTAATATCCCCTTAAATATGGTAAATATGGAGGGGTGAGAGAGAATGCTCATTGCTTTGTATTTTCATAGTGATATGCCTTTCCTAATGTTTTAAGGTCTAGCTCTTCTGTTACATAATATACTTAGGCTCTTGGATACTTATGTTTTATGTATCTTCTGTGAGGAAGTACAGGATATTCTAGAAAGATATAGTATACCAAAATCACTAATGCTGTATTCTAAATATTTAAATATTTAAATAATACATTACTACTAACTTCCACCTAAATAAAATTCCAGTCAATCTACTGTTGTTAACGCATCATTGCCTTAAAATGTGTACATGCTGGAGATGAGTCAGAGCAAGAGAAATGTTCAAGGGTCTAGAGAGGATTAACCTGAGAAGAAAGAGCAAGTCCACTTATGTAAGATTATTGCATAACTCCTCAAAATATGTTCATATCTTTTTCTTCTTGTGTATCTTTATATATTTTGACAGAAACTGGTTTTTGTTCCTTCATCCTTTCCAGTATGTTATGATCAGGAATGAAAGATTAAATCATGCTGACTCTTAAATCATAGTTGTCATCATTAGGCATCAGAGTGAATATAATTTGTGGTAAATATGGACAGGAAACAATCTCTCAGAGGCTTGTTTCAGACTGTCTGTATGCTTATGCAGGTATTTGAAAGTTATCTTGAAAGCAACCAGAAAGGCAAAAAATTGTTTTCTTATCCTTGCTTTAGGTTTTGGAGCACAGATGATAATCCTCACAAACAGCTGAGCTGTCCTTAGCAAATCAAACTGGAATCTCATCTGAACGTTCCTTTATTGTTAGTAAAGACTTATTTTGAACTCTGATTCTCATGTGGGTCAAGTAATGTTCCCCGAACCAGGGCTAGATTTGCCTCTGGTTTCCTTGGACAATGTTTGGAATCTCTCCAGGCTGACAGAGGGAGAATCAACAAGCAAACAGATTTTTGGTAGTAGACAGTGTAGATGTCCAAGTCACAGTTAACTGAATATTACTAATTGCTTTTTCCCTACTGATGCCAGCATCTGATGACATGAATGTTTCCTCATTGTGCTGTATAAGACTAAAGACACACAGGGTAATTTAAAATGTAAATACTGCTGCATTATTAGCAGCAACTGAACTATAGCAGCTAACATAAAATTGGCTCAGGTAAGTCCAGACTTCACTAGGGTGAATCTCATGTATGCATTGCAGTGCAAACCTCCTGCAGCTTTGTTGAGGTACACAAAATCAGAAAAAAAAATAGTAAATTTGTTAGAAACAGCAAAGCTTCTGGGGTTAAAAATTAAGAATAAGATGACAAAAGAAAAAAGACCAGAGATTGTTTTCATTTTATTCTGTAAATATATCCAAATTTGGGGATGAAAGAAGTGAGTCAGAATTAGGGTCTAAAGAGGGTGTAAAGAAATGCCCACTAGAGACCACTGAAAAAAGAAACTATCTGAAAGGGAGGGTAGAAGAATTAGGAAGCAAAAGAAAAGCAATTAATGGAGGAACTAATAGTGACAGGATTTCTTTGGAGACTGTAGGTGAACAAGAACTGAGTGCATAACAGGAGGCTAAATTAGGAAACTAGAGGAATAATAATGGAGTAAAGAAAAGAGGTGGTGAATCTTAATCTCTCCTTGCTGCTGCCATATTTAGCGAATAGTGGAAATCATAATTTTCCCTGTTTTTCAACTCAGAAATTTTAACTGCAAAACAAGTTCATGGGTCAAAGAATTACAATATCTCTTGTGAGGTGACCGACTTAACCTCTTCTAACCAATTAGCCTTGAATAATAGGAAATGCTGAATTAAACGTTCTGATTTTGAGGGGGAATCGTGGTCATTATATCTCAAGTCATGTCAATGATATAGCAGAGGTGGCTATATTTAGCTGTTACCCACAAGCAAACAGCATCTGTTCTATTCTAGTAAAAAGCGGTTTTTTCCTTCATTTTGGAAAACTTTTAGACATGGTGATATATCGCCCTCTTGAGGCCAAAACTTGTTGTTGCACCTATTTCACAGAAATTTTCTTGAATTTCCTTCTCAAATGAACGAGACCCACATAACTTTACAAACGTAGTTGTTAGAAATTCAGAGATTAAATAAATCATAAGCTAGAATCTTTCCTCCTTTCAAAGATCTTTTTTGCTTTAGTGTAGTCCCGAATTTTTTTGCTATGTTTTTTATTCCAACAAATTTTAAGTTGAAATATTGTTCTGATTTTGAAAAGTAATATCATGTGTATGCTAATTATTAAGCTTTTTAAAAAACATAACCTGCATGTGCACTTCTGCAGATTTTGTGAAATATATTTTTAAAAAATCCCTATCCTCTGCAAAAAATTTAGAGTTGTTATCTCCCTGCAAATATAGCCGCTATTTTTATTATCATTTAGAGAACTATAGTTATATTATTTAAATAGTGTTTAACCCTACTTTGTGACTATCAGGTCAAGAATATAGTGGCTTTCTTCCTTTATCTATCACTTACTGGCTAACTTACTGAAAATATTATGTAAAAATAATGAATTTAGTCTTTATCTAAAAGGCACTGAAACTCCTGTGGAATTCATTTTGTGCCATTGGGTAAAGGTATACAATTTGGATAATTTCATTCTTGTAACACAATTTGTTCTTTGTTTGGGAAAAGGTAAATTTTTTGGAAGTGCACAAATCTCTGTTTAATTGTCGTCATGCCATAGGACCACTCTGATTTCAGGCTACGGGAGCAACCATGGTGTATGTATACTACGTGCAGCTGTCGAGGAATTAAATGCTGGGGAATGAGGTTCATTTCTAGCAACTATGAGATTGAAGAGTAAAGAAATGTTGGGACCAGTTAGGGGAGGTGCCAGCATGGCTCCAATGGAGTGTCCTCCGGTGCTGCCCAGTGCATGTGCAAGGTGGCAGCTGACCATTGGCAGAAGTAACAGCTGCACAAGGGCGTCCCACCCCCAGTCCACTGTCTGAAGCCCAAATACTCAGGGTATGCAAACCAAGGAATGATGGTCATCCATAATTATTTATTTTTCAGAGCAGAATAAAGCTGTATACTAATATGTTAGAGAGTCCATTATATGGAAAAATTGCAAATGAAGATTAGCTCATCTTTGCAGTTCAGCAGTTCAGATGCAGTTCAGCTCATAATCAATACATACATTAGCTGTAAAACAATCTGAAAATAAGGTATGTTGCCAACACAACATTTAAAATAATTATATGAAGAGGCAATGCAGTACTTCCAAGTACCCTTACGTCACTGTAAGTTGCTTCAACATCAATAGCTATATTGGCAGCATTTTTAGAAAAAGCGCAGCTGACAACTAGCTTCACTGAAAATGAAGATACTGATTATAGACTCACATTATCCACAGAGTTTGGATCAAGGTTGCTGCATAACAAACATTTCATATCAAAAGAAAAGGGACAGTTCTGATCAGGAGATTTGATTTTAGGTTTTTCTGTAGAATAAATAATAAATTTGCACTTACGAACAGCAGGTCCTGAACTAACTTCTACATTTTCTATTCTAGATTAGAGTTGCTCAGAGGGGACAAAAGAAGAAAACTGGGACTGTGAAATAGATGTGAATATACTGCAGCATTGTGCCACTATGCTTTAAACAGGACATAGCAACTCATTTTGGTGCCTGGTATTTTTACCAAAGACAGGCCCCTCTCCTGTGCTGTATTGAGGGTCCCTCCAGAATCCAGAAATTCCTTCCAGCTGCTGCTGCAGAGTTGAAGTCCCCCTTTCTGAGAGTTACTGGCATTGTCTTTCTTGGCTCAGGCAGATTTATTTGCTGTTCTTGTCCTTCCCTTGATAGATCGCTGGCTACAAATTTCTGGATACACTGTGTTCATAAAGCAGCTCCCAGGTTTACCAACTGAGTGAAACAAGAGTATGTGACCTAAAAACATTCACATCGCTTAGCTGATCTCTAGAAATGGCAACTCTTTGACTTAGACAGGGTCACATGAGGGTATAATCTAAAAAGGCCTCTGTTTAGGATATCTGATGCTGTGACACATAAGCGAAACTTAAAACTTACCCTCTACTAGAAGTCGTTTTGGGCACTTACCTTTACTCCTTAGCTGCTGCTTTAGTGTCTTGGATTTTATGTAGAGAAGAAATGACTCAAAAAAAAAAAGAAGTTATTTTAAGAGTAGTGAGAGTTTCTGTGAGACATTACCAATAAGAGGCATCGCTCTTTGTGAATAAATATATTTTCAGAAACAACATGATCAATCCTAGTAGCATGATGAACTTCAAAGATGAGATTTGGATGATCATTCAGAAGTTTGTACATGACTCAGTTCACTCACAATACCACGGTTGCTGACTGTTCTGCTTTTAACCCTAAGAGCTTTTGCCTGCCTGTTTTATTCCCAATGACCCAAACAACATCAGACTTTTTTTAAACTAAATAAAAAGAACTATCTTGTCATTTTCTTATATTTCCTCTTCCTCTGTTTTCTCCCTGTTTACGCCCCATTTTCTTATTGTCTGTTCTTCCTTCCTGTTTCTGTCTCATTTTCAGGGCTCTTGGTATCCTTTAACTCCTGTGTTTCTCCTTTCTGCAGCTTATACCATTCACTCCATAGTTCGAATATTGTTTCCTCAGGAATCTTTTCCCAGTCAACCTCAAAATTTCACACAGACCAGGGATGCTGACCAAGATGAGTGAGTGCTAGAAATATGTGAATACAGATTTACACCGCAGAGGTTTTCTGACAAAAGCCAGTACTGATTAGAACGGTGGAAAATGTTTACTACTTTTACCAATATAGCTGTGGCTGCGTAACCCAGTGGTGATAAAACTTATTCGTGTAAAAATGGTGGGGCTTTGTCAATATTGCTTTCCCCCGTTTGAGAGGATGCTTTAGCTAGCTTGCAGAGCAGTGGTTTTCAGGCGGTTTAAGTTGTCTCCACGAGAGGGCTTGCGCAGGCCGCCTTCCATCTAGCAAGCGGGCTCCCTCCGAGGCCAGGCTGCAGCTCCCTCTTTGCCGCTGCCAGCCCACACCTGACGTGGAACTTGGAACAATTTGAAATATGGCCTCGAAAATAACTAAGATTCAAATTAATATGCGTGATAACTTAGGAGGCAGATAAGCAGAATTATTTTCTGTCATCTAGAATGTGAAGGCACATGTAAAATTTTTCCATGCAAAGAAGGATATGCTAATTTACTTATTTACTTGATTCCCAGGAGTGCTTTGAATCTTACACCACTTTTGAGATACTGCACTGGCCTCCCATATTTTCTCAGCATGAACTCTGTTCTCACCTGAATGAATGCAGGAGGCCTAAAACTTTACCTGGTTTTGTGCCTGTTAACATTATATCTCAGGTAGAAAGCCTGGCCGTGTCAGTATGAGGAGCGATCAGCAGCCATTTTGTATGCCTGGCATTATTGCCATCAGAGCAGATGGCATCTCTGGAGGTTTACAACCAATCCATATTGCTGTTAAGTTCATACCAGATGATTCTTTAAATGATGGATGAATCAGACAGTCTTCCCTTTCCTCTCCCTTCTCTCCACCAGTCCTCTCTACTCTTGAATGCTCGCAAAGGCACAATGACACTGGCCTTTCCTATGCTACTATATGACATTCCTATGTGTAGCTGTCTTGGCCTCAGGGCTACATGAATCTCTTCTTCCCAGCAGAGTCCTTCCAGTCCATGGATTTTCCTTCTGTGGTTCTAGGTGTTCACTGATCCTTCAAAAGACTGGGAGAAATGTTACCGGTGGTGGTGGAACAGGGTTTAGGAAGCATTTGGCTTACTTTTCTTGCATCTATCTTTGCCCCACAGTCAATCTGCTAATACTAAGAATATCCCTTTTTAGATCTTGTAAGTTTCAAATAGCAGCGGAGGCCTTGTGGTAGTTCTTTTAAACAGAAAGTAGATCTTCACCTTGAGCAAAAGGTAAGACAAGGTATAGGGTAAAGAAAGAATTATGTTTGTGGCATCGTGGAAAGGTTTAAGTAATCTACAGAGATACATTTAGGAATGATTCTTTATATTCAAATTAGCGTAATTTGTCTAGAAGCAGAAATAAAGTCAACAGTCCCATGGGGGCAGTGAACTTTTTATTGCAGAATCAGGTTCACTGTCTTCAAATGTAGTTGTTTTTAATGGATTAAAAAGTAACACTTTGCATGTTTCTCTTTATCATGCTTTTTAAGCCTATCCTACCTTTATGGTTCTGGCTTTTTTACCTAGAAGGCTTTAGGAAGCTGAGAACTTCTTAAAAATCTTCTCTGCCATTCCTGCTCTAGTCAGAATACAGTATGGAAAAATAGCTTGGAAATGTTAGCAAAATCTGTTGATTCAGTAGTGGACCAAAAGGTCTGCAAAAATTATGAGTACCCTATCATCAACTTTCAGAGACAAAGCTAGAACTGAGTTAATTTGTAGTGTTTTCCTAGGCCTGTAAGAACTGTGCTTTGTTGTCCTCACTGTTTCAAGACTAGAAGTACTCTCAGCTCTCCAGTGAAATCTCCCTGAAAAGTTGAGATATGTCTGACTGGCTCTGCTTGACATAACTCTATATTTTCATATATTAATGCATCTTGTTTCCAGCATCAGAATGCCTCCTGGGGACTCTAAAGCCAGGAAAAGTCATGAGCCACCGACCATCCTGTGTTACCACTTTCCGTTCCATAACCATATAAATCATGACTGATTAGGTAGATGCCCATTAGGGAAAATACATTCAATAGCCATTTCTAATTCTGTGTGTGGTAGTTGGGCACAAAGCCTCGAGGTGGCACTCGTGAAAGATTTGTGTAATTTAACAGTCTTAAAAATGCTTAACTAGACAATATATAGTAGAAGACAAAGATGTGTCTTTATATACATGTCTACTATGAAAACTATTCAATCTTTATCTTCTCCCTGTTTGGAGCGAACATTTAAGTTGCACATTTCTTAGGCTGGGGTTATTGAGTAAATGCACTTCTTTAGCAGAAAGCTGCTAAGCTCTGTTTCTGAAGTGTTTGTGAATGAATGCATCCTGAACTGCATATTAAATGTTACCATCCTCCTGATGTGTTTGGTCAGTTGTATGTTTCTGAGGTCACTGTCTGCCACAGAATCTTGACAATATCACACAAAGAATATTTTCCATTGTGACATCTTGGTTCCTTGGGGATCCCTAACATCTGTACTGCTAATGGTTTTATTGTTGCCTCTGGGTCTAACTCCAATTAAATTGACCATGGCAGTTAGTTGCAGCCTCATCCTCTTGAGTACCTGGATTTCTTTGAGTTACCTTTGCCTATGAAGAAAGTGCACTTTTATCCTTTTGAAAATAAAGTCCATGGGCAGGAATGTGTTACTCCTGAGACTAATATGCAAGTCCTTTTGTGGTTAGACAAAGAGTTTTCTTAATGCATTCTGTGATAGAAGTGCCCTTAGAGCCAGCCCATCCTTGTACACAGACCCCTCCGTGAGCTCAGTCTTTTTGTAAATTGGGAACAAACTTTACAACACTGTCTGCTTGCAACAAAATTGGGCATTCATTTTTAAGCACACAGCCTCATAACCAATTCTTTAAAGAAGAGAACTCCCTTTGTGTAATAAAAGGGAAAGTAGAGAGAAAAAAGATCTGGGGTAGTGATTTAACAAGCACTGTTGTCTGGTGCTTCCACACTGAGGTTTGTGGAATACAGTAGACTTTCCACCTCACTCTTAACTACCATGGCAGATGATTTTAGTATGTTTGCATTTAATAGTTTGGCATGTCTCTTTTAATCTGATTTTAATCTTACTTCAAGTCATTAGAAGGGCTTTGTACTTTTACAAATGCAATGACCAGAAGTGCCTTAAGTATAGGCCAGCATACATGTTAAATGAAAATGTTAGACTAATAAACTGAGCGGTGTTAACACTGCACAGCTTAAAATTAAAATTACAAGCTAAAAGGTATTGAAATAATTTTGCTACCTGTGCCATGTAGGCACAGTAAATCTAGGAGGTTTTTTTCTATAAAAAGCAAAAACAAAATTTGGTCTAGGATGAGGGCCATAAAACTTTTCATAATGGTGTTAACTGGATGCAGTTGCATCCTCTTTTTTATGGCATAATTTTGGCAATGTTAATGGTAGCTTTCTTAAGTGCTCATAACCAAATTCCCCATCTAAAGGAAGTTCACATCAAAAATATACTAAAAACATCTAAGATACTGCTGCTTTTAGTGTACCAAAAAACCACCCAACCAAAACCAAAGAGGTTGCATTTTTTAATATAGTGAAAATTCTGTGTTTTCACATTCTTTGTTTT
This sequence comes from Buteo buteo, assembly GCF_964188355.1. Classification (NCBI taxonomy): domain Eukaryota; kingdom Metazoa; phylum Chordata; class Aves; order Accipitriformes; family Accipitridae; genus Buteo; species Buteo buteo. The sequence continues at coordinate 30,330,002 of NC_134176.1, read as the reverse complement.
TTTGGTAACCATAAATCTGCTACCTCTTAAACTGAAGCTCAAAATTACATAACTGGGCTTTAGTCTGTTTCCATTCTAAATGCGGTCTAATAAAAGCTGGATTTGTAAAGTGATGGCTGCAGCTGAGATGGAAACTTCCTCCTTTCCCATTCCATTCAATTAATGAAAGCTGAACTTCAAAGTCTAAATGAGATCATTTGAAGTGCTAAAATTATTGAACACCAGAACTGTTTACCTTCCTATCTGACCAAAAAAAGGGAGAGGTTGTAATGTAAAAGTAAAATTAAACCACTGAAACGAAGTTAGGAAACTAAAAGTGCAAGAAGTGGTGTTAGCTTAGTTGAGAGGCATCTGTGCATAATTTTAAGTGACTCACTTGATAGTCACGCATTTTTTCATAACTGTGACAGTAAAAGCTTTTCTGGGAGGTCTTAGTTGTGTGCTGCTCAGAAAATCAGGATCCAGTGAGAATATGTCTGAGCAACACCCCTGACAAGCTAAGAGAATGTGCACGGATATCATCAGGGGCTGGAGCCTTTCTACAGTATCATAAAGCACTTATGTTGTTATCACTAGCTTTGTAGTTGTTATCAGAAGTTTTTAAGTTGCTTATAAGCAAGCAGTTGCTCGTTACTTTGCTGACAGTCCATAACATTTCTCCTGGGTTCTACTTTGTCCTTTTTCAACCATGAGCATTGGCTGTGCCACCAATTCCAGGGGAGCATGTAGCTAGGATCAGTGGGTACCAATACTTCTTTGATTGACTCCCTTGATGGCAGTAAGCATCAGCCTCGGGTCTGCTGCTGCAAATTAGGAAGTGGGAATTTAATGGATATCTATTTCTAAAGGAGGTCAGTCTTTGGCCAGAGATGGGGTGAGCTTCTGAAGTTCAACGGGAAAGAACAGGAGGGGACTGTGGAAGCTGGAGAGACACAGGGAGTGGGGAAATCGTGGGCCGTGACAAGAAGCAGTCATGGGGTGCAGATAGTGAGCAGTGAGGTGTGCTGAACGGTTGCCGTGAGTAGGGAGGAATATGCAAACAGGATCCGGCAAAACAGGAAAAAGGAATGGAGTCAGGCACAAACTGCTTGGGACGCCAAAGACTGCTTATTTCTGTGTTCATGTTAAGTATTTAATTTTTCTGACACACACTTGGGATAGACAGAACACACACAGTCCTATTAAATGTAATGAATTGCATGTGAGACTTGTTCATCTGACCACCTCTGTAGGCTTCGCTGCCATGCCCCAGGGTTTCTTGTACTGGCAGCACACCACCACAGCTGCTCTCCTGCTCTGTTATCCCACATGCCAGACACAACCAGGCTGCCTAACCCAAGATCCTTTGACCAGCTGTACTGGGTGTAGGGAGCCCTGCAGCTCTGTGCAGAGCTGGGGGATCTGTCTCTTTTGTATCCCTGTATATTTAACAGAACAAGCGTGGGAGGCACACTTCAGGTACATCCTTCCTTAGCCCAGTATCTGTGCATGCCTTTGGCCTCTGAACTGATCCATCCCTGCCCTTTTTGGGTGGCTCAGCAAGTGAATTCTCATGTCTTATGATTCAAAAAACTTGGGTGTTCTGGTCATTTATGAGGAAGTCTCAGGATATTTAGTTGTCCCATCAAATTTATTTTTAATTCTTCAGTTAATTAATTAATTGCTTAATTCTATAGAACAACTGAATTAATATATTTTCATTCTATAAGACACCAAAGCAGACACACTGAGTTACAGCTTCAACCCCCCCGGTACTTACAATTGTCTATCTTTTTCATTCTTATCCATCCAGAGCAAATAGAATTAGATTGCAAAAAATAACTTTGTACATGCCAAATTTCAAATGAAGCCATTTTTGCTCTAGCTTTGTTCAGGGATGTGTCATTAGAACTTTCTTCCTCCCCCTAGGAAAATCTGTAAAATCGTCATGAAACAAAATGGCAAGCTGAATGTTTTAAAGGTGAATGTTTAAAAATTTTCTGTGTGGTGTATTGGAAGAGCTTTATGATTATTTGCGAACCTTACTATAGAAGTTGCTACAAATCATCCAATAACAATCCAGAAACATTTGTTTCTGTACTGAGCAGCATAGAATAAGAATAGCTTTATGCTGTGTCATGTTGGGGCTTGAGTTTTTTTAGCAACATCTAGCTTGCTACCACAGTACAAAACTATTACATTTACAAAACTGAACCAGCTGGTCAAAAGGCAGAGACTAGATTATACTGGTGCTTCTTTTTTTCTGTTCTGTTCCCCTCTTTTCTCTCTGAGGGATTCTTGTACAGTAATTTTTAGCTTCAATGTGGCGGACTATGGGTTTTCAACTTCCAAGTAGTTTTAATGGGAAATACAGTAGTTTAATTTTCCATTACCAAAGCATGAGTTGGGTAGATTTTACAGAATTTTCATTGTAAGTATGATACTGTTTAGATCAGACCCATAACTAGAATAAATCAGCATAGCTCCACTGAAGTTTATACCTGTTAAGACTCTTTCCCACCTTAAGAATGATTAAAAAAAGTAAATCTAGAGAAAGAAAAACAGAAAAAGCACAAAGGTAAGAAGTGTCTAGGAAGAGATGTAAAGCGGTTTCATAGGCATCTTATAAAATGATGAAAAATACTGAAAAATATCTTGTATTGGTTAAAATTTGTCATCCTATGAATTTATTTCTTTCACTGAGTACTCCTGGATTTGGATTTAGGATTGCATATTAAGCCTCATCCTTTGTTTTGATATAATTTATGTTGTAATCTGTTTTTTCAAAGTGTAGTTTCATGGTCTGTCAGTCTCACAACAGATTTTCTGTGTTGTAAGACTTGTTTTCCCTATTATTTTTTAGAATTTATTTTGTCTAAAGCTTTTAATTAAAATGTATATTCTGGGAAATATCCTAGATTATGAGAAAAGCAACTATTGTAACACTGTTTGTGTCCCTGAGTACATATACATCATTTGTTGTATTCTGTTCCAACTAACTAGGCCATCCTGATTATGCAGAAATGACTCTGTGTTAGTCAGTCTGTGGAGGGGCAGCGGCCCTTCAGCCAGGATAAGTTATGTTTCGGAGTTCCCCTGTGTTATGAGACTGGAGGAGAGTAAGGACCCAGATTTATGTTTGTGACAGGGCTACACGGACCACCGGTACTGCAGATGCTCCTTCTCCAAGTACAAGAGAGCAGGCAGCCTCCTGCCTTTGGCTGCCTGGGCCAGCTGGGTCTGCAGAGCAGAACTGAGAGTACCAGATCTAGGCTACAGCTGATGGCGAGGGCTGGCCTCGATCTCAAAGCCTGTTGATAACTACGCCTTGACAAAAAGTCAAAGGTGAGAAGGGAAAGTTCGGTGTCAAGAGCGAGCTGTAGTCTCGTCCCTAACTCCAGAGCCGCTGTGGTTGATTATATTTGCATAGGTTTCAATTTCCAATCCGGAGCTGCCTCCCAGGCAGGGATCAGTCATGGAGCTGGTGGCTGGATGATAAAGGTGGCTCCTTCCTTGCTCGCTGTCATCAGGCTATTAAATAAATGGGATGGAATCACAGGCACTGCAACAAAAAAACCCATGACCAAAAAATGCGGCATTGTTTTGGTCATTAAGTTGTGACGAATGAAGCGGGAACTGCATTGTTACAATTTAATCTTGCCTACGATTCAAGAGAAATGTAATTTCCTACCTTGCGCGTGCCTTCTAGCGGCTTCAAACGCACCGTCTGTAATTCTGCTACGATGTGCGTCGCCAAAGGGATGTTCGGTTTCCTTTTTTTCCCCGCGGCCGCCACCGAGGCGGCCTGCGGGGCCGGATATCCCGCCCGGCGCTGCCCGGGCTCGGGGCTCGGGGCTCGGGGCTCGGGCTCCGGGGCTGCGGGCTCCGGGGGCGGCCGCGCACCTGGCGGGCAGAGGCCGGGCGCAGGGCGGGGCGGCGCCGGCAGGTGGCGCTGTGGCCCCAGGCACGGCGCGCGGGCGGGCGGCGCTCCCTCCGCCGGCGGCCCCGCGTTGCCCGGCCTTCCCTTCCCTTCCATTGCCTTCCCTTCCCTTCCGTTCCCATCCCTTCCTTTCCCCGTCGCTCCGCTATTTTGGGTTTTTTACAGATGTGCTCTTTTGAATGGTTTCAATAAAGTTTTACTGCCGTCATTCGAGAAATAGTAAGATTGTTGTGATTTGCGCCGCCTGGCAGAAGAAAATCCGCCGGGGCTGGCGGCGGCCGGGGCTCCCCTCCGCGGCGGGGCTCCCCTGGGGCACCATGTCCCCAGCCGCCATCCTGACGTGCCAGGTGGCACTGGTGCTTGCAGCCTTACCTCTTTTTTCTCAGATAACTTGGCTCATCGTGGTTCTGTAGGAGACCGTATCTATATATTTTTCCAGGCCCCCAAACCAGCCCCCAGGCCTTCCCTGCGCCCCATTGGGGCCTGCTCGCACCCGCAGCCCACCTTACCTGTGCGGCGAGCGGATATGCGCCAGGCTGCTGGGGCCTGCTGCTGGGGAGTTTCTCAACATCAGTGTGAAGTAGCAGACATTAAAACACGGGCACGTTTTGTGAGAGGGCAGGAGTAACTCAGTTGCTAGTAGTTGCTTTTTATACTGGTGCAAGCCTGCAGTGTTTCTGAGCACCCTTTTGAAGGCATACAGCCATCGAGTACTGCAGGCAGATGTTATACGTGTCTGTCTGTAAAATACATGACGCATATACAAGAGAGAGCCTTTCTTCATTTTTTTGCGCTTACCGTATCACCTTGTCTTTCAAGGACAGCACATTGCTAAAATGCAGGCAGAGATTTATTGGAGGGACTATAGAAGGACTTTACTCCTCCCGCTCCTCTCCCCCTCAGCTCACGTCCCCCACTCCTGCGCCAGTCTGGCATCTCTTATGCTCCACTGCAAGCTGGAAGAAAGCAAGCAACAGAGCCGGGGAACATCTTGACCCCCCTCTGTCCCATAGCTTGACATGGGGAACATGGCCTGCTGTGGGAAAGAGGAGATGAAGCTACCTTCATTACTTGCCCCAGAGTGCAGGTATGTCGTCTCAGTCACCATATCCACTGGGTTGTTCTGCCTGTCTTCCTTCCCCCTTTCTAGAATGTCCTGATAAACAGCCTACAATGAAACCTGCAGAGTAACAGTTTTCTTCCTTATAATGCTTTGAGATATAGGGGATTCCATGAATAGAGATGGCAATAGCCGCCTTTCCATCCTGAGGAGCTGTAGGGACTCACGTAAAAAATAATAATTAAAACAAAGTCTTCAGAGCGCCTCAGTGAGTGCTGTCATGCCTGCAGTATGCACTGGAGTGTCCTGCCAGAGGCTAGCTTTGGTTCAGAAGCACTGCCACTTCAGCTGGAAGCCAGGAGTTGATTATTGGGCCCTGCTTCTTGGCACAGTGTTGGGCCAAAATGACTCTGCTACCACGAATTTTGAAGGAAGTGTGGCTCTGCTTGCTCTGGGTTATTACCATTGCACTTCTTTGCTTAACGCAGCTGTGCGCCAACTGCTCAAACTCCTGTTTCTGTCTTGTTTAGAATTCCAACTTCATGTGCCACTTCAGAGAAGGGGATTTGGGCTCCTGAGTCACTCAGGAATCTTTAGAAGTTTGTGCTTAGCTTGTTTTTAGCTATCTGAATGGACTAATAATTATCAGAAGTCATTCCATAAATAAAGTGGTGGGAGTGAGATACTGAGTGTGTATAGTGAGTTGTTATCCAACTGGAAATTAAAGTTCGCACCATGCTGCAAAATTAATAGTTAATAACTAATAATATAACCAGTATTAAACGTAACTTAATCTAGTCTTACAATGCATGTAATAGATGGACATTCTTCTTCAGAGTTAATTTTCAGGGTGCTTATAAACATCACGGTCAGTTTATTCCGTTTACTCTCTTGCTTTGTGGTGGATAAGACTTCAGTAAAATTATCTGTACTCAGTATGTGCCTATAATATCATCCAATCATGTAAATTCAGGGGCACTATTTTTAATCAGACAATATAATTGGTACTAATCTTGAAATAAATGGTGCTCCTGAGAAGCAGGAGCTCCTGTCTTCTCAGGAACACCATCTGTGTGGCTCATATGCAATCAGCAATGTTTATATTAAATGCTATATATTCTGCCTCACCTACTGTTTGATTTCTTCTCTCTGAGTCTCAGCCTATGAACCAAAACAGGAATCACAAGACCCAGGTTCTGACGAGTAGTTTCTTCTCTCATTTTACTGATATATACCTTGTTAATACAGCTTTGTTCAGCACTTTTTTCAACCAGCAGTGCTCATGCTACACCCAGTCTGCCCAGTGCAAGATCTTCAGCTCAATTTTCATTGTAATCTATATACAGCATTTTATATATCCTCCTCATATCCTCTGAAACTTTGCTGTTTTCTCTATTTTATCATAGTCATATGGATCTCACATTGTCCTGTCCCAAAATATCACCTTAGTTTATCCCCAGAAACACTATTCTGCTCCTCATTTACTAGAAGGCCATTTGCTAATTGTTTTTTTTCTTTGGATGCTTGTAAAAGGCAAAATTTTACTGTACAATACTGTCCTGGCTTAAAAAAAAAAATAAATGAGCAAACATTTTTCAGATTGCCATTTTCTAACAAACATGCCTTTCTTGTTCTTTCTTTTTTCTTATCTGGTAAGGCGTTTGTAAGCAAGCTGGATGAATTCATTCACTGGTTAAATGAAGCCATGGAAACAACAGAGAATTGGACTCCTCCTAAAGCAGAGACAGACAGCCTTAAACTGTACCTGGAGACACACTTGGTAGGACAAGATTATACTATGATTACTATCAGTAATTGAAGTGTTCTGCTGTGCTTTTTATTTGATTATTATTTTTTAATTACTAGTATGCATCTATATTTTAATGTAAGATTTGCAGCATTGCAGTTTGTTGTAATGAAAATACCAAAAAATTGTTTTCTGTATTTGAAATATGTACTGATAGCTTTGTAAAAATTAAATTAGAAAACAGAATTACATTGCAATTCAGAAATTGTCTCCAAAATGGAAAGAAAATGGCAATAGCAAAGGAGAAAGGATAATGATTTTTCTGCTGATCATTCTAGGATTTTTACTACACTGTAACATTAACAAAACTCTTACTAGTAAGGAACTCTTATTCTTTCTCCCACAGTTTTAACATAGTACAGAATCATTTAAATAAAATATTTGAAGTAATTATTTCAATCATTTTACTTGATGTGCATTTCTGTTGTGTAATTAATACAACTGTCACTAACCTTGTTCTTGTGCAAAAAGCTAAAACATTGGGTGGAAGTAGAAAACACTTGGATGAATAATCTTCTGAATGTATTACAGGCTAGAATTATAGATTGAGAAATATTTGATAAACCTCATGAGACTTTCACTGAATTCTTCCAAGAGATGTTTCTAGTTATGAGGAGGTGAAACAAAGACTTGAATTAAACCAGGTATTAAGTTCCCAAAAGCAAAATTTTACACTGTAGGTAGAAATAGAGATCAATGTATGCTGTTCAATGGGTAGGTATCTTAATAGGTAAACTACTCTATATAGTAAAAAGAAAAAAAAAAGAAAAATTAAGCTAAGAAATTCCTTCTCCCTTTGCCAATATCTTAGGTCGAATTGGAAGAAAACCCGGTGATAGCACTATTCTGAGCCAATGAGCTAGACACCCAGCTAGATAAAACAGTGCATTAGCTGAACCCACGTCAGAGCATCAACCCCCAAAGTCTCATTTCCAGTCTCTGGTAATCTGATGGTGAAAAATTATTTGACAGTCCCAGGAAGTCACATGATGCATTATAGGAAAAAATGTCTCCTAAACCCTACCGTAACACTGGAGTGACCGATATTAAATTAATTATGTATACATTAACCACATATACAATTAGAACTGAACCGAAAACTGTCTTCGAATTTCAGCTATACAGAAAACTTTTGTGTCTTTTGTTCTTGGACATTTCTGCTGTAGTAGCACCTATGGCCAGCCATTAGATTAAGTACCCATTGTGGTAGTCTATCAAATGCAGTACGAAGACACTGCATTTTCGTTGCAGATTCTGGATTTTGTGGCAGTTTGGATTTTTGCCCTGTACTGCACACACTGAGTCCCATGATTCTCATTATTGTTTACAGGTGTTCTGAAGACACAGAGCACATCGTGAGATCAGACCTCAGAAAAGGCATTGGTCATTTCAATTTGTTTTCCTCTTACTCTGCAACATCAAACTTTGGGAGAGATGAGTTTTTATGAGTAGAATTGCAATTTTCACTCTTGACTGGATAAAAAGAAACATATTCCAGGAACAGGGCAATCACCAGGCTGAATCTCTGTCACAATCAGTTTCTTTTTCCCCTTCTTCCATGGGGAGGAGTACAGTAGCTCTTCTGCAGGCAAATGACTTCCAACTTTGCCTTGAGGTTCTGTGGGAGGTGAGGCCAAAACCATCATCAGGCTGGAATGTGGAGTAGTAGCCCAGAGGCAGCTCCTTCATTGCTAGAGGTAGTCAGAATAAGCGAGTACGTGGGCACCTGTACAACTTCACTTTCCCCTGTAAGTACTTAGGCTCCCAGCTGTACTCTGTATATCTGCATATCTTTGGGGTAAGAAAATCTTTGTATGTTTCCAGATGACTGTGTTATGAAACAAGGTGGTTTTCTCCTTTACTTCTGTGAAGAAGTAAAATCTCTAAAGAACAGTTCAATTCCAGTTTGATATTGTAATTATTTTTATGGCATATATAGCCAGTGAAAAAAATCATTGCACAACCTGAAAAAAAAGTAACTGTGACTTTTCTTCTTTGATTTCAGAAAACATATGCTATCATATTCATTTCTACACAGCAGAACTGAACTATTAAAATACAGAACATTTTTGTAGTGGGGAAGATAGTATTTTGTATTAATTAGATTGTCAGCTTTTCAGTGGCATTTATCTGTCAGAAATCCTAATCTGTGTTTAAACAGAAGTATATGAACTTCAATTCACATTAAGCTCAATGCTAAAATTTCCTGTCGTTGAGAATTGTAAGACAATGGTGATCAAGGTCTTTGTGAGGGTACTTATACTGCTCGTTTTCTTCTTTTGCCAGTCAGATTATGCATGCTGTCAGACTCACCTAAGGTTTGTTGAAGTAAAGAGGGCTTAGTACTTTATAAGTTTAGGTTCCAGATTTAAGGGTTCATAGTACAGACACCAGTAGCAAACTAAGCTGGAAAACAAAGAAAATGTGTTGGTTCTTTTCTATATACTGCATCTGCGCTAGCAAACCTTATAATTATGTTTCCTCACTGGTGCAGATTTTCTGGTCGTAGAAGGAGTGAAAACTCAGTGTAGATTAGTATTTTTATTTTTATTAGTAGAGACAAGGCCTTAGCCTTTGGCACAAATTATCAATTTCACCACCTGTGATATTGTTTTCTTGGAAATATGTTTGTTGCAATAACAAAATTAGTGCCATAAAGAGGGAATATTTTGCATTCATGAATTAAATCTCTGCTGTCAAAATCTAAGGAAAGAAAATATGGGAGCAGGAAAACAGAAAAATGTACTTGTTCTCTTTCTCATCATTGTCTGGGAAAAGTCTTGCAGAGGAGACAAGGACAAGGTTGTGAACATCCTCCAAATTTTTCAGTATGTAAAGTTCTTGACTGTCATTTTAGGGTCCCAATGTAAATTGTTGAAAAAGGATTGAATTTGAAAGTCTCTTCTCACTCAGCCTTGCTTTTCTACATCTTTGATATTTTGAGAAATGGTGTGGCACAGACACTTAAAGAGAGTGTGTTTATTAAAAAAAACCGACAAAACAAACCCCACACCACAAGAAACCTACAATATCAACTTATTAGAAACTTTGCATAAGATAATGCTCACATGAGGAGTCAAATCTCTTGAACAAGATGGCAGTGCAAGTCTCCATTACAACCAATCCTGCATGACATCTTCAGCTTAAATTGGTAGAACTCCCCAAACTGTTCTAGTTAATTCTTATAGCTGGTCTGGCAAGATGTCCACCCAGGATGTTAATCAGCACTTTGAAGAATATGAGTAGTGTCTGTCTATTGCTCTTGGCCCAGCAAGAGCTGCCTGCAGGCATCTCTGTGACTGTCTGAAGGTCCCACCTGGACAGCTCCTGAAATAATTAGTGAAGCACTTTGTTGTGAAGGTGGAAGGCAGCCTCTCCTGAAGTTGGTCTGTTGTTCCCAATTAGCCCATTATCTTGTCTGTACAGAGACTAGCTAGGGAGTTCCTGGGCCACCCAGGGAATTCATGATTAAATGCACTCTGTGTGCACACCAGCATAGCCCTGATACACAAATACACCACAATTATAAACTGTAGGACGAATTGGAATTTCATTCTTAAATCACAATTACAACTTAAACTCCATAGATTTTGCCATGATGAGTAACCATACAGTTTGGTATAGAGTGTGAATTTTTCCTACAAATTGAAAGTTAGTCTGCATCTGGAATGTGTGCCAAAATAGACAATCCTCAGCTTGGAGGACAGTTTTCTTGCAAATTTTAAAATGCAGTTCCCTGATTTTCTGCAGAACAGAAGTTGCTATATGCTTCATTTTACATAACACCAAAGCACACAGCTATCAATGAAAATGCTCTCAGAGTCCCCTGCAATAGTGACTGAAATTATTCTTTCTATTTTATGGGTCTTCACAACTGAGTAACATTGGTGAAACTGATTTGGGAGCTGTATGCTTCCCATTCATATGGACGGGCTGACATGGAGCTGCCACCACTTGAACTTCTGGCACCCCTGCAGGCAGCCACCCAAGCCAGCAGATGTTGAAAACACTAATATGTTTTCATAAAACAGGGGTGTTTTTCAGCAGAAATCTATTTTTCCACAAAGGCCTCAGTCAGCTCTACTAGAGGAAAAAAGTGAGACAGGTTTTGAATTTTGTGAACAATTAGGCTCAAATCACTTCCTAATGAAAAGATAGCTTCATTGACCTTACCAAAAAGGAACTTCTGAAAATGGTTTCTGATTCACTTTATCTTTTGTAGCTCTTCTTTTCTGTTATGCTGATTCTTGCCCATTGGCACCCTGATCAAAATCAGCTACTAGCAGACTCTAAGCATAGACTTGGTGGTATGCAAATCAGTTCTCATCAAAAACAGTATCCTGAAGGCAGCTTATGAGCTAAAAGCATCTGTCTAGATGGTACTACTGTGCTTGTGAAACCAAAGAGACTTTCCTATCAGCTCAACAAACAAGAATTCACCATGTTGCTCTTGACCATTTTAGTTTGCTAAAATGGACATTTTACCAGTCTTTATCCCTGACCCCAAAAGATACATTGTTTTAGCACAGTAAAGAAGTAAACTAGCAAATGAGTAAATGTGAAGAACCACTGAGGAAAAGGTCTAGGTGCTGAGGCCTGGGACTTTTAATTCTGTAGTCTTAACTTTTCCCTTTGTTGTTAACACTACTCTATTTTCTTGTTGTTGCACAACTAGTTGCACACCTTACTGTGGTGTGCTCTCAGGTCTTTTGGCCAAAGCCATTTCTGTGTGTAGTGTCATCCTTAAGAGCTAGGTAATACAAGACTTTTAAATGGAAAACTACAAATGAAAAATACCTTATTCTAAACTTATTTCATGGAACTTTTAAAATCCTTCTTGCATTATTAGTAGGTGTTGACAAACAGTATTTTTCAGTGGAGATAAAATTAATTAAGGAAAGGTATTCTTAGAAATTTGGAACTAGTAGTCAGGCATTTTTTTCCTAACAATTTTACTCTTCAGAATTTCCGTAAGGTTAAAATTCTGAAATATTGAGTACAGGGAATGTAGAAGATATATATGTGTGTATGTATATATATATATATACACATATATAGGGAGAGAGAGTAATGATAGATTTTGCATTTTTTCTTCAAAACCAGCTAAAGAATGGTCAGAAGCTCCCATGATGATGTACTTTCTTTCAAAGTGTCTGTTGCCTTTTGCCCTTTTGAGTAAGACCGTGGCTGTAATCTGCCAACATTTAGGTTTGTAATTTGGAGGACAGCAAATCATAGAATCACAGAATGGTTTGGGTTGGAAGGGACCTTTAAAGGTCACCTAGTCCAACCCCCCTGCAATGAGCAGGGACATCTTCAACAGGTCAGGTTCCTCAGAGCCCCGTCCAACCTGACCTTGAATGTTTCCAGGGATGGGGCATCTGCCACCTCTCTGGGCAACCTGTTCCAGTGTTTCACCACCCTCACTGTAAAAGATTTCTTCCTTATATCTAGCCTGAATCTACCCTCTTCCAGTTTAAAACCATTACTCCTTGTCCTATCGCAACAGGCCTTGCTAAAAAGTCTGTACCCATCTTTCTTATAAGCCCCCTTTAAGTACCGAAAGGCCCCAATAAGGTCTCCTTGGAGCCTTCTCTTCTTAAGGCTGAACAGACCCAACTCTCTCAGCCTTTCCTTATAGGAGAGGTGTTCCATCCCTCTGATCATCTTTGTGGCCCTCCTCTGGACCTGCTCCAACAGGTCCATGTCTTTCCTGTGCTGAGGACTCCAGGGCTGGACGCGGTACTGCAGGTGGGGTCTCACCAGAGCGGAGGAGAGGGGCAGAATCCCCTCCCTCGACCTGCTGGTCACGCCGCTTTTGATGCAGCCCAGGATACAGTTGGCTTTCTGGGCTGCAAGCACACATTGTCGGCTCATGACCAGCTTTTCATCCACCAGTACCCCCAAGTCCTTCTCCGCAGGGCTGCTTGCAGTGTTTCACTTTACTCTCATTGTGACTGTGTATATAAGATATCCTTAGAAAAGATGGCAGCTGGTAGTTTCCTGTTTCTCCAGATAGCACAAAGAGGAATTGTTTGTCACTCATGGAAAGAATGGAGGAGGATGGCCTCCTTTAAAAGAATTAATTGTTCACACCAGGGTTATTTGTTTGTTGGTATTTGGGTTTTTTTAGGCAAAAATATACGTTCTGTTTAGTTGAAACTAGAATAGCAAATATTGTTCTGTAGAAAGTACAAATGGCTAGGATTGCATGGAGTCATTGCATTACAGTGTTGTTTGGATATGCTAAATGATCATTTCCATGAATCAGAATGTCTTGGTTTTCTAATAAATTGTATGATCCCTGTCTGTAATTTTTACCTCAATGTCGCTGCAAGCTTTGTGCCACATGAAAGTGCTGTTTAGCCCAGAATTGTTCCATTATATTAACCTTCTCAGTCACGATGTTTACTTTACATGCTACAGTCTTAAAAATATCATAGAGAAAGTATCACTAGTATTTCAAAACAAATTATACAAGTTGATTCACACTAGCATTTACTTCTCTGCTGTATAGGAAGTTTAGATGTCATCTCCATTCCAAAACCAAATTCTTCTTAAGATATGAGAATTTTGAGAGTTTTATTATCTAAAGAGAAATGAAATAAGAATTTTCCTGTGTCCAGTATAAATGTTTCTGGCCACATCATGGCTCAGCACTTTCTTAGCTGTAAACATCAAATGCTTTCATACAGAAAATAGATTGTATTTTCACGTTTAAGAAATTGTATTGGTGAAGTAATGTTGCTTCTGTGATATCTCATGATAACTGATCATCTGTTTGTAACGAGTCTGCTATGTCTGAAAAAAAATCATTCTCATCTCCTTGGAAAATCTCATTTTCTGAAAAATGTCATTTTAGAGAAGTATTAAATACCTGTTTCCATTGAAAATAAGGTTAAATACACATGCCTTGGGCTAATCTACTGGCTGTCTTTGTGGTAGTGGTGGTAACAGTAATTTTATTAAAGGTATTAAAGCCTCTGAAATGGCTAAGGTATATACTGTACCTTTCCTATATGGGCATTTCCAATGTCCATGGCAGCCAATTTAGAGATTTTTTTCCTCAAAATATACAACAGTATCTGCAGGATGATGGTGCTAAAAGGTCTGAGCACCATGAGTGGACTAATCTCTTGCTTCTCTAAAGACTTTGGTTTGAATCTGTTCAGCCTATTGTTAGTTTGAATTTCTGAATTTTATGCTGTTATCTTGAAAGGTATTTTGGGTATGCATGGGTTCCTGAATGTATGTCCTTTTATATAGGAAGCAGTCTGCAGAACATACTAATCAGAGATATAGACTAAATACACCAGATTTCAAATAACACAGGCAAATAAAAGGACTCAATAGGAAGTAAGACATCAATGTTAAACAAAGGGAATGCATGTATATTGTCAGTTGTGAGTATTATTCAGCTTTGAAAATCTGTAAACCCAATAACCTCTATGTAAGTTTTTCTGTTCCTTGAGTTAAAGTGCCTGAGTACATCAAAAGGAAATATTGCTGTCTTTTAATACATTTGGGTGTACCTGTGTTATAGTCTGGAGCCAGAGAGTGTACAGTTGCTGGCAGTGGGAAAAATAGAGGTTTCTAAACTGTTTGGACTGTTCTTTTGAATTTCAGCATCTTTTTTGGTGACTAAATAAGAGAAAAATCAGGTATATATGAGAAAATTCAGATATATATCCTGCTAATCACAGTACTGTTGTCCTAACCAATACAGAAATACTTCACTTGATCTACACTTGTTTCCCATAAGGTCATGCAATGAAGAAGAGCTGACACGTATCTTTCCTTTGTAAGGAGGAGTGGGCCATGTTTATGCTCCCAGCATCACAGAAGTAGGAGATCTGTTGTGATGGAGATCTGTTATTACTACATGTGTTTTTAGTGAAGGAAGGGACTGTCCATTTACTGTCCTCTGATACTGTTGCTACCAGCCATTACCACACAGTCCCACTCAGGAGGTTTATTTTGTAGCAAGCGTATAGCATAGGCAATAATTTCTTAATTTTCCTGGAGACTGAATGGCTGGAATACTGTTAAAAGTACTACTTTTTTCTAAATCTGTCTTCCAAATTTGTAGATACCTAACCTTGTACAGCTGTGAAGAAAAAAGGGATATTGCATTTACTTTGTTTTTTGGTTGATTCAAACCTTTCCAGGACTCCTTTTCTTCTCTTTGGTACCACCCCAAATGTACATAGTTTTTGCTAAGAAGATATTTTAATTCACCTTTAAATTGCATAAAACCTTATATCTGTACATATATAAAAAGCAAATTGCATCTCTCTCATATTCCTCTGAAATTTTAATGGAACTAAAATCCTTCAAGGATTGTTCTAAAACTACATACTGTTGTTTAGTACCAGTCAATGGTTTTTGTTCTGTAAGTTAGTAAATTGATATTTAAATATTACATATGTATATGTTTTTTCTCCCTTAGTAACTCCATATTTGCCAAGGCTGCCATGCCCCATGAATTTATCTTTGGGTTGGAAAGCTCTTTTCTCTTGCTTGGCTTTTTTCTGCCATGACAATGTGGTAGGACAATACAACTTTTACATATTTTAGGGCATGGAGGCTCTCTGGGTGGAAGAAGTGTACCTAGAAACATGTAAGATCAGCCAGACAAATGTCATCTTGATAGAAAAAGGAGTCAGAAGACTGTGACTTCTGCAGTTTATTTCCTGAGTATCTCAAGAGAACAAGAAATGTTCGAGGACAGTTATATATGGTGAACTGGATGTGCAGTTCACCATGCTTATGGCAACTTAGCAATTGTTTCATTGTATAGCCATTTTGCCTGTGTGCTTTCCTGCCTGTGTTCTTCCATCCCTCATTGTCTCTTGATAATAAATGTATTGAGATTCAATTTAGGAAGCCTCACGTTAACTTTTTTTTTAACAATGTAAAATATTTAGACAGACAAAAGCAAAGAGAAATTTATGTAGTGAAATACAAAAAAGAAATCAGAGTTGGCAGCAGAAGAATTTATGTGAGTTTGAAATACAAAATATCCGCAAAAATAGCCCCTCTGCCTTCTAAACTAAATTTGCAAAATAGGCTTCCTGGAGAGTTGGGCTAACTATCCTCTTCCTCCATATCTAAAATTATGCATTCAAAACTTGGCTAAATTACCTAAGAGATGACAAACACAATGAGGAATGAGAAACAGAAATTGGGGGACCTAAAGTTTTTAATGTGAGGAAGATTGTACTATTTATGTTTAAGAGGTAACAAAGGGAAAACCATTGATTGCCTAATACTGGAATGGCAGAAGCTGTGACAGAGAAGAAAGGGGTGAGGTGGTTTTACAAAAGTATGAATTACTGTAGGACTACTGGGGTAGAGCCTGCCCTTTTGTATTCAGTTTTTCCAGCCTGTCACAAATTCTGTGGCATGTGAAAGACCTAGGCTACTGCTCTGTCAGCCCATTACATTGCAATACTTACGCCTACATTTTTATCCAGTCTAGATTTAAAGGTCTCAAGGGATCAGGGCTTTCACTGTTTCCTTTAGGAGATTATTACACAATCTAATAGATCTGACTTTTGGGGGAAATTTCACTGGTATTTATCTTAAATTTTCTTTTTCTTAATTTAATTCCATTAGTCCCATCTACTATACCCTCTGATACTGTTCTATGCTAATAAGTCTTCTTTCTGCTTGGTGTTCAGATTCATGGAATATAAGTAGATAATGATGGCCCTTTCACATAATCATCATTTAGTCAATCTTGTTTATTTTTATAATCTTCTACCATTTCCACTTTTAAACATATTTTATTTGCCCTTCCCTAAACTCCCACCAGTTTGTCTCTTCATAAATGTGCTTGGTCTGCCCAGGCAAAAAGTACATTCAGATCAAGTGAAAGGTGAAGAATGCATATCAGTGATCAGAAGGTAAAATCATTCCTGGGGTTGCTATAATTATCTCATTACTAAACATTTTGAACTCAGAATGTTCAGTTAATATTATGTTTCAATGAATGATAAACTTACACAAAGAAATTGTCTGAGCAATCAAACCATCTTACATCTGATCTACATCTACAGTGGCACAGTGCCAGCATGAGATGGTGATTATGGGATTCTCAGTAGTGAGGTTCCCAGATCAGATTTATGTCAATTTTAAAGGCATTCTAGGCATAATCTGATATTGTGAATCAACATAGACAGTGATATTAGTTTTTTGCCCATTTTTCTCTGCCTACAGATGCCAGTGGAAGGAATGACCCCCAGAGAAACCCAAGAAATTATTGTCTTTTAAAGCTTTCTCATTGTGGCAGGGGGTAGAAGACCACATCTTCTTTCCACAAGCTATTCAATATTAAAAAAAATCTACCAGCTCCCATTGGTTACAGAAGGAAATAATGTGTGGTTCATCTAAGGAAAATGACAGTCATATTGTATTAGGCATTAGAGTTTTTCTTTGCAGTTGGTGATAATTGGCCATCACTGCTATAGGGAGTGTATGTTCTCAGTCTCAGGGACAGAAGAAAAAGACCTTTAGTGGGTGCTGCAGCTTCAGAGGAGGACTCACCATGTTCTCCTCAAAAAGCAAAGGTAGAATCCCTGCTATTGTGGTAAAATTCAAACTTGACTATGGAGCTGCATAAAGCATTTCCATAGTGCTTGTGTTCTGTTTAACAGGGGGAGTGTCACTCAGAAACACAGCTTAAAAGAAAAGAAGAAAATAAAAAATTCTTTATAGTTATCTAGGTTTTATGGAAAGCATGAACAAAGGAGACATTGACTGGAACCATCTCATGTGTAACATTTAATTCCCAGGAAAACATATCCTAATGACTTCTAATACTAAGTAGGCTTTACATCCCTTATGAAAAATATGAGGCTTTCCTAAATAAGATA
Source organism: Buteo buteo (assembly GCF_964188355.1). Classification (NCBI taxonomy): domain Eukaryota; kingdom Metazoa; phylum Chordata; class Aves; order Accipitriformes; family Accipitridae; genus Buteo; species Buteo buteo. The sequence goes on along the minus strand of NC_134176.1, from coordinate 30,312,339 downwards.
TTTCCCAATTGTTAAAAAGTCAAATAGTTTGATGATATATTTGTAGACGTAATGTGTGAAATGCACTGTTTCGTAGAAGATAGGATCTTTTTCCATGTACAAATTGCATATGAATATCCATTTTATATAACCATTGACCAATTAATTATGTATTTAGTATTATGTCACTAGAATGCTAAATATATTCCATGTTAGTATAAGGGCAGCTTACATGGTAGTTATTTTTCTGATTTACTGAATGTCATTGGTAGGTGGTGTCAAGGAGTATGAAAATACCACTACATTATTACATGGCTTATTAGGTTATTAACTTGAGTACGTAAATACTAGGCAGTGACCAAACAGAGACCTTCTGTGTGGTCAGAACTCCTCAAGAGAAAAAAAAAAAAAAAAAAGAAAAAAATAGACAACTACCTTTCCAGAACTGAAAGTTGAATTCAGTACTTGATAGCTTGGTATTTTGTCATAGCAAGCTATTGGGAGGTAACTGTGCCAGGACCAATACAGTTGCAAAAGTAACTCTATGTTAAGAATATGAGAATAAATTTTCAGGAACAGCTCTAAGTCATATTCCTTTTAAGACAAATGAAATGTGGTAATTTAAAAAAAAAATAAAATTGAATTTTCAACTTTATTTTTTTTCTTGGAGATTATTGGTATATAGCATATATTTAATAAATGACATGTTTGTTGCTGCATTTGCTTAGAACTTTACTGTGTGTTGAAACTGTCTTCCTATCCAAAACATAACATTTCTGATAATATTTGTGGTAGTTTGGTTATCCTTTCAGGATTGTCTCAGTCAAAGAATCCCATTTCTTTTCTACTAGAAACTGTTCCCATGACTCTAAATTTCACAATTGAATTATATCTGTCACAGTGTTATAATTAAAAATACTACATTCTTAGCCAAAATACACATTCAACTGTACCTAAATATAGAAATCCATATTTTTAGTAAAATTGTGGTTTTCTCCAAAAATGCAAATATTAGGAAATTTTGAACTAAGCTTTCTATTTCAAATTCTAAAATCATAGGTCACTTAGATAATTTTAATTGTTTGTACCATTGCTCTAAAAAATAAATGCCCTAGAAGCAGTGATATATTTCTCAAAGGTATTTAAACACATGAAAAATGAACCTCAAGAAAATTATGTCTCAGGCCACCCCAGTACACCACATGTGCTAAAAGTATGATTGACTGAGAAAATTAAAATATTTCTTTCAATACAGTATCTTAACCTGGCAACAGGTGTAAACTGCTGTGTCATTTGAACTAAGCTATATTTATGTATACATTGTAGGTTCACATGATACCTAGTTGCTTATTTGTGTTTCAGAAACACAAAGTATACTGGAAATAATTAGTTGGACAGATCATGACTTAAAAAAAATACATACTTGTACAGAATCTGTGTGCCCCTGGAAACAAAAATATTTAATAGCTGACTGTCCTTACTGCAGATATGAATAGGCCAAGACGCAGATTGTGGTTTAGCAAATTACAAGGAATTGCTAAGAACAGAGGGTTGCAAAACAGTGAAAGATGGCATATCAGAGCTTGATTTGTACATACTGTAGGATACCTACTCAATAGAAGTTTCCTAAATTTAAGTATCTAAAGCCATAAAATAAATCCTCAGAGGAACTTCAAATAAATATTTTTTCAAATAGTTTTTCTCATCCCCAATTGTACAGACAAATAACCTGAGACGGAGAGATTATTATATGCTGGAAAAGCGCTTTCTTATTTTCAGTGTGTTCAGAGCGGTGTATAGATCAGGAGGTGCTGCTTTTTTTCCCCCATGGAGGTTCTGCACTATTGTTGTCCAATGGATCAATCAGTTTCCTAAAAGTCAGGGGACAGCTTCATTTTGTGAAGGCTGGGTTCCTTTGCAATGTGCAGTTGACAGAAGATAGCACTCCTGGGACTTTGTTCTTACGCTTTTGGAGTCTTTATTCCTGTTTATTTATAGTTCTGGAGCTTTAATAAAACTGCATGATTCTTGCCTCACTTTTCCTTTCTTGCTAAATAAGAACAGTTGATGTTTATAATATAGGTGCATGGTGACTGGGAAAAGTGCAGAGAACTTCATAAGGAAATTTTGCTTGTTGCAGCTTGTAAACTACATCATATACAATGTAATGCTAGGGATGACATTAATGTGTTGTTTAAAAAGCTGCTGTCAGGCCAATGCACATGTATTTTCCATAATGTATATGTGCTCATGTGTGATATTTAGACTGCACCATAGCTGCAAATGTGTCTGGAAAAATGGCTTTGATTAATTGACTTCCCTCCTCTTCTCCTTTCCTCTCTTCAGACGCAAAGGCTCCATTCATTATCAGGCAAGATCAGAGGAGGAGGGGAGCAGAGTACCTGGGTCACACGCTGTTAGAGTTACAATTTTCCAAATGCCATAAGTAAAGAGTTGGGAATGGGAAATATCCAGGATGGGAGAGGACCTCTGTGTTTGAAGGTCCTCCTCCATTCCAAATATTGGTCTGATTTTACCTTTAGCTGTGCAAATTCACATCTCTCCATTGCATATACATGTAATGTTACATCTTCAACTCTGTCGGCCTTTTTCATGTGTCACATTTTCAGCTCTGCAGGTATGAGGAACCACGAGCACTGACGCACTGATTGAGGGCTATTCTTTCCAGTGTTCTTTGTCCATTTGTTCCTTTTCCTTAGGAAATTACTACCCATAAGAAATAATATATACATATGTAATTCTAAAGCCAAAACTCATACTTCATTACATCAACTGACAATTTCCTTCACTTCTGTTTGTATGTATTCTTCTATGAATGGTTCCCTCTTTTTGATGCCTCTGTGCTGATAAGAATTTATTTCTGCTAAATTTCATGTATGTTCACGGTATTCGTGCCATGCATAATTTATCCATAAAATCAGAATTTTGCACAAGGAGAATATTGCTAGTCAAAACCCAAAAGTTTGGCCCCATCTTTATTCATCATATTTTGCTTCTTCAGTTTAACATTATTACTGGTTAATAGGTGCACCTGAAAATCAAGCTGTATTGTAGTATCTGGTGCGTTATGTTAAATGAATCTTTTCTAGGACAGCAAGTCTTTTTTTTTTCTAATGAAAAAGAATACCTCATCTTTTCCAATTTTCCTATCAAACACATCCACATCATCTCGAGACGCTGCCACATCCAGCTGCATCTATACTCAACTTCAATTATATGAAATTACACAACCTACTCTGAGGTCCTTTAGGTTCTCTTTTGCTGTGTGTGGCACACGCATAGTGCATTTCCTGTGAAGTGCATGATTACAAACTATTCAGTACAAGCCTGTTTTAAGTAAACAGTAAATTAAATATTGTCAGTGCTTGTTCAGACGTGCACTTATGAAGGAAAAAGAACTTCTAGATTTGGGTTCATAAAAGTCTAGATTTAAGAAAGGGCCAGACATAAACTAGGCATCCTTTTTCCTTTTTAACTTCTCTTGGCTGACCCAGTTGTTTAACAGCTGGTACAAAACACTATATTCAGATGCCCATACAAGGAAAATTGGGCTAGACAAAATGCTGTAGGTAGCAAAATTCCTGTTTATTGCTCTTTATTTGAATGGAGACTTCTCAAAAACATTCTGTCACTAACCGTCAGGTACACTGCTGCCTGAAAGGCTGTTAAGAGTCTGTCTGAGCAACATGCCTCTTTCAACCATGACGAATACAGTAAAAGAACATAATTTTATTACAGTTCTGGCAATATTATTTTCTGCTACGCCAATCAGCTTGACTACAGGAGTTGGGAAAGGAAGGAAATGGTCACTTCCCTAAGAAATTAGGGCTTTTGAGTATTTTGTGGTGTCTGCTACTTCAGTACTAGCATGGTCACTCATATTTGGAGAAGTATACGTGTATTTTATAAAAACCAGAAGCTACAAATGTGCACTTGCAAAGTCTCCTTTCATCTCTGCCAGTTAACTCATTCCCAAGAGAAGCCAAAACTCTTTTCTTCCAAGGGGTCAAATATTGTTTTCGTTCATTCCATAGACATTTCAAAGCGAACAAGAGTTGCATGTGTGTGTTCAGGGCTGCACATGATTTATGATTAAATACAGCAAGTACCCCTTTCTTTATTGTATTTTGTTTCTCTTTCTTACACACAAGTATGAGTGAGAAGCTCTGGTAAATAATTCACAAATTTATCAACCTTATCAGTGGCGTATGAAATGGCATAACATATAGTAGATCATGTTTCCAGTTCCTCTCTCTATTACTAGATTTTAATGCAATTTGTAAAAATAAAAAATACATTTAAAAAAGAAACAAAATATTTTAATCACTGTTAAAGCAGAGATCCTTTGTAAACTAGTAAAAATATTAGTGAAAAAAAGGATGAAAAATACTTGCTTTGCAAATTAAGAATGCAGAGATCTAAAGCAGTCTAATTTGTTCTTTGAAAACGGATATGAGAGTTAACTCAGAAACACAATATTAATAGATTTGTATGAGTGCACATAAGGCCAATATATTCAATGCTGTAATTTTTTTATGGTTTCATAAATAGTGCTATCACCAACATTTCAAAGAAATCTGAAAAAAACAGAGCTCATATGTGGTGGCATAAATTTAGTGTATTTTATAGAACACTGTTACTCCAGATATAGCCTACGGGTTGTGACTTTTCATAAAACCTAATGAATTTCTAGATTTGTCAGCTGTTTCAACACAGATGTACTTTGCTGATCTAATGGAAACATTTTGAGCCCAGATCCAAAATATCAATAGCTTTTAGTATCGCAAATTAGTTTGGCTATTGGGTAAAAGGGGATGTGGTTCTTGATAAAAAGCAGCAAATAATTTTGTACATGTGTTTTATGATACTGCTTCTCCAATGTCTGATACTGAGGGTTTTTTCTCTCTTTTTTTTCTTCTCTTTTTTTTGCAGAGTTTTAAGTTGAATGTTGATAGCCACTGTGCTTTAAAAGAAGCAGTGGTAGAAGAAGGACGTCAACTTCTTGAGCTTATTGTATCTCACAAATCAGGTAAATCCTTCTGAAATATTGCAAGTCTTTATGTCTCCAGACTATTAAAGAATGAAGAAGCATTGCTGTAAATTACTGCATATATTCACTTCCTTATGTATTATTAATATTTACATTATCAGATTGACCTTCAAGATTTATAAATGTTTCATATACTGCATACAATGCAGTGATACTTATAAAATGAAATACTGCCTGCAAATAGTCTGTTCATTTTATTTTGGTCTTGCTGCTCAGCTGAGTTTCAATTGAAATCACATCACTGAAAACTTCACACTGACACATTCTTTGATGTAGGTGCTATGGAAATAACATTAAGATAATGAATTAGGATTTCAAATATATATATATTTTTACATACTCTGCATGGGTAATTGCATTGGTAAGGCTTTATTTTGCCACTTAAACTAATTCTTACATTGACTTTAATATATTTATGAGGAATAGATTAAAATTAAAAATACCTTTTTCCTTTGGTTAGGGTGGTCTTTTTCTGCAGAGGCCTTAAATTGAGAGGAGGGGGAAAGGTATACTGATTTCCCTTTCTCTATCCCCACCACCTCCTATATTTTTAGATGTTTGCATGACTTGTATGATAATGGGGTTTTAATCAGCATATGCTGCTATGGAATGCCATCTTAATTTTGGCTTACTTAGCATGCTTTTCATCCAAGTTGAAGTTATCCTTTGGTCTACTGTTCTCTGATCATGTTATACATTGTGCCTCTATTGTTTCACAGCATCAGATGGATCTGTGTAATGTGAAAGCTATAGGAAATTAGTGACTTCTATGTATAGTTCCAAAAAGGTATAGAAGCCATAGCAGAGAAGGGTAGTGCATGTCATCATACATTTAGAAAATGGTAATGTGTAAACTACAGAAAATATTTACAGGAGTTGGAGGTAAGAAAAATGTCTTGGGAAGATTATAAAATGTTTCGAGATAAAGACTGAATATTAGAAGGTGAGCTTACTGTAGCATTCCCTACTGCCTTAGAAATCACAGTTTATGTGGGATTTTCCTCTTGAAATTGTCAGCTGAAACATAATAAAAATTTAACATGATGGCTAAAAGAAATGTTTTGACCCTATAGCATTGTTTTGCAGTATGAACAATAGTAAAGCTTGGATTTATTGCTGAGAAAATACATTAAAATCCTTGTTGCATTTATTCTTTTACATTTCCTGCTAATTCTTTGAAAAAAGAATAATATTTAAAGATGCAGTTGAGTTTACAGCTTTTACTTTTTTCCCCTTCATTTTGGAGAAGGACTGAAGGACATGCTGCAGATGATTGCAAGTCAATGGAAGGAACTACAGAGGCAAATCAAACGGCAACACAGCTGGATTCTTAGGGCTCTGGATATCATCAAAGCAGAGATACTGGCTACTGATGTGTCTGCAGAGAATGAGGAAGGGACTGGGAGCCCTAAGGTAAGTGGCTTGAAGTTTGCCTTATTTCCTCTTATTTCCGTCTTCTTTTGAACTAGGCACCACTGAAGTTTTCTTTCCAGCCTAAGGCTTTTCATTTCTACTGGGTAAACTTTTTTTTTTTATAAACAAAATGAAATGCCTTACACTGAAACAATAAAAAATCTTAGAACTTTCAAGTTTTTCAGGAAGACCTGTCTCATTGTGTGTAGAGGGGCATGAGGGGGAACATAAAACATTTAGTAAACAAAACATAAAGCATCTTTAACATGAATAATCAGAATGGTTTTAAATTGTTTTGTTGCAACTATAAATCACTATAATCAGTGCAATCACTCAGCTCTGACATCCATTAGCCGCTTGGTTACAGCAAATTAACAAAGAAGAGAGAAAGTGATTCATTATCTCATTCCTGTTAATGACTATCAGATGCATTGCTTAATTAGGGGATGGCCATTGTAGTGGGAAGAAGGTCATATGCCTTTTCACAAATCTTTTTGCTCTGAGTTTAAGTCCTCCATAATAGTGCATGCGTTGAATACAAGTACTTTAAGAATAAGGTATTGACACCTATCATCATTTTGTGGATATTAATCATTAAAGAGGGCTATAGTACTTACCAGTTGCAAAACTTAATATTTGTAAGAGCATTTTCAATACAAAACAAGCTTATTCAAATTGGTGCAAGCAGTGCACGCAATAGAAACTTCTGGCATAGGGTCCATGACCTTTCATTACCATCACTAGTAAGCAAAGGTGTTTGGGGGAGGATGCATTGGAAACTGTTTCTTACCAATGCATTCTAAGCAAAGAATATGCAGCAGAGCAATCCAATAACTCTTAACATCTTGGCATGCAGCAGGCTGAAATTTATAGAAAAATTCAAGATTCCTGTTTCTAGAAATAACAGAGATGGTTGTGCTGAGTAGATTTCCAGATTCTGATGCCAGACAATTCTTTGCATTGAAATTCAGTGCTTCCTAGAGAGTAGTTTGTAGAGTTACTCTTGGCGAGGATTACATGAAATGTTCTAGCGTTTTCATACCATAATTTTACATAGCAAGAATGATCTTAGAGATGGTGGAGGAAGAGCCAAGGATAACAGTGAAACAAAAATACAGGAAAAGACATATATGCAGGATACACAATTTGAACTGACATCCCCCATCACTTGCATGGTGGAAAATGCTCCTGTGCCACATAGCTCTTACTTTAGGAAGTAGGTGGTGGAGCAACACTTGGTTTCATAGTTAGGTCTGTTAAAGTAGACAGACTAGCTCAAACTTAAGTTTCTACCCCACCAATAATATGACCCTATATCTGAACAGCTTCACTCATCCGTGGCCAAAAGCCTAACTGCTTAATCAAAATTATCACATAAAAAATGTTCTAAAATCCAGATTGATTTTGCTACGAAAATTATGGAATCCTTAGCTTGGAATAATTATATTCAAATATTTGCTTGAAAAGGGAGAAATGGAGGCATGGTTTATGTTGCAGTAAATTTTTCATATAGATCGGTGGTAGTTGCTTGCCCTATGCTTTTTATCGTAAAGATAAGAATGTGAAGGAATGATTTTTGTTTGCCTACAGTTAAGTAAAAACACAAGTAGACAAACAAATGACCAAACAAAAAGTAATTTTGGGTTATTTCATTCATTAAATCACATCCCTATATGATTCTTGTAAGTATGAGCAATAGTGCAGTCAAATACCATCTACTTCTTCAAGCTGAAATATTAACTAAAATTAAAATACAGTTGGCAATATAACTGTAGATTTCAGTTTGCATTTATTTCAGAAGCCAAAAGGAACCTGAGAAGTATAATAGGAAATCTAAAGATTATATCTAGAGGGTATTTTTCTTTTTGCCTTGTTTGAGAAACTACAGGAACAGCATTGGTGTTAGAAATCTGTAAAGAAATAGGGAAAGGAGGAATTTCAAAGACCCTGGGAAACCTTTCCCTTAGGACTTTTTAAACATGTTTTCATAGCGCTATGGCATCTTTTATGCAAGCAATGGAGAGTGGAAGGGAGAGAGGGACATTCTGCACTCTAGAAATACCTTGTCAACATTTGTATTCAAGAATTCAGATTTTGCTTATGAAATTTTTCATTTTATTGTATATAAGTTTCATAGTGGTTTATAGTGATTGCTATAGAAGATTTAAAGGACTTTAAATATTTCTGATGCCTAAGCTCTTCTAATGTATTGCATTCTCTGTACAATCTTAGAAAAACAATGAGATCTCTTCTTTAAGTAAGTATTTACTAAAACTATTGTTCCGTCATTTTTATAAATAAACAAATGGTGACTGTATTCAGCTTGAATTGAAGGATATAAGGTTTTGCCTTCTTAACCCATTCAGAAGTACGTTTAAAAATAAATCTCAGAATTGCCATGATACATTCCAACAAGTACTGATCTAACGTTATGAGTATAAACAGGGCATACAATACATCTGACTTCCCTTCAGAATCTTAGGACACTTAGCTAACAGTAGGGGTTTTCTCCTGATGGAAATAGTAATATTCTAAAATATCTGGAAAATAGGAGGAATGTTTGCATATATGTGTGTATCCTGCATTTTTTCACTTTCTGGAGATGTCTGAGACTGCTTGATCTCTTTATAATTGGGCCATTTCTTCTCCATCACGAAAGGCCTACTGGAATAGTATTACTTTTAATAAACAGTAAAGAGTGGTATTGAAAAATAACATGATGTACTTTCTTATCTAGTGGCTGTAAGTGTTACTGTCTGAATATTATCCTGATCTATCTAACTCACAGTTTGGCGGAAGAGTTGATTTCTTTCTGAAGAGCTTGTAAGTTAATCATGTAACTAATGTCCTTGAAAAGTATACAAATCTTAATATCATTTGCCCACAGTAGATATTCTCCTTCACTGAAAATTGTATGGAGTAGTATTCTTAGGGTCAGTTTTAAGTTCTGCTCCCAGCATGCATTTAGACAGTTAGTTCATTACTATAATTTTTGGATCTGGGTATTTTTGTTCTGCAAGTAAATGTTTGAATTAAGTTTTGGTTTTTTTGTGTAACAGTTCAGAGCATAACATCAGAACCTAGAGGCTGGTAGGTTAAAAGAATAATGGTGTACTCTAGAAATATATATGTAGTCTGTACTTCTGGACATGTTCCTTTCCAGAATAATTGCTATATTACTGAAAAACATTTCTACTTTTCCATTCCAGCTTCAGAGAAATAAGCATGAAACTGGTTAAGACATTGGGCCTAATGTTTAAAACATTGAACTGACTTAGTTGTCTCAGGTAAAAAGCACTCTTGGGAAGATTGCCTTAACTCTATAATGGACTTTTCTGTCAGTGGGTTAATGATAGAAGCAGTAAGGATTTGAAGAATATTAGAAGAAGAGGTAAAAATATGTTTAATAAAGTAAACCCAAAATCACAGAAATAGTAGATGGCTCAGGATAACAGAGTTTGAAGTGGTTAAACAAACCTTTGTATAAAGGGGAGAAGAAAACCGGTGTAATTTCTTCTTGATATGTAATTAAGCATCCCACACCTCCAGGATCATCTCCCACTCAGTTGTGCATAATCTTACAGTTTTTATAGCCATTCTAAACAAACAGTTTTCAGTACACAGAAAAGTGATTTTCATGAAAAAAATGAAAACTTGGTGAAGCTGTTAAATATCTGCCACAGTTTGGGATTCTGGGAACGCCTTGACAGACAGTTTTATAGTGACACTGGTCTCAGATTTAGTGGGTGGACTAAACACTGCAGTCCAGAACAATTACACCCTGCTCAGTGTTTTAATATGAGGATGAATTTGTGAAATAGACAACAAGACAGAGCAAAGGTTAGGGAATAGTAACAGTAACAGTCCTTTCTTTATTACTTCAGACTTGTAACTTGTCCTGGCCATCCAATCATGCTGCTATGACTACAGCATTTAGATTAATACTTTGATACAAAAGGAATGTACAAATGAAGTGTTTTGGCATCTTTGTGATCAGTGCAGAGAAATATCATATTTTTGAGTAGATATTTTGCTTTTTCTCAGTGTCTTTTATCAGCTCTAGATTTCTAATCTGCAGACATCAGTATGATGCATGTACTGTAATATTAAAGCCAACACACCAGTATTTTTTCTGATGTCTTCCATTATTTAAAAAAGGGGAAAGTCTATTATTGGGACAGTCTTAAATATTGTCAACAGATAACAGAGAGCATGATTTCAGAATCTAGGATTTTCACTTACATAACCACTTTGAAAACTGGGTTTCTAGTGTCCAATATATGCAATTGGAATATTGCATATATTATTGCTGTGGTCAGTGCTTTGAAATTGTCAAATGGCACGTGTAACGGGCCTTCATTCTCTTCTCCTTGAGTTAGTTGCTTCTAGTGAAAGGGCAGGAATGGCATATGCTAGAGGGATCACTTTACTTGGGTTGCTGGAGTTTCTTAAGTCACAGGGGACTTTTAAAACTTCACACCTCAAACTGAATTTGTTTAACTTACAGTCCCTCTGTCTTCCACGTGCACAAACTCAGGATCAGACGCATGCATTCAATCCTGTGTCTCATGTTCTTAATATTGTGAAATAAAATGTCAAGTAAATAGCCATCACTTCATCAGTAACAATTTGAAAGATAATGAAATGGGAATCAGACTTCCATCTCTGATATTGTACAGACATATGGAAAGGGAATTTCATCTGGTGATACACATGCCATCCTGGTCTACAGTTATCTCATGGCTTAATCAAGTCTTTTCTTGCAAAAGAAATGTACAAGGAAAGTTGGTATTTGTGCTTTAGCAGAAGTAATTTTTTTCTCTAATGTGTCCATAATGAGCCACATTCCCATGTAGACACAAGAGAGTTTTATGCTGTGAATGCAACACCTTATAGATCAGACATTAAACTGAAGTTCCAACCACCTTTATCCAGGCTTATTTCCAGTATCACTAATTACCATCTGCCACCTTAATTCTTTGCAGTTTCAGCTGAATGTATCAGTCTCTTCTGTTCAGAACAACTGGATAGTCTTGGGCACAGTTAAATAGTTACTAATTTTCACTGGTGAATAAAATACCTTATAATACCTTACAAAGTGTTTCTGTACCGAAAAGTATTACAGCAAGTCCATAGCTCACCATTCGCTACTTCAAAAGATGGTAATAGGGGAAGTGATTTTCCGTAATTAGAACAGAACGTTCAGCTATGTTGCCATTGAGGCATAGTCTTACATTGCTGAATATTTAAAATGCTGTCTGTACATAAATAGTAGTATTGTGCCTAAGAGTTTAACAGTTTAAAATCATTCATGTCTCATTTCAATTCTGAATCTTTTGGAACTTTGGGAGTCTAGACTGAAGATGCTGTGATCTCACTCTTAAGTACAAATGATACTGTTAATTCTGCCCTGTTAGGAAAAAATGCATCTACCGTTATTAATTTGTTTGGCTTTAGGTATTTTAGTGTGTGACATTTGTCCTGCTTTTGACTGGGATATAGTTGATTGTCTTCCTAGTAGCTGGTACAGTGCTATGTTTTGAGTTCAGTATGAGAAGAATGTTGATAACACACTGATGTTTTCAGTTGTTGCTAAGTAGTGTTTAGACTAAAGTCAAGGATTTTTCAGCTTCTCATGCCCAGCAGTGAGAAGGCTGGAGGGGCACAAGAAGTTGGGAGGGGACACAGCCAGGGCAGCTGACCCAAACTGGCCAACGGGGTATTCCATACCATGGGATGTCCCATCTAGTATAGGAACTGGGTGGGGGCGGGGGATCACCACTTGGAGATTAACTACGTGTTGATTGGCAGGTGGTGAGCAATTGCACTGTGCATCATTTGTATATTCCAATCCTTTTATTATTACTGCTGTCACTTTATTAGTGTTATCACTATAATTATTAATGTCTTCTTTTTTTTGTTCCATTAAACAGTTCTCATCTCAACCCATGAATTTTACTTCTTTTCCCAATTTTCTCCCCCATCCCACTGCGAGGGGGGGAGGGGGGGAGTGAGTGAGTGGCTGCGTGGTGCTTAGTTGCTGGCTGGGGTTAAACCACGACACATTACATACAATATTGTTGATCTGTCAGCTTCTATGGTGGGGGTTTGCACCGTGGATGAGTTGGTCAAACAGATAGAAAGAGTAGTGGTGTTTACAAAAATCCTTCTAGAAATCAATAGACAAAATTTTGGTTTTGTGACGAATAAGCCTGTATTTTAGTGTTTTTACTGGAGCATGTGAAACAAACTGAGTTCTTTTTATATTAGTTCTTATCCAAATATAGGATTGAAAACATCCATTAAGAATTTCCAAGCTAATCAGAACAAGCTATGTTGATGTAACAATGAAAAGAACCTAAGGAAGAAGCAAGAAGGAGGAATATTTGTGTCTCTTAGTGTGGCTAGACACTTCCTCAGTTTGCTAGTTTTTAATACCTTGCTTTATAAGTTATGTATTTTTAGTCTTACAGACATCACCTAGAAGGTGAACAGAACTAGCCATCATGGTAACAAAAAGTATCTTCAGGAAGGATTTGAGAGGTGAAACCATAATTTTACACACCATTTTAGAGTGGGTTAATAAAAGGAAACAGAAAAGCATTTTAGAATAAGTGTAGTAGCAGAAGCTGGCATTGGTAAAGGGATGGCCTGAATATGGAAAATGGCATGGGACTGACTTATAGTGAGTCTTAATTGTAGAAACAAGAAATACAGATAAATGGGATCTACTGAAGGGTATCAAAGATGTGATCATGAAAAGTGAGCAGAAAAGCTTTGTTGAAAGTATTGTACCAGACTCTGAGAATTAGTTGGAAAATTTTACATGAGAATTTTAGTGTAGGTAGAAAGAAAATAGAATTTTAGTACCTTTCTGGTACAGGGATTTATTGACAAAACCTGTGCCTTGCCAAGAAAGTGCCTCTCTTTATCACACTGAAGCAAAATTTTCTTCAGCTAAGCAGAAGCTTTCAAAAACCCATGCAAAGCCAAAGTAGCCATGTAATCTTCTAGGTACAAAATGTTTCCTTTAAGTTTCTAAGTGAATGCAATCTTAAATTGATACACTACATACAGAATAATATTCACAGAATACCTCCTCTTCAATATAAAACTGCTAAGATTCTTCTGTCTTGTATTTTGTATCTATCTTAAAGTAAAGGAATTATGTATTTGAACAAGTTCTTGCTTAGTTAAAATGCTTTAACTGAGCAAGTAATTTTGTGGTGAAAGATTGCAAGTTTCCAAGCTTGTAAAATTTTAATTTTAGGGTCATTAGACCAAGGCCTTTTTCACAAACACAGGCACAAGCAAACTGAACCTTAAAACCTTCCTTTGGTCAGCTCTTTTACAAGGGCTTTTTCCCCACCGCACCCTGAGAGAGGCAGGTGTCAGAACTATTGTTGCTTTTCCGGAGGAATTACACAGCTGAGATCTTCCAGGAAACGCTGGAAATCAAATCATGTCCTTGGTAGCCTTATCTTGTTGTGCCTTTGTGAGCCTGTTGTGGATTGTGCTAGGTGGGCTGCTTCATAGGGAAAGAGGCTGTGCAGTTCTTCCCCACTGCCTTCCTCCCCACTGGCTGGAAATCCACAGCCTGCGTTACTGATGCCACCTGGGATGAATCTAACACATTGCTTTGGGGGTAATATGTTGTGATAATAATTACATTTTTAAATGGCTAAGGTGCAGGATTATGCAGATGTGCTTGTAAATGGATTAGCAACACTACCATTGCTTTTGGAAGTCTCTTTCAGTTGATAGAAGAATTTAAATGTTACATATCTGGGAGAGCTGTATTTTGAAAACATTTTTGTTTAAATAGTTGTAGATTTTTTTCTCAATGATTGAAAGCAAACACGTCAGAGGTGCCCAAAAAAAGATTTAGTGCTGTTGGATGTGCAGTCAGCTTCCACGTGGTAGATTCACTGCTATTTACTGGAAGCTGTTTCTCCTGAGTTGTCAATTGTGTGTGCCTTTTAGTGGGCAGGAGGAACAATTTTGCGTTTAATTCAGAGCCTCCCTTCACAGAGAAAGGAATGAAGCTAAGCAGACAGTGTTTGGACTGCAATAAAGACAAATGAATATGAGCTCTGTCCTAAACCTCTTCTTTCATGTTGCATAAGCCCTGTTAAAACTGCTCTATATCAGAAGTTAACTAAATATTTTGCTAGTTTTTCATGAAATTGTGTCCCTGAAGTCTTAGTTAAGCAAACTTGGGTCCTATTTTAGCTCACAGAGATTGTTTTCTCATATATCCATCAACAACCTTGTATATTTGCTGCAAATTCTGTATGACAGTATTGTCTTCATGGTATCTAAAATAATTTTAATAATCTTTAACAAGCCAAATTTCTAGAACAGTAGCAGGGCTCCTCTTTTTTTCCACTGAATCTAAAAGTAACCTTATCTTTGTTTTATTAAGCTCACATCAAGTATCAAATGTAGAGCGCCACACTTTAAAAGTCATATTTTTACAGCTAAATTGCATCTACTATTAAGCACAATATTCAATCCTGTTATAAAACAGGTACATTTTTAAACCAACATATTATAACATTTACTGCAAAAATATCAAAAGTCCTATTCTCATTGAAGATGTGAACAAGTACTCCAACATATCTGTGGCATTTATAGCATGCTTCTATAATTTTTACACCTTGGTGATTCTAGATACTCTATATTGATTACTTTTGGCAACTGTAGGCTCTTTAACAGCCATCACTGTTAATAGAAACAGTTATGCTTAAACAGTTAGCAAAGAAATCATGATTTTTGACTTTAAGAATAAGGAAGGCTACTTTCTACTAAAACATAGATCAAATTCAGTTTGAAAGATGTTTTAAATCTAAATCACTCCACTGAGAACAAGTGCAGACTGAGAACTTGATGAGAACAGATATTTAAACTGACATATGCCCAAGGGGCAAATTTTATCATAATGGTATTTGAATCTTTGAACACTATTATCTGAAACTCTGAAAGTATGTTAGGCTATTGTAACTACACATGCATAACTGGGCCAACTCTGACAAGTTTTATTTAGGCAAAAATCCCAGTTGGGTTTGGCCTGTATTTGAAAATGTAAAAACACGAGTATATTTGTGCATGTATTCATATGAACACATTTATCTTAAGTAACTTAAGCTACTAACCACTCAAAGGCCTTGATTTTCTATTTGGCCAGTATCTGTTCATTCTGCTTTCTCAATACAATCATATTGATGCATTTTTGTTCTGTTATTTTTAATAGGACATATTTTCAGCAACGAATATTGGTGGAAGGCTTCTCTAATTCATGTCTGACTATTGTTTCACATGCTTCACAGATTTCCAGAGAAATCCACATTTAATAAGTTTTTAATAACACGCACACACAACTACACAGATTCATTTTACTGAAAACTGGACATCTCCCACTCTAAAGCAGAAATTTCTAGGATAGACTGTCAGAGCTATTACTTGTCTCCTTTTCTGTGTGGGCTCAGAATCCTGTGTGCCCATTCAAGGCCAAGTTTTTACAGCCACAGGAGAAACAGAGCTTTTACCTTTATTTGGTTTTTGAGTTTGAATTCAGAAGTTGATGGAAAATACTAAAATAAATTCATAAATAAGCAAGTGAAAAGAAGGAATCCTAGCTGACTGAAAATGTCCTGGTGGAACAAGTTTGTGGTTGGCTTTATAGATAGTGATCACTAATGAAGCAAATTATTTGAAATTCAGATCTTTTCAGTTAACTTGCCTTCCTTGTTTCTTATTCCTGCTCCCTCGCCCTCCATGCCATCTGTTGCTCTGCAAAATAGTTCAGGATTTCACCAGGATCAGGAATGAAACAAAATACAGGAGTGTATGGGGAGACTTCTCACAGGGTTCACTGCCTGGTCAGACCCAGATGGAAGTGCAGGCTGAAAGCTAGCGCTCTATAGACATCGTAGATGATTTGCAGGCAAAATTGGTTCTGGTCAGCTCAAACAATAAGGTTTGAATGTGTGTTCTACCCATGTGTTGTTTACCAGTCATCACAATGATAAATATTTTGGATTGTTCAGATAATGTAGCATAAGAGCTAGAGGCTGGGCTTACACGATTTTCTTCTACTTTCTCCACTAGCCTATTTTGCTTTTTATATCTCTCGTAGTAGCAATGCATTATCACCTCATGCTTCTCACCCTGATTACCTCTGGTAGGGCAGGGTCCAGTGGAGTAAACTCAGCTTGCCTCCTGTAGTGAGATGCTTCCTTTTTTTTTGATGCCAAACTGTTCCACCATGTTTTGCTTTTTAAAAAATAGTGTTTAAAAAGCTAGCTTTTCCATTTGGTATAGTCTCCTAAAAATCCTGTACTTAAAAAATGGCAGCTTAATATGGATGCTATTGCCAATTGTCATTACTAAAGATTGTTACTTTTGCTAATAGCATTCTATCTTTGTCATTTTATTAAAATTATATTACTGCTCTGAAAACAAAAATTACTGCTTTATTCAATTGAAGAGTGACTGGCATGGCACTTGTCTGATCTTTAAAAAGAAATTTTACTTTCATTGTATTTGTGCATTAAATTAAGTGTTCGTATCTACAGAATAAACTAACATCTTATAAATATTACTGTGTTTAATTATCAGTTCAGTATTTGAGTTTTTGCTGTTATGGTTGATGTCTAAGAGTGATTAAATGTGTAATAGAGAACAAAAGGAACATTGATGTGAACAAAGATACTATTAGATAAAGGTAAATTTCATCTTCTGCATGTTTTTATTCTTTTTAAAGTATTTTAATTACTTTTATATTCAGAGTGATTGGGTGGCATTTCCTTTTTCTCAATTCAGTTCCTATTTTAGTCTTTCAGAACAACATCTTCTAGCAACTATTTAATCTGTAGAATCTTTCAGTTATAGTCTCAGCTGTATACTTAAAGCAGCTATTCTTCACTGGGGTGGTCACAAAAGGGAAATCAGGTAAAACAATGTTTGAAGGAAAAATCTACTCGGACATCCTGCATTTTAAATCTGACTTGTTCTTAAATGTCTTGTGGCATAGTACACTTGACTACGCCTAAACTTTAGATTCAGAGTGATGTTACAGATTTTGCTAGTTTTTTAAGCTAATCTATTACAAGGCAACAGAATATGATGCTGAGCGTTTTGTGACCTGACTTCTTTATGTGTACCTACATTATGAAAAAAATAAGCAACCTTTTCAGTAGAGCACTTAGTGAAATATAGACTTACATATTAAAAGACTGCAAGATGCTTATAGTAAAATCATATGCAAGTTTGTATGTCAGGTCTGGTAAGTTGTGAATAATATTTTTTGTATCTTTTCTTTTTTAGTATTTTGCCAGGATTTTTAATTAAGCCTTTCCTATAATATCTCAGATGCTCCTAATTTATTGATAATTATACTTACCCAGGGTAGTGTAACTAATGTGGGAGATACAATGGGGACTGCATCACATTTAGAAATTTAGACTTGTTCCTTACACACCTGGAAGTAACTGCAGAAAAATGTGTGGTAGTAGTGTACTTAGCCACATCCCATGGGCAGCTGTAAACATTAATGACAGTTAACCTAAGATGGCTTTAAATGTAAAATGGGGTTTCTGACCAGGAGACAGGTGGTATGCCATATTCTTTTATAATCGCCCCATAGCATGCTTTATGAACCATCATCAGGCCAGAGAGAAAGAATAGCTCATCTGGGCATGTACACTTCATTTCTTCATCCTCTTTTTCCTCTTTGCAATTGTGTTACATAAAGGGAGCCAGGCATTTAGCACAGAATGCCTTAATCCTTGAGTTTATGAGCCCTAAGCACATCACAAGTATGGTTGATGCTGACAGGTCACATCATCCCTTATGAAATGGAGAAAAATGGTGAGAAAGGAGAGAGAAAATTGCAAAGGAAAAAGTTCAGATCTGCATAAGAGTTCGGCACCATGTGTTCTGAAATACTATGACTTAAAGCTATGATACGCAACAGAAGTCTAGAATGGTGCTTTTATGATTGCTTATATTCAAGGACCGTCAGTTCAGTTCAGAGGGGTGGGGCAAGAAGGAGGTGACTGAGGTCAGCTTGTCTTTTCTGTCCTTGCTGTTGGTTTGGCAAATTTTCCTGGAGACTGTAAGGGCGTTAAGTACAAATATTAGCTTGTACACCCTGCCCTTCCTATCTTAGATTTGAGGTGCAAGAGTTTAGAGCATTGTATAATAACCAAATACTACTAGAATGGCAAAATATGAAGTGGAGTGCAAGAAAATAGGATCAGTTTCTATTTTACAAACTGGGTGTAGTAAGGTGAAACAGCCCTGAAACAAGGAATGGAAGTATATGCCCAGCTATTTTTTTCTAAATATGACAATTAATGTGTTAGTTTGCAAATCTGTTATTTTTTGTCTAGTCAACTACTCAACAACAGTAATGTTTAAAAGTTACTTTCATAGGTTTCTAATCTAATAAAATGTTTTAAAAATATGTTGTTTATCTGTTCGACAGGC
The DNA here is from genome assembly GCF_964188355.1 of Buteo buteo. Taxonomy (NCBI): domain Eukaryota; kingdom Metazoa; phylum Chordata; class Aves; order Accipitriformes; family Accipitridae; genus Buteo; species Buteo buteo. The sequence continues at coordinate 30,293,384 of NC_134176.1, read as the reverse complement.
AATTTTTTAAGGAAATAAATAGAATATATTTAAGTTCATGGTTTTGCTAGTTCATTCATTTGAGCCTTGATTCTTACTCTTTGGTATAGATATTGTATGAAGCATCCATGTTTATCTCAGTGGACTTATTCCTGACATGTATTGCTACAAAGACCTTTGTTTGTAGAATATCAGCTAATTAAAATAAATCTAAAACTGAACATGAAAAATGTTGATTTCCAATTCAGTGAATTCTAGCAATATTATAACAAGTTTGTTTTTAATTCTTGAAAAACATATCAAAATTAACTTTTCTCCCATTTACGTAATGCTTATAACTAAACTTCCTTCCTACTGTGAGACAGTTTCATTTATTGTTATTTGTAAACAGCTTAGTAAAGATGCATAGTGGATTGGTCTAGAAACTCCTTGAACAGTTTCTTTTGAAATAACACTACATACGTTAAGCTCAATTACACATCCAAACAGCCACAGCACACTTTTGGTAATTTATTCATTGATTTAACATAGTACCCAGAAGAGTCATGCCTGCTGTCAATTTTGTAATATATTATGTTTTAAATATACTCATGCTCACCCATGCACGCCATTAAGGTGTGCATAAACCTGTGTTTTTCTCTCTTGACAGCTATAAATGTTTGTTATTATTACACAAAACATATGTTCATGTTGTTTTTGTCTAAATTATTCTATCTGGGGCTATAAAGTTTTAATGTTATTAGTTGCCCTTAGAATTTTAATGTTTCACTGCTGTAACCTTCTTAGGATTTCTCTGCAATTAAATAGAAACTATTTCACTACAGCCTGGAAGAACAATATATTTTATACAAATAATAAAAAAAATCCTTCTTGCACCATTTTCTTCCAGTGTAGTAAACTGTTTACTTGACAGGGTTCTATATACAGCAGCCCTACCTTTAGTATTTTCCAGAACTGAATAGAATATTACACTTTCCTACAGTCTTCTCATTAAAAAAAAAATATTCTAGCTTAACCCCTTTAAGAGAGAGGTATGTCATAAGCAGTTTGCTTTGAAGGCCCTCTCCCTGCTGTTCTCTGTTGTCCCCTTACTTGGTAAAGTAGCTCCATTACAGAGGAAACCTCACTGTAACAGATATACTATGAAAAAAGCTGGAGGGTTAGGAGATAGCATGATATTAGTCTAGAAAAATCACTTGAAGAAACATCTCCTGTGTTGTCTTCTAAATAGCAGCAGTGTTGACAATAGGAAAATGTATTACTTCCCCCCTCTTTCAGTTTTCAAGGCCTTTTTCTAAGGAAAGAGAGCAGATGGGAATTCATCCAAGACATTAAAAGATATTTACTGCTTTTAAATGAGCGAAGGACTTATTTAGGACATTCTTTTCCATATACTAGGTTAAGGCATTATATGGACCTTTTTTCATTTTGTGCCAAAATACCCTCTCACAGAGCAAGTAATGTATAAGTGCCATGCAGATTTTAAATATCGGACTTTTATTATCTTATTTCTAAGTATAGCACACTGGTATTTCTCCTCGACTCATCAAGTTTTGTTCCACAATCTGACTATTGCTCCCTTTGTGTGTAGAGGAGCAAGAGGGAGAAACAGTGATCAGAACATTCAAAATAAACTGATTAGAATATGCTTGCTCTCTTAAATTGATTAGGCAAGATTTCTTTTAGAAAAAAAATAAAGTTATTTCTAACTGAATTTGTGCAAAATGCTTGAGATACTTTTACCTGAGCATTTGAATTGGAAGGTGCTTCATGAATCTTACATTAAAAACTTGAAATCAGAATAACCTGTCTGACATCTTTAAGGAAGATATGAGGAAGACGACATACTTAATGGCATTAGTAGCTACTCATGCTTGGTATTTTTGAAGCACAGCATATGTAAACTTCAGAATACCTTTTGGAAAAAGGTGATTTTTACATTTTACAGAGAAAGAAACTGAGGCAGAGGGATGAAGAGCCTGCCCCACAGTTACAGGGAGAGTCATCAGGCCAGCTGGAATTAGAATTCTGGAGTTTTGTCTTCCAGCCTCTTGTTGAGCTCACTGAACCAGGAATTCTCACACTTCTGCAGTAACAAGATCTGTTAATATTCAGTGCTTCCAGGACTCTGCCAAAAAGATTTCTTTCTTTATGAAAATGAATTCTGTCCACCCAAATTTAATTTGTCTCCCCTGCTTTCCTTGCTCTTCTTTATTTGTTCTTTCATTCACTTTTTCCTTTCATTTCCTTTATGCTCCTGAATTTCTTTTTTTTTAATTTATTTTTCCTTTTTCCTCCTTTTTCCACATGCTGTTAGAGAATTGTGTCTTTTCATCCCCCACAATATTTCTTTTTTTGTTTCTCATTTTCCCTGGGTATCTCAAACCTGCCCTCAGAACTGCTCCGTTGTACAGGGCCACAGTTGCTGCTCACAAACAGTGTTTCACAGCACCCTAATTTTCGAGATTTTAATTATATCTGAAGCTTTGCCAATTACATGGTGAACTTCTGCATTGGAAAGAATAAGACCACAGCCTTCTATCCTCAGAACTGAAAAGCCTATAATAGAAAAAAAATGTACCATTTGTTGAAGAATAGAGATAACAGGGAAAAAGCAGTGTGTCAAGGTACTTGGTTAAACAATAATCTCTTACAGAGCACTCATTACTGCTAAATAATTGACTGTGTTGGGAGAAAGGTTTCTGTGTGAAGAGAGGTTCAAGAAGGTCAGTTATCTAGTGGTAATGACCGTAGCGGTCATTAGAGGGTATTAATGCTATTAAGAACAGAACTTTAACTTTTTATTGAAGTTTTTATTTAAATTATATTAACTTTGATTCAACTTTTAATTGAGGTGCAACCATCCAAATTCTATAGTCAGGAACCAAGAAGTAATGAACATAAAATTACATGTTCTTCTGATAGGCTGATGGGTCTTTAATATATTATAATTTTGAGAGTCTCTACAGAGCAGTTATTAGTATAAAACTATTCAGAGGTATTCTATTAGAATTAGGGTTGGGTGACTGATTCAGGAATAAATCCCAGCTTGACCCATAGCAAATGCAGACAGTATATTTTGAGTCAAAAAGAACTTCTTTTCATAAATACAGGTGCATGTGATCTCAAAACACTTGCTAAGTTAAAGCAAAAATCCTTTGATGCCTAAAATGATCTGTCTTATAAACCTGATGCTGGATGGCAGCAGCACTGAATTTATTCTGAATTGAGTTTATAGTTCCATACTAAGTTCAGTACTTGTATAGAGAATCTCATGCTGAAAGGAAGCAGCAACAGTATTACTGTTGTTCTTCCAGCCTCTACAAGAACCAGAGTCAGGGTATGGCTGGGGCTCCCAGGAACTGAAACATGACCTACTAGGTGGAAGGCTTGAGCTAATACATCAGTAGCCCTCCTGCTCCTTCTTTCTATCTTTTTTTCTGTAGGGCATTTCAGGGATAGGCTGCTGAGTAAGTCTGAAGTGCTGGAGGGCTAGAGAAGAGGTGTGAGACTGTAAAATGAACTCTCAGGGGACCAGAGGAATATCATATGTCATGCCACCTTCTAGTCTTCTTGCAACAGAATTTTTTGTCTTTGCCTTTCTAACCTAAGGAGGTAGTAACATGCTTTAGAATAACAGCAGCAAAACCAACATGCTACCAGAACAAAACACTAAACACTGTTTCATTCACACAGTGGAATGATGAGAAAAAGAATGGCTGATACATGATAGGACTTAATCACATTGCCCAGTGCATATCTGGGCAGGTGCTAAGAGACTTTGGTAAGAAAGGAACAGCATAGCATACAGAGGATTGCAAGCTGAACAGAATTCTCCATGCTGTCATGGCAACTTTTCAAGGTACAATTTGAGAGCCAAAAGCTATATTGTGTTTATGAAAAACTGTGACATTTAAAGAGATCTACCAGTCTTATAAAGTAGCAAGGAGAAAAGAATTTTGGGGTGAGTTATCTATAACAAAGGAGAACATGCTATCCAAAAGATTTTTTGCTGCTTTTATATTAATGCATCAAATAAAAACAATAAAGTTAAACGGTAGTTATTTATTGCATTATTATCTGACAGGGTTTTTTTTCAGTGAGGAAAACCCAGTTACTATACTATTAGTGCCAATTGACCTTACTACAGAAAAAAATGTTCTGGGGTTTGGAAATGTTCTAGATGTTTCCAAAACTTCCAGGATGTTGTTCAATTTGCAATTCTGTTGTTCATTATATATTTCTATAGTTTCATTGTATGGAGTGATGCACAGTTCTATGAAAGCATCTTCTGCTTCTATTCCTGCTTGTAATCCTTTGAACTTTTTTGTTTTCTCATAATTACAGACTTGGGGAATACTTTGTATTAAATTGGTCTGCTGCCATTTTCTTGAAGGGAAAATTTCTATATGAACTGATAATGGCTTTTTTTCCCATGTAAAAAAAAAAGTAACTGCTTTACACTTTTGGTAGGAAGCCAGGTTTTTGTCATTTAGACATGTCACGTCGTTATGAAAACATCATGCATCATAACACAACATAACAATGTGATTTGCTGAGATGCTGACTCCTCTTGAAAAATTGTAAAGTGGCGTGTGCATATTTCCATGCAAAGAACTACCTGAGTATTTCAGAGCATTTTCCTGGGGCTGCCTGGTGCAGTGGTCTAATGTATTAGCCTTGTAATTGGGAGAAGATAGGTTCTAATAAGCGATGTGCAAGTCTTTGTAGTTCTACTTCATAGGTATATGACATTTTCATAAAATCATAGAACAAAGTACTAAAAGACATTCTAGGAATTTATTTAGTCCTCTGCCCTGCCCAATGCACAAAAAGTTAAAAATCATATCTGAACTGTTTCTGCTGTCTGTCTTCTTAGAAACAGCCAGTGCTGGGTATTCTGTAACATCCAAAACAACTTATTCCAGTGCTTAGCAAACTTGAAAGCTTTTTCCTAGTGTCTTGCCTAAATTTACCTCACAGCAGTTTATGCACAGTTGTTCTTGTCCTATCCCCAGAAGACAAAGAGAATCGTTACTTTATTCTGTGTGGCAAGCTTTAACATATTTGAACATCACCACCAATTTGCTATTCTGTTTCACATTGCATGGGCTTGTTCTGTCAAATTGTAAACTGAGTGTAAAACTAATAATACATGAAAGTCAAGATAAATTACTTCCACGGTAAACAAACAAAAGAAGTGACATCCTCTTCTCTGCACCCCTTGAGATTCAAACATTATCCCAATATTCTGCAGTGTGGCAGAGAGCCTTCACTGTATCAACAGTCACAGGAGGACACTTCCATCTCCCCTGGTCCTTAGGTGCCAGCTCTGTACATAGCTGCTGTTTTTCACAGTAAGACCAGTTCTGTAATCCCTTAGACACAGTGGAGGATGAGACTGGAAGCTGAGGCACTGCAGAGTGTCTAAAGGCAGATGACATTTAGTCATCTGCCACCCCTCCAGTCAGGAGTGTATTGTTGTTAACCTACTTACCTGATATCTTTGGTAACTATGTAGAAATATTCCTTGATTGTACTAGAAATGATCTCCTGCACTTAACTTGCTAGTAAACAACTGTTTACTCAGGGAGATGTACACTTTTCCCCCTACTGCTTTTGTTGCTACTTTAAATTCTCCTCAGTGTGTAATATACCTTTTGCTGGACCTTATGTTCTATAGTAATATGTATGTTAAAAAAATACAGGATAAGTCAGTTCTTATTTTTTTTACTCTCTTGACTAAGTCCAATGTCACTTGCAGTTAACAGCTTTGGGGTGTTTGATCCTCAAAGTTTTCCTTTTAAGGAGACCTTAATAGAATACAAACAGATGCATAGTTGGGGAGGTGTAGCACTGGCCAGAAAAAGGCAAAAATACTTTAAAGTCCTCGTCATTTAGTATTAGCGCTTGTATTTATCCATGTGATGATCTTATTAAAGACAAAAGAACTATCAACATGAATAGAGTTAAGCATGTTCTCAAAAGTTGCCAGAATTGAGATGTCTGTAGAAACATACCATGATAAATGGTAACAAAAATTGGTGGTAGTAGGAATTCAGAGAAGTGGAGGAAAACGGCAATAGGAGGGGTATGTATGCAATGTATGCATCATGGTAGTTGAAATTAGGAGTCAAAGTCATGTTTGTTTTGGATTGTTACAGTCCTTTCACATTTGCCTGTTGGAACTGTGTAGGCTGAAGTAAAGAAGTTGTGGAGAAGGGAGGTGTCTGAAGCAGGCTGAATCTGACAAAAAATTGAAAAAGCAATGATAAAAAGATAATGAACTAAAGCAATACAGAGTAAAATAATGGGACAAGAAATAATGTTGCTATCTTTTCCTGGTTTCTGGCTATCCTATCTAAGCAAGGGAGAGGGCAGATCTAGGCTTGCTGAGATCTGAGCTACTGTGCACTACACATGGCTATTCTTATTTTTCAGAGGTGGTAAAACAAGGGGGAATGGGAATGACATCACCAAATGATGCAGTTATGAATAACACTGGAGATGTATATGGAGAAGTTACACTTATGAAAAGACAGCAGGGGTGAACAGGCAAGGCAGACCTAAAACTTATTTCCTTTGGTTTTGGTGCCAGCTGATAGTGAGTTTTCTCAGGAACTTTTCCCAGAGGAGTGGTAGAGGTAGAGGCTGTATATGGAGTCTGGCATGAGTTTGTGCCCATCCAGTGGTAGTATCAGGGCATATGGTACATTTCCTGTTTCTCAAGGATTGCAGTCTTTAAATTGTACAATGCAAAATAAAATAATTTTCATGCTGTCCCGTTTATTTTGGCAATTTTGTGCAAATCAGCTTGAATAGAGTTCCTTCCTTATAAGAGCACTAATGATATTATCCTCAAAAGAATGGGAAAAAACCCTTTAAAAAGCATTGACTATATGAATAAACATGAATCATCTTTTGACAACTCTCATATGAAGTGCACCGTTAGGCTCACGTGTGCTATGTGAGCAACATTTTGTCAGGAAAGTCAAATGACCACATGTATTGATTTTCAACTGTAATTGAAATAGCTTAGTGTCGCATGGTATCTGGTTCCAATTTGTGACTTTGATTTGTAGGGATTGTGAACTAATCTTGCCATCACATGTTACATTTGTAAACCGAAGTTTTAAATTGTGCTGATCAGACATATGTAGAAAATTACAGCTGCACTGCAGGCTTGCACCTGTGCCTGGATTTCATCTTTTCTAGTCTTTACTCAGGGCACATGTATAAGCTATGAGAAAATTTATGGTGTGGGAAACCTGTATTAGTAGCATGTGTACCAGAAACAAGTGGACAGGAAGTAAGAAAGATGTGATTCTGTTTTATAGTTGGGGAATCAGGGGCAAAGAGATGGAAGCATTATTAAGAAGTTCACTTAGCAGGTCAGAAACAAGGCAAAATCAGAATCCATATGTCCTTACTCTCAGTTCCTCTCTGTGTAGACTTTGTAAGTCCAGCCTGCTTTGGTTTTTGGTCCATTGGTTGCTACTTAAACATGGCAGAACTTCATTTATGCCTTCTCAATTAGCAAAGGTAAGGAGTGGTGGAAGAGATCCCACACAGAGTGATCAGCAGTGATGCTATTTCATTTGCCTCTAAAAGCTTGTCTGCATGGTGAGCACCTAGGAAATCTTACTAAATTGATTAAGTTATTTTGCAAATGTTAAAGAGCGTTAAACTCCCATATGGATATTCTTACTCAGAAGTGAAGTCACCATAGCTTGCTTTAGCTCCTTTGACAAGGATTAAGCTACAGCAAATTAAGGCCATTTTAGTCCTGAATGGGTGTCCACATGGGGGATTAATGCACTTTAACTTATGCACATTAGTTTTGAAGCATTAGTTAATTCAACTTAGAAGTCTTGTCCCCATGCTAAGTGCACAGAGCGCTTCCAGAGATGTTGATTCCCAAAGCACTAGTGAGTTAGTTCTTTCTGCATCTCTCCTAATATGACATTTTCTGAAGGAATATATTCTTAAATACATAAAGTTTAGTATTTAAACACATAATTTCTAAACATGTGCAGTTCTATTCCTTCACTCATTTAAACTTTGAAAACACCATCTCAAGTAGATGATGTATGTTGACATCATAATGGTGTCAGAAAAGAACTCCAATTCAGTAAATCGCAATCATCTTTAAAAGGGGAAACATCACATAAAAATAAACAGGGTTAGGTATACATTTTCCACACTATACTATGATTTCAGATAAGTATAAAAGCTATTACAATTGTATTTGCCAAGTTAGGCAATGAAAAGCAAAGCAGTATGTGGAAATATCCCTGAGATTTCTCCTGGCAATGCAGTTGAATTTGATTAAAATATTTACTTTCCAGAGCATTTTTATTAACTTCTGAAACAGACTATTTAAAAGATACTGCACAAGACATATCTTGTATTTAGAACAGAAAACTAGTATTGCAAATAAGGAATGAATATGGGTAAGTAGTATTGTTATTACCCAAAATAAAAATAATACCTCTAAAACTGTTCAGAAGTTGGATGTTGAAAAATAGCCAAATGGACATTAATTTAAATGGAGGCACTTCAAGAAGAAAAATGACAGAAGTTACTGGTCTGACTTCATTTATCTGCCATTATTTTCTTAAATGTTCATCTTGACTGCAGCTGTTTGAATAGGAAGCTCTCTAGCTATAAATAGGGAACATGGCAAATTCTCTGGTTTTTTTCCCCTGTTGCCTAACCTTGTGTAATTGATAAAAGTAGCCCTCAGATAAAACCACCTGAAAAGATATGCTTGTTTTCTCCCATCCCAGGCCAAGATGTATCCAAAACAGTACTTAAAAAAACTATTTATGTTATTAAGCAGATATTTATTTATCCCATTGTATACTTTGTTGCTCAGATTGTGGATCATGCAAAAAAAAAACAAACCAAAAACAACCAACCAACAGAACAAAACCCCAAACCAAAACCAAGATAAAGTCTGAAAGGGAAAAAGATAATTCTTTATTCAGCATGCATGCAGAGTTGTCAGTTCATTAAAGTATACCTATAATTAAAAACTTAAGTTAATTAAGTTTTTAGTTTTTTTATATTCTCGTTATCATAAAAGAGAAAAAAGAACAGTCTGAAGGGATCTTAATGTCTCACAACTATCGCTGGTTGGAAAACATCCCATCTTCTTTTTCTCTCCATGAAATACTCTTCCTGAAAAAAAGAGAGCAGGGTTTTTCAAGATTAAAACTAGGATGTTTTAGGCCATAATTTTTACTCAAAAATAGTGTTATAAAAGATTTTGCTGTAAAGTACTTTTTGCAAAATAACAAAATTATTGTTAAACAACACCACATTGAAAAAATGGTAGTGCTGGGAAGTTTTCAACATGCTTTACTCAGCACAATAAAATTTTGCATTTAATTCATTTTAAGACGCAAGTCTTACTGGCTTTGGCAATAACTGCTCTTGACACTTTTGTATTTATCACTAGTAGCAGATTTTGTTGGGTTTTGCCGTAAGCTTCTGCCTCTGACTTTTCATCTAAAAAATGTTTCTAATGAACTTATGAGCTCAGAGAAGCTTGTGAAAAGGGGACTTATGCTGGTTTCTGCAGATCCTGTGGGAAGGGCAGTGTTGAAAGGAAGTCTTCGTTTTACAAGATCTCGTTTATATACTTTGTATTGACATTCAGATTGTGAAAAATCAGGAAAAGCAGCTAACTTTAAGTTTATATTCACTTTGAATTTTCTATCTGAATGTAATCTTTACTTTTGTTTCATGTGTTAGCTGTTCTTGTTTTTCTGGTTTCCAAAAAGAAAAGAAAAAATCTATTACACATTGCAGAGTTTTAAGAGCTCTCAAATTATTTCAAACCAAAATAGGGATGGATGGAGAGGTTTGCTCTATTTTGGTCTGACTTTGTTTGTCTTCTTTTAAGTATAACTCACAGCTTTTCTGAGCACAGGTCATTCACCAGTGTCGTGGTTTAACCCCAGCCAGCAACTAAGCACCACGCAGCCGCTCACTCACTCCCCCCCATCCAGTGGGATGGGGGAGAAAATCAGGAAAAGAAGTAAAACTCCTGGGTTGAGATAAGAACGGTTTAATAGAACAGAAAAGAAGAAACTAATAATGATAATGATAACACTAATAAAATGACAACAGTAAGTAATAAAAGGATTGAAATGTACAAATGATGCATAGGGCAATTGCTCACCACCCGCCGACCGACACCCAGCCAGTCCCCGAGCGGCCAGATCACTGCCCCCCCCCTTCCCAGTTCCTAAACTAGATGGGACGTCACATGGTATGGAATACACCGTTGGCCAGTTTGGGTCAGGTGCCCTGGCTGGGCATGAGAAGCTGAAAAATCCCCGACCATAGTCTAAACACTACTGAGCAACAACTGAAAACATCAGTGTTATCAACATTCTTCACATACTGAACTCAAAACATAGCACTGTACCAGCTACTAGGAAGACAGTTAACTCCATCCCGGCTGAAACCAGGACAACCAGAAAAATGAAAGTATGATTTAAAGTGAACTGTTGGGAATGTGATTTTTTTTCTTTCAGTTTCTAAAATTAATCTTCAGTTTTCCTGGAAATCTGTAGCACAGACACTGAGAACTTGGTAAAAAGAACCCAACAGTACCCACCCCACCCCACTCCAACCCCCTTTTCATTGGGTTTTTGGCATAGGGTAGCACTTCCATGAGGAATCAAATCTCTCAAACAAGATGACCAGTCATTTTCCAGTGGCAATGGGCAAGGGTTCTGCAATGGTAGCTTCAGCTGAATCGTATGAGGCTCCCCAAAGTGCTGTTCTGCTGAATTCTTGTAATTAGCTGGCCCATGGTCCTGTGTGACCAATACAGCATGTGAAGCATCCATTGCTACCAATTATTAGCAATTAGTTACTAAACATCACTTTATTGCCTTAATTATGTACAAGGGAATGTCCTGCATAAGCACTTCTTCATCTACAGAGACAGTTTCTACTGACTATTTAGAAGTATATATTATCCATGCCCAGTTTGGTCAGTTCTGCAGCAGGAACTGCCTGGGGGGGTCTCTGGTCCTGCCGGGTTGTCCACCCAGGATGTTAATCAGCACTTTGAAGCATACAAGTAGTGTCTGTCAGTTGGTCTAGACACAGCAGGAGCTGCCTGCAGGAATCTCCAGGACTGATAGTCCCACCTGGAGAGCCTCTGAAACAATTAGTGAAGCACTTTGTTGTGAAGGTGGTGAGGCAGTCAGGCAGTTGCCTCTTAAGTTGGTCCGTTGTCTCCAATCAGCCCATTATCTCTGTGTAGAGAGTAGGCAGGGTGTTCTGGGCCACCCAGGGAATTAATGACTAAGTGCACTGGATGTGCACATAGGCACATGATATCCTTGATTTCCAGCTGCACCACAGTTACAACTTTAGCACAAACCTGAATTTCATCTTTATATTACACCTATAACTTAAATTCCATAGCCCTTGCCACAAATCCCTGCTGTGAGAGACTCACTGAAGGTAGGAAGAAATGGAATATCTCTTGCAAAGCTATGTAACCATGAGGAAAAAAGAATTACAGAGGCGTTAGTATGTAAGATACAAAATTCTCTGTTTTGGCATATTAAAACATAAGCATGAAAGAGAGAGGATTTGTGTTTGTGTATTTCATTGTCTTTTTTTATTTGTGTATCTGTCACTCCAAAATCTGGACTGAGCACACAATAGAGATTAATTAAAATCAGAGTTACTTCAGAAAGCACTTTCTATAATAGAGCTGTATTAGTAAATTAGTTGTGACTAATAGTCTTTTGTAGATGGATTAGAGGAATGAATTAAAATGTAATCTGAAATAACATTGATAGAAATTATGTCTGATAAATCCAAGGTAACTTCTATCCTTGACTGGAAATAGAATGCCATTATGCCATTGTGTGCTCCTACAGCAACGCAGACTACAAAAAGTAGCTGTGCTCTAGGCTGTCCGTTTTCAAAAAATTCATTAGCAACAATAATCAAAAGCACAGATAATGCCCACTTATCAATTAGCTGCGTCTATCATTGGATTCCACCCACCTAATGCCCTCTGCTTGTGTATTTCTACCAAGGCGTAAATTAAGCTAATGTTATAAGTATGTATACGTATGTACGTATTTTCTATATATAATACATTTTTATCAGTATCTAAGGGGTTGGTATCATTTAATTTATTACTGTGACAATTTACTATTACTCATCTGGTCAGAAAATTTCACCCCAAGTAATTTATTAAAAAGAGCTCTGTTTTTTCAGGTTTCAGATCTGCCTAGAGGCAGATGAGGTGTCCCTCTTAAAAGTTACTAGTGTAGGCTATTACCTGCAGGATATTCTCCAGATTAGTTGCCATGTGAGAAATAATGCATGACATAATAATTTTATAAACATTTTGGCAGAATATAATAAATCTAAGGTAATATTAATATACAACTCAAGCTGTTACATTCCAGAAATACTTCTAAATTAAGGTATGACATTTCTCTACAAGCAAAGATGACTAATAAAAGTATTCAAACTGCACACGTTGAGTTTCTGAAAGACCTTTCACAAATTAGCATTGTTTTGGACTTCTCAAATTCCACTTGCAAGCTTTCAAATTCTATTTTGAAAGAGTATAGTGAAAGTAGTAAGCTAAAAGCAGCTCGCATCATTAATTCACTGTTTGAACACCAACACCAAAGTTTACTTTGGGCCACATACAAAGTTTAGCAACACTTCTTCATTGTTTCTGTGGAAAGCTTTTTTAGACTGACTGCTTTTCAAGTCCCAAAAGCATCATGTATTTAGACATTGGAAGCAAGGGTGATTTTTTTGAAAGAAGTTGGTTTAAAGAGAGATTTGTATGAGGATTCAGCAATTGCTTGACATATAGGATTTGGGAAGCTGATGAAAGCGTTAAGAAGTAGTACGAAGAAAGTATAAAGCTGGGAGTAGGACTAGATAGAAGATGAAATCCACTGCTATGCAAAAGGGCAGCACAAAATCTATACATCACTTAGATCTTAATCCTTCAACATAGGGGTTTATATAGCTATGAACTGTTTGAAGACATTATGATGGAGCTTAAGTGGGACTCGTGCAGAGCACTGATCTTGTGCCAACTCATTGCAAAATGAGCGCTTACCATATGGAGGAGGATTGTGGTGAGTCTTAGGAGTCATATGGAATGCATACAATGAAATGAGAGGACATGTATAGAAGAGGTCAAATGATGGAGACTTTGAAAGTATAAGAGGATGACAGTAAAAATTATTAGGAATTATAAAGAAAATATTTCCAGATATACCTCCTTTAAGTAAATGGTAAGTTATGACTCTCCTCAGACTAACATAAAAATGAAATTAAAAGAAAAATAAGCTCTCTAACACCTATCTTGTTTATACTAATCAGGGTTAGCTTTATCCTAATCAACAATCTTAGATTCAATCTGAATAATATTTCATTAGCTTTTCAGATCTACCTTTCCTGTCTAGGTCTAATTATATCTAATGGAATGTAGCTCAACTCACTATATTAAATCATTAAAAAAACCCTCATCATTTTAAATGATTATGGGGCCTTGGGAAAGAATAGTCCCTCCTTCTTCTAAGACCTAAAGGGCTTGCCCCAGATACTTGTCATCGTTTTTCTCCAGCCTGTTGTATGCTTGAAAAGAAACTTAATATATCCATTTTCATTTGTAACCATCTATAAACAGCTACGTAAGTACAAACATAAACATCTGTTCTAATCAATCCTTAGAGAAGGTTACTTATTCATAGAAGTCTGCATTCTCTTAGAGGGAGATAGTCTTACAATTATATTGTATTATACTTTTTTGTCTGTTCAGTGTCTTGCATATTCTATTATTTATAAAAGGGTTAAGGCATGTATTGAACTGTATTTGAATGGGCTACGTATGGAATTGCCAAAATAGTCAGTACCATTCACACATGTTGCAAATAATAGAAATACAGACATATAATACTTAAAGCATGTTTGCCAGAGCAAGACATATTAAAAAAATAAATTCAAAGAAAAAAAACAAATAATTTTAGAAATAATTAGTCCCAAACAGATTAGATCTCTGAATAGTGATAAGGAGACTTTACTGGAGAATCCACAGAAGAATGTAGCATACTGGTTGATGTCAGGCTAGATCCTGGATTTTTAGGAGAGCAGTGGGGCAGGAGTTGGTGAATGGTGAAAGATGCTTGAACATAAGATAGGCTTGAGAATATGTTACATCTGTATTCCACCTCTTCATGTTTTGAGCAGCTGTAAGATGTATCACTTTTTAAGGGCTAAAAATACACTTGAAGAATTCCCAAGAATTTAAGGAATTCTGGGAAAGAGTTGTAGTAATAATATTGCATATTTTATCACTGCTTATTTATCTTGCTGGCAACTATAGTTCTGTATATGTGTGACCGTGGTATCATGAGCCTGAAAGAATAAAGCAGTAAAACATTGATTCTGTGTTTTATGTAGTAAAGTTGGAGACCAGATGCATGTATCTTAAGAAGGAAGGGAGAGACCCTACTGGGAAATTCTAGAGAACCTTGACTTGAGCTTAGATATGACATCTACTTATGTGAAGAGGCACAGTAGTCATGTTAAGGTATTTATGCTGAAAAATGTGTTTCCAGATCTCTGACCATTGAAGAATGCAGCTCTATCATTAAGAAAAAAAGTGGCTAACATTAGATTTCTGGAAGTGTACTATCATTTGTAGAGAAGAACAAGAGATGATTAATATAGTCTTTTTGTTTGAGGGTAACGATTCCACAAGATAAAAGGCTGTTAAGCTAATTAACTAGGTATCAGTATTATTTTATTTGCTTTTTTCATGTTTGCAAACTAACTTTATTGCTATTTTGTTCTTGTTGTTATACTCGGCTATATATTGATGATAAGAGAACATAATTAACATGAAAAATTATACTGCAGTGGTGGGGTCTATATTTTGTAACTTTAGCATTGCCCTTGTTTGAGTCTTATAGTTATTTCCTACTTGCACTCAATAATAGGCTTGCAGTCAGGAGCATTGTATTTTCACAGTTTTGTCAAAACAATTTTATCTCTAAAAGATTCTTATCTACACTGGTGGAAAAGTTCTGTTTCAGTTTAAAATTTTAATGTAATTTCTTGCCTTCCTATTTCAGGCAATAGAAGGGGTTTTTTTCACTGATACTTCCTTGGTAACTGTCTATTTTTCTCATAGTGTGTAGATGTTATTTAATAAAATGCAAAGAGAAAATCCTTGAAATTAGATATCTTCCTTTTAAATGCATGATGCAAATAACAACAAATTGGAACAATGTCCGTGTACAAAATCATGGAAGTTACTGTTATGTTATGCTACGTAAAAGCTATGTCCTGGTTACACGTAAAAGTGAATTGTTAAAAAAAAAGGTTAAATGAGCCCCAATACATTTATTAACATAAGAATATATTCTTACCTTGATTCAGAAAGATTTATTTTCCTTATGATCCTATATAAGGCTGTTATATTTTGGAACAAATGATATTACTTGTATAAATGAAGCCATAAGATTGTACTAATAGAGTATACCTGTGTGTACATTTCCCAAGGTAAATGCACAATGGTAGTACAATACATTGGAAAATGGCCAATACAACAGAAAACACAGATTATGTTGGCAGTCTTCATTATTTCATTGGGGTTTTTGTTAAAACAACCACAGCCTGACATGGAATTAGTGTACATACAAAATTGCTAATACAGTTAAAGTATACACACATATATAACATGCATAGCAATATATAAAGAAAAGAAGGAGAAATAATAGAGAGAATACGCTTTCACTCTTGGAGAGGAGAAATTCTGAGCTTTTCTTTCTGCTCACAATATGATTATATATTTTATCCAATAATTCTTTGCTGAAAAATTACTATCAGCTTCTAGGTTAGGGCCAGTATTAGTGCCAGGAACACAGGCTCTCCTTTCCTCTCTTTTCATTTACTCAGAAGATTGTCCTTCTCATGGGGTGATAGGCAGGTTCATTTTTGCTTCTTTGGAATCAGGAATCTCATATTTCTGATTCTTATTGCCCAGCTTCAGCAGGAAGAGCAGACAATGCCTTGCATGCAGTCTAGCTGTCTGAGCAGTTACTATGAGAAATCAAATCTCTATTTTCAACTTCCCAAGAGAATGCTCTAATTACCAAGCTATCAAGAAACAGATTAATCATAGCAGCTCCAATCCCCAGATTTTTTTAAGAAAACAGTGATCTACTTTTCCTGTAGAGCTAACCTATAGGGATATCTTATGTGCATTTTGTATGTTCAGGAGGAATTTTACAGTCTGAATTCCAGATTTCTGTGACATCTATTTTAGGCTTATAGGTGACAGTGTGAAATTTGGCCTTTCTTCATAATTTCCTATTGGTTCCTTATCTAACGTTCTGTTCAGTGCACTGAATGTCAGAAATCCTATTCTTACTATCCAGCTATCTCCATGCCTTGTAGAGAGAAGTTGGCCACCTTGTCTGGACTGTGAATTCTATTTTTAAATTCCGTCCCATGTGTATGTCTTGATCTGGGTCTCACATGTCTCTTTAATTTTACACACCTTTTAGGTACATACTATTCAGCACGTGTATAAGTCATGGCAAATTCAGGATTTTAGTTACAACTTTCATATTGAAAAAAAGATAGATTAAACAGCAGGGAGCCTAGTATTAAAGTACTGAATTGAGTAGGTATAAGAAGTCAGCAGAGAGTTATGCATAAAATTTTTCCTGACCTTGGGAAGGTCACTTAAGGAAAAACAGTCAAACCCAAGCATTTAAGACTGCATACTTAAATCAACAGTTCAATGCCTGAGTATCATAGGTTTTCTTGGCAATAGCTAGGGCTGTAAGGCACCACTTCTGACAAGCAGACTATTTATTATAATGTTCAGGTAATAGTTTAGCTATATAATTGTATGCATGAATGTTTTTGTCGTCTTATCTGATATCAGATTGTCTCCTGGCAGAAAGATTTCCCCTTTGAGGTTCTCCAGATCTCTTCACCATTTGTTGGTCTGAAGTTTCCTTTCACCTCATTAAAGAGGAAAAGCAGTTAAAGAATAGGAATCTTAAGGTTTCAAACAATATATAGGGACAACTATATATCAGCTATGTACATGCATGTTGTCTTCTTGACTGTTATTAGCATGGGCTTTTCCTCTCAGCCACTGTATGAATAACCCATGGTTATTCAAAGTAATACACTGTTGAAGTTTATCCATTTTCCTGTAGGTAGTCCTGGGGGTTATGGTAGGAAAATGCTCCTGGACCTAGCCTTCCATATTGTAATTTATAGCTGATAGTTTTAAATTTCACTCCTATTGGCTCACCAAGTTGAAAAATTCAGTACATATAAACCATAGTGCCTGCTTCCAAGGTAATGTTCATTGCATATCCATACCTTTTCCTGATAGTTAGTAGGAATTACTTTCTGTTTTCAGCTACACACCATCTGTCCATTTAGAAAAAGAGAATATCCTCCCTACAGTGGTCTGGTCCTCATGAGATCAGTAGTTCAATTTTATATTCTCTTTTCCTGTAGGAATATTCAAATGTGTACTAAGCAAGATGCTGATCTTCACTTCTTTTTTAATATACTTTTCACATCCTCCTCAGAATTCCATTTTCCCTGATTTACTTAATTTTACCTTCACTCCCCTATTTCTCATAATCTTATGATGACATTTTCTTTGACAAGGGGCTGGATATTCCTTCACTTGGAGACCAGCTGAGAATGTCTAATGACAGGAAAGGTTTTCTGAGAGTTCTCATAAGGCTGCCAGCACTGAAGGGATGGTTAGCATAAGCACCACTGTATTCAGCTGAAGAAGTCACAAAACAGTCATCTCTGTTAAAGATTTATTTTGTGTGGTGAATACTGAAGCTAAATCCTTTGTTATTATCTTGATCATAAAATGTTCACAGGCACATTACTTATGTTTACACAGTTTCCCTATAAAAGAAGAATATCTGCTTTCCTAAAAGACCTTCCTTCTTTCTAAAGGTCAAAAGGAGTCACTATCATTCTGACACTGTGCACTGAAAAAATAGATCAGAAAAAAGCTGTTATTAATTTCTGTGCATAAATCTGTGCACATTTTAAAAAGTGCTAGTGGCTAAAGCTTATTTGTAGCAAGAGCCACAGTCATGTAAATGCTGAAAAAGTACCTTTCATTAAAATCACAGGAAGCAATCAAGAATATGGTTTATTTATCCTTTCGCAACAGTGCAAATGCCAAACTGCCAGTCTGAATCCAGGCAGCCCTACATTCTGGAATAAGTTCATTTTTGCAGTTCAGTCTTTCCACACCTTCTACAAAAGACTGCAGGAGATCTCAGCATCCAACTATCTCTGTTGGTTTTTTCCTTCTGTTTGCATATATTTTTTAAATTTTGTTTCTTCTTAGTTACTATCTCATGATTCCCAAGTTATGATGCAATGCCACAATCCTGTGCATTTGACATTACAGTCATTTTTGGGAAGATGAATTGTCATGAAATAATGAGATGTAATGTAACAAAAAAAAAAAATCTGTCAGGCATAGTATTATCCTTAAAAGAAGACTTACTTCTGTGGTATTTATACCTATATGTTGTAGCAAGCATAAAAGAGGAATTCAGATAGTCAAAGAACATGTTATTTTCATGCTTCAAAAAATACTCTACTGCTCCATTCAGTTTAAGAGACCTTTGCTGAGAAACTTTGACGCCCAAACATCCCAGCGGTCTGCAAACCTCTAAAAGCATTTTTAGAAGTACCTATACAAATGAGGCATTGATGTCCCCCAGAAAATAATGGGAATTTGGACGCATGCATGCATACTTTTGAATTGAACTACCTAGTTGAATCCCCAAGCTCTACAAACACCTTTGAAAATTGGTCATTTTGAGCCTTCTCTAGCTTTGATTGTTAAAATCTTCATCTTGCAACTACTTATGCCTGAGCAGATACCTACTGATTTCAGTGGAGCTTTCTACACTGGGGTCCACAAGGGTCTGTCGATGTGCAGCAGACTGCAGGAATTGAAGATATCATTTAGAGACATTCAGTCTCTGGGAAGTTCTCACAAAGGAAATTGAATTGAGGGGGTAAAAATTTGGGCTGATTTAGTTCAACCATTTTAAAAGATATAAAATCAACATGGAGCAATAATAAATAAAACTTGGTGAGAGTTATGCTCTTGCTTGGTTTATAAAAGTTAGTATGGGTATAACTAAGTCCCGAATGCTTCAAAATGAATTATCAGTAAAAAGAAAATGTTGCAGTGTAGAGAGCACATCAGAAAAGATGTGGAAACACCCAGGGAAACTTGACTGAGCAAAAGAGATTTTATTCATCCCCCCCAATGAACAGGTAACTTTAACTGACACATTTTCTCCTACCTCTTGCATAAATGCTCAGAAAAAGACCGTGGCACGAATTCAGTAAAATGCTTAAACATGCACTAAAACTTAAAGCATGTATGTTGCCTCATTGACCTTGCTGAAGCTGCTCATGAGTCTAAAGTTCGTCTCTCTATTGGGGCCAACAAACACTGCAGTCGAAGGGCAGATTAAAGATAAAGGTTTTGGGAAGTGCAGTCTTCAGTTTTTTGGGGCAGTGAAGATAACTATATTCATCAATGGTGGTTAAGCTCCTGGATGTTCCAATTTCTCCAAGCTTCTTTTTTTCATAACAAGAAATATTTAAGTCCCAGTAGTACAGCCAGAAGAGTGTGTAAGACCTCTGTGCCCAGTATTTCAGGATTTTTTTTTTTTAAACCTTTGCTTGGAATATTATTTTAAGGAAAAAAAAAGATAATTGTTAATACACCACCAAAATTATAAATAGAATAAATTATGAGATATAACAGTTGTAAGCATTAAATCCTCTTTGATATTATGCTCACATCTGTATCTGATCATGAAACTGTTAAAATTAAACACAATTACCTGTAAGACAGCTAGGTTACTTTATAAAATTTAACCTCATTAGTACATGCTTTTTGAATTGTATGCCTCTACATCTGTGTTATGGACTGTCTCTAAAGTCCTTGTGAGTGTGTGTTCAGCAAGGACTATGAAGTGTTGAGGTGTTCTTCACAAAAAAAAAAAAACAAACCAAAAGTGTCACAACGTTTTCCAGTGTTCTTTCTGATGGCAAAGTAAATTGTAAAGCTTTACATTAGCATCATGTTCCATTAGCAGCAGTATAATACATTTTCCAATAATTGAAATAAAAAAGTCTTAACATCTTCTAGCATGCAGTCCCTGAACACGGTAGCCTAAAGGTCTCTCCTGAAGGATCAGCTTCGATGTGTTGGGCTCTGTGAGGAACAAAAGGCAGCCTATACTGCCTTGATAAGAAATGAACTACTCAGTGTTGGATTGCTACACATCTGTTATGGAAGGTGGCTGAGACAGTGTTTTGGTAAGACACACTTTCACCATTCTTACAGCTACTGTGGTTTTGTTTCAGTACATTTTAAAAAAATAGGGTTCAGTCCTCTTTTGCTTTTGAAAGCAAGCTACTCCTTTTTTGAAGGAGCAGTGAGTGTAAATTTTCACTTTCACCTATTCCTAACCACTTTTGAAATGTTTATGCACTGAAATCCAGAATCCCAGTGAACATATATTGTAAGCATTACCTAAGAAAACCAGTCTTTTAACATTTTTAAATTAGGTGTCTTTTATTTCTGAAAAGCTAATATCCAAACTAGCAACAGTAAAGATGTCCAGGTTTCAATGAAATATATTTCATAAATTAGCTTATCATTGCACTGATTTAGCATGCCTAGCAGGTGAAAGACAAAAACATGTGTTATCTTCCCTAGGGAACCTTCAATGAATGTCATTCTAGCTTCATATGTCTTTCTTCTCTCCCCTTCTTGAACTGATATAAAATTCTAATGTGTGCCCTCTGGTTCCATCTTCATTGAAATCTAGCAAAACCGCTGAAGGTAAGATAGTGGCAATGGTGCATGAAAAAAGGGAAAAGGAATACAGTGATTCATAGCATACTTGAAGAAAGTTGCAGTTGTTAACAGCACTACTTTTGTATGTAGACAGGTTAAAATGTGTCATATATCAGTGTTAAAAATAAAGTTATTCATCTTGGCCATTTTCTCAAAGTTCAGGAAAAAAGGCAGTAAAACCTATGCCATGTGTACCTTTAAAAATTATTTCACAAGTCACTGAAAACAAACGAATTCAATTGCTCCCAATGGTAGGAATAGTAAAGGCAGCATTTTTACATGGATTTGCTTCTGTAATTTCTGTAGTTTTGAATAGTGATTGCTCTTTGTTGAAAAGCTTCCACATGTTTTCAATCCTCTTTTGTCCATGGACCTCCGAGTTACTAGCATACAGTGACTTTTTTTATTTCGCATTTTCCTTGGAAATCATCATTAAAAGTAGACATGGAAAACACCTAATAGATCGTCAGTGTCAGAATTTTAATTTATAGGCACCACATGGTCAAAGGTTCTTCTATAATTTAATAAATTTGCACAATAAAATAGAAGATGTAACCAAATAAGGCAAAATGATCCTGTTAAATATTGAGCAAATCAATAGGAGAAAATTAAATGAAAAGAACGTAATACTCTGTTTCCCACTTTCACAGTAATGAAAATGAAAGCAGCCATAAAAGAGTAACTTAGAAATAAAATGCTATGACCAAGTTCTTTAGTCCTTCTCTGAAAGGCGACAGGAATATGTTGTGGCATTGGGTATGTTAAAGAAGCAGAATCTTGACCAAAAGATTTGACAGGCCTTGCTGCCTTCACTGGAACAGTACCTAGACTGTGAAAGTTGGTGGGTCCAACTTTACCATTCCCTTTCACAGCTACAGTGAAAAGCATTAACAGCCTTACCCTGCAAACCTATACGTGTGGAAATGAGTAATCGCTGGAGTAGCTGCCATGAATTCGGAAAGAGTGCTATTTGAATAAGGTTCCTGCATGAGCGCATGTTTGCGGGAAGGAGTCTGACTTGGTGTGCTGGCTACTGGACTCACACTGATGTCATGGAAAGCTGCATGAGTAAAACCACGTGCAGCGCTTTGAAAATGTAACAATGAGCACATCAGGGGAGTGGAACATCCACTGACTTCAGACGGGCAGCATCATGCTACACAATTCATCTTCTTCAGCCCCTCAAATTAAATCTTCTGCAGCTCACAAATGCACAAGCTGGTTTGGGTTTTTTTTTTTTCGCTTGCTTTTTGCAGTTATTTGTTAAAAGGCAGGGATGACTTTTAGACAGTAAATCATTGGAAAGACCTTTAAGCCACCCCATTCTTAAATGACTCATGACTGTACACAAGCCACTGTCACCTAACCGTATTTCAGACTCACATGACATTTTAAAATAACTATGAAGAAATGGAGTTCTGGAGACAAATATTTTGATTAAGGATATTTTCATTGATTCATTGGGCTGTGAATCAGGCTATGAAATTTTTCTTCATTAAACACTTGAAGAAAGAGGGGAGAAATATAAATTGTACTGACTGCATAAAATAGATCATTAATGTGTTTTTGACAAGCCTGAGAGTCCAGTGTCTTATCTGTCTGCGGAGGAGAGCTTTCTTCTTTTTCAGACTAGAAATGACGTAACCTACTGCAATTAGTCTTTCTGTAACAGTGAGGTTTTTCTTAGGTTTTTGACCCCATATTTATGTAGTATTCAATTCACAGGTAAATAACACAAAAGGAACAAATATGTAGGTGTGAAGGTCTTGGTCTCCAAAACCTTTAAGCAAGTCCACAACTTGTAGTGGTAACTGTGGGAGTAATCCTATTGCCCTTTGATGGGACAGATGATGTGCTTGAAGTTAAGCATGTATTTTACAGTATTAGGGCTTTAGTTAGTGGGTTTGCATTTTTATTATCAAAGTACTGTCACTTTCCATATAGAATATTCTAGATCAAGTGTTTTAGAGCTAGCAAGTGGAAACAAAATGTGCTTTTTATAAGACTACAACATATCTTTATTTGGTATTGAAAAGATACAAACCAGTTTGATTTAAATATCTCCTTCATAGTTAAGAAAAAAAGTAGGTTATTCAGTGGATTAGTGGCTCATGAAGAAAGCAAATTTTGGATATGTAAGACAATAGGGTATGAAAACAGTGAAATATTCACACATTTATGTGCACAAAACTAGGTAGATAAATTTGCAATTAATACTTAAAATTAGTGTTCCTTTCTAATATTTGTTTGCTGATTATAAATGGAACTGAATGCTTTTTTCAGTAGTACATACTGTATATTAAATCATTTGCAAAAGGATCCCAGCCCATACTGAAAGCATTTCTGGACACACTGCAGAGAGTTTGGTTAATGTCAGTAACAATAAATCCAACATATTTGGCGGCACACACTCCATATTTGTTAGATTAGAGATTCTAAATGACTGGTAATGGATTCAAGTGTACAGCCAAATAAAGCTGCATTACTCATAAGCATATGTATCCTCATATTCAAATGTAGAAAATCCAGTTACGCTCCAGCCCTTCTTAGTTCTTCATTCATGAGACGATACCTTTACAGCAAAAGCAAATAAGTAAAAAGTTTCTTTTACCCCAAATTAAAAAAAACACAACATTTTTTAAATATAAGTTTGAAGTTAGTCTTCCACAGATAGCCAATTAAATTATGCTAAAAATGACATTTTTAATTAAACACCAAGGTAAGCATAAATGGATTTCAAAATAATTAATCAAACATCAAAAAATTGAAACCTTTTTCTGCTTGAGCAGCAGAAATGAAAGAACCAGTCTTCAGGTCTCATAGAGATTCAATCTAATTTAATTCTCTGTCTTCTCTAAATAAACATTCCTAAAACCTTTTTTTCATCTGGGGGAATAAGGATGAGAGGGGTAATCAATATTTCTAGCATTTTAATTAAAACCGTTAGTGGAATAAATCCATTTAATTATCAGTTAATGAAATACAAGGTCATTTACCTGACAGGAACTTTGAAGGTGGATTACTAGCTGGAATAAAGTAGAAGAACCCAATGTCACAGCCATTTAGCTTCTGTCAAATTTAAGGTTAAAATCCTTTTAGACTGTTTAACCTATTCTCTACCATTTTCTATTATGTATGTCAATTGGCAAGAAGAAATAAATGATCAAAACTTACCTACCTTTAATTTTTCTCCAAAGTTTCTCCTAAGTTTCTATAATTTCTTTTCCTTTTTTTTTTTTTTTTGGTCTAAAGAGATGCAAAATGCAAATGAATCCTGGGGTATTTCCACTTATTGCAGAAGGTCTTCTCCTTGAATGAAGTTAGCATACTGTGCTTGAACTTTGTTAGGAAATTGTTAACAATTAAACAAACTAAACACAAATGCAGCCAGTAAATATGTTTGTTGATGAGAAATATTGAGCTCCTCTATTTTTTATCTGTAGTGAAGAAAAATATATAACTTGATTACAGAGGATTTTTAAGGCTGATGTTGTGTAAGAAGGAAAAGAGAAACAGAAAGGGTTCTCTCTCTGAGTACAGAAGCAAAATTCCCATGCTCCTGGTAATGTCTCAATAGGACAGCAAATCAAGTGGTGAACAAAAGTTCTGCCAGAGACACAAATAGTGAATGTCAGTATTGGCAAGTAGGAAAACCAACAGAGAAAGAAATACTCTTTCCAGGATTCCAGGACAACCATGCAAGCACAGGAAAAAAAATCAACATTTAAGTGGACTGTTCCTACTTTATGGTAGGATTTTAAGTTCAGGGTTGATATTATGTAATTAGAAATAGGTTATATCAGACTGAAATGGATACTAATTGGAATTATAAGCTCAAACTAAAAGTATACACTGCCATTCAGGAACATGCTAAGGTGCACTGCTCTACTATCTTTTGAAAAAATAGTGGGTCTGTAAATGACATGCCATGTAATATAGTGCCTATCAAAGTGACTGTTTCTGATGTTCCAGTGTCTTTTATATTATGGCATTTTAAATGTAGAAAAATAAAATGTAAGTTTTCAAGATTGGTTTAGTGTGTTAACTTCAAAGTTGCAGTCTCATATTCATTGTGGCTTTTATAAGTATAAGTTGCCAAATTACTCGTAAACCTCCACGAGACAAAAATACTAGTTATCATTCCAGTTCATACAAGATGTTATCCATGTATTTTCATAGCCTAAGAAAAGTCATTGTTCTTAACATAAGGACATCAGGTGCTGTGTATCATGCGCATTTTGCTTTTAGTGATGACAGAAGTGTTCCAGGTGTGTTTAAAAGTAGTGCTTCAGAACATGTCAAACTCTATATGGTGCAAGACTGCTCATAACTTTAGTGTGTAAGGACAAGTTATGAACTATAAACAAGGGAGGCAAAGTTTAATATCTTTTATTAGACCATCTATTAGAGTCAGAAAAAGAACAGAAAGCTTAAGGGATGGCTCTCACCACAATGCAAGGTAGGCAGTTGTCTATGGTAGCCGTGACCCTGCTGTCTGCAGTTTGTGTCTAAGTCATGGGAAATGTATAGCTGCAAATGAAGAAGTTGGTGTAGAAGGAGTGGCAGCTAGTACAGGAAGGCAAAATCCACTTCCCTCAGTGAACAAAAGAGATTTGGTGTCCTCAGCCCTTTCTTCCTGCAGTAGTATAGGAGAAGCAAGGTTGACATTTCAAGTTCCAGCCCAAGTTATTAACTGAACCCCATATTGTCCTGTTTTCCTCATGATAAAAGGGGGCTACATTATTCTTAGAGCAGTAAAATTCAGTTTTTCCTGTAACTGCTGAAAAACTTTGACTCCTCTGCACTTGCTTTCAAACTTTTCTTTGCTTGTGACCCCATACCATGATAGTTACGCTACAGTATGCATACCCTATCTTAAAAATATGTAGAATATTGGTGTCAGAAATCCATATCTTTGAAGTTATGAGTTTATTTAATTTTTGTCACATGACTTGTTTTTCTTGCTTGAAATAATAATAAGAAAATTGCCATTGACTTTGACAGAACACAACTCACCCTTCATTTTCTCTGTTTAGCGTATTTTGCTAGAGGTGCTAGAAGATTCGGAACAGTAGCACTTTAAAGACCTCACGGGGGGGGGGGGGGGGGGGAAGAAACCTTTCAAAATGTCATGAATGCAATGTACTTAATTCCCTTTATGTTCATAATTCTTGTGTTACTGGAAGTCCTGAAACTTCTTTTACACAATTGTTTACTCAAGAAAAACACTGCACTGAAGAAGGACATACCTACTGCACTGACCAGTTTGAGAAGTCAATTTTCATATTTCAAAACTGATAGTTTTAGCAGATTTGGAAGTTGCTTATTTATAATATTGTATGACATATATTTTTACTATGTTAGGACTCTTTAAGCCATTCATTTTTTATAAGAGTCTGAACAAGTTTACATAAGGAAACAGAAATGGTGGCACAGATGAATGAAGAACTGATTTTAGTATGGTAGAATTTCTGGGCCAGTTATTCCCAACTTTTAGCTTGGTATTAAAAGGGAAGCATGTCTATTTTAACTTCGTGGTATCAGGACTAATGAAGAGTGTTTGTAAAATCCATCACCCTAACTTCAGGCTCATGTAGGTAGTACAGCCAGCTGTGAAAGGAATCAGAAACTCTTTGTCACCCAAACCCAGCTACGTTTGCAGATTACTGCAGTCAAAACTGAAGTTTCTCGTTCTATCCTTCTGTTGTCATTGCTCAACAATAGGGTGAATTCCTCTGAAACAGTGAAAGAGTGATAGGTAAAGCCAGCTATTTCATTACGTTGCAATGATGACCTGAGGATCATTTTCCGATGGGACTGTAGAAGAGCTGGCCATTTGTAGTTATTGCATACTCTACAGAGGAACAGGGGTTTCTGTGGCTCCTTGATTATTGTGTGGACAATACACTGTGGGTTCTCCACCTCAGGATGAGACTACTTTGATTGTCAAGATGCTGCTTAGAATTTTTTTAAGCGATTTACACATTTTATTCTTCTTTGTTACTTCCCATGGGAAGAAAATATGTAGTTAAATTCAACCAAATAAATAAGACAAAAGAGATATTTTTGTGGATTCAATCAGTATTACATGTAAATCTGAATATGTGCAGACCTTGAACAGCTCTTGTTCTGTATTGTGAATATCACTGTTTTAAAAGTATTGTTACATTACTTTACAGAAAACAATAGTTTCCTGATCTCTGTGGGTTACTCAGATGCAAGTCAGGACAGATTTTGACTATTTGTGTTGGTTTCAGTCTAGCTGTGGTTTTGCAGGATATAAAATATGGTGAATTCAACAACATGCCATGAAAAGCAGTCAGCAAAGTATTCTTTTAGCTGTAATGCTCTTTTAATTTCAGGGAGAACGGTCAAAATTCCACAAAATGTCCTGCAGAATCCCACAAATTCTGGCAAATTGCATGAAAGAGATCTAGCTTTTTTTTTAGCTGGAAGCATTGTAGATTCAGTGTCTGGAAAGCCTTACATTTGAGATGTGTGTGTGTGTGTGTGTGTGTGTTACGAATATGAAACACAATGTAGGATTTACTCCCATGGAGAAAAAGTGCTTAAAATTGATTAAGTGAATCTTTCCAGTTTTAAAGCATTTTTTTGTCTTCATGTTTCTTTCATGAAAGTTCTTTCCCATTTAGCAAAAAGAAACAAAGAGAACCCTGATGTGACATTGATGTGGTACTTCTAGGAGCTTCAGAAAGGACATACTCTTTTCTCTGCACATGTACATGCTGTCTTTGAGATCTGCAGATATTTGGATGCAATATGAATAGAGTATATAGTCCTTTAACATCGTCCATTCCTTTGACTGCCAAATGTAGTGGAGGTTCAGAACGTGCAGAAATTGTAGAAACAGATCTAGGTTTCAGCTTACAGTATTATTCAAGCCAACACATCCAACATCTTGCTGTGAGAACTGTATAACAATAATTAATACACATTCCACCTCTACATATTGAGAAAGGAAACACAGGAAATAAAGTGAGTGGATCAGAAATCTTCTTTGTGGTAATAATGAGGTTGTAGAAATGGAACTTAAGGTATTTAAAGCAAAGCTGTCAGGATCATATGGGTAAACGCATAACAGAAGGGAAGGATTAGGAAGATGAAGGTATCTTTGCATTGTTTGGAAATGTATTTTGAAAGATACTGATGTTAAATTTTATTTAAAGAAGGATTTTTAGGCTGGAGCTCTGCACCATTTAGTTTCACAGGCTTGGATGGGGTTCCTTATGTTAGATATGCTTCTAAATAAGAATTTTAACTTCAGATGCAAAATAAAACAGAGTCATAAAGACCTTGTCCGTATCAAAGAAATATTCCTGTATTTGGTTTGAAAGCATAAGTGTAACTGCACTTGTTCAATTTCCCTTGCTTATAGAACTTGTACAACTGTAAATGGGACCTGCTGGGCAGAAAGGCTGATCTTGAACCAGCTCAGTTGTATCACTACAGCTCCCCAGTGACTTCAGCTCCCAGAGGTGATGATGCTCAGCAGTGGGCTTTGTGACACAGTAGGGCAAAAAGTTTTGGAGCAACAGGCTAGTTCTTGAGGATGTTGTTTAAGGCTCTGAGCAAACTCAAGAAGACATTCAGTTCATGTTTGCAAACATGTGTTGGCAGTCATAGGCTTACTTACTCTGGGGAGCAGCATGATGTTAAAATGTTACATGTTAAAACAAGCACAATGGGAAACAAAGCTAGTACTGTTGACAGGACATTTATTTTTAAAATGCCAGCTCCGGAAAATACTGTCTTGGACTCTGCCATAGAATTAACAGTGAGCAATGGATCTGATTACAGCTGAATTATTTTCATTTATAAAGCAACTATTTAGATACACACACACATATATATAATATACATATTTATAAATTTTAGACAGAAGTTTCAAAGTATTATGTGAGCTTTCTTCATATTTTAGATATTCTTAAGAAATCTTTCCCGCTATTTTAAATGTTCAGTTAAACAAGATGTAGATTTTATATGTATATTTTTTTAAAAAATATCATGATGTATTTAAAGAAAGTAAGAATTGATATGTTGTATGATTTACAGTCTTGGAAAAAAATAACATAGTCATAACTTTGCAGTTTTTGTGATGCATGAAGATCAGATTTTTTAATGTTGGTTAATGCTTTACTAATTAAAGTGTGCATGTTAATTAAAGCAGAGGCTAATGTTAATTACCTATATTAATGGAATCTCATGTAGCACCTGCCTGAAGCAATGGGTTCAATTTTCAAAATATCTCAATTAAGGCTGAAACTTTTGATTTGCATCTAGTAGGGTTTCAATTAACTGCATTGCAAACTTAAATAACACACTTAAAGGGATAATATCACCAATCACATGCAGCACAGTGGAATTGGTCGGTTCAATTATTGACTACAGCTATGAGAGCTTTCACAGTTGGTAGGTAAGTACTATGGTATTGGCAAGTGATTATTGTCTAGGGCTGTCATCACTTCTGTGGCTGTTGTAAGAGAGATGTTATAAATTGCTGTACTTGGGTCTCACTGCAATTCCATTGTTGAGGGAGACAAAAATAGAATGATGTTTACTCACATCCAGCGTTTAATGGTGAAGATTCAGCTTGTTCCTCTGAAATAAATGACCACTGTTCCATGACATGGTAAGGCATTTTATCAAATGGGAAAGCAGCATTTGTGATAAAGTGTGCAATGTTGCAGTGTACTTCTTAGCCAAGCCAAGAGATGTGATTGTATTCCCAATCTCTGTTTCAGCCACCACAGCATTACGTGTTGACATAGGAGCTTTTAATGAGCAGCTTCAGGAAGCGATTAACAAAGCACTAGAAATAGATGCAATCATGCTGATTGGAAATTCTACCTAAGCTCCATAAACAAGACCGTAATGTCCTGCTACCATACAACTTTCTATGGTAATTATTCCTGATAGCTCCAAGACTTGAACTTTTAATCTGAGCCTACTCCAATAAGACATTGATGGTTCAGTTGTAATGAAACCAAGATCCAAAAAAAGCATGCTAACTTTTGTTGGTTTGGACACACAGTTGAAGAATGGATGTAGGGTTCTGTGGTAGGATCCAAATTTTGGTCGAACATGTAATGCAAAAGTATCTCCAAGCATAATTGCTATGTGACCTCTGTGGAAACAGACCACTGGAGGCTCAGTTTTCAACGATGCTCAGCAAAGAAGACCTGGAGCGCAAGGTTAGCCTGTGGCTATATTATCAGGATCTCTCACCTGTACCCATATATTTTCCTGCTAAAATGTCCTTAGGCCTTAGACCATCCCACTACAGTGGGTGCTGACTATCTGTATAATAGATTGCCTGTGCCTGTTAATAAAAGCTGTAATAGTCTATTGTAACACTCAGGCTTAATGCCTCCATTTTAATTAATACTATGACAAAAGCAAAAAAATCTTCACAGTATCAATCAATCTGTTTAAGGAATTTGTGAGATTAGAATAAAACCCTTTTACCAAACTGCGTTTAAAATACTTGTTTTAAAATATTGTAGCGACCCTTGACTTATGAGTTATCAGTTTGTGACCTCTCTTGGGTCTAGATTAATCAGTGTGTAATGACTTTTGTTGCTATTTTCACTTCTAAGGAGCCCACGTCATGTTGTAAGGTCATTAGATAGTTTAGAACTCACACTTTTTTTGTCTCCAGAAACAGATTAAGGTTTATCATAATCTGAGTGCCCAGAATCCACATGTAGTAATACTCAACTTCTTTAACAGTAGAATGGTTTTTTACATGTACTCTGTGGGCACAAAGTATTGTCTTATTTATGGTTACTGGAAATGTGCATCCTTTAATTAAAGCTTTCCCTTGACAGATATTTTTTGTAGTACTTGAACTTCAGATTCCCTGAGTCAATATGCATCTTATTTTAGCTGCGGAAAAGTCACATTTTCATGGCTCAGGTGTTAAAATAAAAAGATGCAGCAGGTATGCATATGATACTGTGATATGTTATTGTCATCTCAGTTATACTTCCTAATACTGTTTGAAGGAAAAAGATTAAATTATGCAGTTGTATAGTCATGTGAATATTTGTTACACACATATGTCATCTTTGGACATCTACATCTTGAGAGGAATGATTTTGCTATTCTCAGTATGCTTTGGACCTGGCTCGTTTTCCTTGTGAAATGAAAATGTTTGTTTGTATCCATTTAAATATCTGTCTAAACTTAAGTAATAATAGCCAAATGTCTCCTGTTTGTTGGACTCTTGGTAGCACAGAATACTGTAACAGTAAATCTTGTATTAATTCAGGAATTTTAACTACATTTTAAATGAGAAATAATACAGCACCAAACGGGCAGTATCTTGTGTAATGGTCATGTCTTTGATGAATATCTGTTGAAATCATTGTATTTACAAGATTACTGAGTTTAGGTCTCTCTGGGTATTAGTTGGCCCAAAGGCACTTAGCCAATTAAGGCTATTGGAAAAAATGAAAGCAATCCAACCTGAAGCTTTCTGAAAGGAATCTTTAACACCATTTACTTCTCTTGCTGTATAGGGACTATAGCACTTTCGATATCTTGGGTGTATTTGGTTTGGTTTTATTTAGCTGGGGTGTTTTTGTTAGATATGAGAGAGAGAAAAATGTTTAATTCATTGTTCAAATTATGAAACAATATTACATAAAAAGCACCCTGAACAAGTGATTCTACAGTGTCATTTTATTAGGGAGCAAGGAAGAAAGCAGCCATGCAAATTTGGATGGATTTTTGTCAATGGTGATTTGAAAGGCACACCTGTACAGTTCTTATTCTTACATTTTGGCATATGTACTCCTCCCGGAATGTTTGCTTTATGAGTAAGTGAAGACCTTAGGTGCTTTAGCCAAATCAGGAGATTTGGGCCTGGAGTCATGACAAGTTTGTAACAGAGGTCTTGGGGAAGAGTAAAACAACTGCAAGTACACAGAAAGCAGTCTGTTATACTGTGGTGTTTTCAACAAAAATGGAAAGAGCAAATAGATTGAGTTGCATTAGGTAGTCATGGGCTAGAATGTGTGGTATATTTTTTAAAGAGTTCACATAAGACCAAATTGTGCAGTCTTTACCCTGGCAAAATTCCCTTTTACACTGTGGAAAGCTTTCCTAAATACAGTATCTAAAGAATTTGAGTGCTGAATATTGGTTTTTCTTTTAAAGTTATTTTTGGAGCTTTGACACACATAACATAGATGTGAATCAAAATCTACCTTAAAGTGCTGAGATAAAAGGTTTCCACTAAATTTTGTCTTGGTAATGCAATAAAGTTTTATCACATTAGAATCCTTGTCAAAGTAAGGTGTCTAACATGTTTCTGAAAAGACAGTATTCATGAAAAAAAGTTTTTATTGTTAGAAAAGAGATGTCACTTTTGCTACATTTTAGGGCTTTAATTGTTCTGTTACTTTGTCTTAGCCTTGAACAGTCTCTCTACATGAGTGGATCATATCTTAATATTTTATATGAATATATAAACTGAGGTTTTTAAAAATAATTTTATATCACATCTGTTTTTACTGCATGTTGCTGCATGTCTCTAGAGGCATACAGCATTTTTATTTTCAAGTAAATTTATATTAGTTACAGTCTCCAGCTGTTTTAGATATAGAATCATTTCCTGTTGGTACAGTTTCCAGGACAAGTCCCTTTTTTTCTTCTCAGAAGAATGAGAAATTTAATTTAACAAAGACATCCTATAATTGCCTTTGTATCTAGCAAGGTATCTAGCAATCTAAATATTTTATTTTATTTAAAACATCTGTCTACATAATATCATATGACTATGCAAGCCTATATCAGCCTTCTGAAAGACAGCTGCTGCCACTTTTATTTAATTTATAAGAGACCAACAAAATTGCTCCTTAAGATAAAGCCTGTCTGCCACTGAGTCATATATAAAAAAATTTTGCAAGATGAAAATTGCTTGCATTTACAGTTCTTGTTAAACTAATCTAGGTCTTTTTCAAATTTAGAAGCATCGTTTTTCCTTTTCCCTCTGCCCCCCACCCCCCACAAATCACTATGGAAACATAGGAGCTTTACATACACATTTTTTAGAAGCTCATTTTATTAAGATTGAAGGTACATTTCTTTTTAAGATGAAATGCAAACTGGAGTTGCATCTTAATTGCTCGCTTGTGGGATCTATTTATCTCCTGCTATCTTCATTTTCACAAACATTTGGTGCAAATTATACTGGTCAGAATTTTCATGCAGTTTTTCAGAAAATACATAGGGGAACTGATAATGTCAATATAGATCTTTATCTGTTTTGTGTTACTAAGCTTTGTTTGCAATGATTGTAAACTGTTTCTTCATATGAAGCAACTCATACTGAAAAGAAAATGTATAATAGATAGTATCAATTTAGGCACCACAGCAGTCCAAGAAAAATAGACATAGGCATTCTACAGTATGTCTAAATAAGACAAGTTTACCTTTTCCAGGGAAGTAATCAAAATACTCCTTTTTGGACAACTAAGAGTATGAAAGGAAAATGTTTATAGTTCCCTACTGGCACACAGTTATGATTGACAGGAAAACCCAACATGTATGCCACATGAGACATCTTGTTCAGGAACTTTCAGGAGGGTAGTAAATTGGTGTTGGCACAAACACAAAAAAATAAAATGACTTGATTCAGCAGTTTTCAATTCTAAATCCCCAGGCTCCAAAGAAAGAAGTAAATATTCATCAAATGATCAAAATTTATATTGATTTTTATTCTGCATTAGCAGCTCAAAGTCAAGATTCTTGACAGGGTGGATGTCGGTTTGAATGATTCTCTTTGAAATAAGGATACAGGCGCTGGGCTGAGTGCTACTGTGCATTCCTGAACCATAGGAAAAGACTATTAGAACCCTAGGAAGCTAAATTTTTTAAAGCACAGTATAAAGGCATTCTTGTTCTGTACTGTTTTGATAACTAAATTGTTGTTATTAATATGTAAAGTAATTCTTGTTGTTCCTGCTTTACTCCATCCTTTCCATTATCATCTAAGGACACTTTTTTATAGTACTTCACAGAGGAACAGTAGTTCACGTACAATAGTAACCCAGTTAATATCAGTTCTTCGCAAAGTGTATTTTAGAGTGAAGTGCTAGTCTGGCAGAGCAAAGGAAGCAAATATTGTACCTGCACATTATACATCTTTAATTTTGCAGTTTCTGCCAGGGAGTAAATAAAGACCTTGGGGGAGGGAGTGGGGGAAGGAGGGTGGAAATCCAGGGGAAGAGAATGTGAGCATGAATGCAGCACTGAAACATGAATGTGATGACTGTGATTACCGAGCTGTGAGATTTAATGAGAAAGCGTGTATTAGAGTGAAGTAGAAAATCATAACCATCACCTCTAGTCTATAGGAGTATAATTGGATCTCAGCCCCCAGCAAAAAGTAAATAAGTTAGTGACATTTTTAACAAACTTAAATATATTGAGAATAAAAGGAGAAGTTATCTCCATTACTGTACTGTTGCAGTATACTGGGGTTTTTTTAAGTATCTCATCTTGCATTAAAATGAGATTCATTGTCGTAAAATGGAAAAAGAGAATAGTAAGTGTGTGATTGGGGGGGAGGGTTAAATAAAAAGCAAAGTGAGGCAGAAATACTATCAAAGTGTTAACAAATTTCCCAAATGTCCTAGGTGCTTACAATTCAGCAAACATCTTTAACAGCATAGCTTTAAAATTAAATTTTACAAACATTATGGGTAATGCTTTAATAGTATGCAAATTGCAATGAAGTCAGCAGTGGCAAAGCTGACCTCTCAGCATTACAAATATTTTATGTTTAAAACAGTTATCTTTTCACAGTTTCCTCTACCTCAGTAGGTGTCAGGTGCTTCAAGAGGGTCCTCATCTGAGGATCATAAATAAACTCAAAGGAGCAGCAGTCTATGCCTGCTTTTTATACACAGCAAGGCAGTTGTACAAATCAACATATTCAGGTATGTTTTGCTGTTGCTACAATAATTACTAATATTCTACTAAAAATAGTTTTTTAAATTCCCTCAAAATTCTTTTTTGAATTTTCTGTTTCTAATTTTTCTCAAAACCCGTGTATATATAACTCTCATATGTATATGGATAGGAAAAATAATGTACAGAGAAAAATACCTACTCTAAATTTCCTTGCTGTTATTAAATAAATTCATTAAGTTAACACGTAGTTTTTATCCTCCTTCATACTCTGCCTATTCTTATTTAATCTTGCAGTGGAGACAGAGTCCGGTGTTCACGTCTGCACAATTTTATATCATTAATAGTTAAATATCTAAAAAGTTGTTGAAAAAAAAATTCTCCCAGTAAGAGGGGGAAAAGTGATCTTAATTTAAAAAACAAACAAACAAACAAAACCACTTACATTTTATAGTATGAAAACATTCCCATATCTAGGGGTCATATAACATCAAATAGACTATCTAGGCATGGAAAGGATCTACTTCAATTTCAGAACAAGCCATATAAGCATTCAATGAGAGCCTTTGTGGTATGCTCAGTGTAGGAGTTTGGACTTGGAAATGCTTGATACTATTGAGCCACTCAAAATATTGAATCAAAAGGAGTCTTTAGCCCAAAACTTCTGCAATTTTGTGAGTGGGTACGTATAGGAAATTGTGGAACTAGTTGTTATATATATATACACATATTTGTAATGATTAGGTTAATAAATATGAAACATTTCTCAAGCATATAGAAGTTTAAAATGGAGCTACTTGGGAAAAAAAATCGAACTCTTTATGCAGTATTTAAAATAATTACTATGTAACATGCACACAAATTATGTAGTATTACAGAAAAAAGATTTCACATTTTTTCTGTAGTATGGCATCATCTTACTAGTCATTTCTACATTTTATGTATGTTCCTTTCAGCATAAGTAACAGAATTACACAAAAATCTCTGCTCATTAAAAGATACCAAAACATAAAGCAGTAATAGTATTACAGTACGGTAAAATTAATTAACAGTCAATGTGTATTACCAAAGTAACTTCAGATTCATACATTGCAAGTTTAAAGAAGTCAATAATTACCTTACATTTACTTCCAAATGAGATTTTTCATTATAATAAATTCAGATAACTTAGAAGCCACTTTCTACAAATAAGTCATCAGGTTTCATTTCACTGTAAGGCAGTACAGCTCCCAACGGTGAGGAAAGAGATTTCTCTAAAATATGCTCAAAGTAGATCTCTGAGCAAAATTTCCAAGAAAAAGGCCGTAGCATTTTTATATTAGTTCAGTCATGCCTTCTTGGGATGTGTTGGGTAGTTTTTCCTAGGAGGTATTGGTTTTGCAAGACCTACCTTCCCTCATTATTTTTAAATAGAAATGTACATGTCAATCTGCTGCAGAGTTGGGGGCGGAGGAATGTGCACCATCACTCTGGAATTTCTCTTGCACATGTGTGCTGTCCTGAATTCTGAACATTGGTAACTTTAACCTTAAGGCCGTGGCCATTTTAAATACCCAGCCCTACAGACCGAGTTAGGTGTGTTGCCTGTCCATGTGGTTTGGTACACAAGCCTTTTAGAGGAGCATGACTTTTAGAAATATCAGTGCTTTGGATGATATGCAGACTCTTTAACAATCTCTTTTTAAGCCACTTCATTGCTCTAAAAGTGCAAACAGAGGGAATGGTAGGAACAATCAGACCTGTCCAAATAATGGAGGTTTTAATTAAGTAAGATTAAGTTTACAATTTTAGCACATTGAGGAAAGACTTTCTGTGTCTGACTAGTCTTTCTTCTTCTTGACTACTTGGGGATCTTGAGGCTGGCCTGGAAAGTATTCAACCTTGTGTTTAAGTACAACATATCTGTGTTCTGACCTGCCATAACAAATTGTTATCTTTGCCAGACAGGAAAGAAACCAAGACAAAAGGTTGCGTTGATGATTTGCTACTTTAATAGGACAGATTCTTCTGGGTTTGTAAGAATGGGACTATTTGGGCTTATAGTCCTTGTTTTTGGCAAGGGAAGAAGTGTCACTGAAGGAGCTGGAAGGCATGTGGCAGTTTCGATGAAGTGCACTCTAACTCTTATGTTGATGGGTTCGGCTGGATCTGCATCCTTGTTAATTTGTGTATTCTGCCTGGTTTTAAAAAGCACTGTTCTGTCATCCCAGCCCTTTCTGTTGTCAGAGCAAGCCTGTTCCCCACCTGGCCCCTGGTTGTTACAATCCCTTTTTTGCATCCTGCTTGTCACTCTCTTGTTCTGCAGGCTGGAGGTGCAGACCTGGAAGACGAGAAAAGTAGCAAAAGATACTGGCCATTGCTGAATTCCCACTCTTACAAGGACTTTTTTTCACCCTGCAATTTTGGGATGCTATTGTCAGAAACTATCCACAGTCTTGGAAGCTTCTGGAGGGGTTAATCCTTTCATACTTGTCTTCAATGCTTTTTTGGTATTTGTGATATAGGGAACTTCTCTGGGTACATAGCTGAGATCTGTTTGCTGCACAGGGCAGGCCACAGTCTTGTGTTGTATTTAGTGTTACACTGAACAGAACCAAAGGCAGGGGGACAGTCAGGAATTAGACACCAGAGTTCCAGATTTTAAATTAACAGCATGATCAGGACACCTCCATGAATTTGGTCAGACAATGCTGCTGAGGCCACGCTACTGATTGCATTTGTACTCCACAGTCCTGAAGTCACAGCTCATGTTCCTAATCTTTATAACAAAACAGAAAAAAAAAAAAGTGTTTCTGAAAGCCAAGGGAAACCCTGCAAAAAGGTGTTGCCCCCCGTTATTTCTGATGGCTCTTGGAATTGCCTGAAGCTCTAGTTACTATAACACAGCCCTACTCTATCTAAAATTTCATTTTATGGCTCCTGTGGACAGGCTTAAAATTCACTTTGCTGTTACTGCTGTTACTTAAACTCTACAATGAGTTTAAGTACCTTGATAAGCAAGAATGTTGTTGCCTTGTAATTTTGCTCATTCTATGTGGAGGTTTCACATTGTTGTGATGGTTTTAGTACACTGAAAAACAAAGTGATAAAGTTATTACTACTATAAAAGCATATCTGAGATTTTTGATGATAAAAACACTTTGCTAAGATTTTAACTGGTAACAAGCATGCCCTGATTAACAGAATTAATTTCCTGCATGATCAAAACACAGCGTGTCCTTTATAATAGGACTATCAAATGTTCAACTTTCAGTAAACACATTTTATGCTGTAGGATTATTTTTTAATCTGATTCAGTCCTGAAGAGAGTGTGCAAGATGAAGGATGGAAGAGGCAGGAGAGCCAAAAGCAAGAAGGGTAACAGACTAAGAAAGAAGTCAACTGCAGCAATGTCCCTGTTTTAATTATGCAGAAGGGGGGGGGGGGGAAGAGAAAAGGAAAAAACCAACAGAAGATAAGAGTTACCATCCTGCTTCAACAACAAAAAATGCCTACACTTAGGGTAGAAGCAGTACTTCCAAGAAGTGACTTGAAGTCCAAGAAGCCTAACATTGCCAAGTGGTGGACTCGATGACCTTAAAGGTCTTTTCCAACCTAAATGATCCTATGATTCTGTTATACAATGCCATTTTAAATGCTGGCATGACTTCTTGGAAGTACTGCTTCTACCCTAAATGTTTTCAGCAGCAGACTTGTTGGCTGGCTGTGGGGACGGAGTGGTGGATGATCAAGTCTGTCTGTATAGAGTCTTTGGTCAAACTCCTGCCTGCCAAAGAACTCTTTCTGTAAGCTACATCTCCATAGAAGATATTTTGAGCTGTGTACTCCTCAACATAATTTTATTCAGTAGCTGCATCTGTGACAGAGCCAGGGTCTGTTTCATGTCCTGTAATAAAGCTTTCTCCACAACTTTATCATGTGGAGAAATAGACAGAATATTGTGAACAGAAAACAATAAAAAATGCTTGAGGGCATAGATATGACCACGTAAGTGTGACTGTGATCAACTTAATTCTGGTAAGGAATTACTCCCAATTTTATCTCTCAAGAAATTCACCAATTACAAAGATATAAAGAGTGCCAAGCTGGGATGCGCATCCTCTTACAATAGTGCAGCTGAGTTTGCACTTCTATAAAATATACATATAGGTGAACCTTCTAAGTCTACATGCTGCATGATGCCATCTGACCACCTCCTTGTTTGGTGGAAACTCGAATTTGTGCTTTAATTTAAGAGACAATGTTTTTACCCAGCTGAAGTTCAGATAATGGCAGTGGAATTGAACTATGTCTGTATTTCATATGTAATTTTATAGTAATTACAGTCTAGTGTGGCAGTGGTATAGTTTTTCTACAGCACTGTAGAGAAATAATAGTGCAAGATAGGATACTTTCATAATTCACATTCAACTGAATGTATTATAATTTGTATATTTAAAACACAGAATAGTTTGCTTACAGTAACATAGTTCTTAACAAAAGACTTGTGCTCCCTAGGAAACACTGTCTGAAAATACTTTCCTTTCAATACTGTGCTGGTTTTGGCTGGGATAGAGTTAATTTTCTTCCCAGTAGCTAGTATGGGGCTAAGTTTTGGATTTGTGCTGAAAACAGTGTTGATAGTTCAGGGATGTTTTCATTGTTGCTGAGCAGTGCTCACCCAGAGCTGAGGCCTTTTCTGCTCCTCACCCCACCCCACCAGCGAGCAGGCTGGGGGGGCACAAGGAGTTGGGAGGGGACACAGCCGGGACAGCTGACCCCAACTGACCCAAGGGGTATTCCAGACCATAGGACGTCATGTTCAGTGAATAAAAGCGGGGGAAGAAGAAGGAAGGGGGGGATGTTCAGAGTGATGGCGTTTGTCTTCCCAAGTGACCGTTACACGTGCTGGAGCCCTGCTTTCCTGGAGATGGCTGAACACCTGCCTGCCCACGGGAAGTGGTGAATGGATTCCTTGTTTTGCTTTGCTTGCACGTGTGGCTTTTGCTTTGCCTATTAAACTGTCTTTATCTTAACCCACAAGTTTTCTCACTTTTACCCTTCTGATTCTCTCCCCCATCTCACTGTGAGGGAGGTGAGTGAGCGGTTGCATGGTGCTTGGTTGCCAGCTGGGGTTGAACCATGACAAACACCAATTCAGTGATATTTATTCTACTACATTCCAATATAAAAAAAAATTTGCAGCAGAACAATACTAGCTCTGAGTTCTCATCTCCAATTTACTTCGGTGTAAATTCTGAGTCTCTCATTTGACACTGTATACAATATAACCTTTCAATCTCCTTCCTCCCACAGTAACAGCCATTATCCCTTGTCTTGTCTTTCTCCACTTCAGAATAAGGTCATTCTAACATTAGGTCTAACAAGAAATACAATGTATTTTCATTGATTTGTATTGTCACTGATTACCCCTTCATGTTATATAGTGATCTGTATAGTAAAGGACATTCTATGTTGTCATGCAAAGCCAGTCTTAAGGAACAGATTCTGCACCCCAGGCTCCCTCAGTTTATTTATAAGGTCTTGCTTTGTAGAAAATGAGCTTTCTGACAATAGCCTTGAAAATATTTACTATAATTAATCGATCACTAGAACTGAATATTTGACACTAGTATAGAATTTTTTCCCTGTTTTTTCCCCAGAGACTAGTGTTTCTTCATAGTCTTGTTTAGAGATTGGATCCTCCAGGGTCAGGAAAATGAGACCATTTTGTCATTTGATTATTGGAAATATCTCAGTTTAATTTACAACAGAATATTGTAAACTCATTCCATCCTGGTAGGACAGTGACTGTTAGAGAATCTTTACAAGTGTGTAACCAGACCATCACTGGCATATTTATTGTGGTTTTACTGCAAAAATTGTCAATTAGAAGAGGACCATGAAGTGGAAAACAACTGCTGAGTATCATTCCTTGGCATTTTTTTTCCATGTTCAATTTTTCAGATTCTGACTTGCTACATCCTCTGAAAAAAAGAAGAAACTGAATTCCACTTCTAAGATGGGGCACTAAGAGTAAATGAATGATTGCCTCCCACCCAATTTCTATTACATATATTTGGGATGATGCATATCTCAGTAGACTTTCTCAGGATTTGCTAGATATTCATGTCCATAGAGGTGTGTTTGCGATAGAGATTAAGTTCTTATAGCTGTGTTAAGTAACAAGAAAGCGCATGTAGGGCAATCTGAAAATGCACACTTCAAATAAGCTAGAAGGTAAAGCAAATCACTTTTCTATATTTGATTAGCAATTAATAAAGTTGCTACCTTATTCTGCCAAAATACTTCAAAACTAGTCTTTCGTTATCACTAAAGATTTTAACTTGAAAATAAACTGCAGTAGATTTATTGCATATCTGTGCTGTGTACTATTTTCTTGATTGTGCCTTGTGCCTGTTAGTTCAGCTTCTGCAGAGTGTAGGTTTTTGAGACTTAAACTGATCAATACCTACTCGAGGTCTTCAAAGCCTCTTTGGATTTGCGGTTGATATCAGTGGAACAGGGACAAAAAAATGCTTAAGTACAGCAGCGAGATAGATGAATTCATACAGAAAAGAAATCAGAGAGATCCATCTGAAACTCTGTGCTGCCTGAGTTTGAGTTGCTGTAAGTATTCACAATCGTTGAAGACAGAAATTGGGTTTAAAAACAAAAATAGTTGATTTATAGAGGGATCATACTTCTGAGGTACAAGAACTGGGACACAATTTCTTGTATTCAGGAGTCGTAGAGTATGACGTTGATGGAGTTCATAATCCTCCGTACAAGAGGGCCTTATACCTGTGAGGAAGAAATAGTGGTTTCTCATTCATCCCTCTCCATATATTTATTTACTCTTTCCATCCTGTTTTTCCTTTCCCCCCACTATTCTATTTCATCCTCCTTTTTCTTCTCCCATTTTCCATATGCATTAATGATTTGCCTGTTTACAAATATTTTTGCAAGTGAACAGAGAATGAAAGATCTGTATCAAGCTGCTTGCTTTATTTTTATTGTTTCTTATTTTAAAATATAGAGGAAATTATAGAGTGGGGAATTAGAAAATGCCAGAAAAATGTGTATCTCAAGCATTGGGATAGTTGTGTTCTTTGAGAAATAGCATGTGTTCATATAGTTAAGAGCTGAGTTTTAATTCATATGTGTGAGGTTCCAGAGTTTAGGTGACATGTGAATTCCCATCTTTTGGAGTACTGGGGAGGCGTGGGGGGAAGAGGAGGTTGTATACATAATTTCAACAACAGTCAACCCCCCCCCCAACCCCCTCAAACCCCACCCTAAAAACCACCCAAAACCCGAAGGAAAAAGGCAAGAATTACTTATCTTGTTTTCCAAACCCATCCTGAAAATAAGGGAAATGACTTGCTTAAAGTTTTCCACAAGATTTCACCTCTAGGCTTAAAACAATCATGAAGATTTTAATTGATAATGTAATTGTTTTAGAAAGTTGCTGGTCACTCACAACAGGGCTTTAGACTTAAAGTGTCATGTCAACCATAACTAAAATAAAAACAACTGGTGAATAACCTCTTTCTGGTAAGAATAAATTAAAAGAACAAATCCATACCCTTATGTGGACAATACAAAATACTCAGCTGGAAGATTTTCCTCACTGGTGAAGAATCCTTCCAAAAAAGAAACTTGATCAGGAACCCCTCTATACTATGGAAGTGGATTGTTTATCAACCTAAAGGAAAATGTACTTGGGGGTGGACGGGGAACAAGAAGGTGATGATGTTTGTTTATTTGCTGCTTTTGGTCATTTCTGAATTATATAAAAAGCAGTTTTAATTATAGTTTCTGAAAAAGCATGTTTTATAGCGCTCTCAGACCTTAACATCTTACTCTAACTGGACAGTCTCAACTAATTAGTCTTGTATTCAGGTAATGTTTCTTCACTGGTGACACTGTGTGGTTTAATTTTCCACTATTTTAGACTAGGTATGAAAGCCTTGTATTTCATTTATGTACACACTAAGAGACCTGCATCGTTTACTTGGAATTTTTATCTTCTATATCCTTGGAAATTCGCTAATATTTTTTTGTTGTTTTTTTCTTAATTTCTCAAAAACATATTGGGGTTTACTGCCAAACATAACAAATCTCACTGTATGAAGCAACTGAGAGAGAAAGCTGTAAATGTTTGAAAGAGAAATTTTAAAAGGAAATGGAATTTCCAAATCAGCTACATTATTACTCAGCAAAAATTGCACCAAGGCAAGGCATAAGCAAATATACATGTAACTGTTATTACCACAAGCTTATAAAGACATTCCAGTCTTCCTTCAGACTTTCCCTACTGACATTCTTCAGTGCCTATTTCCCTTCACGTGCCTGCATTTTCCCAGTTTTTGCAGATTTCCTCCTCTCTAGCCCTTTCACTGCTTTCTCTTCACAGCTGCTGTTGTTCCATAGATTGGTAACTCAGGCTGTCGGCAGCCAAGCAAACTCTTCACTTCCTTGCCTCCTGCAGTAGAAAATGTGAGAGTCCTTATACAAAATTTCCTCCATGCTTGTTACATTTACTTACCATAGCACCAAACAGTTAAGCAGGCCTTCCCCTCCTAATGGAAATAAGAGTGTGTAGTTACACAGAAGTAGCAGGTCTTGAAGCATTATCAGAATTTGTAATGCGTTTTTGTTTCAGTGAAGCATATTAAAAGAAAACAATAGCATATTGGTCCCAAAGTGCTTTTGAACTTACTCTACCCTCTGTTCTTTGTCCTGTTCCTAGGGGCAAGTGTGGCAAACAGCAGATTTCATCCTTTTATCATCTGGTTCTCTGAGCCTCAGAATAAAACTGATCACCACAGCTGCAATAAATAAAGTGTCTATTCAATAAGTTATGATGCCAAATATTATTCAACATTCTTCTGGCCAGGCACAGAGTCTGATGGAAAACAGCACATCTCACTTATTGCCTTCTTCCTTGCAATTAAAATTGCTGAGTAATCAGTGGATGCCAGATATGGGAAAGCAGAATGTGAATAATGCCAATTTGCTTGGTTTTATTTACATGTACTATTTAAAACAAAAATTCCTATAGCAATATGGCTTTCATTAATAATGAAGCACAGGCAACGTGTTAACAATATCAGTCTTGAAGCCTGTGAGAAATACGATTTTATGTATCTACCTGTTCTGTCATAGTGCATGATTTCTAATATCTCTTTTGTTCATGTCCAGACATTATGCAGCATTTGATTGGATATACATCTCATGGAATATATAGCACATTCTCTGATAGAAACCTAAATAGTTCAGTTCTAGCATTTGGGAATACACTGTACTTTTCTCTGACTTAATGGTTCAGCCTTTTTGACTATCATGCAAGGAGAAAAATGATAGTGTGAATCATTTGGTTAAAATTGTTGCAGTCCAAAAGTACTTGTTTTAAATGCATTCTTTCTGAATTTTTTTTTTTAAAGTTCTGTTGTGGTTTTTTTTCTCTTTGTTTTCTTTTTCTAGGCTGAGGTTCAGCTATGCTATCTGGAAGCACAAAGAGATGCTGTTGAACAGATGTCCTTAAAGCTGTACAGTGAGCAGTACAACACTAGTAGCAAGCGAAAGGAAGAGTTTGCTGATATGTCAAAAGTTCACACAGTGGG
Source organism: Buteo buteo (assembly GCF_964188355.1). Taxonomy (NCBI): domain Eukaryota; kingdom Metazoa; phylum Chordata; class Aves; order Accipitriformes; family Accipitridae; genus Buteo; species Buteo buteo. The sequence continues at coordinate 30,248,885 of NC_134176.1, read as the reverse complement.
AAGTAATGGGTAGGGAACTATTCTTTTTGTTGTTTTATTCTCACTGATCTGTATTTTTTTTTACATGATATACTTTTTCTTACTTCTAGTTAACCAGGATTTTTCTTCCTAGGCCAAGAGGCAGGGGAAAACTCTCTCTCTATATTTATTTTTTTCATATATGAATGCAAAAAATATTGGGTTCTGGATAATTTATCCAAATCATGGTTTGTTCATAGGACTACTTAACATTATTTAATAGCAATCCATTGTTTTGATTTTAAAAAATGTAATGTGTCCTTTTGCTTCAGGCTTTTATCCTCCAATGGCTTCATCTCTTTTGATTTCTTAGCATCTTCCAAGGAAGCAACTTTATAATGTATTTATACCTCTGCAAGACAATTCTCTGTATTCGTTATTCTACTAGTGACTAGGAAATATGAATATGAAGCCATTTGCTTATAGTTCACCATTTCAAATATCCCAGTTTTGTACTTTTCTAGAAAGCTTTAATTTTAACTGTTTTCCCTTGACTTGGTCTTCTCAGTCTGTTTTTTAATAAATGTAAACATACATAGCCCCACACATACATATTTTATATATGTAAGTGTATATATAAAAGCACTCTTTTTTAATAGCTTGAGCAAAGACCCTTGGACAAATTAATTACTGGACTATGCTAAAGTGAAATCTTGCTGCCAGTCCCTTTTTCACAGCCAAGAAAACTTGTAGTTCTGATTTAAGGCTTTTTCTTGAAGGTATTTTGAAAACCATATCTTCCCAACTGCTAGCTCCCCTAAGTGAACATAAGAACATACCTGTGAGTTCATAACAGTGTAGGGCAAAAGCAGTTCAAAGGAGCCAACTATTGTTCATTATTTGGGTACATCCTCACCTTGATAGTTTTCTTGTAACTAGTAAACACAGTAGAACTTTTGCCTGCAGTTTCCTATGCAAGGAAAGTCATTGACCAAGGTGTTCATGAGTTCTTTTTCTCCAGAACTTCCTTTTCCAATTGTTAACTCAATGTCAAGGTCTTGGAAACACAGTTTTATTAAATTACCGACTGTAAAGATAAATGAACCTTGTAAACATCCCCTCTTATTATACGGAAAGATGACTGTTTTAGAAAAGTTGATGTGGGCTAATTATGTAGGATTACTGAGATCTTGATTACATATGCAGAAATCTGTCAGATTCTCAAACACGCCAGTGCAGCTAGTGCCAACCATAAAAATAATTTGTTCAGAATTGGTGTGTATATGTATATAAAGGTGCACTGGGAGCTACATATTCAAAAACAGCTTCTAATTTTGCAGCCACAGTTGAATGTGAGCAAGACTTAAGGTTGGAATTTTGTGGGGGACGTAAGAGAGTAAGGCATCAACAAACATTTGATTTTATGGAGGATAGAGGACATAAAGCTTTAAGCCTCATGAAAAAAAAACAGTTTATAACTCTACATACCATATATGTAAAGCAAATAGGCTCTTAAATGTACTTGTTTGCACTCATAATTACATGCTTATTACTGGGAATGGTAACCTACTAGTGTTCCCTACCTTTTCTGTGCCGTGGCCACCTTTCTGGGCCCTTATAGCCATCCCAGCCCTTAGAGGCTCAAGAGTGGCTTAAGGGCCCCAAGGACCTGAAGGAGACAAATACAATACCATGTATTTAGCCATTACAGAAACCAGGGTGGGCTGAATTCAGATGGAAAACTTCCAGTTGAACCAGTCTGAGGTATTGTATTGAACACAGTGGAAATGCCTTTCAGCTATTTGAAAATACAGTTGATACATTTCCCTACTACATAAAAACTGTGGACCAAAAAACTGTGGACAGAAATTCCACAGTAGGATGACCTAGCTAGAGACTGAGATCTCTACAGAGAAGGGGCCATTTGCATAACTGGGAAAATTAGGGTATCTATCCATTAGCTGTTGTGGAAGTCTGGCCTAAGAGAAAGAAGAGTGAGAACAAGAGATATTGTAGATGGAGAATTGTTTATATAGCAGGGGGAAATACTTGAGAGGTAGCTTTGTGCAGGTAGCTAAACTGAGATAGGTAAAGTAGTATCTGTAGATAGGGTGATATAAGTGGGTGTGTAAAGAACAGATTTCCTGCAGAACGACACTCCTGTTACAACAGCGATAGAGCGGGCTTACATGTATCTGCATGAAAATGGCTAAAGTGAAAGAGAAGAGAATGAATATCCACTGCAGGAGAACACCAGCTAGCCAGGCAGCAAGTGGTAACTGAGAGTAGTTGAGAGAAGCTGCAAAATATTACAGCAAGTCTGGCTGGAAATATTGCATCCCCTCAAAACTGGGGAGAAGTTTATACAGGTACTATTGGGAGATATGGATACGATATTACACAACATGAAGGCCAGATCCTGGGATCCTGTCATCACCTAGTATTGGGCCTTCATGAATGAGGCTTTGAGATAAATGCATTAGAGGTGGCTTCAAGTATGCACCGAATATAAGGCAATTTTAAAGCTGTTAAGGTCAGAACTCTGATTTCACCTATATCCTTCTAATAAAAACCTATGAAAGGAGTTCCAAAAAATGACGACCCAGAAACTTGGAAGAATTTTTTGTCTGGCTGAATTTTTTTGGTAGGCATACCAGTGTGTTTACAGTACTTCTAAATACCATGTGAGTTATGCCATCAAAGAAATAACACAAACTGGAAGTGTGTGTTAAACATGGGGAAAAAGGCTGATGGAAATAGCTTCACATTCCTTTTTATTTATTAATGCCACAGACGAACTGGTTTTCTCATGAGAAAGGTGCTCATGAATTTTCATTCAAAATAATAAATTGATGTCCACATTTTAAGAAATATGTTTAGGGTTCAAGGGATTAGACATGCAACTCTGCATATCTGATTCCCTGTTTACCAAGATAAAATATACTTCTTAATGTCATTTTAGTTATTATGTAGCTAATGGTTTTAGCTTATTAACCAACAAACCCACATTAAGGAAGCCATAGTTACCTGCCCTTTAACTAATATTACAGCATTCTCGTTGGCAATGTTTGGGTACTTCTAATGGGGGAATATTTTTTGCAATAAACAGATGACCTAATTTATTCTTTTTTTAGCAGTTGGTGGATTTGGATAATCAACCAGAATTAAATCTTTTCTATAGTTCTTGCATCTGTGACACATCAGTATTTCAAAAGTTATGCTTTCCCCAATTCTGCCTGTGGCAATATGGAAAAAAAAAAAAGATCTGCTAAGCCCAGAAAAAATAGAATCTGAATAAAAAAGCAATATTCAATATACTACAGAAATACTGACAGGTACATTTTAATCTTAACCTGTCACTGATCCTACAATTGCTGGATTTCCTGAATATCTTTTTAACGGCTTAGTAACTTACGTACTCTTCCAAACAGTAATTTGATAGTAATCAGTAGATCCATCCATTTAGATGTGAGGCATACATTTTAAAAACAAAGCTTTTTTTTTTTTCCTTTCTAATATCAGAGTTATTTTAGAATAATTAAAAATATTGCAATCAATTTTTTTTAAAAAATTGATGATGCCTTGTAGGCTGACTTCACTATCTTTAGGCTCAGGCAAATAACTGCCATAGACAGTTTGCTTAGAAATGCTCCCAGATGACTTTATTTTACAGCAGAAAAACAAAAAAAGAGAATAGTCACAGTATGTAAACTATGGGGGTAAAAAAATCCCTGTTACATCTTGCATCCCTTCCTGGTCTTTTTCCAGTGAATCCCGTTTCTCTCACTCTTCATTTTGGCTTGAGTTCCTGCTTAGAACTTAGGTAGAAATCAAAATGTTTAGCTGTTTCCTAGTGCTTATCTGGGTTTTATAAAGGTCAGGGAAAAGTGCTTTTATGTATCTTTAAAGGATCGTTTCATTCTATTACACCAATAAATGGACCAGTTTGGACTGTAACTAAAATGTGGTTCTATAGATGCAAAGCAGGTGTTTGAATCCAGCATATCTTCTGTTTCCCATCATCTTCATATCTTAATTTAGATTTTTCACTGCTGCAAACCATCCAAGTCCAACTGAATTTGTACCAATTTATAGGACATGAAATCTAGCCTCTTATATCATAAAATATATGTTTTAATAACTGCCTGTCAGCTTTATGACTTTGGATAATATTTGGATAAGATGGAAGGGAAAAAAACGAGCAGTAGATACTGAAGATTTAGAATGGTTATACTGCTTTCTGAGGAAGGGATAAAGATTCAGTATCACTGCAAATATACCATTCAAAATGGAGTTTAGTTTTATTTTAGTTTCAAAATGATATCTGAGTCAAATACCTCCTGAAACAGGAGAAAAGCCCTGAACTCCAAATGAAACTATTATATTTCAACAATAGTAACTTGCCCTTTTATGCTTGCTCTTCTTTATAATAGCATCATTGCTTACCTTCTCAGGGCAGCAGGCAATTTTAAGTAAGTGCACCTCATAAATTATTGAGTAAAAGTATACTAAGTACAGTGGATTAAACTAAAGAGTTACTTCAGAAGCAGGAATCAACACTTGTGCATTATACAAAACTTCCTTTGTTGTCAACTCATTGAAAATAATACCACAGAAGGAAAATGCTTTCTTCTCTCTTGCTTGCTTTCTTGCAGAAAGACAGTTCTACTTGTCACAACTTTATCTATAAGCTTTCAAAATTACCATGCATATGGTACTCTAGCTAATAACAACTGAAACTGCAATAGTATTATTAACATTAAAAACATGTTTAGTTTATTGTTTCTCTGTTGAAATACTGCTAATTTTTTTAATGGCATTGCTAAAAAAGTTGCTAATAATTGGAGAAATTAGCTTTAGTGGAACATGCACTATTGTTTCATCAATATGCAGGTTTTTGATACTACTGACAAGGCTTTTGTTAGTTCCAATTTTGCAAGTTTGAAGATCCCTTTTCAAGGGGTATCTTTTTGACGAATGTGCAGTTTTTCAGCATGTACCTTCTGTCTTGTATCACAGTGTTTTAGAAGAATCTATGCTTTACTTATTCACTAGGCTTTCAATAGAGAATCACATTAATCCTTTTAAGCTCCTTATTCTAATGATTTATTTTGTTGAAAACCGTAGTGATCCTCCTTTGAATTTTAATGATTGCTGGCTATTCAAGGATTCATTGTTTTGACTTCCTGTCCTTACCTTTGTTTCTTACATGTCTGTAGGGAACACCTGTCTAATACTGTATCTGGCCTTAGTTCTCACTGGCTTACCATATTCACTCAAGCCTATCTTAAGGCGTTAAGTTGAAATGCTAGCTACTCATCCATGAAAATAAACGTAGGATATTTACAGAGATAGGCAGATAGACAGCAGAGGGATGGCTGAATGGATTGAGTCATTTCTCGATGAAAATAATATTTTTATACGAATTATATCAAGATGATTGTTGCAAAGTTTGCTCAATATAAAATCAGCACTTTAAAAACCATTAAACAACAACATCTATGGGGGATTTCTATTTCAAAATTTTTGAAGTAAATGCAGTATGCCAACAGTTGTCAGGATTTGGCATCAGCCTCTGAATTTAGGTCATGGCACCGGCTTAAATTGGATTTCAGTTTTCATTTTCATCCACTCTGTATAAATACAGAATGTCTCTTTAGAAATATAACTAGGAACATCATGAGTTTTCAAGAATATATTATTCTAATACAAGATTTTAACAACTACACAGTATTTATGCATAATACATTTTGTTCCTTATCTACAGCCTTTTGGACTTTGATTCAGAATACCAGGAGCTCTGGGATTGGCTGATTGACATGGAATCCATCGTGATGGACAGCCATGACCTGATGATGTCAGAGGAGCAGCAGCAGCATCTTTACAAGGTTAGCGCTACCGTTACTGCCTTTACCTAGCTATAGAAGATCTGATTAGCTTGACAAGTCTTTCTCTCACAGGATATCGCTGCGTTCATTGTATGTATCATGGTGTCTATTAGAATTCCCTTCCCTGTCCCCAACCTCATTTCCATCCCCTGTGCGCTGACAGGCTGCACCGACATCATAATTGCAAGAAAGTTCCCTTTATCACATTCTATTTGGTGTAATTCTATAGAAGGACAAAGATTTGTCTTCAAGATGAATAGAAATAAATGAAACTGCATTAATAAATAGACTGAAACAAAATGAAGGAAAAAAATGAAATGGTAGCATTTAACAAAATGTGTTTTGATTGGAGCTTTCAGCTGGATTTTTATCCACCTTTCAGACCTCATCTGGGAAGAAAGAAATTTGCCTTGATTTTGGTTTGCTGCTGCCAGGATACAGGACTCTTCCAATTTAATTTTTATTAGTTATACATAAAGCAGACATTGTCATGTTAAGTCATCACCCTTGCTTGTGATTTCAGCAAAATGATTTTGAACTTGCATATTGATTATAGGGTCTCCTCTAACATATACATATATATATACACACATGCATATGGTTTCTCTTATTTGTCATAGCAGCCTTAGCCCAGAAGCTTTATCACTTATTTAGATAGACAATAGTTTTAAGAAGTTCCCCAAAACGTGTGATTTGATCCTAAAATTGATTCAGGCTTCACTGTGTGTCTGAGAAGCTGTAGTCTACGGGTCTGAGGGGTGGTGGGGGAAAGAAAGGAGGGGCTTTCGACAGAAATATCAGGCTGCAGTAAATCTTCCTCATTTAGGCAATTTTTATTGGAGTAATTCTGACAGTTGTCATCCTTGAATTGCTTTGAGCATATGGCATATTTCAAAGAGCAGATTGTGAATCATAAAAAATAAAATTAATAACTAACCACAGAATCAGCAACAGTATAATGACAAGAAACAACTACCCTCTAGCTTTTTTTATTTCTTACCAAATAAATGGTACATTCAAGGTCAAATAGAAGTTGTTTCCTTTCTTCTGTGATTGCATGATTTGATAATTTCTGAAATATAATTTATTTCTTCTTGCTTTGGCATCCTAATTTCTTGATGGTCTTCTTGCATTTTATTCTTTCTAATTTTAGTCCTTTTATTTAAAATACCCAGTGAGAAAGGGTTGTCACATGAGTTAAAATATGTTTATAAATGGAAATATGGTTCAGATCCAAACTATTTTAGGCTGCAAGTGAGTTTAATTCAGTGGCCTCCATTTCTTGCTTTGACAGTAATTTCTTATTTTTGCTAATGTCTTTTTCCTAACTTTCTAAATACTTAATCAGACTTAATCACAAATTAACACTCCTGGCCTTGGCTAGGCTCAGAAATAACCAATGTCAGAAATGGCTAAAAAGTTTCTTGTGAATCTAAAATAAGGAGTTTTGGTAGTGCCTGTCCATGTAAGACCAGCTTGTACCATGCCTAATATAACCACTAGTTTTAGTCATAGACTAAAAAAATCAATAAACATAAATTTTAAGGAAACAATCCATCCATCAATATGAAAAGAAGCAAAGCTTAAGCAGCCAGCCCAAGTATTTTAGGTGCTATTTAGGATAGTTCCCTTTCTGATATCGAAATGTAACCATTAAGAATAATTATAGATGGTAAGGCTGGGATAATAGTGCATGGTGAGAAGAATAAAAGAGGGCAGCAATTTAAGAATTAGTTTGCATTACAGTATGGCGGCAAAATGAGGAATACTGTATATTCAAAATGGGAAGTAATAGTTTCTTAATGTTATGAAATTCTGTATTATGATAGGCACGACACTTCTGAAAGCAGAAGGTTTGTACCAGAGAGAGTAGCTGAGTCGGTAGGCTGTGCAACACAGACAAGCCAGCACTGCTTCCAAAGCACAGGCAGCTTATTTGTTCTGCAGTTTCCGCAGGGAGGTCATCTGCCAATTAATAGACCCCCCATCTCAAAAGTACCTGTCTGGTCACTGCAAAACCACTTGAACAAGGGTAGAAACAGACTGCCTGCCCTCCCACAGTGAATATTGTCTGCATATACCTTTCTAGTGAAAGCAGCAAGCAAATTGTTAAGGATTGAAGGAAAGACTTAGCTAGAAATGTGGAGTTGGGTTAAGAGATGACTAAGCGAGTGTCCATATAAAGCAGGAGTATTTGCAGGTGATGTAAAAAGCTCGAGTGCATAGAATTAAGATCTGTTAGCCTTTCAAAAAAAACCCCAAACCCCAAACCCCAACCCCAAACCCGCCTCCCGAAGAAGTGTTGAAAGCCCCCTAATTTCAGACATTTAAAAGTAGACAAAAGAAAAGGTTAGCAAATGTAATTGAGGGAACAATTCTGCACTAGCAAAGGAGAGATCAGATAAATCACTCGGTCTTTATCATCCTTAATTGCAGAGATTTGTGTAACAATGAATCATGCCCTCAAAACCAGTATTAATAGTTTTATAAAACTAGCCTAGTAAACCTCTCATCTAATCGATAGTGACACCCTTTTTATTTGGAGGCTCTTATACAGAGTCGCGGATGGTCTAGTGCTCACAGCTAAGGGGCAGGAACACTGCCTATGCTTCACAGGGAGCACAGCCATTCTGGTCTGTAGGGAGAGAAATCGTAAAGAAAAATTCAGGCAGCTATTATTAGCACAATTCCTCAATGATGTGGGGTGTTACGAAAACACAGGTCTTGCTTTAGTTACTCTTTATCAGTTACAACTTCCAATGTGCACCTGCTAATTGCACTCTCTGCATTTTGGTGGCTTCTCCTAAACCCACAGATCCTTCTTCTCAGTTATTGAGCTGACAAGTAATTGCACCTCTGAGCCAGCTCAGCAAGCCGCCTCTGCCAGGGAGCCTGCTGTGGTATCACTATTACCAACAGTAATCATTGCCCCTAAGGAGTCTATGAATGGGCAGCAGCAATGATAAAACAGGTAAATCGGAAGGGAAAAGCATACATTAAAGCAGCATAACGTAATATATAAATGCTAAAATTGCATATGGGAAAATAAAATGTATTTTCATGGTTAGACTATTTTCCCAGTACTCTATTTTCAGATTTAATATAGATTTAAGTCAACTCTCAGCTTAATTTTGTTTTGTAATATTCCGGGAGCGTCATAGTTTTTTATTAGGATCCTTATTATCTCTCTTTAACTAGGTTTTATTTTGCCCTTAATATAACAGGAGCAGCACAGCCGTATTTTTTTTAAACTCTGAATATGTATGTATGACTTTCTCTGGATTTCCTAGATTTTAGTGCAAAGATTTACAAAAAAGGAAAACTATTCTTCCTCACTATGCTCCCCCATAGCCCTAAATGATTTCAGCTTTACAGTCTTAAACTAGCTAATGATTTTGAAAATCAACTAGTGTTTGATAAAATGGCAGTCACGGAATGAATTGCTGACAGTTTATTTGTCCTCTAACGCTTTATCTATTAACTAAGAAAAAATTAAAAGGAGCATTTCCATGTTTTTGGACTCTCGCTTCTTTGTACTGCTGTAATAGCTCAGTTTAATGCCAAATGTATCATGTTTATTTCATTTTAATCTACTGCATGTGAGCCTGATCTCATAAGCTCTAAGTACACAGAACTTGCATTGACTTCAGCTGTATTCATATGCCGTTACTGGAGGATCAAACCCAAAGAATTTAAACTCTGCTAATTAGCCCTTTAGTGGGAACTTGAGTAATTCTGTACCTTGAATGTTCAAAAATGAAGCAAATCAGTATTTACTGGAACTGTGGAGATTAGAAATGAGTATACTAGGCAGAAACGTTAATGATAATTCTTTCCATTTTCCTCAGAAGATTAATTGCAAAACTTAATTGTGTTAGATTAAAACCCCATTTAAATAAGTACAGTATGATTGTTAAAATTGTTAGTATGTTCAGAATAAAATTAACTAAACTTTTTAAAATATCAAATAAAAGAAATTATATTTTTCTGTCTGATTACAAGTGACGTATGGTGTTTTAATAGAAACTGCATAAGCCCTAAGTCTTGCACTAGTAAGTCTTCAGCAATGATGGTCATGATAGATGGAAAAAGACCCTTATGTAGTAGTGCAAAGACTTTGAAAACATTTCGTTGGCACGCCTTTTGAACAGGTTAACTGCTAAACTATTCATCAAAGGGAAGCGATGCACCGTATTAAATAGCATGAAAATGCACATCAAAAGCTAAGGCTACCTTTAAAAAAAAGTTGAGGGGAAAAAACTCTCCCGGCAGTTTTTGTTTCCCTCCTGGAAGCTATCCCTCCTCGGAAGGTGCAGTTCGTTTTCTCCTCTGGGTGTGCTGCTGCTCCATTGTGCCTTTTGCTCTGGCTCAGCGTGCTCTGGCCCTGAGTGGATCAAACAAACCGTGGTGAAAGTTTCCCTCATTTGCATCACTTCTAGACAGCCTTGTCGTACTCTTTGCTGACAGGAAATCACTGTCTTTGTCACCTTTTTTCAGTGATCTCCTTTTGGCAGAGATTGGCCATGTGACCAGGATTAATCACAACAACAGTTCTGGCTCAGAACTCAATGACATGTTTTCCTCAGCACTTCAGTAATGGTGTAGAGGAGTCAGTAGGAAATGACTACATTAATTTCAGAGTGAAAAGATAATTAACACTTAAGGACTAGTGCTATAACCTATGGAGCTATTATTCAAATTAAAACTAATTTATTGCAAACTTGTGGAAAAAAAAAAAACACAAAAAAAACCCCAAACCAAACTAAAAAACCCCGTCCTTTAATGCAACTGTTAAAATAATCTTACAAGAGTCCTCCAGTTTAAAAAGAAGCACAAACTATATTTAACGCAGTAATATAAATACATAAAAACTTAGACATTTGAAACTGGAGGCTGAAGTATGTAAAGTGCTTACTTAGATGATATGAATAGGATACTGGCAAACAAAAGCAGCAGTGTGCTCCTAGAATGCTGTGCTTCAAGGAGTTTCCTTGGCAACAGAAATGCAGTTCCAAAAGTAGACAGAACTTTCCTCAGAAAACATACTATTAATAACAACCTTCCGGAACAACTTGGAACAATTTGACTACTTGGCAATAATAATGCCAAGTGTTCTGCAAATTAATCTAACACATAACAGTTATATGTTTCTCTTGCCCATAATTCTCCTGAACTGGGGGACTGAGTTCTCTGCTGTTAGAGGATACAAATGTGCAAAGCGGTTTCAAATGCTGCACAGAGAGAGGGCTCAAATAGCAGCAGCCTATAACGATCAATTAATGTGCTTCATATCATTTTAACTTGTAAAACAGATTAGTTTAATTGGATTACTTTGTTCTATTTAAAACAAGTCCTGCATACCTACTGAAGCCACATTGTAGTTCAGTCTTTATTTCAAGCAGATTTTCCGTATAAAGAAAACTTATTAAAAGATTAACAGCCTGTAGAGTGATATATTTGGACAATATGCTTAGGGGATTGGTTATAAACTGGAAAACGTGAAGATTTTTGCTCTTGCGCTGCATATTCTGCACGGTCCGGGATGCCTTCTGCCTGTCTGGTAATCTGTCAGTGCCTGCATGGAGCTGCTAAGACAGTCAGTGGGAGATGATCATCGTCACTTCGGAGAAAGCTCTCAGCACACTGCAGGATTGAGCCCCTTGTAGGTAGTAACTACTAATCTGCTATGCATACAGTATTTTTAGATATGTCATCATTTCCGTATGAGCCAGGAGAATAAACTAATTTCAGATTTGCCTTGCCAATAGGAATCATTAGAATTCCACTAAAGGCCATAAGTTTACCAGACAGGAAAGGTAGGCTGTGCTACTACCTCGGCTTTTCCTGAATTCTTAGAACTAAAGGTTAAAAGTAATCAATATCTCATTGTGCAGCCTGATAATAAGTAATAACCATGATGTTAAAATCTAAATGATTGCAGATAGCACTTAGGTGTGTTGACCCATTTGGAAGGGCTTTTTAATTGCAATCAGAATAGTCATTATAGTTTGCTAATAAACTTTTAGGCTACCTTGCAAAAATCCCCACCTTTTTGAAATATGAATTTAATGCTATTAGCAGATTATGTCCCAAATTATGTCCCAAATTATGTCCCAAAGTGAAAGCTTTTAGTTTATCTGAAAAAGAATATGTAACACTTAAAAAAAAAAAATTATTCTGCTAAATAATATCAATGGAGATATTCATTAGCAATAGTAAATTACCTCACTTACTTATGTCTACATGCATGGATTGGTACATGCCTTAATGGAAATTATTCTTTGCCTTTGACACTGTAGTATGTTTTTAACTGTCATGTATAGTAAAATGACTGAGCTAAGTTTTGCACAAAGTTCTGACTTCAGTTACTGTTCTTCACAAAATTTAGTAATTTCCATGTGCTAGGCTGTTGTTTTGGGTTTTTTTCCCCAACGGATTAAGAACCTCTATGACTTTCCACAGTAGGTAGGAAAATCAGCTGTTTTGTATGAGAGATCTCAGAAATGCCTGATACCCCAAGCAGCAGTAAAAAATCTGACTGCTATTAGAACATCAACTAAATGAGTTCAGGACCTGACACAGCAAAGTTTCCTAGTCTCTTATTGCAGGGGGTGATGAAATCGGTTAACTTTTTCTACACAAGTAGTTTCATTTCAGTTGCACAGGAGAACAGAGTGAAAACTCCATTGTGACACATCCTATAACAACCAGCTCATTCTTCCGTGGTCCATATGTTTAGCTTTGTAATATGATTAAATTCCTTGCTACTCCTGGCAAATTTTATATTTTAAAAAGCAGAAGAGAAAATAATTGTTGGTGAAAAATCTTACTTAAAGCAGAGAAATGTTAAGTTTTAATGTCTTATATAATTACAACAGGAAAACACTGATTACCATGTCTACAAAATTACAAAGGAAGTCTAGAGAATGGATAAAGAAAGAATGTGAAAAATATTTTTACATTTTCTTGGTTGCTTCCATAATATATGTCAAATGTAAATGTGCATTTTTAAAGGCAGTGTTGTAATTTCTATGGAGCAGACTCCCCATATTTCCGCAAGAAGTGGCTTCATGCATTTCACAAGAGTAAGTGGGTTTCTCCCATTTCTTCCCAGCATGACATTGAAGATGAACTTCACATTGTAGCAAAGCAGTATTTACTGAGCTTGTAGCAAAAGCCAGCACAGCTTTTGGGAGATTAAAGCAGTGTGTCTAGAATGAAAGAGGCATTCGACTTCAAAACAAAAGTAAATGTGTACCACATAGCTGTCATCACCATTCCTTACTACAGCTGCAAAACGTGGACAATTTACAGTCATCACGTCAAGCATCTTAGTCAACTCCACATGCTCTGTCTTTGTGCCCTTGGTGGTATAAAATGGTAGGATAAGGTCCCAAGCAGTGTGACCTTAAAGCATTTTCAAATACTTAGCACTGAAGCAATGGTCTGGCACGCTCAGCTGTGGTGGTTTGAGTGCATATGTCCAGCAGTAAATTAACCAAAGCCATTTTCTGTTCATCAAGCATTTTTAGTTTTTAAAAAATGGAAATGGCACCTTAATTCACCCCAAAGGATGATGAAAATTACAACCTTCATTGCTTTCTATATGCTAGGACTGCCTAGTGTCCAAACAAGGTAGAAGGAGCTCAAGATTGGGCTCAGATATATGAAATTATTCACATTCTCTAATGAACAAGTAAGAATAGCTGAAGTATAGCAACACTCTGGCCTGATGATTGGACCAAGAGTCCCTAAGAAAAGGTGTTATACTTGTGCTGTTACACATGCAGTCAAACACCGGGGACAACAATACCGGTGCTGCAATGTTCTTCGATGCCCTGAACCAAGTAAAGAGGCCATATGAGACTCCAAAACATGGGTGTGTTCTGATTTACGTTGTTCTTAGCACAACCTTTCCAAATTTTATCCTTTTGTCTAAAGGAGTTTAGGTTATCTGTATTCTCTCGTTTCCTGACACAGTGGATCACATGCAGACCACATGTAAGCAGTGCAGAGTCCTAGGAGCTGCCCACTCTGAGGCTAGTATTTAATGTATTACGGCAGATTTTATGAAAGTTCATATGAATCAGCTGACTAAAAACATCTCGTGAAGTGGTTTGTGAATTTGCACTCACAATTCACTCTTAAAGTCTCATATATACAGTGATGCCAAATAACAGTGATCAGCCCTCTATAAAAATAAAGACATTCAGAGAAGCCAGGACTGGTTTCTCTTTATCACACTGCATCTCAGAACATTTACGCTAATATTTCACACCCTTTGTTCTGGGCTGTGAAACCACGTACTACCTTTACAATCTTATACAATGACTATATAACACAAAAAGGTCTCCATCAGGTCAGACAATAGTGTGTTCTATGCAGTTGTCCATATTTTTCCTCCATGAGGTTGTCCAGTAATCCTGAGCCCACATAACCTTACCGAAGCCATAGCATCCTGCCTCAAGGAGTCCCACAGGTTTAGGCCCACGCTGTGACGAACCACCTTCTGTGCAGTGTGTCTGTGTGTGTATGTGCTCTAAAGCTGCCTCCCACTGGTCTCACCAAATGATATACTGAAGTAAGATGAAATTAGGGGTGTTAGCAACACAGTGACAACATAATTCTTGAAGTTGTGTGTGGACATGTTCTTGGGGTTTTAGCAGCTTGGTAGATTAGGCTGTTTTAGAGGCATGCAGACAAAAAAATCACTAGCAAAAAATATACAGGGCAATAATATTACCCTATTCCTCAAGTTAGTTGCCAATTTTTAATTCACTTTCCTATTTTTTCACCTCCTACTCCAGGAGAAAATATATTTTTTTCTAAACTCAGAGGGATTACTTGCTTTATCCATGATGTTGTGCTTCATAAAAATAATACAGGAAATACTATTTTCTTTCCCAATTACTCCTCATCAGTATACCTCATAAATAATCAATACTGTAATGTTACTTTTTAAAAAATAAACAAAAAACAAATGACCACAGAAAACCTTTTTAGCAGGTTTTCTATATGAAACGCAAATTCACTAAATCTCAATAAACTTGCAGTGGCAGTACATTCAATGCATACCTATCTAAATTATAAAAAATAAGTTGCAGTGAAGTACACTAGTTTATAATCTCCTGAATTTTTATTTGTATGTGTTTTATTTTTATTTTTATATATATATAAAATATATTATATTTATATACTGAAAATATGTAAAATATCAATATAAAATATTTCTTTGTATACATTTGTAACCAATCAAATCTGTCATTATGTCGAACCCTTTGTGCCCCACGTTGGGCGCCAAAAAGGACTGTTGTGGTTTAACCCCAGCTGGCAACCAAGCACCACACAACCGCTCGCTCACCTCCCTCGCAGTGAGATGGGGGAGAGAATCAGAAGGGTAAAAGTGAGAAAACTCATGGGCCGAGATGAAGACAGTTTAATAGGTAAAGCAAAAGCCGCACGCACAAGCAAAGCAAAACAAGGAATCCATTCACCACTTCCCATGGGCAGGCAGGTGTTCAGCCATCTCCAGGAAAGCAGGGCTCCAGCACGCGTAACGGTCACTTGGGGAGACAAATGCCATCACTCTGAACATCCCCCCCCTTCCTTCTTCTTCCCCCGCTTTTATTCACTGAACATGACGTCCTATGGTCTGGAATACCCCTTGGGTCAGTTGGGGTCAGCTGTCCCGGCTGTGTCCCCTCCCAACTCCTTGTGCCCCCCCAGCCTGCTCGCTGGTGGGGTGGGGTGAGGAGCAGAAAAGGCCTCGGCTCTGGGTAAGCACTGCTCAGCAACAATGAAAACATCCCTGTGTTATCAACACTGTTTCCAGCACAAATCCAAAACTTAGCCCCATACTAGCTACTGGGAAGAAAATTAACTCTATCCCAGCCAAAACCAGCACAGTATACATTTTTAATACATTGTACTAAAAATAGCTACAGCATTTTGTGCTAACTTCTCTTTCAAACAAGGTAAAATAAGTGGTCGCTGTAATTTCATTCATAGTTGTTGCATTGGTGGTTGCATGAGGTCCAATGGTGTCCTACGGTAGGCTCCAGCCAACTCCTGTGGCCAGCGAGAAATGCCTGTGGTTCTTCTTAACTTCTTGTGGGTGCTGATATTTTAGCATGCAGAAAACATGGTTGCTATAGAATCCCAGTGATCATGAACTGTAAATGTTAAAGTTGGCTCTATGGAGAGACGCTTTTGGGGGAGGACAGCAGTTGAACCCTTCACATCCCATTGTTGCAGAATGATGGGTGCTGTTACAGATGTGCAGGGCATACTCCAGCTGTGTCACTGAGTAGACCAGCAACACGGTGTCACAGGCTGCAGGGAAGGCTATGGAGAGGTTATAGTTTGAATAGCGATACACTGGGAGAAGGTGTCATCTGTAAAGACTAATTTAGGCTACTAAGGGAGCTAAGCAGACCAGCCTCTATCGTAAGAAGGTTCCTCTAACGGGAGATTCAGAGCAGATGCTTAAGTTAAGCACTCTGAAATAGTTTCAGAAGAAACCTTTTCTTTCTTATCTCTCTCTCCACTGATTGTATAGAGTGGTTATGAAGATCAGCCTCACTTGGCGTTACCTCTCACTGACACTCAGTTATCATGAAAAAAGGGGTTTTTTAGTACCATTGTGTCATGTCTATGCAATATTCCAGTTTGAAACCCTGCTGTGATGCATCCAGATTTTGACAGACATTGCACTGGAGTTTGATCATCTCTGCTTTACCAATTGATTTT
This sequence comes from Buteo buteo, assembly GCF_964188355.1. Classification (NCBI taxonomy): domain Eukaryota; kingdom Metazoa; phylum Chordata; class Aves; order Accipitriformes; family Accipitridae; genus Buteo; species Buteo buteo. The sequence goes on along the minus strand of NC_134176.1, from coordinate 30,232,290 downwards.
TCTTAGAAATGGGAGATGATAGATACAGAATTGCTGTTAGAATTTTTCAGTTGGTAACTGTCTGAAGATGAACTTTTGCCTTTTTGAATGAGGTATTGAGACTGACATAGTTTTTGCTGGCCTTCATCAAGGACTATGTGTCTGCTATGCAGGTGGAAGAACAATAATTCCCAAGATTTCTTACTTTGTTATAATGTATGAAGAGATCAAATCAACACCATCAGAGGTGAGAAGCAGTTAGTCGTATGAGCCCACTTTGCTGTCTCAAAAGGTTCATCTCTACCATTTTGGTTTTTCAGTAAGCATATGTAATTTATAGTCAGGGTTCATTTTTCTCCAACAAGTCAATAGTCAAATGCCTTGCAGTGTGAGTATGGAAGACTTTTACTTTTTCCCCCAGGTCCCAGGAAAAAAAAAAAGAAAAGAAAAGAAAAAGGAACAACTTGCTTTCTGAAAATATTTAGTTTCCTTATGGCTTCAGCTTGGGTCAATGAAAAATTCTGCTCTTAAAACTTCTACCTGATTTAATCTTCAGTTATGGTTTTTAAGTGTCTCTTTTTTGTTAGCTATCTAGTAGAATATGTAAGGTGTTTATGCCAGAGGCTGAAACATGCAATAGTTAAAATAAGTAAATAAACAAATAAAAAGAGAGACAATAAAGCAGGTGATGAAAATCACCGCTCTTTTCCACCTTTGCCTCTGTGTGCCAAGCTAGGGACCTTTCTATCTATTCCTTTTGCTAACAGTGATGGTTAAATGCTATGGCCATTGTGCTGCATGAGCCTTATAGTCTCTTTGTGCAGTTAGTTTCCTTGCTAAGTGGAGAGTAAAATTCACAAGATGCATACTAAAAATTAGAATGGGTATGAAGATACATATTTGATTCAGTTTTAATAAACATATGGGATGACTTTTTGTAAATACGGCCAAACAGCAGTTCCTCACCAACCCATGAATACACCTGGTAGATTGGTAGCTAACTTATGGTGCCCAGAGGATTAGACACAAGGGAGCAGGTTTCATTGCAGATGAAGACTATAGCTCTGGGGTGCCTGGGCCTGCCAAAGTTCAAGACTCAATCAAGGGAGTAATTAAAGAGCCAGTTTGAGACTAGAACTATTAAATTCTTCCATCTTATTTCCCTGAATGCAGCATATGAGATCTGGGACAACAGTCACATTAGAGAGGAAGGAAATATCTGTGACTACCCAGATAAAACACACCTAAAAATCATAGGACATAAATAGCAGTAACTCTGAGCACCAGGAAAACTGGAACCCTGGACAAAAAAGGCTTTGCTTTGAGGCAGTAGAAACAATGTTTTAGTCTCTAAAAAGAATTGATCAGAATTATACAAATAATTCTAAGTAAATTTAAAGCTATGAAAAGGTTTTCTTAACTAATACCAGAAAGAGAAAAGGGGATATGGTATGGTGCCAGAAACTAGAGCGCCCATGTGTAACTGGAGACACAAAACATTTCTTAATTCTATCTCTTCCCTAGGATCACTTGTGAAATACACAGTTCCCATTCACAGAGAAGACATTAACGTAAAGCCAACGTAATACATGCCTCCAAACAGTGGCCAAACTATCCAGAGAAGTGCCAAAACAGAAACAGCAGAACACACGCATAGATGTAAGTCAAAAGAACCCATGAAGCAGGGCAGATGCAGACTGGCTGAAAACGTATGCATTTTAATGCAACGTAGGTAGTGTAACAGACAACATGAAAAGTAGAAGGAAAAATGTTCTTGAGAAAAAGAGCCAGGCAGACAGATTCAATATTGCAGTTACCTTTAAAATTAAAATATAGTGTCTGAAACCATTGAGAATTTAAGGTTTTAATGAAGAAGGAGATATCTGTAGTGTGACTTAAGCAGATCTAAAGATTCTTAGTGTTCTGGCAATGCAGAATGCTGCCAGGCATTCAATTGCTATATTTGCAACTATGCTATTAGATCAATGACTAATTTGACACCAGCTGGATTGTGGAGCCAGCTGCAGTGCAACACTGATAAGAAGCAAAATTAGACTGGAGAGATGCAACCAAACACTGCAGATGTGCAATGAAATCATTATGAGACCAGTGGATAAATGCAGTCAGTCAACAAGGAACCCCTGAAATAAGAGATGTCATCACTTAAACTTTACTGTAGTTGTTTTACAAGAATTCTACACACCCGTAGCCATGGGTCTGTACAAGCCCTAGTTCCAACTGGAAGGCAATATTCAAAGCGGTACCTGAAAGAAACAAGCAAGTTGCTGTGATTGCTCCCTAGCATTCTAGCTGAATATAACATATTTGAAGAAGGTGAGCACTTAGAAGTTAAATTGAAGTTATCACAAAACCCCACAAATCACCCTAGAGTCCACCAAAACAGAATTCTGTTAGTCTAGTAAAACTGCTGAAAAAGGCAATGTGGCAAATTAGAGACCATGCACTTACAGAAAGTAGTGCAGAGGATAAATGACCTACTAACAGTCAGAAAATGTTGGAGTAAACTGATTCCAAAATCCTTGAACAAAATGCTGAAAGCCTGGGACATGTTACAATTTTTTTTCAGGGCAAAGGTGTTCACTGTGATGTCAAAAACACATTCTGGCATATCGTTCTGAATGAACAACAGAGCCACTGTATTGCTGCATATTTTCTCAGGTATCTGTAGGCTTTTATGCTGATCAGTCTTAGCTTCTAGAGGTATTCCAGTATAATATGGACTAGGCACCCTTTCTCTGGTGAGTAGCTGATGGCAATCTAAACATAGGAAACAGCAACTCCTAAACAGAAACCTGGAAAGGAGCATTAATCTAAATGCAGAAAACTTGAAAGAATCTGAGTCACCTGTGAGTGGCACCTGTTGATTTTTGAAGGATTTGCTGCTGGCTGTGAGAAACCAGGAGCCCCTCAGGAAACAGGCAGAATGCTTGACAAAAGGACAGTCCAGTCTTTCACAGAGGTGAACAAACGTTTGTACAATTTTTTGCACCCTTGGCAAAAGCCTGTGGATTTTTGCCATGGTCAATACAGAGTGACTCCAAAAAAAAGTTAAAGGACCAAGAGCAAATAAAAGGGGGGCAGGAGGGACGGAAGCAAGATACCAGTCCTTAAATAGTAAGACTATTTGAAGGGATTAAGCTTTACGAAATTCTCCTGCTGATAAAGAGCTTCTGGAGCGGTTCCTCTATAATGTTTCCTCACACCATGGTAGAAGCAGTGAATGATTGTAGGGGTAAGTTAGAATAAAAATAGTGTTCCGTCCAACAGAGATGCCCAGAGAGCCCTGGTTTCTGAAATCAGTGAAACTAGGAATTTCTGTCTTGCCCAGAAGCAACAGCACAACTTGCTCCATTCACATGCACAACGCACTTATCTCGCAGGAGAGGTAATGTACCCTGAGTTACCTGATGGGCAATATCTCACCTTTAAGACACCACCTGCTGCCTCCAGCTGCAGACAGACCCACGCCCCACCTTTTTTTTAATCTCAATTCAAGTGCTGGATATATCTCTACAAATTCATCAACAGTACTGAGTCCTCCATAAAAGCAGATTAACACGGTTAGGAACTTAGTATAGATGCAAAGCAAAGAGAATATAGTTATTTAAAGACAAATATCTTCATTTAGTTCAGTTGTCTGTAAGATACATATCTATACACATGTATTTTGTCTAACAGCACAAACGCTAAATAAGTGAGCTTTGCTATTCCTGGCACATTTCAAAGCTACTCAGAGTATTAAAATGTTAAGCAATAAAATGTGTATTTCATGGAAAATGTTCTGTTTGGCTCACATTAATTAAAATTCAACTCTTCCTGTTAGAAGCCAGAGAGGTAAAAAAAGAGGTAGAATATTACTGGCCAACTACAACAGGCAACAGCAAGCAGAATTGCTTATTGAGGGATAGGTGGGATATATGTGAGGAGCTTTTTGCATCTCTTTTAAAAGCCATGTGTCCCACAGGCTATTTCTTGGCTGAGCAACAGGCTGTTCTCTCTCTGTGGACTAACCATTTCCACAGACAGTGCTCTTCATTGCCATAGTAAACCAGCAGGTAGAAAATCCTGACCTTGGTGCTGAGGCATGCTCAAATGATAGCTAAAATTTTCTGGTTTGTCCCTGCATGTTTAAACAGTGAGGAAATATATTTCCTGCACTTCACCCAAGTGAATTCATGCCAGAAAATGAATCTTCTACAGATTTCCCCTGTTTTCTTCCCTTCGAGCCAGTCCCTAGAAATATACTACTATAATAACTTGCACAACACTTAAAAGCTGTTATGCTCATGGATACCTATATATGTTCTGAACATCTCTTCCCTGTATACCTATATATGTTCTGAACATCTCTTCACTGTCTGAGTAGCCTCTAAACAGGGAGACCTAGACTGATGGGAGATCTGATGGTTTAGGCATTTGGTTTCATTAAAATCAGCATAGACCATTTGGATCATACATATGATTTGTTTGTGAATTTGATGTAGGTCTTATGAGAAAAGGCTTTTATTTTGATATTTATGGTTTTATAAGACTAAAAATAGCACAGAACACCCACCATTTCCAGTCACATGCATACTGCTTTGCTCTCTAGCGCTTTCTAAATTCTTCCCTCCTGAAGCATATGGTCCCTTTTCCAGGTTCTTCTGAGACTGCTGCATCTCTGAATTCTTTTTGTAGCTGTATCTTTTAGCTTGCTGACTTTATCTGCCAGGGCCAGGATTTGCTACCCTAGTGCTACAGATTTTAACACCAGCAGATTCTGATTGAGAAAATCTCAAAACTAGGCACTCTCCCATGTTCTGATCCCTAGTTGTCAGGTCATCCAACAGTTGAGGCTCTTTCTGAAGTTTTGACCTTAACTCATCTGTTCAGGCATCTCAGCTACTTGTCAGTAGTCAGCAGTGACCTTACATTTCATATCCACTTCTTTTGAGAGTCTGAATGTACAGCATCAGCAATACCTTGCACTGATGCCCGTCGTCATTGCTTTGTATGGCCATAAGATATTTGGACCCAGATCTGTGGACATAGTAGTCTTTGTTCCTACATCCTTTTAAGTAGTGATGCCGGCCAACATTTTTGTGTAGCCTGTGTTCAAGCTTCCCAGGGAAGCCGCTGGAAAACAGTTATGAATTTTTTTTTATCCAGATTCCCTTCTGGTCTTTCCTAGGGACCTGAGGGGTATAGTGTGATAGACTGACCTGTTATGGAACTTTATTTTCTAAAGTGGCATGGAAAAGCCTCAGAACTTAGCTACTGTTCGTTTTTAACACAAGAAAACATTAATCAACCTTGGTGTCCTGCCTCAAGCAGTGACCACTCCCAGAAAAGCTAACATGAGGTGACGAAACACTCTCTTTTATACATGCTTACATTAGTTCCAATAGGCTTTTGTTGATGGGTTTTATGCACTTCTTTCGTGTTTATCTTTTCTTTGTACGGCCCTCTAATTTTTTGTTAGCTTAAAATGGAGAATGAGCTGATTTGACCACCAGGTGGCCTACTCCACTGTGTTGTTGGCGTATGCCCTCACTCCCGGCTGGAGAAGGGTGTACAATAATATTTATTAAAACTTCTGTTGCTAGATGGTGTTATTCCGTGAGTGCAAGTGTGGCATTTGTAATCTTAACTTGGTCCTTTTTGTTGTACCCATAAAATGTAAATGTATTCATACTAGTGGGACTTTTTCAGGCCTATGAAAGGTTCCAAAATTAAAAACATATATAATGTCCTTAAAGATTTTTACATGGTTTAAACATTCAAACCTTTTTCTTAAGTGCTTAATGGCTTTACCAAAGGACAGTTAACTTCTGCCTCTGCCATTTCTTCCACACTTTATTAAAGACGCAAAGAATAAAATCAATGCAATGGCAATTCTTCAAACATCAGTACCAAATGCCAATCATCAATGAGCTGGAAAAATTACCTTTAATAGGGTTAATGTAGTGCTAGTGTAGTCGCTTAATGTACAAAAGCTCTATGGCCTGTTCTAAAATATGTATTCATTACTTTAATTTCTTTAAACTTCAGTTCTATAGCAACATATTATACCTCTAGCATAATAGCTAACAAAATGACCTAAAACAGTTGACTCAGATGTAGATTTGAAAAAAGTAACCTAGTACTGCTAGGAACATGGAGTATTCAACAAGGTATACTTTTTCTTATTTTTAGAATTGTCACTAATTTTAAAACGATTGTTAAGATAGGAAGTACAGCCACTTAAACTAAGAAGTGAAACCACTTTATGTCACTGAAGTGCAGATACCATTCACAAAGGTTCTGACACCATAAAAATCAGAGTCACTTATTTTTGCTGATATTCTCAATAGAATTCATTGCTTAAAAAATCTGAAAAACACAGAATAAGCAAAGGGATCTTGTTCTTTACCCCTCATCCTTTTCTCAGTCTATTTCTTACCTTTTTCCATCTTCATTTGGACTTACTAAGTTCCCTACATAGTATAACAAACATCTATTAATCAGGCAGACAACAGTTAAAGTTGAAGGCATCATCACACGTTACTTGAAGCATATCTCTTGCCTTAATGGGCATCTTTCCAATTTGTATTTGAACTGCCAGACAACTATCAAGGCATGGATGGTTACCAGGATAGGCTTTCCACAAAGCAGGACCAGGATGTCTTGAGAGAATGCCAGAAAGACAGAAGTTCATGTCTTCCCTAGTGTTCGCTATAGCTGAAGTAGATTCAAATATTCTGAATTTGCTTCATATTACTTCACTACTGGGTTTGTGTCCTGATATTTCGTGCTGCTGCGGTCCTTTGAAGCATTTCTTTCCTTTTCAGATATATGCGTATCTTTTCCAATTTTTAAAGGCATGCCTTTTTCATCTTCTTTACGTAGAATTCAGACATTAAAACAGCAATAACTTACCAATCTCTAAATCCACTGACATTGCAAGTGTTATATAGATTTGAACATCGATGCTATAGTCACCAGTTTATCAGTTTGTTTAGAGCACAGAGATTAGCATTTCAGTGATGTAACATAAGTCAACATGAACTTGCGGTGTTTTTTTCTGAAACCAATTTCTACAGTTTCATTGCAGTATCTTTACTGAACTATTCTTTTTTTAATTGCTGAAAGACAGGGTCTATTAATATACAGGCATTATGCTGTGTGCTGGTTTCAGAGAAGCTCATTACAAAATGCTAAACACAAAGGGGCAGATTCCCTGGTCTGTCAAGATCACTTCACTTTCAACTTTATAATTTCCAAAGTGAATCTGGAGTAGTTGGTGGTGTGCACTAGAAAATACTCTCCTTGTGGGTGAAATTCTCATTGATATCATCCATTTCATCTGCTACTATGTTCTTTTTCTCCTGCTCCCTATCCTTCTTTCCAGCATGCATAGAAGCGGAAAAAAATCTTTAAGTGAAAGGAGAGCCTAACAATTAAAAGCCAAAATGTGAGTACAGGCAATATCATCCGTAAGCACAAATTAAATCCAAACCTGTTATTTTTCATTTATATCAGGGCCAAGTTATTGAAAATTTGCTTTCTGACAGCCCTAGGAAGAATCAAGTCTTAAGAATGTCCAAAGTGCCTGCATCTGTGTTCACCAACCTCTGCAAAAATTCTCTATATTTTGGTTCTATAAATTGTAATCCCAGAAACACCAAACAGAGTTTACCCAAGATCAGTGCATGTCACCTGGTTTCATGTTTGATTCTTGTAGTAACGTCATGCTTTCACAGACATTCAAGCTATTGGAAAAGGTATAAGAAGATTAAAGAGCTGGAAGTTAAAATTAAATAAATTCAATCTAGAAACAAGCCATACAGTTTCTAACAGTGAAGGAAGCTAGTTATTTATCATCTTACCAAGGAATGCTGTGAATTTTCCATCATTTGCATCTTTAAATAAGGACTGGATACAATACCAAAAGATTTTCTCCAAGCCAGAAAGTTGAAAGCTTAGTATAGGCAGAGAAGGTAAGACTAGGGCACATTTTATACAAGTGGTGAGGTTAGATTATGACAATTTCTTGAACTTCAGAACTGTGAATCAGCCTGAGTTTTGTCAGAGAGTATTTTGGCAGAATGCCATTAGAGATGAGAAGAAGCTTTCAGCTTTCATCATGCCAGCAAATAACAAAGTTCACATTTAGCAGCAGCATAAATCCTTGAAAACAGACACCTGAAATCAGGGAAATACAAAGAAACAGAGGAAAAGTTTCTTTTGTTTCTGTCTCGCTAGTTGTTCAGTCGACAAAATGAGTTCAGTGTCACTGCATTCATGTATTCTTTTAAAGGTAACTATTAGTGTTAGCTCCTAAATGTCTTGTAGAAATAAAGATTTATTGAGTTTAGAGCTGAGGTATTTTCTACTATGACTAAAATGTATCATAAGTGCAATAATTCATTTTTTTTTCAGTCTAGTGTGAACCAAAAAATGTTAAGTAGTTCTGAGCTCAGACAACATGTTCTGTTAGACGGAATGCTGGAGCGAATCTCAAAAGACTTGTGTTCCCACATCAAATAACTTCCCTGAGACTGGACATGGCATCCATTCGTATCTCAGTTTCCCATTTTAAACTGAGCATAACATTTCTCCACCTCACATGACTGTTGCAAGTCTGCAACTATTTGGAGCATAGGAATGGCAAGCTTGAGCCTGCCTGTAAAAGGCTGCATTAGGCATACCCTTGCTCGTGGCCATTTGGAAAGAGGCTAAGTATCTCCTAGGCACAGCAGCTGTTGGAGGTATAGAGAGACCGGCTTTCGGCGTCTCCTGGATTGTTCCATTTCCAACATCTCTGGAGAGAACTGAAGTTCATAATAACATATCACTCCATCACTTCACAGTATAACAGAGTGCATATTTCTGTTCCTGGTGCTTCATGATCATGCTTCACATACTCCTCAGAAGTTACAAAGGTCTTAAAGAGCAAGCCCAATGCCACATGCAGGTGGCCAGAAGCAGGATTATTTGTCTTTTTCCTTTTTCTTTTCCCATTATATGTGTGGCAGTTCCTCTCATTTTTATTGCTTAGGTTTTGTCTGTCTTAAATTATTTAAAATATTAAAATATTATTACATTCAGAAAGTCCATTTTTAGAAATGAACTCAGAGTCTAATTTTCTAAGACTCCAGAGGTTAAAAAAAAATCATATCATTTATCATGTATGTTAGTTTTTCGAAACAATGGCCACGCTGATATAGTCCTTTAAATATCATTCACCAAATATAGTGGTGTTGTTAAGCGGTCTAGAATTGAAATACATCTTGGAAGAAGTCTTTCCACCTACAAGGTAGTCTGGCTCTTGCTGAAGAAGCTGCTCGGGCATAGCATTATCCTGTTTTGATCACCAGTGAGGAAGAGGGAAAGCATCTGTGTTAAATACCCATAGGTCTGTCAGAGTGTAATCAGTCTCAGATATTCTGAAGAAGGCTAGTTGTTAGTTCTTGCTGTTCAGTCATCTTTATACGCTTAGTTTGTTTCAGGGACTATTGAACTTCCTATCAATAAGGCAAAAAAAATGCTGTAGCATTTGCTATCAAAGCTGTTAATACTGTAAAAAATGAAATATTTTCTCCCATGTTAAAATAATTCAATGATATTTGTGAGGTGTACAACTTCTTGCCAACTATTCTAATTTAAAACATTATCTGTTTGAGGAAAACATATGTTAGAAATTTTTAATTCAGTGATAGGAAAGGCACTAATGAAATATGCATGTATGAATTTTATATTGCATAAGTTTCCTCTTTCTTGAAATGTGATTAGAAGCCAAACATCTGGATTATGTTTAAAAAGCTTGAATTTCCAGTTTTCAGAGAGATTCAATCTATTTTGACACTGTACACTTAGCCTTAACATTTTCAGCATGCTGTTAACATTACTTGCTATTGTAAAAAAATAAGTTCAGGTTTAAACAAAGTTGGACTTCTCCTAATGCTAAAAATGTTTTCTGAAATAGCTGTTTCTGCAGCATTCACACAGCCATAGTTTAGGCTGTGTCAGCAGTTCCAATATAAATTTGCTCTTGAAAGCGGTTTGTAGTTGATCATAAAAATAACTTTTCAACTTGAGAGTATTTTTTCTTTTATTATAAAAGTGCTATGTTTTTCTTAGGATAATATTAAAAATGAAATACTGAGTTCTTAAGAATTTATAAAATTCAGTATAAAATGAGATTAGCCCACTGTTCACACAGATAATGGCCAACTTTCTCCTTTTGTTTTAATAACATTAATGTGCATTGGAAAAGTGAATAGCTATTATCTGCTGTGTCTCTTGAAGTGTTCAGGTTATGTCTGTCTGGAGATGATAATAAGCAGTTAACTATATAACTTTCTTTTTAACATGTTTTAACAATAGTTTTGATGCAGGATGTTGTAATAGTATTGCTGTAAGAGGAATTACAGTGATTGCCAGTGTTTTAGATAGTCAGTGGAGATGTTTTAGCACTCCTAGTGGACCTGCTGCATGTGCCAACTTTGACATAACTCAAGGGAAATTATAAGGAACAAATCAAATAGCACATTATAAAAACTATTAGCTTTCACTTTACTTAATACACTACAGGATGTGCATTTAAAATAAAAATGACATTTTTCATTCTAACTTTGGGGCAAATTGAGAAATCTGCTGTCAACACCCTTTCCAATCAGCACCTAGGTGGGCCCTCAAACAGGTGTAAGTTCTGTCATGTAGAAAAAAGTTCAAGTACTTTAAAGATCATGTTGTTACCCTAGATACTACAGGTAACGAGACCTCAGATCCACATGTTCTGAGGTTAGAGACTGAGCAAGCTAGATGCAAAGCCTGTCTGGTCTTGACTCGAGGTCACTCACCAGCCTGCAGAGATTGCAGGGCTGTCACCACAGGCCGGGGATGATTTTCTTTTCTCACAGTTGACAAGGTCTAGTCATTTGGATTACTGAAGCCACTGTGCCTTAAACGGTGGGCGTACTGATCATTGTGGATTTTCCTGTCCTTTGGTGGAGACTTTGAGTTCTGCCTCTTGGTCTGAGGAGCTCAGATTTCCATTTGGCTCTTTGTGCAGTGGGGAACCTCTTCTCCCATTAAACAGTATAGCAAATAGGTAAGAGGAAGAGGATCCAGAGATATTCTACCCTCAAACATATCCCAGTAGGTATTGCTAGAAGAGAGGATAATTTATTTGTCTATTTTCAGTCAAACTTCACTCACAGAAGGCTATTACTGACCAGCATTCTGTCTGAGTAACAATGGAGTAAGGACTTCAGAAGGGCCACTCTGTGAAAAATAAATGCACAGGAACATCCATTTCAAAACAGAATGATGCCTATAACACACAGCCTGACAAAAGTCAGTGCATTTGGAATTAAATCTTTGTGTAAAGGAGTTCCAATTTTATGTTTCATGCATACTGCAAAAGCAGGCACAGCTTAGAGAAGGAAAACAGGTTATAAATTACTTTCTTTGATTATCTTCTTCAGAAAATCTCCATAATCTTACATTGTTGTATTTTATTTTGTAAAAATGTAAATGTAAAAATGTAGCTATATGAGATTTGGTACGTGTAGGGTCAGCATTTCAGAATATCCAGCCAAGGATGGAGCTGCAACTCCACCTTTTTGTTTCCAGGCCAAACAGTTTCCCTGCCATCAAATACATTTTCTGCTCAGTAATGGGCTAACTGCAGTCTACACCAGTATTTTGGAATCTCCTTTACTCTATGTTTTTTTCCTCAATGAATACACCTGCACTAACCCAAAGGTATAGTAGTTATTAATTCCTAAAGGGCAGCATTTTTTATTTATTTAATATCAATTACTTGCTAGGCAACTAAATAAATGTAAATTAGGCTAAATTTGCATTTGATATCTTAAGCATGTCTATTGGTTGCATCTATACTAGCCTGTACCAAAAGTCATACCTCTGGTACAAGGTGTTGAAAAAAACTCAAAGTTCTAACAGCATCGTTGCAAGCAATGCAAGACAAACCTCAGAAATTCCTTTGTAAATCAGCCAAAGATCCCAGTAAAACACATAGTTTACGAGATCAATAGATTGTTATAACATGAAGTACACCAACTCTGCGGCCTTACCTGAACTGCGCTATAACCTGTATTGTGCGACCATGTTCTACCATCATCTGCCAGGATTTGGCTTTATTTGTAGATGGGGGGCAGTTTCTAGATCTAGTGGAATCTCATGCACCTGATACTTGATTACCCTTGCTATATGAATTCAAACTGCTGTGTTTTGGCTATATGTTCTTAGCAATTTAATTATATTTAAAATCTGGTTAATAGTGTAGTAAATAACTGGTATTGCTACAAAATTGCATTCTGAAGGTAATGGGATTGAATTTCAACACAAGTTGACACTCAATTAAAATTTCCATATATCTAGTGAATTAGCCAGTTCTTGGCTGCTATATTAAGGTGGATGTCTTCCTGCTTAACTGAACACTGAGCAAGACAGGCAAAATGCATAATAAAACCAAATCAAGACTTAATATACTCACTCAAATTTTTATTGTTTGTATCAAGTAGAAAGCCTGCAGAACAAACTCGGGGATGTGGATTTAAAAAATTACATAATCAGTATTTAAACAAAATTCCTCTGTATTTAGAGTAAGGAAGCTTAAAAAAAAGAGAGGCCCTTAAAACTTCTTACTGAATTGCTGCCATCAGCTAGTAGATCCATGGGGCTTGTTCGGCTAAAAGCCACAACAGACTTTGTAATGCAATGATGTAATCTTGGCTTTGTGTCATTTATATTCAACCTAAAAAAAACAATTTTCCTGAATAGACAGGCTGACAACAATATTGTTCAGTGTTAGTTTTTATTTGGATTGTTTCCAAATGGTTCATATGCCTCCACAGCAACACCCCATGCCCGCTTAAGTTTTTACTCTGAATTCTGAAGTTTCCCCTTTTTCCTCGCGTTTTATTTTGCTTTTAAAGTCCCAGTTATGTTTGTGAAACTAACCAGCTCGGCCACAAAATTAGGATGTATCTTGCAGAGTGCATTCATTTTACTTTTTGCATATTTTTCCCGAGGTCATGTCAAGGTTAGTTTGAATTCCATCCTACATTAAGACTTCTTTCACAGCTATTTAGCTCTGCAGCCTACTCCCCGCTGGGGTCTGCCCCTTGGGCACGTCAAAGCTTCAGACCTGACAAATCACACACAGATGAAGCTGTACAGTTTTTTAAACAGTTTCATCAGTAACGTGGTGGGCTTTTTTTTTTTTCCTTTACACTATACTTTTTTTTTTTTTTTCCACTGGAGTTTATTCTCTGAATTGCAATATCCTGAAGAGTGATTTCCGTATGGAAAATTCCCTTGCACAGGCGAGTTGTAAACTAGAAATGGCGTTGTACAGTATGTGCCACTCACAGCCTCCCAGAAACTGAAAGTACTGCAGATCGTCTTAATTAGTAACAAGCTATAGCTCCTTGTCTAATAACTGTAATCGTATTGTTAACATCTATTTGCACAGAAGAGCCTAAAACTGTAAAGGCTGATAAATATTCAAAATTTATCATCCATATTGCAAACCCGTTAGTTATCTGGGAGAGCTGTTAGTTGTTCACAGGAATAAACTTCTGTCATCCTTGGGATTACTCAGATGAGTAAATGTTCATCGGTGTCAAGAAATGACGCTGTGCTTTAGCAGCAATCCTTATGGGACCTGGGAAATTTTAAGTGGGTGTATATGTGTATATATATAATTAGCTTCACAACTATATGCAGAGCTTTCACCACCTACATTCATGCGCAGACACAACCCCTGTGTATAGGTCGCTGCACAAGAACCGGTTGGAAGTGTATAATGCAGCTTGCAGGTGAAAATACATTTTCTGAAATTCTTAGCTGTAGACTGCTCTCTGTATTTTAGCATTTTGTGAAACTAATGGTGCAACACCATTTCCCGTTTAATTGATGAAGTTAAAATGCTTGGCTGCTAATGAGTGTATTAGCAAACAATATACCCTTAACAAGCTTAAGCAGCTCAGGATTTTAAAAAGCAGCTTACTGTCCTCCTCATTTTTATAAGACAAAATGTACTGCCTTCTACAAATTGCTTGATCGACTGATGAAGTACTATAATTATAGTTGTATTGCAGTTTTGACAAAGCCACAATAACAGATTGTAGTTTAGTCCCCACTCTAGGCACACAACCCTTTGCATTACAAAACCCAGTTTTACTGGTCTAATTCTTACTGAGAACAAAAGGCACCTGGAGATGCTAACTATATACTAAAAGAAAACTTGGAATCTAGGAAATAATAATATTGAAGAATGACTTTTCTTCTTGCAGTTAGTTCATTGGGAATGGTATCTAATGAAGAGTTGTCTAAAGGCTTGCTTGTTTGGAACTAATTAAAGACAGATATCCTAAATAGAAAAAGGATCATGGGAATTACATTAGGTGTCTGGAGACTTGTTATTCTTTTGGTACTCTGAGTAGATTGTGGAAGTTGTTAGGGATTCAAGAAATAAGGCAAGCTAATAAAAAGTTCTATTTTTCTGGTTATTGGCCAACTATTGTATTTTTGTTTGCAATAAGATTTGTGCCAACAGGCTAGGGGCTTGAATAAAACATTTAAACATTTGTGCATTAACACATTATGGTGAAAAGAGAATCTTGTGCTTTCACTCAGTGCATTTCAGCCTTCAATTAATGTGAAAGCACTACAATGCCTATGCAACTTCTCTTGCCTAGTGGTGCACCATTTATCATTGCAGTTTTACATTGACCTTGACACCCACTTCATTAGAATAAAGATTGTCTACCATTTAGGTTACATTGTTCCTCTGCACAGAGACCCCATGCAAATTTCTGTTCAGATAGAAGAGCTGTGAGCCTGTCAGAGGTCATCTGCATTAAATGATTGCAGCTATTTTCCAACTGCTTCTTTTCATTCTACTCAATTCAGGCTAGGAGGATCAATCAAGCCCTCTGCCTGAAACAGTGGGACTGCTGGGAATATAACTGTTTTTGGTAGTAGTGGATATGCCCTAAACAGTATTAAATATTTAATATAAATTCATTAAAGGGCATACAAAGTCTTCAAAAAGATATTACATTTATAGTAAAATTTAAAGGGTTGGGATCACCTTCCTTAAAAAAAAGGCAGAACAATGGGTACTGACTGCATAATTTTTTAATGTAGGCAAAATTTAGTTCACGAAGTTACTTAATATTTCTTTCAATGTGTTTATTTCTCTAGCTGCCACAGAAAGGAATGCGTAGCAGAAGTGTAATCCACATTTGCTACTTTCTGAAACAAAAAAGCAAGGTGTCTGCAGGGGTTTAAGACAAAAGTGCTGAGATTTGTTTTGTTTTACAGGCATGCACCCATATGCACATGCACTCTCACACAAATACATATTGTATTATTGTGCTTATTTGTAGGGGAAAAAAGCAAACGGAAATAAGTTAGCGCTCTCCTTCTTGAGTTTTCTGAGTGATATAATTGGAATTAAATTATTAATGGGAGATACTTAAAAAAGATTGTTTTATGATCTTCTATTAGAGAATTTGCAATTCATTTTAATATTTGTAGTTTGATTTATATCAAAGATAATGCAATCTATGTCCAATTAACAATACATAGCCAATGTAATATGATTTCCAGATCATGCAAATGGAATAAGCTAGAAGAGGAAAAACTGATTCTTAACCTCAGATGTAATTTGCTGTGTGAGTTCTGGCAATTTTAAATGACATTGCACTTTTTAATTTTTCCAAAGGCTCAGCAGCAAATTTATCCCAATCAAGAAAGCCTATTATTAATTTACAAGGACAATTGTAGGAGTCTTTATAATTTCCCTGTGCAATTATTTGCCATAAATTGCTAATAGTGAAATACATGAAGTTTGCAAGAAACAGCAACTGCTATTTATCTAGACAGATCTCTCAGCCCAGATCTTGAATGTTGTCCAGAGGTTCTCGTGCTATTGACAGCATAAGAAATATAACCAAGCTTCTGGACGGTTTCTAAAATGTTTCACACTGATAGTACCAAAAAGGTAGAAGCATTAAGAGCTATTGTGAAGGGTAGGCTGGCCTCTAGCAGATTCCTTCACTTTGCTTGTATACAGCTGAGCTTTGGACCCTGGACTTTGGAATAAAAAGACTCTTTGTTCATCACTGAATGGCATTAGGCATGGGCTTCCTAAGGGGCCACCATGAAGCCTAGCATGAAGAGTGCAAACATTATCCAGAAAGCAAAGTGAGAATGTGTGTGAAGAGATGATGGACAAATATTGCTATATGTGCATTGCTATATGTTTATATATATTTATGTTACACATTTGGTGAATTTGCTGAGTATTCTTTACTCAATTTTATGTATGCAGTGTATTTTGCAGATGTGTGCCAGTGCTGACTATGCATGCACATACAGATACTGAACATGTGTGTGTATGTTTTTGTGTCTGCAGCAGTCGAAACACCCTGAAATTTTTAAGTTTTTAAAATTTAAAGATCCAATCCAGGTAAAACTAAAATTGCAGGTCACCCAGTCCTGATCTCAGCTGTATATCATACAGTGCCATTTGACTGAAGATACTTTGTTAGTATGTGAATGATGGAATGCAGAACATCTACAAGTAGCATACCCTTATTCCAATAATGGAGAAAGTTCACTGGCTTAATTCTTCTGTACTTCGTAGCCATAGCTCCACTGTGTGTTCAGTATGTCTAGTCTCTTTTCACTATAACCAACAGAAGCACCATACAAAAGTCTTACAATGGATGTCTTAATCTCTCTGTGTGCTTTTAGAGCATTATTTTGAATTCCATCATGCAGGCTTTTTTTTCTTTCCTCTTCTGAAGTTTTATTACAACAACAGAATTCCCAGGGAGCTTTAGGGGCAAGGTTCACATAATATTGCCCTGAAGTTTTGCTCGAGGGGTGGAATCCGCACCCCAGTCCTGATCATCTTTTTGTGGTGTTTCTCTTTCTGAAAGATGCAGTGCGCAGTCTTACAGAGTTGTTAACTGTGTACAGATTTTTTTATTGTTTACCAGACAGTGCACATCTACGAACCTTTCATGATGATTTCTTTCTCTGACCTCTCAGTGACTAGGCATCTTGTTCCTTAACACTGAGGGAGGCTGAAAAATGCTTGAGTTGCTCAATGTGTGCCTTCTATACCAGTTTCAAAATGGCTTATTCTTCTGGTTTCCATGGTGACAATTAACACTGTTACAAGGCATTGTTCCAGTCTCCATTTGGGCAGAATTTTCGGGTGTGATTTTTCACACACAAAATGTTTTATATAATTTTTTTTAAAGAAAAAAAAAGGAAAAAAAAAGGCACAGTTTAGTTTAAAGTGTCAAAAAATGTGTCTCAATCAAGCCTGCCTGGATTTCCTACAACATTTTTATCAGGGGAAGTAAGGTTTTAACTTGCTTTGTTTTGGAATTCAACTTCTCGTGGTTTAAATATTTTTGCCAAACTTATTCACAGATAAACGCTACTGCCTTTTTTAAAATTCCACTAATTGTCCTTTGAGAAATATTGATCATATTGAGTGAGGAGGAATAAAAAGCCAAAATTCTTTAACTTACATAACAATGTTTTGGATTTCTTTTGAGTGGCTTTGGAAACACAAAACCAGCCATGCATGCACACAGCTAATCATGCTGTAAATATTTTGCAGTTTTTCCAGTATGTTGTTGTTTCGTTTTTTTCCCCCAGTTTTTTAATATGACAGGTGTCGTGGGAAATTAAATATTACTCATTTATTTATTTATTTATTATTGTGGCTGTTGCGAGAAACCTGTGACTTTAACTTTCTTAATCTCATTTTTGGCTATTAAACAGTAATCTATATCATAGCATCCACAGACTGTCACAATGGAGCAGCCTTTGCTCACTTAAAGCTGAGGAAAGAATGAATCTGAATCTGAAGATTAAATTATCTTCTCACTGCAGGATTAAGTAGTCCTACCAGACTAGGGTTGTGCAGCACTGATAGAGATGGTAGCTAATTTTTCCATGCAACTGCTTAGAGCGTAGGTGTTTAATGGATTAAAAAATAGCATTAGCAATAGCATCTCCTGCTATCAGTTCTCAAACTCTACCTCCTGTACATTAAGCTCTTCCCTTAGCTTAAAATACACACTGCATGTTAAATATCCAGGAGTGAAACAATACTGACTGTCACATAGCAATACATCTAATAATGAACTGCGTTCTTTCATCTTTTACAGTTACAGTATAATGCATTTTCTATCAATCAGCACTTTCATCATGCTTGTTTATACAGTAGGTTACACGGTGACAAAGACAGAGCGCGTACATAAAATCTAGCTTATTTATTTTTTAATGTAATAACCTTTTATAACATCTGTCACACTATTTGGATTATGCTGCACTGAATTATTTTATCTAGTCCAAAATTAAATGAAACGTCTTCTGTTTCTATGTTAACAAGAGCATTGTAGTTATGAAACATGCAACGTGTTTTATTTCTTCATCAGTCCTGCGCTGTCCGGGAGCATACCCAGCCCCAGTCCAGGCAGCAGCAACTGCCAGCCTAGAACAGGTGATGAGTATTAACTAGCTGTGCCTGCACTAGTGTCACACAGCTAGAGGACTCCCTCAGTCTATTAATTCACTTGACAAAAGAAAGGGAGTCACACGAACTGGAGTTCAGTGCCTAGCAAATTGGACTCTGGATTCCCCTTGATATTACATGTACTTATGGAAATAATTATGCAAATCCTTTTCAGCTATATCATCTTTAAATAGAAATCAGATTACATAAAGAAGATTGTAATCTCCTCCAGTAACCATTCTGGCTGAAAAGGCAATAATACAGGACCAAGAAGCATACTTGTTGAACATTTTAGTCCAATAAAATGGTGTTGCCTCTTGGCGGATGCGGTTCCCTAGTACCAAACCTGGTTGATACCTGCTGTTGTACATTGCTAAAACCTTAGCCGCAGCACACCAAGTATCAAAAGGCAAGTTCTTTATAAACAATTCCTTGTTCTTTACTATGCATATTCATGTAATTTTGGATACGCAGACACCTGATCAGTGTTCATTAATAATGAGAAATGGTTTAAATCACCTCATTTAAAACATTTGCTCTATGATCCACAAATGACTAATATTTGCTGAAGTTTACATAATACAAATGATGCGCATGTGTTGTGTAAATGAGAGATTAAAATATGAAACTAACAATATGCAAACATATGCATGGAAATGCTGAGGACCTGTTAGCTGAAACAGTGATTTCACACCTTTATTATTTTCTTTAAGCTGTCTCCAATTGTATTTTTGCTTTGTTTTCCTACAGAGCATGTTCTTGGATCTGGCAAAGGCACCCATGTTTTAAACGTTCCTTATTCTAGTTTATTTTTTTATACTTAGCCCAGTTATTAACATTTTCAGTATGAGCTGCTATAGCAGTTTTCTTGGCTGAATTTAAAGCAAAGAAAGCTTTATGTTTAGGATGCAATTTGCTAATAGCTATGCATAATTTATGTATGTCTTGTAAACACCTTTGTAAGAATATGTGCTGAACTCTCCTCTTTCAGTAAAAGGTGTATTTTTGGCTGTATCAGAAGTTCTATTTCTATGAGTGTTTTAGACATAAGAGGGAGAGGGAATTAGCTTAACTATAAGTAGGGTATGTATATGAGTGGATGCCTGTGTGTTATTTTTTTATTTACTGTACCAGCTACTTAAAACATATTTAATCATTATAGTAATGCTTATATTTAATACTTAATTCGGGTTTTCAGAGAATATAGGTTTTAAAGAGATTTATTTGCCAATGTGTCTGTAGATTAGAATACATTTTTGTAGAGTATATAAGTAATATACAGCTAAAATATTTAGAAAGTCAAAGTAATTTTGAAAGAAGCTTCTGCTTTTATTCCTGTTTTCTCTGCCTTTTTTTTTTTTTTAACAATAAATAACAGTGCAGGAAATAAAAGGTAGTTTCAGCCGGAAGAAACTATTGGACTGTATGAGCATTGTGGCTGTTCTCATTTGTGTGCCATTTCACTGCTCCTGTTGGTTGATGCAATAAAAAGCAAGTTACTGGTATTGTATTGTAAGGGAGTTATGTCTAATTGTTTTTCTAACGTGAAACTCTCACGTTTTCACATGTAATAGCATTTCAGGCCCATATATGAAACAGAATCTACAATGAGAGAGAGAAGAAATAAACTGGACAGGAAACCTAATTATGAAATTATTTCCTTGTTGGCATGGTTTGGGTTTTTTTCAGTGGAGAGCCTCAGTATTACTTGCTGAAGTAGCATATTTGAAAAATAAGGTACCACTGACTTGAATGAGACAAAGGCAGATCAAGCTTCAGATGAGAGAGTGTTAGTGAATATTACTGTACAAGCGAATATTGTGAGTGAGTGAATATTACTATATGTAATCAATTGCTAACTGCCTGCATAGATATGTCACCCAGAAGGCTACGTGCTTGGTACCTAAATCTCTTATGATATGTCATGAGAAGGTTGTGTGCTTAAAAAAAAAAAAAAATTTAAAAATGGCATAGTGAGCATGATCGTAATTGGGCACATATAATTAACGTTTAAATTTTTATAGAGAAAACTCTTTACAGGAGCTAATATTATCTACTTCTTTTCATTTTAGAGATACAGTGTAGAAATGTCAATCAGGCACCCGAAAAAGATGGAACTGCTTAGTAAGGTTGAAGCTCTGAAGAAAAGTGGTGTTTTACTACCAAATGATCTCCTTGAAAAAGTGGATTCAATTAATGAAAAATGGGAACTGCTTGGGGTATTTGCATTTTTATTACTGTTTGTGGGTTATGTGTACATTTTTGTGTGTTGAAGTACGCTGTCTGTCTGATTTCTAATTTGAGGCACAAATATCTCTCTCTTTCAATTCACCACGTACATTTCAAACAAGCTACTCATGCTATTATAAAAACTCCATAGTATTTTCCTCTACTGTTGATTTTTTTTTTATTCCATGCTTGTCTCCTGTCTGACTTTAATAATTTTAGTTCTTTAATACATAAAAAATGTAAGTAAAATATGCCATGTATTACGGGTATGCACCAAGTCAACTATAATGCAGTATATCTGATATACACTGACTGTCATGCTTGAGTGAATGTTAATAGAATTTATTCTGAAGGTACATGTTAGAGACATCTACTGTTTAACTATTTACTATACCCTTAAGATGAAAAGTGGGGTTGTCACTGCATATTTCAGGTCACACTGATGGCTCAAAAACAAATATGCAGATTCAGGATGAATCTGAATACCTGAAGCTAAGAATACAGCCAGGATATGTTTCATGCTGCTGTATTCAGCTCACTTTTGACAAAAGCCCAAAAAGTTTCATGTAATTCATTTCACGCTATGATGGGCTGGGTCTCAGCCAAAGAGTGAGATACAAGAATCTGGCAAAAAAAGCAATATAGTGATTCTGTTACCCAGAGACCAGTGATGGCACCGTGCAGGAGACACTATTGTCCTATTGTTGTAAAACAGCTGAGAGAGAGAGAGAGGTCAAACTATATATTTTTCCATCCACTTCTCTCCTTAATTGCCTTCACTTCAAATCAAGGGTAAGATAAATTTATAAATTACTTTAAATGATTAATTATAGATGTGTGATATTAGCGATACAGTTACATTGCATAATTTTGCATGCTATTATCGTAGTTTAAAAAACATTTCTAATATATTACGAGTAAGCTATACATGCAACCTGCCAACAGCATTTTAAATACTGACTTGTGTCACTTTAGCTTATTTGGTAATGCAATAGCCATTTTACAGAGGGTGGGGCTTTTTTAGTTCAGCACAGTTGTTTCTAATTACTCGATTCTCTAAATGTGCAAATTGTCAGAAAGCGTTAAAAGTTGCCTTATGACTAGTGAGCTTATTACTTGTTAATTTTAATCTGCAGCATCACCACAAGCATTTTAAAACTATTTGAGCATTAATAAATTTACAGATAAAAATAAGACTTATTAACCTATTCTTTTACATCTGATCTTAACAAGTTGTATTTTTAAAATAATTTCAGTTGTAAGCCTTACATTTATGACTTTCAATGTATTCAATCAGGGTAATTCAGTGGCACTGATTAGAGCTGGTAGGATATAAAACTATGAGATAAGTAACTGATCATAATTCTGAAAATCTAGAAAAACTCTGTCTTAAAAAAAATTTAAGCCCTCCACTTCTCACAATGTTTAAATCAAAATATATCTCTGGATTAAGTTTTGCCATTAATTTCAGCATTTACAGAAAAATAAAATATAACTATTACAGTTTTCCTGCTAAATGCAATTTCATGAATAATAAGCAGAGTTTGATAGAGTTTTGTTTAATTTAATAAAAACCTCTGCAGAAAGTAACGGCACTAGGCATACTGTTTTAATTGGCATGATTACGTTTTAATTGGCATGAAAAAAATTAAAGACAAGGATTTTAACTTCTAACAATGGTAAAATAGAGGGATATGGTTTTTAATATTACTTTCATCTAAGGTGAACAGTGTGGAATGGAAATACATTAGAATGAAATGTCAGTGGTGCGTACAGTTTAATCTGTGAAATTTTGTCCCCTGTGCTGAATATTACTCTGTCTCAATTGCATATTAAACAACCCTATCAAGGCAGGCATTGGCATCTGCTGTGCTGACACAAATTGTGAATTAAATGAAATTGATGTCCTCTGTCGTATATTTATGAAGACGGACCATTCTCTGAAGTATTCTGTTTATGAAGAATTTATGATTGCAAACTGTTCCAGAACAAAAAAGTGGCAATAAATTCTTTTTTGTGACCCTACCCTCCAAGGGCATTGATTTCACCTCCTGCTGCTACTTTTGTTACAGCATAAAAACAATAGCTAGTGCTGGATTCCACTGAGGGTCTTCAAATTATCAATATTTGCACCATGAAAATAGAATGGTGTTGCCAAGAAAGCATGTTTTTCAGTTATGATCTCCTAAAGACGTTATTTACAGAATGCCACATAGTAGATTAATGTCTGTTGGTCTAATTTTATTTGTGTTTTAAAGCTTATTTTTGGAAGCTAACTTCATTGTTATAAATTATATTTCAGTAACTTTCTAAAGCATGTATTTTCAACAGACAGCCATACTGGGACACCTAAAACTGTATCTTCATGTTACAACAATTAACCACTGCTAATTATCAGTTTAAAAGGTTATTGGATGTGATTGTCAGTGTATATTCAATATTCTACAATCAGTAACACAGATCTAGTGCTTATAATAAGTGTCAGCCTGACAGCCTCTTATAGGTCAGATAAAACACTGCTTGGCATAGAAGAAGCAGGCAACAGCCTATCCCCCTTATGATGTTAAAGGGTTGTCTTTCAAAATACTGAAAAGGAAGGTAACTTTCTGTCCCTGGCCTCTTCAGAATATTCATTATGCTCACAGCGTCCACTATCAAAATGTTATTCAGTGGGTCTTTTATTAGAAATACTACTTTGAAAAGCTGTAGTAAATTAGTTCCATTAGCGATCAGAGGTGAATGTTTATTCTGGTCCATTATTTTTAAAGTGGATGCTTAAGATGGAGAACTTAAATCCAAATTTAGTTGCCTAAATAATTGGCCTGATGTTCAGGAACACTGAGGCTTTGCAATTTCTAGCTTATTGGTGTCTGAATGAGTTCATCCACTTTTAAAAGCAAACCAGCTGTTTTGTGACCTAACTGCTCTTGCATACAACCTCAGGGCTACAAGATTGTAAACGATGACCTGACAGTTCATACCTCAAAAAATATTTCAGTATTTCAGTGTTTCCCCCAAAACTTAGATGGTACCTTGGATAAGAGTTTGGTGACCGTGGTGCTTGTCATATTTTCTGTTGCTGCTTAGAAACCAGTAACTCTGATGGTCATAAGTGTCTGAAGCCATAGACAAATTCTGTAGAGTAACTACTTTAAAAAGTTATGTGCAATTTTGTCTCCTCTGTCCATAGTTACTCTTAATAAACATTGATTTATCAAGCTTCAAGCAAACTCAGTGACCCAGAGAGAACAGCGTAAGTGAGAAACAAGGATACAAAAAATGAAATTGATTGAAACAAGGAAACAAAGAATGAAATGGATTGATAATAGTTGTAATTATTAAAAACCCCACATCTCTAGTCATCTAACAGATGCTTCTTGTTGCACATTAACCTGTATATGTTTTGGTACATAAGCCTAATCTATGTTTTCTTTATCTGATGCATTAGAAAACCCTAGGAGAGAAGATCCAAGACACAATGGTAGGGCACAGTGGGTTAGGTCCACGTGACCTGCTCTCGCCTGAAAGCGGCAGCCTGGTAAGGCAGCTGGAGGTCAGGATCAAAGAGCTGAAAGGGTGGCTGAGAGATACAGAGCTTTTCATCTTCAATTCCTGTCTGAGACAAGAAAATGAAGGAACAATGAATGCTGAGAAACAACTGCAATATTTTAAGGTAATAAAAAAACAATCATAGTTTTCATAGAGAGACTCCTCTTTATGGTAGGATAAAATATTTGTCTTATACATAACATAATGCAATGCATGTACATATGTAATCATATATTCATACTTTCACCTTCATTTATGTACTATGTGTTCATTCATGTTGATTTTATTGAATCTTTACAACAATATTTATTCCTTAGACTTTTTGCAAAAAAGAGCTTTAGAGGGCTAATCACAACGCAATTGGAAAAGCAATAGTATTCTTTCATTCTACTGAGTTTTGTCACGAAAAGCTTCACTCTGAATTTCACTCCCTACATCAGTTAAATTAATTACTGTGTTATGTGACCATCAGTTTAATAGCCTATTTCTCTGCACATATGAGTCAAGAATAGCCTATTTGAGGTCACATTTGCAGAGGTATAAATTTAGCATACATGAGAAAACATTCAAGTTTGTGGTGAATAGATATGTGGAAAAAGACATACACACTATGAGATTTCCATTAATCTAGGCCACATCTTAAGCCTAAGCCTGAAGATTTATGGAAAGGAGGGGAAAGAATTGTAGTAACAATGCTATATTTAGATGGATGAGCTCCTTCAACTGAAGGCCAGCATTCAGCTTTGCAACTGACTTAATGGAGGTTGTATGTTTTGTTCCATTCCCCCAAAGTAGTGGGACTGTTTAGGAAAGAGGGCTATTAAGTTAGCAAACAAACCTGGCAGAACCATGCGATTTTCTTTGTTCATAGCTATCACTTCTAAATAAACCCTCACCTAAGTCATCATTACAGGTCACTTTACTCTGCAAGTGATCTTTGACCAAAGAATAAGAAAGGAATCACGAGTAATTGTTGAGCTTTAGAGGTAAAGAGGTTTTTCTCTTCCACTAGTACATCAGGGTGTCTAGGGCAACAGCACTGCTTAGGTGATGGACAATTTATTAAATACTCACCTCAAAAGGCATGGTGCAAACACTTCTAAACATACTTTCTTATACAAGCGTTCAAGAAAACAACAGCAGAAAAATGACCGTCTTCCCAATTAGTCATTCCTTAACTCTCCCAATCATGAGGATTAGTGAGAAGGTTGTGTCAATGCAGATAAAGTTGGTAGGGTTTTTTTCAGGTTCTTGAACATGTCCATTTTGAATGCAATTTTAAGTTTTCTTGTGACCTTTTTTTTTTTTTTTTTTTTACTGATTTTTGGTCTTCTGCTAATGGGAAAAAAGAGTCACACTGATTCTGTTTGTTCTATCAGCAAACTTCAAAGCTAGTGATTATCAAGGACTGTTGATAGACCTGCAAAACTTCACAGCAATAGATTCATGTTTTCCATAGGAAATGCTGGATGCTTTTTATTTCTGTGGAAAATTATGGCATTTATTCAAGCACATAACTATGGATTTAAAAATCTAATTTCAGACAAAGTCATTCTTAAATACACATTTGTATATATATGGCTAAGACTTTTATATTTATATATGAACAGAAATTCCATAGCTATGTTACTTATGTATTTAAAGTGTGCATAAATCTCTCAAATGAAATCTTTTAATATGTATATGATATGATGTCATGCCAAGAGCTCTAGAGATGTTAAACAGGATAGTACCACCCACCATGATGTAACCATAGTATTTCATTACTTGGTTGATTATCTATTAATTACATAAATAATACATTAATTATTTTCAAAATGGTAGCCATTAGAGTATAAAAAATAATTACCTATCAAATATGGTGAGAGCACATCACTTTGTCATATATATTAAACCATCTTTGTCTCATTAAATCTGAAATCCACTATAAGTAAGTTTTCCATTCTTCACTGATCTCCTGGGGAAGTGTATAAAAGAGAAAATGGATATAATTAACAATACTGCAATGTATAATACATATATTTGAGAAAGAACATTTAGAACATTTTCAAAAACATTAGCTATGCCACTAGTAGGAAACCTGCTGGGGTTTAGTTTGACTTACTTTCCACTTAACTTAAGAGTTTAACCTTATTACTGCTTTCACTGTGGTAAGTGAATCATTGTTTCTTAATGGAAATTTATTGTGCTGCACCGTCCCGATTATACACACAGCCACACTACACAGAGAAACATTGTTAATAAAATAAACTCAACAATGCTGTTGATTTTCATTCCGTAATGTTATATTTTAAATTACACTTATGCCTTAGGAACCACAGTTATTTAATTTTTCAGGTGTTTTCCTTTCATTTTGCAACTGGAGGTTGAATTGAATGTGTAGTTCACATGCAGTTGGGACTTAAGATGAGAACAATGTGGTGGGAGGAGGGGTTGTTAAATTCAGTAGT
The DNA here is from genome assembly GCF_964188355.1 of Buteo buteo. Classification (NCBI taxonomy): domain Eukaryota; kingdom Metazoa; phylum Chordata; class Aves; order Accipitriformes; family Accipitridae; genus Buteo; species Buteo buteo. Next base: position 30,205,521 of record NC_134176.1, on the reverse strand, counting down.
AGGAAATTATTTTTACTTCTTTGTTTTCTTTTATAAAAAATCGTGCCATATTAATTTGAGTGTTCTTTTTATTAAAGAATGTACTACTGTGTTACTTTTCTCTTGGGATATTGCTGTGCAATAATACTTAGCATTTCTATGGTACTATCTAGTCAAGGAGCTGTATATGCTGTACAAACATTAATGAACTAAGCCTCACTAAACCTGTAACGTAGATATTATTATCCCCTTTTTAGAAATGAGGGAAATAAAATGCATGGAAATTAAGTGACTTTTCCAGATTTTCACAGAAAGTCAATGGCTGTGTTAGGGTAGAACCCAGCTACAGTGACCCTAATCTTTGGTGCTAACCACAAGGCAGCCCTTCCTTCTTTCCTCTGGGTTACTTCTCGGTATGTTCCATTTTCACATGTGATGAAAAGATACTGCTTCCTTGCATTTACCACTGTTTCTTGTTTATTTTCAAAGTTCAAATCCTGTTGAGTATGTTTGGCTGGGTTTTTTTTCCATTATTATTAGCTTATTTAGATATTAGAATTACTAGAATATTATTAGTTACGGTCATTACCCAGCTTATGTCAGGTCCTGTATTTCTTGGATTTGTGGAAACTCTGTGGTATACTTTGGTGAGCCCAGTGATCTCTGTGCAACACAACATGCAGCCGGTCTGCAGAGCCATTTTGTTACTTGTTCCACCAGCTTTCAGTGCTCCTTGCTGCCTCAGACATTTTCATATTCAGTTACGAAGGACAGGCACGAACTTTGCTTCAGTCTATAGTGACACTTGCTGGCCATTCCACAATAGCATTAGGTGAGCTTCCAAGTGTAGCCTAACCCAGGCTCCTGTCAAGAAGGGGGAAAGAATGAACACAAGTTGCCCACCTGTAAAGAGTGAAGCGTGGGTGTCTTCATCCTGGTTTGTTTTCTTCTGTTACAATGTGAAAAACCCATGAATCTGGACTAAGAAAATCAAGAGATTGGCTTAAAATTCATGAGATCTTCATAACTACGAACATACATTTATTTTATTTATTCATCCTTTTTATTTCTGTTCTGCCTTTTGAGTCCCCTGAGTTCATGTTTTCTAGCTTTTCACTGAAACGATGAGGACCAGAACCAGGAACATACTTTTAAAATGAAATACAAGATTCTCAGGTAAACACATAATTCTAACAGCTGAAGGACCTAATGTCATGAGACTAATAATTGACACAACTGATTTCCTAACCTAATGATGTATGGCAATTTTGTGGGTCAGGAGAGATTTGGAGCAGGAAAGAATGAGGAGCAATAATAAAAAGAATTCACATTCTTTCATGGAAGTTTTAGTAAATTTCATTTGACTAAGGTCTAACCAGAATTTTGTGTGCTTGTTGGCTTCTAAGTAGAAGTATTCTACCATATTTGCTTTTATGTGTTTGGGACTTCAAAAAGCATGCTGTTTTCTCTGCAAAATGCTCATCCAAAAGACAGTAAGGGAGCCTAAATAATTAGTCATATATTTCTGTCACTTGCAATAAAACTTATGACTTTAAGTGTTCAATATAGAGAAATGACCCATCAGCATCAAAAGGGTAGTTGTTATGTCTTTGGCTCACAGACCAGCTACTCAAGAACAAGCTTAGACTTGCGAGTATCTGTCCATCTCAGAATCCCTTCTCAATCATGCAGAACTGGGAAAGCTTCTATTGCTTTCACTAGCAAGATTTTTAAAGGATCCTGTTCTCCTTCTCCTCCAAACTGAGTTTGGAGGGGGAACAAGATTTTCCTGTTCAGAACAGGATTTTAGCAGAGGTTTTCGGCTAAATGGTGTTCTTTGGCAACAATAATGTTACATTTCATGTAGTTTTCTGATCTGGTTTTATTTGAAGCGATAAGCAACATGCTATATATATTGTCATACCTGTCTCCTAAATCTGTATTTGGGCCTTTAGAAAAGAGAGACCTGATTTTCAGCAGTACTGAAAGCTTGTGGTTCTCATTCACTTTAATCAATGTATACATTAAAGAAATCAGACTGCTTATTTGTACCAAAAAAATGTTGTAATCATAGAATGGTTTGGGTTGGAAGGGACCTTAAAGATCAGCTAGTTCCAACCCTCCTGCCATGGGCAGGGACATCTTCCACTAGACCAGGTTGCTCAAAGCCCCATCCAACCTGGCCTTGAACACTTCCAGGGATGGGGCATCCACAGCCTCTCTGGGCAACCTGTTCCAGTGCCTCACCACCCTCACAGTAAAGAATTTCTTCCTTACATCTAATCTAAATCTACCCTCTTTCAGTTCAAAACCATTACCCCTTGTCCTACCACTACATGCCCTTGTAAAAAGTTCTCCATCTTTCTCATAGGCCCCCTTTAGGTACTGGAAGGCTGCTCTAAGGTGTCCCCGGAGCCTTCTGTTCTCCAGGCTGAACAACCCCCACTCTCTCAGCTGGTCCTCATAGGAGAGGTGCTCCACCCATCTGATCATCTTTGTGGCCCTCCTCTGGACTCACTCCAACAAGTCCATGCCCTTCTTATGTTGGGGGCCCCAGAGCTGGATGCAGTACTCCAGGTGTGGTCTCACCAGAGCAGAGGGGCAGAATCACCTCCCTTGACCTGCTGGTCACACTTCTTTTGATGTAGCCCAGGATACGGTTGGCTTTCTGGGCTGCAAATGCACATTGCAGGGTCATGTTGAGCTTCTTGTCAACCAACACCCCCAAGTCCTTCTCCTAGGGCTGTTCCCAATCCACTCATTGCCCAGCCTGTATTTGTGCTTGGGATTGCCCTGACCCATGTGCAGGATGTTGCACTTGGCCTTGTTGAACTTCATGAGGTTCGCATGGGCCCACCTCTCAAGCCTGTCAAGGTCCCTCTGGGTGGCATCCCTTCCCTCCAGTGTGTAGTCAGCACCACACAGCTTGGTGTCGCCGGCAATTCCTTATCCACTGAGTGGTCCGTCCGTCAAATCCATGTCTCTCCAATTTAGAGACTAGGATGTCGTGTGAGACAGTGTCAAATGCTGTGCACAAGTCCAGGTAGATGACATCAGTTGCTCTTCCCTTATCCACCAACACTGTAACCCCGTCATAGAAGGCCACCAGATTTGTCAGGTGCGATTTGCTCTTATTGAAGCCATGTTGGCTGTCACCAATCACATCCTTATTTTCCATGTGCCTTAGCATAGTTTCCAGGAGGATCTGCTCCATGATCTTGCTGGGCACAGAGGTGAGGCTGACTGGCCTGTAGTTCCCCAGGTCTTCCTTTTTTCCCTTTTTGAAAATGGGGGTTATGTTTCTACTTTTCCAGTCAGTGGGAACTTCCACGGACTGCCACAGCTTCTCAAATATGACGGATAGTGGCTTAGCAACTTCATCTGCCAGTTCTCTCAGGATTCGTGGATGCATCTCATCAGGTCCCATGGACTTGTGCACCTTCTGGTTCCTTAGATGGTCTCAAACCTGATCTTCTCCTGCAGTGGGCAATTCTTCATCCTCCCAGTCCCTGCCTTTGCCTTCTGTGACTTGGGCGGTGTGGCTGGAGCACTTGCCAGCGAAGACTGAGGCAAAAAGGTCATTGAATACCTCAGCCTTCTCCATATCCTGGGCAACCAGGTCTCCTGTTTCCTTCTGGAGAGGGCCCACATTTTCCCTAGTCTTCCTTTTGTCACTGACATACCTACAGAAGCTTTTGTTGTTGCCCTCGATGAATCTGACTTTTACTGTCTGGAGTGGCTGGAATTCCTTTGTGCTGGTCTTCAGGTGCTGTCCTGCTGACCTGTGATCCCTCTCCAGGCAGGCTCTGGGCATCTATTGCTGGCACTGCCATCAAACTGGTAGGAGTGGGATGGATTGAGGTTCCCCTCCCCAGCAACTTTAGTTTAAAGCCCTCTTCACCAGCTTGGCAAGGCTATGACCGAAAATGTTCTCCCCTTTTTCTGACAGATAGACATTATCAGCCCCCAGTGGACCAGGTTTCTTAAAGCGTGTCCCATGGTCTAAGTAGCCGAACCCCTGGCTGTGGCAGCAGTCCCATAATCATTTGTTGATTCACCAGATTTGACTGGCCCTTTCAAACCCCTTCCCTTTGACCGTGAGGACTGATGAAAAAACTACCTGTGCTCCAGAGACCCCTACCACCACTCCCAGGGCTCTGTAATCCTTCTTGAGACTCCTCAGACTGCTCCGGCTATATCACTGGTGCCCCCCTAAAACAACAGCAGCGGATAATAGTCAGTGGACTGTACAAGGCTTGGTAGTCTCTTGGTAGTTTTGGAAATGTTTTCCTGTTTAATATTTCTAAAAGTCAATGGTCTATTGAATTCCATAGCTAGTAATATTTGTAGACATTTCTGTTTGCCTTGTAAACAGTGTAAATTATCTGATGCTTGTAACTATTTCTAATAACTAGACTCACTTAGAACTGTATTTTTTCGTCTTCCATTAAATTTGTGACTGAGAATACCGGATAATGCAATGTCATTTAAAAAAAAAGTATTTCTCAGCACCATCTCTTATTTCTCCAATGCCTAAAGCAGCAAAACTTTTGGAGTAAACAATATAGGTTGCATTAGTAATTAATAATCAATCAGTTAATCAGTAGTTCTTATGATGCTTTCCATCTTAAGTGAAAAGTTTGCATAAGAGTCAGCACCGTACATGTTACAAACAATTCAGTTAAACATAATTCTATCAAATAAAACACAAGTGAGTTTGGGAGCATATAAGATTATGGCCAAACTGAAATCAAAGAAAAGTATTAGCTTTGAGTAAGGGTTTAGAGACTCAGAGATTGGAGAGAAGTGCTGGGTGCTCCTACAGGTGCCAGGAATCACTTTCACTACTGCATTTTGGATCCTTTACAATTTTTGGAATGATGTTCCTGGCAGAGCTGCAATCAAAGAATTACAGAATTTCAATATGCATGTAACAAAAGTATGCAAAACAGTTTCCAATAGAAAGTCCAAAAGAAGTCAAGCAGGATTTAATCCTTTTTATACCTCTAAGATGATAAAAAAAAGTTGTGATAATTTTAATAAATTTCTCAAAAACAGTGTGACTTCAGAGCCCTAAATCTTCTCACAGATGAAGAAATGTTTACCCAAATTTTGTTTGGATTAAATTTTAACAAACAGGAGGTCATACAGTATTAAATCTTTTGAAAAACAGGTAGGATTCCAAAGTCAAATGCAGCCTGATGCCACTTATAATGGTTTGAAGCAAACTCAGACTAGATTTATATGACCCACCATCCCAAAGCAGTGCTTCTGTAGACCACTTAAATGAGAAGCCACCTCTTTATAGTAAAGCAGCTCTGCATATTTTTTGCCAAAAATGCAGTATTTTGGCCCTAATACAATATATAATTTTATATCTCTAATTTGATTTTAATATACTTAAATATCAATGCTGAATACTATACACACACACACACACACATGGTATTCAAATACTCAATATGCTCAAATGTATCTTAAATTTTGATTCAATATACTTATTACTTACTGAAAGAAAGTTCAGTTTGTGTTTCAAAATGCTCTCCTTATTTAAGACAACACTAATACAATTTACAGTGCCCATTTAGTCTTAAATATCTCATCTGAGATAGCAGCTTTAATTTCATCATCCCATTTGGACTGTGAAGCTTAAGCTGTGAATTCTCTGAGTTTTTTTTACATTCTTACTAAGTTTTTAATTAATCAAAATCTGAAAATTAATCATGAACACTATCTGGTTGTCTGAAACCATTTTGCCCCAGAAGTGCTCCTTTTGCTGGGGGAAAGGAAGGGACGCAGAAGATCTAGCCACCAGGGATAATTAGATCCAACATGCTGCAGGGTTCCACAGAGGTATCATGAAGTATCTGCATGCAGTTCTAATTCAGCAGTGGCAGTGGGCTTCTGGACTAAGATTGGGGTGTGGGGTGGAGGTTGCTGTAGTAACAGGAAGAACCCTGAGTTCAGCAGAGCCCAGATACAGCAATACACTGAATCCTTTGTTGGGAGAATAGCCTAGTAGCTATTTTTAGGTTACTAATTCATATTTTGCTTCCTCCTACCTCTATTGTATGTACTGTCCCCTTATTTCTGGTGTACCAAGATGATTACCCTGCAGACAGCATAGCCATATGGTAGAGGTACATTAAAACAGGCTAGCTTTAGATACCAACATTGCAGAGAGCTTGTCTGAACTTCTTTTATAGTAATAGGGGGGGAGGCACTTTTGGGATGCAATTAATCTGTTCTGTTATAGGCATCTGGCTACAGAGATGTACTGTACCTCAGAATACCTACTTCTAAATGACTAGCTCAGGCGTCAAGTTCTCCATTAGCTCAGAAGAATCCTACTCAAGGAAACATGAGGAACGTCTTTAAGACTTGAGGGACTTGAAGATGTTGAGGCAACTGCAATCCCAGCTCAGAAAGATTTACTGCTAATATCTGTGAGGTTCTCCCACACTAACTATAGGCTTATTTCTTTTCCAGAAAAATTGAGCCCAAATTTCTGTCTCAGCTCTCCCAAATGTGCAATAGGGTGCTTATTTGAACCAGTGCCGCCTTGTTAACAGGAGCTGGTGAGAAAGAGGCAATGGGCCTCTCATCCCTGTCTTTCGTACTGTACTGGGATGGTCTGCATTTAATTGTCATATCATGAGTAGGCTTGTAACACTTGAGGTCTGACTCAAGCTGACTAACACAGAAGACACCCTGGCTTACAGAGAAAGCTGTCCCAGACTGGCCATTACAAAGTAAACCTTGCAATTTCATAGCGACAAACAACTTATAGTTCCTTTCCCAAACCCTTTACATCAGTGACATCTGCAGACTTTGGGCTATATTTCCCCTCTCAGTCATGGCCTCTTGAAAAGTCAGATGTGGAGAAGTGAAAATAGCTGACTTGGCTCCTTTTGAGAGAACATTCTCAGTTCCATCCCTTATTATTGTCATTATCATTGAAGATATAATTGATTTTCTTCTTTTGACCCACCCAAATGACTCCTTGAAAATGTGACTGCTTATTGTCCTGCTATTGCCTTGAAGATCTATTTACTGCAAAACCAGAATCTTTCTCCTCTGTTACTATCAACCTGGAAAGGGAAAAGGAAAATGAAAAGAAAGCCAAAGATGACAAAAGAAAAAGACAAAGAAATATATCCCCTAAAAATAAGCCAAGATTGACTTGCACTAATTTACAGTGAGGGTTGGTACTTTGGTTGTCCTCTAAGCTTTATTTCCTTTGTTAGTGCTAACATATGGAAAAACAAATACAATGTGGACTGGAAGTATAAAAGAATTAACAAAAATGCACTGTACTGTCTCCATTAAGGTCCACTTTGTACTACTGCATGTGATTATACAATTTATTCGATTGTCTGTAACTGCCCCTTTGGAGCCATAGCACTGCATTTTCAGGTGCAAATCTCTCCGATATTAGTGGATTATTGATTGAATAGTGTTCTCTGGAGCCATTAAGTCCTACTAATGAGGTTTTTCTTTAATTGGTGGATCATTGACCTAGTAGACCGTTGCCTAATTTTGGTTTCAGTACTGGACAGGTTTCCCGAGTTTCATCTTTGCATGCAAGTTAATAGATCATAGTCCCAATAGGGAATAGTATTATAGACTGTATTAGTACCTTTACTCACACTAAAAATAATTTCATACTGCCAGGAAACCCATTGATTTTAGTAGAATTATTTGTGGGGTAAAGTGTAATTCAGTATGAGTAAGAATAGGAGTGTAAAAAGAACGGGCCTTCAGTATACATTCTGAAGTGTTATTACAATCCTTATCAGGTATATGATGTATCACAAGTACGAGACGTCAGTCAGAAATGGGATTTGCAGACTGGCAACATATTACTAGAGACAGCAGAGCAGCTTAGATTATGCTTGCTGCATAAAGTCAATGGAAAAAAAAAAAAAGATGTATGTGGATTCCTGTCCTTTGCAGGATGATTCCCTTACTGGTTTGTTAGGAAAGTGCTGCATTTCCTCACCTCAGAATAAAACTGAAGACCTGGCCTGTAATCTGATGGATTTTCTGTGCATTTTGCCAACAGCTGATGATGCTATATCATTTATAGTGCACCATCTTTCCCTTTATCACAGTGACACTTATTTTCACGTTTTGGTCACAATAAGAAGAACTTCATTACATTCTCTAGTCTAAGCTTTAGTGAAGGAAAGAAAGCCTGTTTTGTGCCCTTTTTGCTTTCATCCCATCTAGTCTTTTTACCCCAATCCTGTTGTCCAGGCAATGGAAGAATGGCAGTTGAAGGTGCAGTAATATGAGTAACACTGAGCCTCTAAGACCATCATATACAGTCATCTCATCCAGACATTTGGCTTTTGACAACACTTAGCTTTTTGACTGCCGTTCACAGTTCATCTTGACCACATCACCTGCTTCTGTCCTCACCTCTAATTCTGGCCTTCTTATAGCCCTGGGACTAAACTGTGCATGTCAAACTCATGTCTGCCTACCTTGTTGTCTTGGTTTCAGCTGGGATAGAGTTAACTGTCTTCCTAGTAGCTGGTATGGTGCTGTGTTTTGAGTTCAGTATGAGAAGAATGTTGATAACACACTGATGTTTTCAGTAGTGTTTAGTCTAAAGTCAAGGATTTTTCAGCTTCTCATGCCCAGCCAGCAAGAAGGCTGGAGGGGCACAAGAAGTTGGCACAGGACACAGCCAGGGCAGCTGACCCAAACTGGCCAACGGGGTATTCCATACCATGGGACACCATGTCTAGTGTATAAACTGGGGAGAGGGGAGGCGGGGGGATCACCACTTGGGGACTAACCAGGCATCCATCAGCGGGTGGTGAGCAATTGCACTGTGCATCATTTGTGTATTCCAATCATTTTATTATTGCTGTTGTCATTTTATTAGTGTTATCATTATCATTATTAGTTTCTTCTTTTCTGTTCTATTAAACCGTTCTTATCTCAACCCACAAGTTTTACTTCTTTTGCCAATTTTCTCCCCCATCCCGGGGCGGGGGGGGGGGGGGGGCGGGCAGTGAGTGAGCAGCTGCGTGGTGGTTAGTTGCTGGCTGGGGTTAAACCGCGACACTTGTACAAGAGGCAAGTTAATGGTAATTTAAAATTTAACATATTTATGCAAACACTTGCCTAAAACTTATTTATGCAAGTAAGATACTGGGGTAGGCTAGCCTCCTTCAGATACGAGTGAGCCTATCTCATCACAGTGCTGCCTGGCTCTGGTTGATTCTGCTGCAAGTAACTTCTCTTGGGGACTGCTAGTTTTGTCTTGAGCTGAAACCAAAAAATATGTGTCTGTGTGTATGTTTAATACTAAGATATGGCAAAAGAATGAAAATAATGTTTTTATGTTTTAATGACATACCCATTCTGAGGATGCATTGCTTTTTTGAAATAAAAGGAGGAACATCATTTCTAGAAAAGCCTGCTTGTTGTCCTTGTGCATATACAGATACACATGAAAGCATCATAATATATTTTCCTCTGTTTACCCTGGAGCAGCTCAAGCTGTACATTTCTGAATCCAGGCTAAATTTGCTTCACTGACACAAAAAAAAAAGCCAAAGGAAATCTCTTTTTCCTTACTCATTAGATCTGTTTATTTTCCCTTTCCTATCACCCTGCCTGTCCTGAAGTCTCCAAAAGATTAGTCTAATTTATTTTATGTTCACTGCTTTCCCATAAAAAGGTAATACCAATGCACTGCAGGATGTTTTTTTCCTGTAATTCAGAATAGGGTAAACTCTCACTACATTTCAGAATATACCAGGCCCATTGCACAGGGACAGCAAAAATGCATGTATACCAGCTGTGGGGGAACTAGATTAAGAAAGGGAGTAAATATAATATTAGCATCTGAACCTCAGCCTGAGGGTTACAGGTATTGATGTACAGCCATGCAAGGAAGTTTTTCGTCTAAAACCTCTTATATAGCTCTGAGGCAGGATACAAAGTTTTAACAGTTTTAACTGTTCATTAAAGATGGTTGAAATTCTGATACCTAAAGTTTTTAGGCAATTGGAGGGGGTTTCTTGGCATCTAATATGTGATGTATGTTAAGAAACATCTTGATTTCTTTAAAGCTGTAATTCTAAGTGAACCCCAACAACTGGAAGTAAAGTTCAGCCTAACATGCCTTACTTGATTTTGTAAAGTTTCCACCTGTCCCTCAAGTCATTTAACCTCTTGAATTTCCACACATATTCATTTGAAACTCTGCCCAGTGTGGTGATCTAGCAAAAATTTCAAGTTTGTAATGTCCACTATAGGCAAATGAATTTTGGGGTAGTGTGATTCAGGATTCATTACAAAAGCAAAACAGCACTGATATTTATCCTACCTGTCTGATGCTTTCTCTACTTTTATTTTAGTGTTTTCTCAGGACAAAAAAGAAACCCTAGCAAATTGTGCTACTTCTTTCAATATTTCTCCTTTAGATCTTTTTTTGCTGGAAAGAGAACTTCTCAAATTGAATTAAAAGAGGGCACAAACCAAAGGCATTTATAAACACAAACAGTGCCAGACTAGAAAAATGGATCCTCCTGCCATCATGTCTGGCTCCTCTGTCTGAATGACTTGGCTTATCCCCTGGAACCAAGTTAACCCCAACTTTGCAGTGTGTAGTAAATAGCTCTAAAATATTTCAGTGTGAAAATGAATCTAATTAGTGCCTTGTATGAAACATCATTAAAATAAGGCTTGGAAAGGCTATGTTGTATTTCAGTAGGGAAGCTGCATTTACATCCAACGCTGTTTTTCTTTTATTTTTAAAAGTTACCCTCCTGTAATTGCACACTAGTTTAGAGCTAAGATAGGAGCATCTTAACAATAATGGGCACTTTTTTACAGATTATTGCCAAAAGTGCATTCTTTATTCCAGTGAGACACTGTAATAGATACCAGCGCTTTAGTAATGATACAAGCAATCTGTAAGCTATTATAGTTTCTTTTATAGTAACTTAATCTTCATATTGTTTTATACGTCTGGAATTTTAATAGTGTTTTTAATTTATGAAGAGAAGTATATTACATATTACTAGTTACATGGGAATATGAGCTAAATAACAGACCATGGAACTATATTCTTACAAACAAATATTTTGAAGTACTTAAATGAGCATAAGGAATAGAACAAAGAAATTAAAGAATGTCATACAGATATAATAGCAGCTTTTATGGAATGAGCCCAGAAGCATCTATTCTGGATTGTTACTGGTGTTAATGCATATATTGTACTTCTAGAGGAAAATGGGGAAGAACACAGGTACTTTTAGAATGCTATTTAAAAATAAATATTTTATTTAAAATAAATATATTTACCTAATTAATACAATTTTTTGCATTAGTCATTGCAAATAAACACAAATTCCCATGTAATTTTTTAATGCTAGTGAAATGAATGAATGAATATAAGCACTTGATTATATGTAGAATGTAAACTCCTATGTAGATTCTTGAAGCCAGTGCAAAAAATGAAGTATTTTTTCCTATTAGTTCATTGCCATTTTTAATATGTATAGAAACAAAGACTATAGTGAACTGTGCTCAGACTTGTAAGAGAGATATGGTAACACTTTGCTAAGCAGTGAGTTACAGAGATATGATCAGCGTAGCAATTTAGTAGTTGTAATGCTATTAAAAGTAGGGCTTTTAAATAAAGAGAACCAGTTCGCTGTTTTGAAAGAAGTCGTATTCTACTTTAAACTGTCATTCTGTATTTCTTACTTGCAATTAGATGATATTTCTAAAATGTCAGTCCCAGATTCTGTTGTGATCGTCATCGTAATAAAATGTGACAGCAAAGATATTATATCAATACTTTTTCCATAATTAGCATTAAAGATCTCTCAAGGGTTAAGTGCAAAGGTTTTCCACTGAATGGTCTGCAAGCCTTGTGCCTTTAAAATCTTTTAATACAGGCAAGACTGGTGACAACCAGGAGACAAATCTATGAACAAACCCGTTTGGAGAGAATAGTTTTGTGGTGTGTGATGTATGTTACGTAAATGAGCTTATTAGGACTCTCATCTATTTTATTATTGGTGCCCAATTTAATAGAGGCATTTAAAAAACAATATTTCTGCCTGACTCCTTGAAATGAAGAAGATACATTGATATAATTGAGAGCAAATGATTGCATGTTGTGCCATTTAATCATGTCATTTTTCAATTGCTGTTTTTTGCACTTCACTGCATACTTATAGAATATTTAGCTTCAGTATAGATTAAGTCCCACAGTATGCAACTGAGTAGAGTTCCCATATTAGGTGACATTTTCTTTTAACCTTGAAATCAGCAAAAGCACATGGGTTTGGCAGTATTTTTCTAAAAGAAGACAAGTCATCATTCATTTCCTATCTTTGTCATTTAGCTTTTTTGTTTTGAGGAATTACTTTCTTAGTAATATTTTTTGAGGAATTACTGGGCTTCTTTTTCATTCAGAAACAGAAATTCTTATTTTCACCATGTGTCCTGTAAGAATGGAATTTGAAATACAGGGATGCATCACCCCGACAAGAGAAGTTGCAACAGGCATTGCTATTTCACAGAAAACACTGAACACTACCCAACATTTTACCCAACATTTGTGAGCATATTGTTTCCTGTTTTCCCTTTATTGATGTATTAGTGCTGTGAGCCATGATACTTAAAAGTTTTACATTAGCACTTTTGAAAACTGAAGTGCTGCACTAGCCAAAAATCAGATGTAAAAAGGCAAATTACACTTTTTTAAGAGTTGCAGTTTGATTGTTGTACTCAGAAGGGTAGCTTCCATTCTCACATTTTGCCTTAATTTCTGCATATGGTTCTTGTACTAAAAACCAACAGTTCCATCTTCATTTCGTCTTCCATCAGGCAACAACTGATGCAATTGGAAGGGTATCATTCCCTCCCTCACATACTCACAGTCTGTAACAAGGAGAGGGAGTAAGCCTTTAACAGACCAAGGTTAGACAGAAACTTCCTCTTAGATCTGGTCATTCCAGATTTATCTGCAGTCGAGCTTCTTTTGTTTTCCTAAATACACCTAAAAACACAACATAAGCCTAGAAATAGCATTTGTCTCAGTGTACCTTGGCATTTCTTCTGAACCTGAAAGCACAAAGAAAATCCATCTGTGTAAGTTACCATTGTCATCTTCCAACTATTTTCAAAGCTCTCTGCATCCCTGCATGGACCTTTATTATTCCTAATTGTAGAGTGAAAGCAAGAAAGACGGAAATGGTTGAAAGAACTTCAGATCCCATAAAAGTGAATTCCCCAAACAACATGCAATAAATGATGCTACAGAAGTCATATCTCAACATTTTATGTAGTGATTATATGTGGATTATCTGGATTTAAGTAAACTAAACTAATCTTAAACTGACTTTTAAACTATTTTTGGGTGCAAGTAGTCCCACTGAATTCACTGAGAACCTTAGCACTTTGAAATGGTTAATATTAAATGCCTGCTGAAGAACCCTGATGTCACAGTGCTTCAGTGGCCAACTCATGTACCATGTTGTGTGAGAAAGCCGACTTCCCATCCATGTCCTTCAGTCGTGCAGAGCAGCCGGTGCAGCACAGCTCAGGCGCTGATACTCTGCAGGAAGGCTGAGGGATGAAGGGGGACTGGGGCTTGAGGGGCTCTAATATTCCTCAACTTCCCACCTTTCTATGCCTCCCATATGCTCTGGCACTGCCTAAAGCTGCACACGTGTTTCTGGTCATATGCCATTCACTTAGGAGTCACGCAGCTATGCAGAGCACCTTCTGTTCAGATCATGGCTACTTCTATCCCCATAGATAGTGCCATTAGCCCATGGCTTGGAAAGAGTGTTTGATGTCATTCGGCTCAGCAGGGGCTTTTCCAGATGATTTAAGGCATGGTATTAACAAGCTGTGAAAGTAGTTTCAGCTAGCCCTTTTTAGCTATGCGGGTGATAACTTCAAAGCACTGAAAATAGGAGTAGGCAGAGGGAAGAAAAATCTTCTGAGATTCTAGCAGCACAGACAGGAATCCTCAGTATGGGAAACCATGACTCGTAATAACATTATAATGAATAGCACCTCAGTGTTATCAGGGTATCTGTTGTGAAGCAAAGGACTCGGACACAAAGTCAAGTTCATACACAGCAGCTGCAGTTACTGTGTATACTCTTAGCCTGCAGCAAAAAAGTCAAATACATTAATTTAAGTCTCGCTGCAAATGATTTAAGTGAATGTGTTTCTCCCACATTTGCAAAGATTTGGATTCTATTTACAGTTACCACAGCTCAATGGACACATGATAGTGTGAGGAGCCACAATCGAAAGTGTCTGATCTCTTAATCTATACTTCAGCAAATCTTCTGCACACACAGGAGACTAAGTGAGCCTAAACGATGCTTCTCAGTCTACTGTTAGATCATATCCTAATTTTCTGAACTGTCAAGCACCCAGTAGCTTACTATAGCAGCTGTAGAACATCAGGCCCAAGCCTCAGTAGAGATACTCATCGTCTTTCTTTTCTTTTTTTTTCTTATTAATCATGAATTACAGCTGTTAATTCACAATGTAGAATGTACCTTGCAAATAATTGACGTAACCGTGGTCCTGGAAGCACACTTTGCCTGTACAGTTGCCATACTGACAGGTTTTTATGCAAGCATGCCATTTTAACAATAGCAGAACATGGATGGATATACAACACTGCAAGATGTCCTGTCACAGGATACAGGCAATTATTGTGTCCCTTTAGGACACTACATACCAGACTGTAATACTGCTTAAATTCATTATTGCCAGTGCTATTATATAGGGTTTAAAGATGTCTTCACATGATTAAGTTCTCTGGCTTTTAAAGTATTGTTGCTATAGCCAACTCTTTCAACACAGTTAGATACAAGCACTTCATTCTTCTCCTGTTTAATATTAACCATAATATCATGTAATAAAATTGAAACAAAAGTGCCATAGGCCTAATTGTACTGTCACAGCCATGTAAATCAGAAATAGCTTCAGTAGAGCTACTGTTATTATGCTGGTGTAAAATTGATGTAAATTAGAAATGACTTGGATGCTGTAGCTCTGCTTTCAGATAACACAACTTAAAGGCTTCACTTAAACTCCCATATAATGGCTTATGAATGAAATAGTCCTTACCTCATCATATTATATGGTATTGTATCAAAAAAAGAACAATATTTATAAGGGATGACATAATCAGATAGATTAAAGTAAGTTAATGTTATGGGGCCAGATTCTGAACTGTATTGACTTCCACGAAGTTAATGTATATCTACATAGATTTGACGGCCATCAGTATATAACTTACCATTACTTCCATAAAACTGAATTGCTTAGCTGTTATAAAATGTAAAATAAGAACCCAGACTTTATCTTTAGGTAGGTTTTTTGGTTTGGTTTAGTTTGGTTTGGTTTTTTTTCTGATGTGACATTAGGCTAATGAGCAGCATCAGAAAGGAAGTGTGCTGGATGTGGTGGTTACATCAAGAACTATGAAGGAAAATAGTAATGAACTCTAGGAAAATAAATAAGGGCAAGTTCAGGAAACGTAAGTGAAAATGCAGCTCTGGTATAAATTGAATAATAAAATTCCTGGTCATATTTTGCCATAAATAGTGGTTTGGGAATTTGTCATTCACCTTATTTAAAATTCAGAAATATTAAAGGTACAGGGTTCTCTCATTATAGAAGTAATAGCATTCTAGCTATTACAGAGTTAGGGTAATTTAAATAGCTATAGAATGCATTATATCAATAAGTGGAACATCTGTATGAAATGTCCACCTGCTAATATACTACTCAGTGTACTTTACAATGAAACGTACTTAATCATTTTAAGACGTCTTCTAATGAAGCCTTATCGGGATTAACATCTTGAACACAAATACTTTTAGGCATTAAAACTTCCACTTTAAATGAGATTGCATTGTCTTGTTTACCCTTGTTGATTAATAAGCAATCTGTTAACTGTTAGAACGGCCCAATTGTGCCAGTGAAAGTAGATTAGTAATTCAGCTATGTTTGTGGGTTTAATCGTCATTTCTCTTGAAGGCTTTGAATAAAAAAAATTGCTTGCACACTATCCAAGGCAAAGAAAAGATGTATATTTTTAGATGTGTATACCAAGGTTTTGCTTTAGACTTTCAGCTTAGTATTATTAATCAAGCACACAGTTCCAGCAGCAAAATACTCCTTTGAGGTACAACATTTCTAAGTAGAAATTCCGAATTTTAAAGGAAAAGTGATATGAAAATCTGGAACTTGAATTCACTTTCTGTAGAATGTTATTGTTTTGCTAATAAAATGCAGGAGGGCAGGTCCTGATTTTTTATCAGTTCACGCTTGTGAACAGCTTTGAAAGATGCAGTGGCTTTTTTTGTTTGCTTATTATGATTAACTGGAAGCTTAAAGGCAAATACCCTGTCTTCAAAAAAGATGATAGTTCAGATTTTCTCATGGGGTCATGCACTTTCATCTGTGGCATCCCACAGAGGGAAACAGATGTTGGCAAGTTACAATTTAAATTATCTGGAAAGCTCCCACGTGTGGAGCATAGTCCTGTTAAATTCAGGAGTAGCACAGGCCTATGATAATAGTTGAATACTTGAACCATGCAATGCTATAAAAGTATAGGGTCTCAGAAGCTGGGCTGAAGCAGTCATCCTCAGATGCATTTGTGCCTTCTGGACCCCAGCTTCATAGATATTATTATTAAAACACATTATGAGTTAATAAAACCCTGAATTGATGTTGAATGACAGTAGAGTGTGATTGTGGATAAAACCATGCTCGAAAGCACCCCATGCCATTAACTGCTTCCGGGTGGTAGATCTCTCTTTAGTTTTGGCATGTAGGATGCATTATTTATACTGCTGTTCAATGAGATTCTCAGTGTAGTTACTTGGGTTTCTGGCATAGAACCAACATATTCTGGCTCCCATCAATATTCAGCAATTTTAGGGCTTAGCGATTGTCTCCCATGATGCAGTTCACATCAGACTGCATTCTTGGTAGCACTGGAATCAGTATGATGAAATAAATGCAGTGAATTACTCATCTTTAAGAAGT
The DNA here is from genome assembly GCF_964188355.1 of Buteo buteo. Lineage (NCBI taxonomy): Eukaryota > Metazoa > Chordata > Aves > Accipitriformes > Accipitridae > Buteo > Buteo buteo. The sequence continues at coordinate 30,188,475 of NC_134176.1, read as the reverse complement.
ATACAGTTATCACAGTATTCCTACATTTACTTGAATATGGAACTACCCTGGAAATATTTTATGATAACAAAAAACATCTGTAAAGAATTTTATACTGAATTTTCTCCTTCCTTAAGGTTTGTCCTCTGACAGGGTACACATGACCCATAATTTCTATTGTTTTTTCTAAAAATATATATATATCCTTGCTGCATGACTACAATTTTTTACCCCTGTTTTTTCCTGAAGAATTTCTGAAGCTGATTACTGTCAGGGTAACTCATTTCAGATGTGTCCCAGCTGAATGAAAAAAAAAGGAAGAATAAACCAGTCTACACTATAAAACTTTCAACATTATTGAGACAGTTAGCTATGTATGGCATTTGTTTGAAGAAGACTGAAAGTAGCTTTACTCCTTCTGCGCTATTAAGATTAAGGCTGTGTTTATCTGAAAATAAAACACTAAGCTTTGAGACACTAAGTATGGGAATTTATGGAAGACCTGAAAAAACTATTGTAAGACAGAGATTGGGCACCATTAAATATCAGACAATAGTTAATGTTTTAATTTGCAAAGTATTCCACGCTGACATCTGTTGTTTGTCTGTCCTGCAGTCTCTATGCTGTGAGATCAAACAGAGACGGCGTGGGGTAGCCTCTGTGCTGCGATTATGCCAGCACCTCCTGGATGACCAGGAGACCTGCAACCTAAATGCAGATCACCAGTCCATGCAGCTGATAATCGTAAACCTTGAGAGGAGGTGGGAAGCCATTGTCATGCAAGCCGTCCAGTGGCAAACAAGGCTACAGAAGAGATTGGAAAAAGACTCGGTGAGTGACGCTTGCTTTAAAATGATCTCGTGTGGTTTCATTCTTCACGAGAGACACTTTTTCAGAGAAAGCCAGACACGTTTTGAGTGTTTTCTTCTGACCAAAGATGCCAGTCCTAGTCTTTACTGCTAACAAGTAAAGCTTCAGTTTTTCACAAGGCATTGTATTCTGTGGACAAAACTGATTACTAAGATAAACTCACAATATACATCCTGTTTGGTGGATATTTAATCTCATCACATCTGATCCTGTCAAGTAATGAAAACAATCTTGTCCTGTTGCCAAGTTGCTCAGTACCTAACAGAACTGGGCCCAGAGACATATTTCACTGATTGTAAATATATTTCAGAAAAAGTATTTTCTGTGTAAGTAAGACTGGTTTTAATTAGCATCCCAGCAGTAGATGTGTATTTCATATAGAATGCCATGGGTATGTGATTAATATACAAATCTGTGTTATTTGAATATAAGTAAAATGCATTAATTTGCTTTTATCTCAGGGAAATGATTCCTAAGAGGCAAAATAGCACTCTGCTTAAACCATCCATTAAGTAGCATAAATTAGACAGGTTTTCTACAGCATAAAACTATATTACAAAGCAGTATCTACATTTAAACAATAAACCATAGGGGGAACAAAATAATCCCTACTGTAACACCATTGACTGTAATGGATGAATTAGCTCAGCACGTTTTGTGCTACTATCATAATGCTGAAGTCTGTATACTGCAGCTACATTGACAGCAATAACCCTGTGTAGTGCATATACTGAAGACCCTTGATGAGATTTGAGAACAAGTGACATACATTTAGTTTACATAATTTTTTAGGTTTATATCAAGCAAATAAAAGGAAAAAATGCTTGATACTTACATGCTTCCTAACAATTATCTGACTAACAGTGAAATACTACTTTTGACTTCTTTTGTTAAAGTTCCTTTACAAAAATAACAGAAGCTATAATTCTCTTGTTCAGTTATGGTAGTGTAGTATGAAGACATACAAGCCATTGTTCAGAAACACTAGCAGTTCCTGAGTGAAAATACTGTTAGTCTAAATGGGCAAAGAAATGGTGAGTTAGTGAGGATACTGTGGATGAGTGAACCACTGAAGGTAGTAATGATCTGTTGCCCGTCTGCCTTTATCAAATGTTATAAAGTAGGAGCGCTTCTCTGCCTGTTTGGTTCATTGGCTGCTTTGCTTTAGGTATTGCGATAGAAATGGGACTTGAGGAAGGAACGGGTTTGAATAGACTTCCAGGACAAGTCAAAAGGGGCACATCTCTGTATGAGGCCACATGAAAGGAAGACGTTGAAAAGCAGATGGAGTGTCAACCTTGGTTCTATAAGCATGGGAGTAGTCAACTGACAATGTAAGAAGTGTAGATAATTGAGAAGAGTCAGCAAAGACCTCAAAAATTTAATCTGTTGGAAGAAGTGTAAAAATGATGAAGCTACATGTGATTGTACAAGGGTATAGAGAAAACAAAAGATTATTTTTTAGCCTTTCCTTATACATCTGTGTTCAGAGAGGGAAGTATCAACTGAAGAGGAATGCTATTGGAAACAACCAAGGAGATCAACTAAGAGCTTTCACCAGATGACCAGCAGAAAAATGTCAAATCTTAATGATGCTAAGTTTCCTTACATAGAGCTAGTGAGAGCTGTAGCTGTCACAGCTGATGCAGATTTCAGAAAGAGAACAGTCATACTGACAGAGCTTGAAGAAAAGAGGAGATCTGGGAAGGACAGAGAAGAAGTTCCATTTTGTTTGTGCTTAGTTTATGTTAATGGATGCCAAGAAGGAGATATTTAAAAGACAGGCGGAAAAGCAGGCTTAGATGCAAAGGAGTTTACTTGACCCCTCAATCCAGAGATGGAAACTGCAGGTATCTGAACATATATTATCATCTAAGAAGGAGAAAGGGAAGCAGCTAAGGAAAAAGACTTATTCAAATCTAGTGAAAAGCAGAAGATGAAGGAAGAACAATTAGCAGAAAAACACAGAGGAGATAGAAAAAGAATCTAGAGAGCAGAAAAATCCAAGGCAGTAATTTGTTGAGAATCTGATCAAGTGGAGTCAGAAGTAAAACAGAAGCTGGTAAAATAAAGATCATGAGAAAATATTAGAGAAGTTTCAGTGGAATTAAAGGAAAAAAACAGAATTAGTGAGGATCCAGAATGAAGCTGAATAGAAAATGGAGATAGAACTTTTAAACAATACATTCACATGTAAATGAGAGGAAAGTCAAGAAATAAAAGAAGACAAATGCCATCTTGACAGTGGCAGAGAGACAACATTCTGGAGTTTTGAATCTAGGAGAGCAAGAAATGAGACCAGAAGTAAGAGAAGTCAGCAGCTGAAGATAAATATGAGACTGAGGAATAGAAAAGATTGATAAACAAAGAAAGAAAATAAAATAGTAAAGCTTTTTAATTCCCTTGAGAAATACTGGTTATATTTTTGTGATAATTCCATTTTTTGAATATTTTAAGTCATATTACTTATATATTACATCAGTAGCTCTAGTAAACTGTTGGTTAAGGCTACACAAAATGTTTAATGAGCTGACCAGCAGTAGAAAAAACAGCTGAATTTTGGAGCTTCAAAAACAAGTGTGTGCAGTATTAGGCAACAACCAAACCAAAAAATAGTTCTCAGAATCCTGAGTTTTAGTTGCTAGGGGCTGAGTATCTCTTGGGTCTATAACTGCCTGAGAGAGATTGGACTGGGTTTCTACTGTGTTTCTCTAAAAGGTAAAGTACTACAAAAATTATGAACTGCCTTTTTCATCTACAAATCTTATCATTTTGTTGTAGTAAATATATATCTTCTATTGAACTTGGAACAGAAACAAGTTGCATTTGTGAGATAGCTTAGAGAGTGCTGAATGGAGCTAATTAGAGCTTGGTGCTGCTCTTGCAGCAGGAGTGAAGCAAGTCTTGTGTTTCTGTTTCGGATTGCAATCGATCAGGAGTTGAGGCATGGTGAGGGTACGAGTACGGCACCTTGCTTGATATCCAGATGCTTGGAACTTCACAAGGTGCGTGCTGCTTTGTTCCCCCTTTGCCTGAGGTGGCCTGGAGTTATTTGCTGGGCTGAGTTGACTTTTATGGGGCAGGGGGGGTGTCATTCTTTCTGCTGAGAAATGGCAGATGTTTAGAGCTATCACGATGCTCATCTAATTTTCACTCTGGGCTGTTTTGTTTTGGGACCTCTCATCCTAGGCTTGTTTATAATAGTGTGATGCTTTGAAGTATGTCAGTATCTACAAGTTTCTCATGTTGATAAAACTATCTGTATTCTCAACATTTAAAGATGTCCCAGCTACTGCAGGATTCAGGTTTCTTTGTCTTCCCTGGCCTGAGTTGGCATGTTCTAACCTTCCTTTTCACTCAGTTCCTGTGTAGTCATTTCTTGGGTAGGTACCAGAACTGTTTCTTCTGCCTCCCTATCTCTCTGTATTTGATGGTGTGCCAGTCTTGGCACACAAACAGTATCCCTTGGTAACAAGTCTTTATTTGTGGTTGCCCACAAAATACTGTAATTTATGAAAACAAATGAGATGTTTTTATACCCTGATGGCTTTTGACTCATTCGTGGCATCTGACTTGCTGACAGTAAATAAGGTAGCCCAAATGATTATATTGGCCCATATAAGTACAAGAGTCACTTGCATCCCCTATTGTCTTCTTAATTTGTGTACTGGGATCTTCCTTTGTCCTGTTTCTGCCCCTTTTTACATTCAGTCACTTATCTGGGCCACTTATAGCATTACAAAGGTATGTTGGAATTAACTACAGAAGGCTTTTAGGTTTCTTTTGAATTATTTGTCTCCATTGATGGTTTTCAGCAATGTTTACTTTTGCTCAACTTTTGCAATAGCGGTCACCATAAAGTTTACAAATAACAAGAAGATATTAACACGTACTAAAAGCACCTAAAGTCTGGTAAAAGATGTCCTTCTCCTAACCCAAAAGTTATGTCTAGAATGTGAAAATATCAATAGGAATCACTCCAGAAGGATGAAATGTAGTTAGATTCAGTAGATTAATCTATCTATAAAGAATGAAGTATTCATACAATGAAAAAAACAAAGATTACTTTTAAAAAACAGTAGGACACTTGTCTGTTAGTGGAAGCAGTCCTAATCTGTTTTAGCAAAAGAGGTTTTTATTTCCCCCATCTGTTTTTTTGTGGTAAATTCTTTTTCCCCAGATTTATCATTCCATAGTTTGCTGATATAATGTTATATGTCACCTAAATTTTAGCTTCAGAATTACACAGATGCCTTATAGTTTGCCTAACAAGACCCTGCTAGCAATCATGTTAAAAGAAAAAGGAGTCTGTCTGGCAATTGCAACAGCAATAGCAGCAATCTTTAGTCAACTAAATCCAAAATTGCCATCTAAAATTCCTGCTCAACAGCTGGAGAAGCTTTAACTCACTATGCACTTTCCTTTAGAGGGTCTAGTATACTTGAAAGAGTGATCAGTTAAAAAAGGATTTGAGACAGACTCAGTCATGGTCATGCCCACAAGTTTACCACAGTTAAGTCGAAGTGGGAATATGTAAGTTGTTTTATGCAATTTTTTTAAATCTTTTGCTCAGGCAGTGGTATACCCCATGTAAGTTATGTGTTTAGCCTCAGTGAATTATTCTAGCCACTACAGATGTTCATAGTTTGGGGATGTCCTGTCCAGGTCAGATATGTCTCTGTATAGAAAGCTACAACGAGGTGACTGTGGAAATTCACTTTTCTGGGACAGTTTTACCAATACTGGAGTATATAAAAAGTTGTACTGCTGTGGCTGGGAGAGAGACAAAACTGTGGTTTCTAATGGATTTTACTTCTTAAATTACAATTCAATATTCCTGCCTTTTTGGTGACTGGAGAAACTGCTTTTTCTCCAGACTGCTCATTCATTGAATGAGAAACATATCTGTTTTATGGAGCAGACAATTTCTTTTCTTATTCAACAGAGAGGGCTAATTATTGAAGGGACAGTATTAATTATGCTTTTAAAATGGAGATTTTGAGCTAAGGCAATTTGGGTGAAGGTGCTGTAATTCTCACATTGTCCTGAAAATGTCTGAAATATTCATTTGTCTGATCACTAAGTTCACTACTGTGCTTCCTGGAAAAAAAAAAAAATAAATTTCTCTTGTTCTCTTGAGTCATCCCATGTGTACACTACACTGTATGTCCAGCAAAACCCTCATCTGTATTGGCTTGAAGGTATGCTGTACATTCAGCCACATAATTGAAAATAATAAGGCCACAATAAATAAGATGGCCTTGGGGTATAACACCCAAGGGATTCAATTGGTGTCGCTTTGCATCAATGTCCATGCATCATGGTAATTGAGGTAACATAACCAATTACCACATTTTAATTAGAGTTGCAAGGACTTAGGAAAATCTGCAATGGTAAGACAACTCACTTAAAAAAAAAAAAAAAAAAAGGCACCTGTCTCTTTGCCACAGGCTTGTTTTTTAGGAGGTAAATAGCCTGCTTAAAGCTCTGCTTAGAATTTTTTTCCAACTTCCTCTTGGTTTCGTTCTTTATAATGCACTTTGAAAAACAAATTGTTTAAAAATACTATATTGCTTCTGGTCTGGTATCTTTATCCTTTTCTCTGTTTATCTGTTTCTGTGACGCTTTCTGGAAAACAGTTTTTAATAATGCTAGGCATGGTGTCTCCACTTCTCTATATTTAATTCCCTGGTGCAGTACATTTTCAAGCCATGGAGTGACACTTGTTCTAAGCTTTAAAAAAAAAAACACTAAAAACCATCCTTCAGAGGTAAAAAATGCATTTGTCATTGTTCACTTATTTGTTAGGTAGCTCCACTAAACAAAAACTTGATTTCATAAAGATTCTTATTTTATCACAAACCATTATTTTGTAAGGTGGGATCTAGCTAAAAATCTTGCATAAAATTTAGAAGTTCATCAGAAGTGCCTAATATAGCAAAGTACTCAGTGATGATTAACTTAATTGGCTGAGGAGGGCACACTATGTGTTGTAAAGTGCTGAACACCTATTACATGATCTAGCCCTCATGAAGTAATTATTTAATGACTTTTGTTTGAACCTTCACAAATTTTTTTTTCATTATCTATCACAAGTCTTTTTTTTATATTGGACCTCTCCATATGGCAGTACAGTCTTGATTGCTTGTATTTGTTTGTCAGTCATCTTGTTTTAGTCATATTTCAACACTGGAGACGGCTCACTTTGGTGCTTCCTTAAAATACACTGTTTTTTCAGTGAATAGATATTTGATTGTAGAACCTGTGATGTGATGCACCATCATACTTGAGGTGCATATGTTTTTGAGCTTCTGGGTTGCATTGCTTGCCTGATTTGTGACATGGAATAATTACCTGTAGGATCTGAAATGAAGTCACATAAATGGTGAACATAGGTTTAAATTTTTCTTGGACTTTAATTGAAGATAGATGATATGTCCCACATTCTTGCAAGAAATTCTGTATTTCTCATAATGTTCTTGAAGATCAGCCTTAGTTATGATGGCAGCCATCACGGCAGTATGCAGAGTCTGGATGATCTGGCAAAACTGAAGCTGGTAAAATCCTTCTTGTTGAGCAGATCTTGGTAAAAAAAATTGCAGACCCAGTGGAGTTTAGTCAAAATTAAGTAAAAATTCAGATAAACGCTGTGTTATATACTTCAGAAAATCTCCTGAGTGGTCACCTGCAGTGGCAGGTTTTTAGAGTAAATAGAAAGAAAGAATAATACATTTAAGTCTTTCCACAGAGGACTATTCTCCATCCTCAGAGACTGTAAAACTTTCTGTCACAGCTAACTACCAGTATAGGGTAACAATCCAGATGTGAAATACTCCATGCAGTGTTACCAATCTGCTAAATTATTCAACTGTTTCCCTCACTCTGGCAGATGTTGTCATGTTCTGCCATGGCTTTGTAAAATGATAGGAAGCCCAAGGTGTATATTCAAACTCATAACCCCAGCCAAACCAGAACAAATTCTAGACCTCTGAGAGAGCAAACCCTCTGAGCTCGCTGCCACCAAGTCAGACTTTTAGCCGTTGCTCTAATTTTAATCACGTTATGGACTCTTTAGTTGTTGGTTGGATTAGGCAAGAAGAGGCTAGTGGTTAATCCAGACTGCAGAGACTAAGGCAGCCCTATTTCACAATCTCAAAATCTCTGTTAAAGCATAGTAAGCCTGAGCTCTCCCCCTGGGGAGGATGGAAAGTAAAGGTACATACTCCTAACTTTCTCTAGAGTCCCAGAAGATGATTTGGGAGTAGGCTAAATTGCTGAGAGCAAATGTACTCACCAATTCTACTTTGTTGCTTGTGCGAACCTTTATTCTTTTCTGTTAATGAAAAGGGAGCACTGAGTAGAAAGTCTTCACGGGTAGCACAGTTTCAGCATGGACAATGTTAGGCGTAGGCTTTCCTGTGGAGCCTCTTCCAGTGCAGTTTCTCTTTGCTCCATAAGGTGAACCACCTAGAGCAGAAAGAGTAGTTCAGCATTCTTGCTCTTTCAGTCCTTTTCTCTGCACTATAATTTCCAGACATACATTTCCTGCTGATGTTGATGGTATTGATTACATGTGAATTTTTAGTTTGCATTATAATGAAACCTACAAGAACATTTCTTGTAGCTTGTTCAACCACGGCCCTACAGTAGCAAGTCTCAATCACCATCCACCTCAACTGGACTCAATATACTTCTCTGAGATACATATATCTCTTCTGTGACTCCTTGCTAATTCTGCACACACATTTAGTTTCTTTATCCTATGCAGGGTACCCAGCAAACTTTGTAACATGAGAGGTGAAAGTTACTTTTTTGTTATTGGCATAAGCACAGGAAGATAAATGAAATTACATTAAAGGTAAAGAGTTATTTTAATGAGAAAATCAATTGCAGCAATAGTTAATTACTCCAAGCCCCCTCTGATTTTTTTTTTCTTGACAAAGCACACAACATTTCTGTGCAGTGTTTGAAATTTACTTGCTTTTTTAGAAGACAGGTTTCTTTATGAGACTGGGAATACTTCATAATGGCTGATCATGGTTTTAAACAAAAAGGCTATAAAAGCAAAATAAATAAAGCATATATTTCCCAGTATTATTTTTAAACCAAGCATGGTTGCTTGATCATGTGTAACTACTGTCCACAGCTCATACTACAATGAAAACTTGACTTCAGGTACTCAAGGCAGAAAATATCATGATCACAGCGTTACAGGACTAGGTTCCTGGTGTTATAATTAGCTCAAAGCACAGTGTCTGAATTGAGTATAAAATACTGCATCTGTACTAATAGTTTTTAGTAGTATCCTGTGAACAGTCTGTTTCGATGACTGACAAGTCTAAGTCACAGATACTTCGAATTTTTTTCTCTATTGTGCTCTATTATATTAGGGGAAGAATTACATAAACTTGCTGGCTCAGTGCCAGCAAGTTTTGTGTATACATCTACATATATAAATTTATATTTATATTTATATTTGGATTTCTCCTGTATTCATTTTCTGGTTAATTCAGTTTTAATCTCTTCAAAGGTATAAATTCAGAGAGAGGGAAAACTAATGTATTTTAAAATTGCTTGAACACTTTAAACTATTATATCTCTGGGACTTTCAAGACTGGTCAGTGGTGCTGTATCACCCAGTGAGAGGCTGGAAATCTTTTCTTTTGGGGGTATACAAAGCTTCTGTGTTCATCCATGCAGCCAGAAGATACTTCTGTTCCTCAGCTATCTACTGTCGACGCTGTGTTTCAGACTGGTGCTGTTTTGGAGTTAAGTGAGGGAATTTCATAGCCGGTAGAAAGTTGGTAATAATTCCCTGATGATCTGAGTTTTTTAAATCGTTGGTGTTTACAAACCCTCAAGAGATTTAGAATGCCAGTGAGGCCTTCAAAAATGCCAGTTTATCATATAGCTCTGTAATTCAACATGTGATCATGAAAACACTGTCATATTTCTCATAGGTAATAACATCTGACCCTCAATAGTGGCATATCTAACATTCTTAACTTCTTTGCATTTATAGATAACTACAACATTAGTAAATCAACTTGCCACAATTTTTTAAAATAAATATTCAACAAAGAATTAGAAAAATTCAGGTTTTAAGACAGCAGAATTCAGTCCTATAAAATCTAGAAATGTGAGTTTTATAACTTTATAATGGAAAAAGTCAACATCCCAGTAGCAGGCTTAGGTCTTTATAGTGTGGTGGCATATATTCTACCAACCATCTATCAATCTATTCATCTTTTTGTCCGTGCTACAAATTAAATAATGGTCAAAACAGTGTGGGTAAAGCACCTTCCAGAGCTTTGATAAAAAGACATTCCTTGCTCCTGAAATGTTCATTAAAACTGTAAGATGTGTAAAATCTTCAAGTGAATACTTGGGAATAATCAGTTTCAGTAAGAAAATATTCAGAAATTGGAAATCTGATGTTCCCATGCATGCAGATCTGAAAGAACTGTCAAACACCATTTAAATGGCAAAAATAACTCATTAAAAAAGAAAGAGGAAAAAATGGCTAGGTTTTTATTTTCAAGACAGAGGTCATATTTCAAAATAACTCAATTCCTATTTAGGCACTTAAGTATAGCGCCAGATATTTTAAACTGCTCAGCAGATAGCAACTCTCATTTCAGGGCATTGTGTTCAGATTACAGGATGAAGTCAGTATTTTATTTAGATGCCTAATATTCACTAATCATAAGATCATGACTGAGTCCAGCATTGTTTAAAAAATTAGAGTTAAAGGAAATAGGACAGTCACAAACTTGTGATTTTTTCATTAATTTAATGACTTGTTGCACTGCATCTCTAATGACTCCAGTTCTGCAAGAAATGGTATGTGAGGGCAACTGAAGCTAATTTTCTGATATTTTGTTTCAAGAGTTCTCAAACAAAATAGTTTTTAGAAAGAGAGGAAGAAACCTTATTTTCTGGTTGTACAATAATTATTTCCATCTTACAAGGGTCTTCCATATTGGATGATAGGGCCCCAATCCTCCAGCCATTATGGAAATGTATTTGCAGGACCTTCAGTAAGTATATGCATAATCAGTGTTTCATTGTTCAATATTATAGGATGTTCTAGGAGCTGCATCAGCTGTAAGCAGACAGGAATATAATAAAAAAACTATTTTAAAAATGCATGAAAATAAATAAGTTACAATTATTCACTCTTTTTCTTAACAAATTAAAAGGTAGCCAATGAAATTATCAGGCAGGAGATTTAAAACAATCAAAAGGGAATGCTATTTTCATGTAGTGCGTAATAAAAGTGAAACTTGTTCCTAGAGGATGTTATGGATAGCAAAAATACAAATGAGTTCAGTAAGTAATTAGACAAATTAATGGAGGAGACATCAATTAATGCTTATTAAATTCCAACTCTGAAAGTCCCCACTGGCTGACTGCTCAAATTTGTGATGGCAGCTTCTATACCATTCTATGTGTTTGAGGTTTTTTTAACTTTTCCATAAACATTCACTACTGGCCACTGCAGGAGATGGACTCAGCTGAATGGACTGTTGATCTCACCCAAAATGACAGATGCTTTTTGAAAGCACATGAACTTGCAGATCTGGAGGCCTGCCTATACTATATTTTTATGTATAACAAAGAAGTTTTAAGGAATGCCTAGAGGGTTTTCATTGGGGGGGGGGTTGCTATTTCCAAAGACTGGGATGTGGCCATTTAGGTAGTCTGCTTTCACCAGAAGAAAACTTTGAAAATGTACCCAATTAACAGTTTTTCAAGATATTTCTAGCACATTTTTCTGTAAAATACACAGAAAACATAATACATATATCTACTTAATGTTTAAATGTGTACATACATTTATGTGTCAGAGGTACTATAATATACATTAAATAATAAAATGTAAATCGTTAGCAATGATGATCTGAATTTCTTTTTTCCTTACATATAAGACATTTGTGTCATCGTTGTAGCCCTAATCCATATTCAGGTCTTCGTGTTTGGTGTGCAGTAATATGTAAATTACCTAGCCAGCTGCATTAAGCAGTGTTTGTTTATTCTATTTCTTTTGGCATAGCATATAACTGAATTTCTGCCAAAAATGTGGCTGCTTCAGGGAACACTGTTCAAGTAGAAGGAAGTTTTGAAAGGAAACACACATGATAAGTCTTTACTCTGTGAAACAGTAAAATCAAAACAAACTTTCTGTTCATAAAAATATCTGTATTAATGTAAAATAATGGGCTTGTAAAATGCAATGAACGAACTGAATCTTTTTAGAATGCTCTGTTTACATTGGCTTTGTAAACAAGAATACAATGCTAAGGCAGTGATTTTTTCCATATGTGGGAAGGGTGACTAAAACTGGTGAAACATGAAAATGGAAAGTTTAAGAGAAATTATTTTAAAATGGCATATTAATCTCCCCTAACACATAGCATTTAAAAGCATTTAAATTTAGAAAGCAGTGAAGTTTAAGTGTTAAAAAAATTGCATTAATGATGCATAGAGCTATCTACTTATGCTTGCAGTCCTTTCAGTCTTCCAGTCTGACACTTCCTTTTTTATCCAGCCAGCTAATTTCCCCTCTTTTGTGAGGAGTAACTGTTTTCACACTAGTGCTTACCCAGCAAGCCTCCTCATTGTTTCATGGTTAATTATCTTCTTGAGCTTCACCTTCTCGAGTAAAGGGAGAAAGACGGGGCCTCCCCACAGCTCTAATGAAAGCTAGGTTTTAGAGATGCACTGTGTGAATAAATGCAGTGTCTGATCTACCAACATAATAAATGAGTTCCTAAACTTTATGGAGTCACAGCTCATCCAGCAGGTTTACTGAACAATGCAGAAAGATGCTTTATTTTAAAAATACTTTTTTATTTTTAAAAGGGGGGTGGAATATTGCTTCAGTGTGAAACCAAATGCCATCAACTGTTCCGAAATCTCTAAGCATTACAAAAAAAGGTACATGTCAAACATTCAGTTTCAGTTCAAACCTGAGCTGCTGCATGGAAGACTTTGAGCTCTATACTTTAAAGTTGTATATTAACAACACTTCTAACAATGTTAATACTAAGAGCCCTGTGCCCCTCAGTTATTACACCTCTTTGTAAACTCTTAGTACTCATTAGACTTTTCGTGCCTCACCAGCACTGAAAATAGCCGTTGTGGATAGACATAAAGCTTCAGTTTATGTTCCAATTTGAGCCCAGGTTTAAATGGTGTAACATTTCAAATAAACTCTCCTGTAACAGAAGAAAGTTGAACAATGGCAATAGTGGTTTTGTAATAATGAGGTACTCCCCACTGTAATTTTGTCCTCAGCCAAACTAAGGCAGGTGAATATAAACCTCTCACCATAACAAGATATGGGTTGTCCATTACTTGGTCTTCTTCTAAGTGAATTTCTACAAAGTATGCTTATGTTAAATCATTTCTCAGTTGACCAAACCAAAATGCGCATATAACACTGGTACTTGAGACATTGCACAGGATTTATTCAACATCCTATATTAGACTGAAAATTCCAGTCCATTTTGCCAGCCAAGTCCAGGGCTGTGTTGGCATCTGTTCTGTACAGAGAAAACTATAAACATCGTCACTTACCAGCGATGGAGAGAGGAAAAAAATCTGGAAGTTCAAGGATGAGATGATCTTAGTGAAAGAGCTCTGTCTAGGGACCTCTTATACTTGGAGATAAGACCGGTGTTTCTATTTTGCAACATTTGAAAAGCAGCTCTTCTTAGATATAGGCTGTGTAATGGCAAGGAACAGTTGTATTGTTGTAGCTTCTAGGTGCTTACCGTTGTAATTTTGATTCATCGCCAGAAGAACTCTCTGCCATTTTTTGACAACTGTGGTGTTTAACTTAACACTTGGAAATCCATAGGTGGGCAGACTGTGCAAATACTTACAATATGCAGCATTCTTCCAGCCTTTGACTTCACAATACTTGCTTATTGACTCCCCTCTAGTCAATATCCCAAATTTACAGATGGTGAATCAACGACTTCAGGAAGTGCCTAAACTGAGATTACAAAGAAATTGTGTTGAAAATTTAAATAGAAGGAAAAAAGTATGTCCTTTTTGATAACATGAATTAGGCTAAATTTGGTAGTCTCTCAACTGCTTCATGAGGAGGAGAAACTGATGATAGAGCCAGATATTTTTCATGCAGTCCTGTTATTCATAAATAACAGATAAAGTCTCCCTTTCCAGTATACAGGAAGAATTTTTATTTAGAAATTCAAGCCTTTCTCCTCCAGCTCTGAGTGAGAAAACTTTCTTTCTAGGTTTCTCCCAAGGTCAAGCTCCCAAGGGCTTATGCCCTATTCTTTTGTACCTTATATCTAGCTGTTTCTATGGTGATTCTCACTCTTCAGTGTTTCTCACAAACACTTATTTCTGCTGAAACAAAGCTGTCAAAAACTCTGTGATTCCAGGTGTCCTGATGTGCCTGTTGTAGGCTGGAGATGGCTATTGTGTCTACTGAGTCCATTCATAGTGTCCACTGAGTTGTTCTGGTTTAACTGAGAATACACTGTTAAAGGAGTACCAGTTCCAATGTAAATGATACTAAATTGAAAGTTTTCTTAATGAGTATGCAGACCTCTTAACTAGTACAAAGACAAAGCAATAGTGATTTTATTATGCCATTGTAGCTTTGCTAACACAACCTTGTTTCATGAGCATCTGAATGCAGAATGCAACTGAGTTGCCATTAATACAGGCCTACCAGTGAAAAATCGGGTCAAGATTCCGCAGTGTAGACAAACAATAGCTGGTTTTGGTGGATTTTTTTGTCTTAATCATAAAGACTTATCTTTGATTGGGTCAAATTCTGAGACTTGGCATGGATGAACTCCCACCAACTTGCATGGGCATGTATCTGAAGTAGAGTGCCAGGATTTGCTCTTTTCTGAACTAGGTGTGTATGGCAACATTTTGGGTTTGGGTAAAGCTAGGAATGCTTTTCTAGGAGTTTCATAAAGGGCTTGTGTTAGGTTCTTGCACAAAGAAATTCATATATTCCTCTGAAGTAAAGGTGAGTCCAAAATGACATTCAGGGGCGAAAAAACCTGTCATGTAACCTCTTGACAGATGAAAAGAAAACTACAAAGCAGCAAAAACAACAGTCAGTAAAATATGCCATGTAGCCAGGTTTTTTCATCACAAAAAAAGCAAAAAAAAAAGCCCAAATACACAACTTCAAATATAGGTCTGGGATTGTAAACCTATTTGGATGACAATATGATTCGATATAAAAATGTTATAGATGTTCTTCTGCTCTCGAGTAACATTTAAAGGGCTTCTTCAGCAAATGAGAACCAGAGATGTTAGAAAGCCATATGAGGATATGGTGGCAAAAAAGGAGGCCACTGCTTCCATAGAGGCTGGAAAATAGATAATAGGTAGTGTGTTAGCAGTGATACTCTGGGCACAGCGCAGGGACTAAACACTCTGAGTCCCTGTTTTTGCCTTGACCTGTGATAGAAGGTAGTTCCTGCAGGCCTTCTGCTGACACGGCTTACCTTCTGTTCCAGCCCGGCTTGTCTGAACCAACTGGTGTGTGGTGGAAGGGCTGGAGCCTTTCACTCTTTATTTTGGCCATCAGGCACTGCAAGCACCTTACCAAGAAAGAAGACCCTCATAGGACTCATGTGCAGGCATGACTGACCCCAGAGTGTTACCTAGCATCGTCAAGTGACATTTGAATAGCAGAAGAACGGTTAGAGAATGGCCAGTTTCTCTGACTTTTATAAATACTTCTATGGCTAGTAGAGACTAGTAGTTTTCAGCTGGGCACCCTCTTAAAATGTCAGTGGAGTTATTTCATCTCTTGCTTAGTAGATGGGCCCATAAAACAGCTATCATGATAAAGAAAATTATCATGGATATGACAATCCTATCCTCTCGACTTTTATTTCTGGGCATTATCAAGAACTTCAAACATCGTCATAAAGACAGGTACCTGAGCAATGGTGTAACCTCAGTTGTTCCCATAAGACCCAGCCTGCACTGAGACCCTTGCAGGTGACATGTGTGACTGCAGAGAGCAGAGGTGGAGGCCACGTCCTTCCTGTGGTACAGGAATCTGTACGTGCAACCACCCATGTAGGACCCTGGCAATGCGTGTGAGCATCCGTAACGCCTCACAGAAAAGCACAAGTTCTGCATGTGCAGGACTGAGCATATTATTTCATTGAAGGAGGCAATAATAATTGTAAAATGAAGCAAAAGAAAGTGTGAACTATGTTTTGGATCTTATTTGTTCAGGAAATAAACACGTACCTTCTTCTTTTAACTGGTATTATAACAAATATGTATGTTCATGATCAGTTTCTCTAGTGATCTGTGATAAAGCATACTGCTTCCATATATTTTGAGACCATATTGTAATGTGCAGGTCACTTCAGTATTATGCACATGGAATATTATGCATATGCTCATGCATATTAAAATGTTGGTGATGAGAAATAGGGACAGTTTTCTTGTTGGCTATGGTATAGGGAACCCCATTTAGAAAATGAACTGAAGTGAAGCAGAGGTGAAGTGCGTACTGTACACATGACTATTTCCCTCAGCAGAAGTACTTGGCATGCTTGCATTTTTCAAAAGACAAAATCATGTTTGTCTTCCTTGAATGTGCACACATTCCTGGAGATGGGGGATGGTTTTCTTCTCTTTCTCTTTCTTTTTCCCCTGGCCCCTAAGCGCAGTTGAGTTTGGATAATTTGTCCACAGCAACTGAAGGATATGTTGCAGGGGAGGGAGGAACAGAGTTTGTATTTATTATTGTAAAAGCTCTTTTTTTCATGTTAATTCCTTTTAAAAAATATAATGGTACGTAGGGGTTACATTACAGGCCTGTTTCACCAACACAAAGTATCTGTACTGGAGTAGCACATGCAAATGAAGCTGAAACAGAGAATCATTGTTTAATAAAATTTGCTGCAGATAAAGCAAAACTATCCGTGTTTTTAGTAAAAGAAACAAATGAAAAAATGCATTTTTGAGACTTTTCCTTAAAGAGCGCTAGGGTTGAGGAAATGTCTTTATTTGGCTTAATAATCTTATTTCTTCCCATTAACATTTTCAACAGATTATCTGTTTAACCATTAAACACCAACCCTACAAGCATTTAAGTGCACACCTAAGTTTGGTCACATGAGTTATCCCACTGAAATGGGAATACTGTTCTGAGCAAAATAGTTCAGGGTTCAAATTAGGAATAGCCAAACTCCTTAAAGTAACACTTTCAAATACATTAGAACTAATTCAACCTTTCACTCTTCTGAGCCTGTAATTTAATTGATTCTGGCTTAATTATATTAGAAACTTTTCATGCAACAGTAAATGCTTCCTAAGTGTAGTTTATCTAGTGCTAATATTTTAAAATAGGAATATGCATAATATTGGGCATCTTTTTGTTCTTACTGCAAAGTTATTTTTTACTTGCTTGGTCAAAACTATTTACATTCTTTTACTGTGAGCCATGTGACCATCAACGTCTACTCTAGACTTTAGTGGTTTTTAGTGACTTTATAACAATAAAGTCACCCTAACCTACTTTAAAGATACCCATTTTTAGAAAGATGACATATACACACACGTATACACATGTATAAGCACACACACACATATATACATGTGTATACATGTACACTCTTGCACATACAAAAAACAAGTTTCTAAATTCTGGGAAATTTAGTGCAATTAGTCACACCAGCTGGTAGCCAAAGAATTTTTGCCAGACGGAATGGTACCTTTGCAGCATGTTTTGTCACAGACTTCAGCAAGACCAGAACTTGAGCATACAGGGCTCGCCCCATTGAAAGCCGAAGCTCTGTAGCACACTCAAAGCTTCTCTTTAATTGTAGTCTGTCTTATATTTGGAGACCAGTATGTCTGTCTGTGAGAGACCCTTTTCTTGTTGGGTATTTGTGGTTCAAGAAGTGATATCTTGCACCAGGCTAGGTAGAACATCCTTTGGAGTGTGTAAGTGCAAACTCTGTAGGAAAGCCACATTCATCATTAACTGAAATGGGATAAAAACACATGGTGCAGCTCTCACATAAGTTTTCCCAACTGGATATGGCAATAGAAGATTTGTTTGCTTTGTGTAAAACATGCATTATGCAATACTATACCTTTCTTTGGAATGAAAAACAAGACAAACAGGAGAAGAAACAACAGTATTTTTTCCTAGTAAAGCAAGCAATCAGAATTTAGCTCTGACACCAGCTGACACTTATGGTGTTGTACCTCCCGTCTGCTGTATAACACCAAGTAAAGGTTCAGTTTGGGGAATTTTAAATGTTCTATTGGCAAGACCTAATAACCTATTACTATCATGGTAATTCTAATCCTCCAGCACCCTACCTGTGCACTGAGTAGCCTGATAAGGAGACATCTGACATGAGAAAAATAGTCCTCAGAGATTCCTGATTTTACTTTGCTGCTGCTGTCAGTGCAAACATAGTCTGGAGTGACACCACCTTCCATTCTTCACTCCAGAGATTTATCCAAGAGTCTGTATGGCACTGCTCTCTCCAACAACTACCTCAATGTCTAAAGTCTCTTTCTTGTTTGAGCAGCTTGCTAAATTTTGTAAAAAAGAAAGGGAAAATATATACCCCTGCTAAAAATGCCAAATACAAAATATTTGTGACTTAAGCTGAATGGCTTGTTTCATAGTTAAAACTTGGTCTGTAATTGGGAAGGGCTGCCAATGTAGCGGATAATCACTGAAGCTGTACTTCAAGGGAGATGATGCTCATAAGAAAAGTAGTAATTCACTAATACCAATTCAGTCAGTTCCTTGGATAGGGAAAGCTATGCTGGTAAAATGACCATATCTACATAAGAGCCTTTGCAAGTATAGCTGTGATAATCAGAAGAAAAAAAAAATATCAAATCCCTTACCATCATAGCTATGCCTGCAAAACTTCTGAGTCTGTACCAGGCCTCAGAAAAGCATGTGCATTTGAAGAATAAAAAATAGGCTTTGAAGTGAGGAGCACTCAGTGAAGATGAATGGGCTGAGGTCACAACTCTACATGTTTTATTGTTTTAGTCCATCTGACTTGCAGAACAAACAAGGCAGCCAAGTGCTGATTTACAGGGGGAAGGTTATCTTCCTGACCAATAAGGACCAAATGTTTTGTTTTTGAGAAATAAAATCAGATTCTATGGAACATAAAATCCTTGGAACCTGCTGCTGATTTCCTGCCTTCGGGAATTTCTTTTTGCAGCTGGCAAAAGCTTAAAACAGTAAAATTGTGCAGTTTAGGAAGCTTTTCACAGCAATGTCTTCCTAATGCTAAGTACAACAGCGTCGTAAAACATGCCACAGACAAAATGAGTAGTTGTAGCTGATTTCTTGTTTAATCTAACAGGTTTTCAAACTAACTTTAATTATTGTCATTCTCTTGTACCAGTTTTTACTTGCAGGTTGGTTAAGGGTCAACTGAAGTTGGGAAACTGGGTTCAACTAAGTACTAGCCAGGAACCATTATGAAAACATGGCAAACTGGAAAATCCAAATATGGATTTCTGAGCTCCACAATGTTCAGAACTGCTCTGATAGCTCTAGTTGTCTAGCCAATGGGTGTTTTCATGGGAATTTACCATTTAAGCTATCACTAACCAGTATCTCACAGGGAAAAAAAAAAGGTTTCTAACTAATTTACTCCATAAAAGCTTTGGCGTAGGTATGTCCACAAAGACCCTGTAGCCTTGAACATTAGACATAACAGATGCTCAAAATCCCCAAACCCTCCTAACCTGCCAAGGAGGAAAAAATTCTTTGGCACCCATATTTCTGCCCATGATTATGTGCAATATCTTAACACAGCTGCAGTACTCACGGACCTACCTTACAGCTAAGCCCAATGAAGCATGAGGACACAGATTTATCTTACATGGAGAATGTCTTGGTTTATCAAATATATTAATAATCATATTACCCTGTTGAATGGTGGATAGCTACTCTGCCCAATTTAGAGAAAATAATTCTTCCTTATGCCTGTTGAGTGTTTTAGCCATTGGTCTACTGGACATACTGGGATGTGATAGCCTTGTGTCTTACACAGAAACAGTGCCACCTACATCCATAATTAAATAGACACTGGAGCAGAGATTTGGACCTATCTGTACCTCTTGCCAGTTAAATGTGCTAAACACTGCACTGCAGGATAGAATTCTCCTCGTCTACCTATGACCCAATTAATATTTAATTGTTTTATGTAAAATGAAACAGGAGAAGCAGGCTCCTTTTCAGAACAGCATGTAGGTAAGGCTTCTCCTGAGAGAATGAGAACCTGGTTCATGTCTCTTATGCCCAGTCTGGCAAAATGTCCCATGCCCAAAATCAGTGCCCAAACTATTGAGCTGTTGGAGAACATCCCATGATTGGGAGGCTGAGCAGCTTTAGCTCCTACTTCAGAGAGACAGCTCCCAGCTGAGAACTGAAGTCAGAGATACATGCCTTCCCCTGCATAATTAACCTTGGCTGAGTCTTGATGAATCTAAGTCAGTAACTAAGTTGTGTACAATTGCACTTCATTGGACTACAGCCTCATTTTATCTGCTTGTATTTCAGTAACTTTGTAAGTTTGTTGTGATTTAGATTGCTGTTTGGCGTGTGATCAATGCTGTATTTGAAAAACAAAACTTGCTCCAAGAAAGCTCAAGAGAGCGAGAGAACAAGAGATCATAGTTGAAAGTTTTTTTGGAAAAAGTGCCTGATTTTCTGGATACAGTGATCATTGTTCAGCTGTTAAGATGACTTAAACTAAACAATTCTACATTAGTTAACACTTCTATTACAAGATTTATTGGATAAGCAAAGTCTTCCCTAAAATGGAGACCTCTCAATAAATAGAAAAATAAAGTAAAATTAATTTGTGCTCAGAGAACCAGCCCCAAAATCATGGACCACTTCTGTCTTATTTTGAGGGGTTTAAGGTGAGTCAATACTGTTGGCCACTTGACACATCACATTTGAGTAAGAAATGTTGTCAGGCTGTTCTTCCTCTCCCACATGTGTTTCTAGAAGGAACAATTCTTGATACTATATGTTCTGAGTCATGATAGCAAATATTACTGGAAAGTTACAAAAGTCTTAAAAAGAGCAACCTAAGTTCATCTCAATTATTTATCAGCCCTTTCCCAGAGAAAGGTGTCAGCACAGACAATATTTGAAATTCATGTAGTATTTGATTAGACTGATTGATTGTTCTTACAGCTGAAGATATTAACATTCATTAGTCTTACTTACTGGTCATTAATACTGCCTTTATTATCAAGTAAAGAATAAATAGAAATTCTAATAAAAATTTCTCAAGACTTGTGATTTCCAGTGCATTAGATCTGTTGTTTTAAGGCTGACAACACAAAAGTTTGTTATAAACATTTCAAAAATCCTTTAATAAATCCTTTATATCTTAACTCTTTTAAACTTAAGCAGGCTAAGAGACATTCTCATATATCCAACATAATAAAGCACTAATCTCATGGGTTTTACTAACACACTATCACACTCCTATGTGATTCTGCAGAATGGTTAAAATTTGTTACATATAAAATGACTAACCACAGTTAACCTCTATTAAAGAGATTAAAGTCAAATTTCTGTATTATATTTTGACAGGAAGTAAGAAAAAAACCTCTAAGACGACTAAGAAATCATGTAAAATTTAATACGTTTCATTTTAATTGATCATTTTAATGGTACACAAAATGTAACAAAAGTAAAAGCCTGTTAGTGATCATTGTTCCAAAAATGCACTTTACTCCCATTAATTTACTTCTATGATTTCAGTGGAAGCACATTTAAAGTGCAGTTGTAAATATTTTTAATCTTTGCCTTTTTTTTTTTACAGGAGCCTCTGAACGTGATTGATCCCAGTTTGATGGATCTAAATGGTCCAAGTGAAGATGCACTAGAATGGGATGAAACTGACATAAGTAATAAGCTGATCAGTATTCATGAAGACTTAAGTGATCCTGATCAGGAACTCAAGAAGGATGATCTAAGCCAGAAACCTACTTCAGGAGGATGTGGTGATAATGATGTGAATGAAGACAAAAGTATCAGTGATCGTGGAAGTCCTCTTTATTGTCCCAGCATTACTTCCCCTCCAAATCCTCACATCTATCAGGTCTATAGTCTTCATAATATTGAATTATCAGAAAAAAAACACATGCCTTTTTTGAAAAAAACATCCAAACTCTCCAATGTAACACAGTCTAACATTTTAAACAAAAGTCTTAGTAAAGACTCATCATTTTCATCTACCAAATCCCTGCCAGATCTAATAGGGGGGACCACACTGGCAAAACCATATAACTATATGTATCAGAGTGGAAGCATAAGCAGGCATTCCGAGAGTGAGAGTGGCATAGTGAGTGAATGTGATACAGAAACTACAAATAATTCAGAAATTTTTTTGCTAAATGATATTGAAAGTACTCAGAGTAATCCTGAAATTGGGCATGCAGAAACTCAAGTGGATGATATAGTTGATGTAATAAAACAAAAAATAAAGCAAGATGAAGAGGACCATGCTAGTCTCTCAGATGATTTCCAGTTGGCACCTTCTGCATGTTGTGGAATTGAAAATGGTGAGGATTTGGACAGCATTACCATGTGTAACCCTGTTTGTCTAGAAGAACTGCAAGGAAAACATGACGTGTTTACATTTTATGATTACTCATATCTTCAAGGCTCCAAATTCAAATTACCAGTGATAATGAAACAATCGCAAATTGAAAAAACACATACAGCGGGCAGTTTGTTTCATGGTATTTGTCTTGATAAAATACCTGGTAAACCTGAACATAAGGCTGGAGAGTCACAACCAGATGGGTTTATTCATGACCATACTCTGGCAAGTGTCCCTGGAGAATCAGATCCCAATTCCTGTAAATCTGCAGAAACTGTAAGAAAATTAACTGTTACAGAGAGTACAAGACAGGTTTCAACTTTATCTCGTAGTTCTTCGTTAGAATCTCTGTCTGTAGTAGGTGATTTGTTCAGCTCAGGTATTTTTAAAGGTGGAGATGGTCTTCAGCGAAGCACCTCTTTGGAGAGCTGGCTGACTTCCTACAAAAGCAATGAAGATCTTTTTAGTCATCATGGCTCAGGAGACATAAGTGCAAGCAGTGATTCTGTTGGAGAGCTCAGCAAAAGGACATTAGATCTTTTGAACCGCTTAGAGAATATCCAGAGTCCTTTAGATCAAAAGATAAAGCACAGCATCTCTGATATAACACTCCAAAGTAGCTCTCAAAAAATGTCTTTTACTGGACAGCTGTCTCTAGATATTGCATCCTCAATCAACGAAGACTCAGCAGCTTCTCTCACTGAACTCAGCAGCAGCGAGGATCTTTCTCTCTGCTCTGAAGACATTGTACTGCACAGAAATAAAATGCCAGATTCAAATGCATCATTTAGAAAACATCTTAATAGGTCTGTAGCTGATGAGAGCGATGTCAATGTCAGCATGATTGTTAATGTCTCCTGCACTTCTGCTTGTACTGATGATGAAGATGACAGTGATTTGCTTTCAAGTTCCACCCTTACCTTAACTGAGGAAGAGCTAGGTATCAAAGATGAAGATGATGACTCCAGTATAGCAACTGATGAGGATATTTATGAAGAATGCAATTTAATTTCAGGACTTGATTATATAAAAAATGAACTCCAGACTTGGATTAGACCAAAATTTTCTTTGACAAGGGAGAAGAGAAAAAGTAACCTCAGTGATGAAATTCAGCACAGTAAAGTTAGTAACGAGACATCAAAAGCCACAGATGCATTAAGCATTGAAACACTATTGAATGGTTCAGTACAGAAAATATCAGAAAATAATGGCAATAGTAAGAACGTACCACGTGAACGTGAAAAAGGGACAAAGAGTCACCTGATGAAAGATATCTCTCAGGTTGTGAAAGATCAGCTTGTGGATGATATGGAGAATGGCAATGTTGAAAATACTATTGGCAGTCAAAAGGAAGGTCTTGTTAGAACATCAGCAACTCCCCAAACTCATGCATCACTTGGTGTCAGAAAAGCTGAAAATGAATGTTGTGTCTGTGAAGCATTTACAGACAGTTCAGATGATTCACATATGGATGGCAAGGAGACTGTTCTGTCATCAGATGGATCCAGAAACCCTCCAAAAGAATGTCAAAGACATCTTCAGCCTGATCATCACTCTCTTGCTTCCTCTCCTGCTAAAAAGCCTTGTCTTGAATCTTCCTCAGAAATTAATTGTGTAGACATACAAGACACAGCTTTACAAACATCCTTACCTAATGGTCAACAACATAGAATAAGCATTACTGAAAAATCAACTGATTGCTGTACAGCCTTGAAATCCAATGAAGCAGAATGCGACTCCTCAGCCAATGGTCTTGATTCATGCTGTAACTGTGAATCTGCTACTTTTGATAAAAGAAACATAGAAGATGGCTCAGTACACAATTTTGTGAGGGAGATAATAGACATGGCATCAACAGCTTTAAAAAGTAAGTCACAACCTGAATGCGAGTCATCTGCTCCAGCTTCATTAGCACAGATCAAGGAAAAAGTGTTAGAACACTCTCACAGACCCATTCAGCTGAGAAAAGGGGACTTCTATTCTTATCTTTCACTTTCTTCTCATGATAGTGACTGTGGAGAGGTAATCAAATACATAGAGGAAAAGAGCAGCACTCCTGTGCCACTGGACTTCACAGATGAAAGAGAAAATATTGAATGCTTTTTTGAAGCCTGTCCTGAGGAAGAACGGATTGAGCAGCAGCAATCCATTTCTAACAGTACTCCTGAAGCACGAGTTGAGCAGCAGCAACCTATTTCTAACACTATTTCTGAAACATCTCCAGAGTCACTAGGTGAAGTGACTCTAGAGTCATTAGAAGAAATTAAAACTTCATCTGAAGGTAGGGATTTATCTTTCTCATGTAATGGTGACAATGATATGAACGTCCCCAATCCTAACAAACAAAGTACATCAAACAATTTGAAAAATGCTGCTGATGATTTGCTGATTTCAGATGGGCAAACTGAACGTTTGGAAAATAGTTCTCCAGAGCTTAGCACTAAAAAGAGTAGTACAGGAGAATCACCTGGATCTGAAGAGCCCAAAGGATGTGTTGCTGCTTCTGAAGAGGCTTCAGCTATAGAGTTTCAGTTAAAGCCTGGCCATTCACAGAAAAAGGATGCTTTGCATCAGAACAGTAAAACTCTTACTTGTGAAGAAAATCTCCTTAATCTTCGTAAGGAAAGACATATAAATATGCACAGATAGAATGTAACTCTCTCCAGGCACATACATTATCCTAAAAACAGGTATGTACTCTGCAAGTTGCACATTCTTTTTTTAACCTTTTTTTGCCCCCCCCCCTTTTTTTTTTGTTTACATTTTTGTACAATGAATGCAGGTGAATCACCATCCAGGGCTTCTGTTTTATGACAGTACTACATAATTTGTTTTGATTACATTATAATCCCAATTTACATGCCACTGGTCAACAAATGCAGTGAATTCTAACTGCTTCTTGCCCTTTGGCTTTGCACTGACATGAGCTGCTCCCTTCTGCAACAAATCTGCTATCTTGCAGAACTTGGGAATTCTTCATATTTCTATGTCAGCCTCCTCTTTCCTCCTCAACTGAGCAGTGGAACCAGAAGCCAGCTCTACTCATTGATCCCCTTCAGTCAGCTGGCCTTGTGAGGTGTTCAAAAGCACTTGGTGAAGCTGATCTTCCGGTTTTACAAGAATTTGGGGTGATTAGTGAGTTTGAGTTCTACAATATTTCCAGACAAGCCATGAAGAATGGCTAAGCAGACTGGAGAAAAAGTAGAGAGATAATAAATCATCTCTTGATGTCATTTTACCATGATTTAAGTTCAGTAAGCCATTATCAAGAACACAATTATCACAACACAGTGTTAGGTCAAAAGTTGAGGTTATCAAAATAAGTAATCTTTGCAATGTCATTAAAGAGTATTATGTGAGGGTAATGTAGAATAAAGACCTGAATACCAAAGGAGATGGAAACTGATAGTCACACAGCAGGACTGGAAGCTTCAGTTCTATCTTGTGGTAAGCATTTTGAAACATAAGTAACATGGTGGAACCTAAGACGAAAAAGTGGCTTTGATCTCTTCCAGAGTTCCTAAGTAGTTCAGATCTGGAGCTTCTGTCCTCACATAAATGTCTACAACAACTGCACATTTAACAGCAAAAGAAGATCTACAAAGCAACTTCTGGATAATATCCTAGCCTGTAGCACTGCTGCTTTGAGCCTCACTAGTTGTTTGGTGACCCAAAAGCCAGCATAGCTGTATAGAATGCCATTAGTTTTTGGAAACTCTCCTCCAGTACACCAGAGCCAGCATGGCAGCTCCAAATGCCACTCCAATTCCAAATGCCGCTGCTTGCCAGAAGCTTTAGCAAGGGAATTTCCAATAAAACACAAGGCTGAGCACGGGACCAGCTTTCCCCGGGAAGTTCTGGAATCTCCATCCTTGGAGATTTTCAAAATTCAAGTGGACGTGGCCCTGAATAACCTGATCTACCTTTGAAAATAGCCTTCTTTTGAGCAGGAGGTTGGACCAGATGATGTTCAAGTTTCCTTCCAACCTAAGTTATGCTACGATTCCATGATGTTGCTAGGAGAAAAGGCTGTTATTTATCACTGCCCATGAAAACCACTAGTACTCTCCTATTGCAAACTATGTAGCTATAGCAGAAGATCTGGGCCTATTTATAAGAAATATATTGCTTTGCTGCTATTAGATATCTAACTTCTGCATTTCCTGATTTTGCTATATTGTATTACTATGCTTTGGGCTTTTCTTTTGCACATATTGGTGGTTTACCCAGCATTCACACATTCACATATGCATAAATATTTCTAGCAAAGTAGGTTATGACAGCAATAGTCTACAGCTTGCCACTATCTCTTTCGAGACATATCTATTTGAATAATGCATTGTATTGGAACCATCATAGCAAAGAGGATATTTCTTGAATGGCTTTGAAAGTGGCTATCATGACCTGTTGATTGCCAATGAGGTTAATACTTGGACACATCCAAACAACTGGAGAAGCAAAGGAAATCAACTGGGAAATACAAAACTCATAGATGATACTATATATTCTAGAATTACGTTAAAAGGATTATGTGTATATGGAAGCCTCTATTTGGAAATTGAGATGATGACAAAAGTCTGTGGTTGATAAGTGATAATTATGTAAACATAAGCTTTTCCTAAATTACTGTTTTATTAGGTTTTTTATTTTTTCACTCATTTTTATGATATTAATTTGAGGAATAATACTTACTATAGTGAATGTGATTTTATTCTTGTTCTCATTCTTTCACTGATGAAGATAATAACATGTCTTTTCAATTCATTAGTACTTTTCCTCTGAGGATCTCAAAATACTATATAAACTTTCCCTCACTCTTCAGAACTTCATAGTTACTTACTTGGTAGCCAGCTGTGTTTTACATAAGACTGGGATATGAAAATATGCAGTTAGTGTAAGGACTAAGATTGGACATAGATGATGGAGATATTAATAAATGCCCCACAATGCAATAAAATGTAATGCAAAGTTTGTGTGCAACAACTTAATAGGGTTATGCTATAGTTTTAATTTTTGCCCAGGGGTTGACAAATATTTTAAGGTAACAAAGCCCTTCACACTACATCCAACTTTTTACATTTAGGAAGATACACTGGTTATTAACTGATACATATAGCATTTCTTCCATGGAAATTATGTACTGTATTATTCCCAGTAGTAAAGCCCTAGGATACAGATAGTTTATCTCTGGCACATCAAAAAATGAAAATATGAGCTGCTAGATTTGGTTTCACTAAAGTCTGAGCTCCCTTCCCCCATTCACAAGCTTGGTGCTTTAACTTCATCTCTCATGCTATGGGGAATGAATTACAGAAGCAATCTATCCTAATTTGTTAACTTATTCAAATAACAGTTATTATACTTAACTATGCTAAAGATTATCTTTTTGGTGGCAGATTGTTTATTTTTTGATGAGGCTAATTACTGATTTTCCAAAGGTAATTTACATTTATTACTAATACATCTTTTAAAATGTGACAGATAAATGTTGTTCCCATAAGTGTATTATGAAAAAAGTTACTATTTAAAAACACATTATTTAATTTGAAAGATAAATGGCAAACACCATTATTTTTCCTGTAGCACCTGTGCTGTAAGCTCATTTAAATGTGTAATTCCATGTGTAGCTGCAATACTTAGAGAAAAATAATCTATGGTATATGTGTACCTTAAAAGCATACTGAGAGTTCAAAGCTGAAAAAACCATAGTTTCAAATATAGTTTGACTTTACACTGTTTTAGTATTGGCCTTGGCTGTATGGGAGAATAGAAGTAATAGTGAAGTAAATATTTTTGCCAAATGTTGCGATCCTGTTATTTAGCAGTGTGCTACAAAAAAATGACTTTTATGGGAAAATAATAACAATCCTATAAGCAGGCTTAAAAATATCTCTGTCAGCACTGACTAGTCTTTCGTATGAGCCAACACAGAGCTCTTCAACAGAGGTGCTCACAAAGCTATGCTGATTTTATTTCTCAAGTAGGGGACAGCTTGAAAGAACTATCTTTCTCTATATGAGATCATGCGATCTGCTGCTGTCACTGTGACCCATGACTCACCAATGGGGTGGGAATTTTCAGTCACATATTCAATATGCGTAGAGATCAATACATTAAGGAGGTTTATGTGATATGTCCAAAGTCTTTTCTAGAGGATACATTAGAATTCTGTGTGTAATTTGTTAGTTCTTACAAGTCCAAAAGCTACTGCCTTCCTTTTGTGCAGAATTTGTAATTTAAACTTAAGTTTTAACTTAATTTAGGGAAAAAAATATTTTATTTGTGCTTAGGAAAACTAAATTGGTTTTATCTGACAGTGCTGCAATGTTAGCCAGAATATCCTGCCACATACTATAGAAACCCAGGACTGGTACTCAGAAGGCCTGACTGTTATTTCCTGCTCAGCAATAGATTTTTTTGTATGACTTATTGCCTCCTTGCCTCAGTTTCTTTAGCAACAAAACAATGAGAATAATAATCAATGGGACCTATGAAACATGATTTATTCACTGAAAAGTGTTTTGAGATCCGCAGATAAAAGATGATACATAAAAGCAAAAGACTGTTAGTTAATTATTCATTACAGGAGAAAAATAATATACAGGCTTACACAATAGTTAATATATAATAATTTACTTTTAGAGACTGGGACTACAAGAATAATCTAAACCTTTGCTTACCATTTTTTTCCTAGAGTTTTTTATAGGAAGGTAGATACTATAATGTTTCTTTATAGAGTTTAAAGCAGTCTGACTTTTTAGCTCGTTACAGTATTTGACTTTAAAAAAAAATTAAATAAACAGATAATCCTGTATTGTCTGTGAATTACATAATTTTTGCAATACTTGACATAATGAGTGAGACTTTTCTTACTATAGATATGTGAAACTCATGCCAGAGTTGTAGAAACCTTTTGATACAGTCTTCCCCTTTATTCAGATCAGTTCTTCATTAATTTCTAAACAAACTGTTGAGCTTTTCACTATTTTCATGTAAGTATATTTCTTCTATAAGGAGGGGGGGTCAGTTACAGCAAATAAGATCAAAGGAGAAGGTAACTGGATAGATCCAGATATTCCTGCTTAATTTGGAAGGCACATAATGCATGTCTGGAGTGCCTCCTAGGAAATGCCTATGAGATGTACTTTGCACTAATCTTTGAGCTGTATTCTGACAGTTATTTCTTCATAATCCTCATCATAAGCCTGTGCTCTTTGATGAATAGTTTAACCCTAAACTCTGAGCTGGATAATTCTATAGTATGAAAATTTAACTCATTGCTGGTACTAGAAGAGTCTAAATAGCTATTTACAATTTAAAAACACAGTAATGACACTGACGATTCTATTCATGGACCACTTCTGTGACAATCCTTTTCTCCTCTCCATTGAAATCTTATTCTACATGTTTACATAAATATTAAAATAAGTGACGGGTAGATCTTTCTGTTGCTTCGCTTTTGAAAATTCCTACGTTTTCATTGATCGGTGCACTTTTGAGTGTGCTGAAGGTAAGTTCGCAGGTAAGGATGAGGACAGGATCCAGGGAAAAGGTCAGATTTGATGACTTCCCTTGTTTCTTTAGGAACAAAGTCTTTACAAAAATCAATGCGTTTCCTACATCGATACAATTTTTTACACTAACTTGTACCTCAGGCTGTTAAAAGTCATTGTTTGCCTACTGTATGCTTCTGCATTAAAGGCTCTGGCATGTGACCATTTAATGACTATCAGTGGTTGTTCTGGGAAAGCTATGTTTTGCAAATAAAACTTCATTTTCTGTAACCTACTATTACTTTTTTGTTTCCTTTTAGAAACTTGGCTGCAATTCAGGTGCAGGTTCATCCTGTAAACCCTGGGATGACCTCCAATTCCATTGTATCACTGCCTTTCATTACACTGACTCCCAAGATAAATTTTCTTTCCAAACGTGATTTGTCCATGTTGGCTTTGTGATCAGGCTGCATATGCTAGTCCTATTTCAGTGATCATTTTGTATTGTAGCAAGGCCATTTGCTTTCATATGGATTCCTCTCCCAAGCTACCTCTAATGACCTCCCCTTCCTAAATTGGATGCTCCTGTACTACTTATCACTAGTTCTGTTCTTTAAAGTTTTGAAGTTCCACAGAATTCATGATCAGTCTGGTTCATCTTTTCAGAACTGTACCTGTCAATACTCTTCTATTTTATGTATCAAATTTAATATTTATGTGTCTAATGCATAAGCTTATTGAAACTATTTTACTTTTAAAGTGACAATTTTGTTGGATTGCAGCAAAAAGAAGTCATTAGCCGTCCTGATTCAATACATCTAAAAATTAAACAATTAAAATAAATGACATTTTATTTATTTAATTTTAAAATTTAATCTATGCAACACTTCAAGAAACAACTACATGGTGTTGTATATTAGGAACTGTTGACATTCTACTGAATTAAGTACAACATTTTGGGTTTTTATGCTTCTTGAGGTGGTAATGAGAAAAAAAGTTTTTAAAAAATGTGTGCCTTGCTGTATTTCTTATACCATTTATTAAAAAGCTGCTTTCACAGTAAAATTATGTTGGTTTGAAAGGAGAAAATAGCAAGGTTAAGATGTGTGAATAATTTCTGTATATATGTATAACCAAGTGCAAACATTGATGTATAATGACAGTATAAAATGCTTTCATGTTTGTGATGTCCAGTGATGTGGAAAATATAAGCCTTAAAACCATTAGATTGCATGGTAATTAGAATTGGCATAATAAACATAGTTTATTGGGGAAAAAAAAAAGCAGAACTGGTGATCTGTTTTACCTGCGTTCCAAGAACAGAATTGCTTTATCAAAGTACAGAAGAATATGGTTTTGTTTGCAAATATTCCCTAGAGATATGTGATTCCATAGCTGGTGAAGATTTGTATTACCTGGCTCAGAGGTAAAGAACTTTTTCATTAATGATTCTGCAGGTCTTTTTGGCCAAACAAGGGGACACGAATATTTAATAGTTTAAACTAGGACACTGCCAACTGCAGTAGTGGCAATGAGCAGGCACACTTATAGCAGACCTTTTGTTTGTTTATCAGTAACAGTTGTCCGATTCTTAAAATTTCATTCATTTACATAATTATATTGAATAAGCTTTATATATATTTATATAGACACCTCTACAGTTGGCTGTTTCAGTTACTTAGACTGTACATTTAAAATGTTTTTATCTTGTGCTAAAACTATATTGGGTTGCCAAAATAAGGCAGACAGCTTTATAACCTATCTCTGCAAACATGGTGTTCATCTCATAAAAACACTATTGGGAAGGGATATCAGGAAAGTTAAAAGGCAAGGAATGCTCTCCTATACCACCTTTAATCATTATTTTTCCAAGTATTTAAATGTTTTTACAAAATGCTTCAACATTCTTCTTCCTTTAAAAAATGTGAATCAGTTTAACAAGCTTAGCTAGAAGCTTAGAGGAACTATACTGACCAGATGATACATTTATACAACACTGAAGGAACAGGTATTTAAAAACCCCACATGTTTTCAAAATTATTAACAGCTTCCTATTACTACAAGAGGCAAATTATTTATCTCAGTTTAAATTTCCACTGCATAGCCTTGGGTAGGCTATGATGTGGGTAGGGCAGCAGAAACAACTCTTAGCTTAAAGAAAAGTGTAAATAAAAAGTGCTTATTAAGAGAGCCTTTTGAATTCATAAAGTTTTCTGCTTTTTCCAATCTTGTATCATGTACAAATCTAATAGCTTAACTATAATTACCTAAAATGTATAACTATATAGCTAAAGTTCACTTGAATATATTTTAAATATCTTTTTGAAATATATATAAAGTAATTTGGAATATAACTCCTAAGTTTAGTAAAATATTTACAGTGACAATTTTTTTCATTTATGAGTTATTTCAAACATGATTTTTAAAATGGTCTTGACATGCAAATTGAGTTTAGAATAATTCTTTTTTTCTCCCTAGCTTTTTCTGGTTTATGTTGTACTTTTCTGAACTTACTTTAACTATAGTCATACCTTACATACCTCTTCCTGATGACAGGAAAGCTAGTAAGTCAGAGGCTTTTCAGATCTGTCACCTCACCCAACAGACTGTGCAGAACTCCATCAATTACTTGTACCATTCTATTAGGCCATTTGCCACGAATTCGCTTTTTTTCCTGGGGGAAAATACTAGTACTTGTCAAGTCAATAAACCACATATTCTTCATACAATATCTGAAATATTATATGGTCACAACTCAAATTTCTGTGGTTCCTTTCTGAGAGATGCTGAGCATTTTAATTTAACTAGTATTCCCAGATCTATATTATTTGGTCTCATGAGATACAGTCATCATTTTTATGACTATGATGCAAGACCCATCATTATCAACTATTCCTTTTTTGGCACGGTTAGAAGCTTCACCCTTTTTTATTTTTCTTCTCAGAATATATTGGACTTTGTTGTCAAGAAAAATTGATTTCTAAAGGAAAAGAAAACTCTGATATATGCTCTACAGGATTTGTTCATGTCTTAGTGTAAGTCATATGCTTATGGCCAAACTGTGCCTAGAACTCACAAGAAGTTCTACTGCTAAGTCCCTAAAGAAAAAATATTGGTATGGTGTAAAATTAATGTTGATGTACCGATAGTACCTCTAAGATCAGTCCATACATAGATTCCTGTAGAGATCCTGTTCCCTGCTGGTGAAATTCCCTTGTGGTGTAGAAGCATGCGGCAAGCTGTCCGCAGCATTTATCCCCACCTAAAGTCCCAGAGGCTGCTTTTTATTCCACACACTGCCTGGCTCATGCTTGAACAACATCTGCAACGTGTGAGGAGGCCATGTGACAGTGATGGCCCTGACACGTGGAACTCCCTCTCCTGCCTGCTTCACATTCTTTCCACGGAGAGCCAGAGCTCTCCGGCTCTGAGCAAGGGGAATGCACACTAACGCTGGTGGTAAAACACATGCCTGAGACTACGATTTAAAAGGTGTTTTGTAATCACGGTAGTTTTATATACAAAGAGCCTTGTAAACCATGTCCCCAGTCTTTCTTACTTAATGGTTTGTCTTTTTCCCAAGGTAAGTCAAGGAGTTTTTATGGAACAGTGCCTCTGCACCTTTGTTACAATAAGAGAAATTTAGGTGGCATCTCTATGTCCTTATGGTTGTTTGTGCTGTTCATTGCGATATGTGTACAGGTAAGCACAAAAACACATGCAAAGATACTGAAATTGTTCCTATTTGTTTCACAATAAACTCAAATAAAGAGTCGCTGTCAGTTAGATGGCATCCCGACCTTCCTCCTTCATGACAGGATTCACAGATGACATAGCCTCCCACATCACATATTTTAGAATTTTATTCCAATTCCCCTGTGTTGAGGAAAACAACATATTTTGACTAAAATGTATCTGGTAAAAGGGCTGCTTTTTTTTTTTTGGCTTGAAGACATCACGAACGATGTTGTAAAGGTTCCTGTGCCGCAGTGTACAGAAAAGGGGTTATTAATGTTTAGGCCAGACCATACTCATACTTGGCTCAAGAGGATTAACGGGGATGTCAAGTTCTTAGCCAAGTCAATCTCCTTCACTGACAAGTTTCTACAAACTTATTCCTAATAATAGCATCACTTTGAGAGGGATTTTGGCCAACAAATGACACCTGATCTATTGCCTTCAGTGCTGTGCTTCTAATTTTTCAGACTCACCCTGTCTTTTATACCTTTTCTACCAACCTGAATCACTTACATTTTTCATGTGACTACTGTTGCTCAGTAAATATATGCTCGTCCCTGATTTTAGAAATGTTTTTAAGGATTAGACCATAAATGAACTTGGCCTCACTTAGGTCTATGCACTGGATGGATTCTAAGTGCTTCAGTGCTTTAAAAATGGAATTTCCTATGCAATAACAAGTAGTATTGCTTTATTTCTGGGGAGTGGGAAAATAAGGTAAGTTAAACATGAAGTTAGAATTGTATAAGTCAGTAATCTTAGAGTACAAATATTACTGGAATATTGTAGTTATTGTCAAATTAATTCTTAAAAATTACAAGTACAGAACTACATCATGCTTGAAATGATATGGTATGAAAAGAAAGTTAGACAAGTAAATGTTTTTACCTCTGCCTTACATTAAGCTCACATCTCTGTGACATTCTGGGTTTGCAAATGGAAGTGAAAATAATTTTGAGAACACATGCAATTTTTAAAAGATTTTTCTCTTTCTTGTAATTACTGTAAGGATGTTTTAAATGCAGCAAGGATCCAGTTGTAGCATTTTCCAAAGAAACATTATGAGAGTGACAGAGAAAGGGAAACATATTTGACAAGATTTCAAGCAACAGTAGAAAAACACAAACCATTGTTGATGCACTTCATTTACAGAATGAAGAAAACCAGACTCTGGAAGAACTGATACTGAGCATCAACCATCTACCCCAGATCTATCCCTTTTTTTCAGGGTGAGATAAATGCTATGGGAAATAACGTGCCCTGAGGCAAGACGGTATGGCAATTTCTCACACAGGCTACTGTGCATATATCCCTGAACTTCTGCTCTGTAGCTCTTGAATCAAAAGCCTGATCCCAGAATTGCCTTTAGAGGGCATGGGTTTTGTTGTTTCTTCATAAGGAACAGGACCAAATTTGGGCTGAGAAACGTCTGCCTCTAGCAAGCTTGAAAATGAAGTTGTACCAAGCAGATTTTAAATAATATACAACAGCAGACAAAAATTATTAAAGGGAAAGAAAACAAAAAAACAATCTTTTTGTAAATCCTAGTGGTCCCCTGCCAGTAGTTTAATCAAGAATACTCTAAGCTGTGTAGGATTATGATCGTTCTATTAACTCATCATTATTTATCCTGACATACTGATGCCAGACAGATCTATGCTTCTCTACAGTTTTTGCTTTACTTACCTCAAAGTAGAGCTTTTCAAAGTGCTGAAAAGATTATGGAAATGTCTTTTCAACAGTTAAAATTCTGGCACATATAAAAAAAAAAACCAACCCCACAGCTCTGTTGGGTTGCTGAGCATCTGTACCAGCCCAGCTGATCAGTGATGCTTTTGGCCATATTTTGTGGAGGCAAAGTCTTTAAAAAGCTTTTCATGCACATAGAGCTCTATTTTCTGCAATTAATATGACTACTAAAGAAAGCTTCCTCTGTAAGGGGAGTTTGCCTTAAATAAGAATGTAAATGTTTCTCAGACCTGTCGCTGTTCATTTTACATATTCCTGCATCTCTCATCCTCTGGTCTTCCGAGCTGAACAGTTCCCCACTTGTACCTATTCTTGCGCAATTCGGCAACTAAAGGGAGGGTTTGCAACTTATGCTTGCAACAGGCAATTTACTGGTAAAGTTTTGAAAGGTGAGCAAGTGGCAGGCAGAACAACAGGGGCTTGGAGTGAAGAGAAGGTGGCTGGTAGATATGTAATGCTGCAGCTGTGCCAGCTAGGCTGCAGGGAGGATTCGGATCTGCAAGTGTCATGCTGGCTGATGACTGAAAAAAGAAGAGAGAAGCAGAGGAGGAGGTGGAGCTTCAAGGATAGTTGATAGGAACTAGCTCTGGTTAAAGTATTTGTAGAATGGTAGGAGCATACACTGTGTTGAAACAGATTTATCTCTATTGCTAGACTTGTTATTGCAAACTGTAAAGTGATGCTATTCATGAATACTCATTTTTCTGAATCTGCTGTTCAGTATGCCAAGCATATCAATCAGATGTACCATTGTCAGTTAATTAACATTTGATTGCATTAAATATAGGGTGTTGAAGAGGAAGTTTCTACTTGGCGGGGGAGGGGTATCTATGTGAGAGTTCTTTGGAGGGGGAGGGATGTGTTCTTATCGTCAATTGTGAGTAAAGTCAAATTGTAATCTGTGTGTACATATTTCTGTGCCACTCGCCACTCTTATGGCCACAGTAAGAGGGGGAGACAAAGGCAGTAATGATATCAGCACCTCAATCCTTAGCCATATATCCTGCACACTGGATTTTCATATGTAGAACAGCACCTGGAAATGTAAAGGTGTATCAGACAAGTGTAGAAGTAAGACTTGTGAGGGAGAGGAGAGGAGAGAAGAGAAGAAGAGAGGAGAGGAGAGGAGAGGAGAGGAGAGGAGAGGAGAGGAGAGGAGAGGAGAGGAGAGGAGAGGAGAGGAGAGGAGAGGAGAGGAGAGGAAAGGAAAGGAAAGGAAAGGAAAGGAAAGGAAAGGAAAGGAAAGGAAAGGAAAGGAAAGGAAAGGAAAGGAAAGGAAAGGAAAGGAAAGGAAAGGAAAGGAAAGGAAAGGAAAGGAAAGGAAAGGAAAGGAAAGGAAAGGAAAGGAAGAGGGGAAAGGGAGGGAGGAATGGGGGAGGGGAGAGAAAGTTGAGTTATGCCTACAGTATGTATGTAGAACTATTTGATAGCATTTTGTAACACAACAGACATGATACTATTCAAAATAATGAAAGGTTTGGTTAAGACAAATCTGTCTGTCTTCTTCTCCCAGCCACATAATACCAAGTCACTCACGGAAATGGATTGGTAGTGAATTTAGACATGATGGAAG
Source organism: Buteo buteo (assembly GCF_964188355.1). NCBI lineage: Eukaryota > Metazoa > Chordata > Aves > Accipitriformes > Accipitridae > Buteo > Buteo buteo. Next base: position 30,151,429 of record NC_134176.1, on the reverse strand, counting down.
GAGATACCGTACTCCTTTGCATAATATATAATTAATCTGTGGAATTTCATTTCTACAAGAAATTACTGAGTCAAATAGCTTAGTGGGATTGTAAAGGAGTCTAAATATAGAATAGGCAGCTGTGCTAAGATAGCAGGTTAGTTCAAACTAATGACAGTGGAGAGCAAACTTCATTCTCCATGATGAAAGCTGTTGTCCGCTGAAAGAACAGGGGAAATTTCCCAAACTCGATGCAAAAATGGCCAAAGCAAGATGGAAGATTTCAGCCTTTCTCTGAGGCATCAAAAAGGGGCCACTGACAGACACAAGGCACATATAAAAAGCACAGAAAATGCCTGTGTTTCTTTTCTTTCCTCTTCATTCCCCCGTTGAGAATGAAGATGTGATGTCAGAAACAAATTATTTCAATTACTTGACAAGCTATTGTGCTGCAGCATAAGAAATTATCTCAAATATGATTTTGTGGATAACTGTAACCAGCTTTCCATATGCCACATGTAACATATACATGGTTACCTGGAAGGAGTTAACTGTGATAAATTATATTTCAATAAAGAAAACACTCATATTTCAGGCCAGTTGGGTAACAATATTTCAGAAGAATAACCCTTCTTTAATCATATACTTTGATGGAGGAATGCTCATAAGCACATCAGCACAACTCAATTCTTTCCACAAGGACTGACATCTTAAACTGCTCTACACAATGAATCACCTTGTCAAATAAAGTGCGAAATGGAAAACCTGTTTTCAAACTCATCTGATATAATGACATTTACAACAACATGTTTGAGGTGATAAACCGACAATAATAATTATATTTCTCTTAGACTTCCATTGTACTTTGAAAGTTTTATGTAATCATATGCTCTTTTTTTTTTTTCCCCAAGAAAATTTTATACCAGGACTTTTACTTTATGGGTCTTTAAAACAAGCCAGGAGGGAAACCACATTTTGCATACGACTGCAATTCTTAATTTTATAATTTTCTTAGAAGAAACTACATAGTTTCAATTTCAAGCCAACTTATATATCCTCATCTGAAGATTCAGGTCATTCTTTCAGAATATGATATACATTAAAATTATTTTCTAATCCTTTTCAATGGTCATCAATAAAATTTATCTTTCCTGATCCTTATCATGACAGTAAACACACTAATGAAATATCTCTGAATGTATGTCTTAAGCTTAGTCAAATTAAAAAGATGATATGATGAAAGTTTATGTTAATCTTAGAAATCTACATTCTAATAATATTTTAACATATGCTCATGAAGTTTGCGGAAGGATAGAAAATAAAGCAGTTTCAGGGCCATCCTTCCAGTCACTCTTGCCACTACCAGAACAATGTTCTTGGCTTGCCCTGTCTCACCTACTACAACTGGCATCTCTGAACAGGGGCTGAGATTTCATCAAAACAGATCTGCAGCTGAACCCTGGCATTTGTGAACAGGGGCTGAGGTTTCATCCAGCTCTTCTAAAAAGAAGGCTTGATGTGACATTTTTAGAGGTATTAGAACTGCAGTTATTTAGTACTGCAACAAACACATACAGATCTGGTGCTGTAGAAAAATGGGCCTCTGGGGAAAAGCTTGACTTTCAGCACTGAATATGTGTGTTGAGCTGGAAAACAAAGGCTTAAGAACGTGGGATAAACTTACCAGACACTCTGGTGAACAGCAGCTGACAGTCTTTAATAGGAAGGAATGAAATGACAGATCAGATGCTCAGAAAGTAGAATTTGATGTGATGTATATAAGCCAGTACATGGAGAAGAGAGGATTTGGTGAGGCTTCTGCACAACCAAGAAAAACATTTCTCAAGGTAGGTGTGAGCTACTAAGAGAATTATTGTAATGGCTACAGTTATATACTTGAATCTAAAATGTACCCAGTAAATATATCATCTTTACAATATTATTTGCTGAAACATCAGTTTGGATAAAAATGTCCTTATCTTATGCTTTATTACCAATGGGACATCATAACAAAATGTTCAAATGAACGTCTTATTTAAGATATGTTCCCCAGTGCTGCTTCTTTCGTGACTATATTGTTATTTTTGCCTTGCACTAAAGGTAACAACAGACTAGGTTTTGGAAGAGTAACTGTTTGTTATTAAAAGGAGAAAAACGGCAACCCACCAACACTTCTTCTCTACTCCTACTCGCAAATAGACACATGAAACATTTCTCATCAGCCAAATTTAAAAAAGAAGCAAAATTACATAGTATACAGTTCTTTCATTCATGCTCATTCACATTTAAAACCAGGTCCAAAGTGCTTATATGTAATTTCATTGTGACAATATTAGTGAACAGAAGCCAAGCTGTTCCTACACAAGGATCCATAAATAGTGGTTCTGAAAAGGGAGCTCTTGCTGTTTCATTTACTAGTAATGCCTGCACCATAAAGCAAGCTACAGACAATCATTGTCTGTTTTGAAATTCTGTTCTCAGCACAGAGGTCACGATTAACATGAAAGGGGGAAAAGATCCCTGAGTATTTCTTCCTTTGCAGCGTTGGAAAGTGGAAGTTGGATAGTGAAGTCTTGTATTCACTAGGGCAAAGCAGTGTAAAAATTAACAAATAAGTGGCAATACAAGTATGGGAAACTGGATAAGACTAGGAAACATTCGCTCAAAAAGGCAATATTGTTATGACGTAAAAAAATGCCACAGTGGCCCCATAAATAGCCCATCTTTATGCAAGATAATTTTCCATTACATAGATGAAAACTAGAAACACCTAATATGAACTCATTAAAGTGCTAATATAGTGGGATGAATCTGCCCATTGAATCAGAGGGCCAGCACCTGTTTGAAGTGTGGCAAATGATGGAAAAAAGAATTGCAGCACCTTTCCTTAGCACAAATCCTTAAACATGTTTACATACTGTATGCTTAAAAAAGGCATAGTGATTTCTTTGTGCTATAGCAGTTTCATCCAGACTATACTTCATCATATGTCAATACTTTTGGTTAAGTAGCAATCTGGCATTTTAAACATGATATGTTTGCTATGGTGCTGCATATTACTTACTGCTTCTATACTGGACTGGGTTTTTTCATGATCTCATTCTGGATATAGAAATCTTTTTCAAGGTCCAGTTAGAAATGGAAGGTTTTAAACTTAATTTATTTCATAACCAAATCTTTACATTTTACTGTTGTAAATATGTTTGGAAAAAGCAAATAATTGTTGTTTTGAATTTGAGTATTGAGTTCTATAACAAACTACACACTTAAAAGGAAATACAAATGCCTGTAGTAACACATTAACTAGCTATATTTTTAAAATTCCATTCCAATTTGTTATTATTGTTGCCAACACAAGATTTTGCAGAACTTAGATTCTTTTCGCAATTAAAGTTGCTAACCGCACAGTGTCATAGCACATGACAAATTGCCCTTTAGCACCGGCTAATGACAGAGACCTAGCTTATTCATAGCATACCATGTGTCCTAGAATATAAACATGAAAAAAAGTAAGCAATCACAGTAAAAGACCTTTAAATGGATCACTCGGATAAATCCGCTAGATTAGATGATGGAATGGTGCCTGGATTTGAATTCCTGGCCACTTTTGTGAGACTAAGTTTTTAATATTTTTTAAGACAGCAAAATGGAATAGGTATTGCACTATTAATTTGTTTTACAATGAGTTAAGAGTATTTACATAAGACAATGTTGAAAGGCTTAGTTTTTATTAGTGTAAAAACAAAAGCTTTAATGTTTTTATATATTTAATACTCTCTACATTTCTAGTGCTTGTATATGAATTCTGGGCAGCTGAATAACTTAGTGATTCCAAAAACTGTGCACTTACTTTTCCTGTCCCAACCAGTACTGGCCTCTTTGCTTTCACCACAGCTAGACAAGCCCATACTTTTGCAATGAACAGAAAACTCTTATCCCCCTCCCTCTTTAAAGGCACAGAAAGCTGAATGTAAACACACTGGAGAAAGTGTAGAGAAAAGTGTGTCTCAAAAAGGGGACTTGTATGAGAGAGCTCCACAGCAATAGCAGAAGAATGACTGTCTTTGCTCATGCTGGAGCAACCTTGAATTTTCTTAAAATCAAGTCCAATAAGGCCAATATCCAAGTTCTGAGGTTGCCCAGAGGAAAAGGTTTGTCAGACTATAATCTTTGTGGAAAAGTTGTTCCTTGACCTTTTTTGCCACTGTATGTCTACTGCAGCACAGGGAGGTCAAAAGTGCACTAGTTGTTAGCACCAAAGATGAAGCTTAACCAGACACTGAGAGCAATGATTGTCAAACGGCTCCATTTGCAAGACAAGAAGTGTATCCTTAGCAGAGCAAGGGAGATGAAAGAGATTATTTTCTAGGGGTCACATTTGTTCTTCTTTTCTGACCTCTCTCAAGATTGCAAAAGAAGCAGTAAGAGTTTTCTATAGCAAAGAGGTGCTACAAAGAAAACGGGACTGTGCTTTCCTCATCTCTTCTCTGCTAGTCTTCCAGCCACGGCTAAGCTCTGTTCTGCCTTTCTTTCTTTCTCTTTCATAAGAGCCCAGTGAAAGCATAATAATTGAATAGAGAAATTAAAAGGACAGTTTCAAGTGCCTGTAATTTTACATTTTAAAGCCCTTCTTAGAACCTGGAAATGAGTTTGGGCTATGGTTTGGAGCTTTTGTTTGTTTCTTCTACTCCTTCCCCCTGTTTCTGTCATTAGTACCAGTATGGCAGCAGCACCTAGGAGCCCTAGCCGTGGGTCTGTGAGGTACTGGAAATAAATAAGCTGTTTCTGTTTTGCATTTCCAGCCTCCCCCTGGTTTTTATTGACTATAGCTTGAAATGAACTTATCTGATTTAATTTCTGGTTCCCACAAACTCAACTCCATTCAAGGTGTGGGAGAATTTCAGGGAACAGGCGGGTTGCAAAGCCGTCCTTATTCCATCCCTTCGTTGGGAGGCCCCACTCCACCCGGGTACAAACACAGAATCTTGCATGAGGACAGACTCTTACTAGCTACTCAGAGTTCTGAAGATACTGCAATGATACTATTGCAATTTATAGAAGTATCTTAGCTGATTTTAAACTACTTCTTTGATTCCTCTTGGAAGCAGACAAAACACATCCAAAAGCTATTCTAGCTCTAGAATGTTGAGGTTTTGAACTTGAGCTAAAAAATAAATTTTTGACCTATCACTGGAGTCTTCAGGTTATCATATATTGATAAGATTAATTATTTGTCATTCAAAATGATGTGCCTTTTTTTTGTAAGTAGTGAGTATGAAACTCATCACTTCTCAACTCTTTGCTAAAAGATCAGGATGGTGGATAAATGAAAGGGTTATTCTGAGGCACAGTGTGAAGTAGTTACTGATTTTTGTACTTCTCTACTGTGACCTAAAAATCAAGTTTGACCTAATTTTTCAAGATCAAGGAGGGGGTAAAGAGATTCTATGCAGAGGTAACTTAGAAATAGGTTTCAAAGCAATTGACTGGAAATATGGGATAAAACTCCATAAGTTACCACAAAAAAAAATAGCTATTGATTACGTTTCTGAATACTCCCATCTTGACAGAATAGTTAACAATCCAGATGTCACTTGATAAACATCCCCATAATGGGAAGCTCAAATTATGGCCAAACACTTGAAAGCTATGCAAAAATTTTTAAAAATACAGTAAGTCAGTAGGATATAAGGCTAAGAAAAAAGAAATTCTGACAGTAATGGGCTACATTGTTTAGCTTCAAATGGGATTTCATGTACCTTTGCAAGGTTCTCTATCATAGCAATGTATTCTGTGATTATTTTTCTTATTACTTTAATTTATGTTTTACTGTCAGTCATCAGTGTTTGTTTAACACGTGGAAAAGTTCTATTTAAACATTCCCTCAAGCTACTTGGCTAAACTTGCTATCCATTGGGTGCCTCAGAGGATAAATTATTGAAATCTAAGCAGATTAATACCTCATGCTTATTCCCATGGCTAATGCACAATTTTGCAGTTGGAATAAGAGTTTTAAGCCAAAACTTTAACCGATGGAAAACTGCCTGCCTTATAAAGTAAACAGGTTCAAGTTGCCTTTTCAGTTTGGGAGGAGCCTTTAAGAATCTCTTAATGTGGGAGGGATGGGCTTGTTGCCCCTGTGAGCACATTGAGCAGCTTTGCAATGACCAAAACTCAAGAAGGCCAACTCCCTAGTTAAAAGGATAACCTAGGAATGGAGATCTTTAAAGGTATTTCATCTTGTTCTTGAATATCTTCACATCAGGTAATATTCTCCTGAAGTAAATAAAACATCATCTTTAATGGGACAAAACTGTCACTATTTTATTCCAATTTCTGGGCTGCTTCAAAACATTGTTTTCCCGATAGAAACTTTCTTCTAATTTATTTTATTTTCTATGAACAAGAATCTTTATCAACAAGATACTGATGACAGTTATTATATATAAAATATTTTATAGCTAAGACACAGCATCTTTCTGTCTTGTTTAATCAAAGATACTAGATGGATGTTAAATGTCTTCAGTCCTGTAGGTGCCACATTTTCTTGATTCTATTAACCCTTGCCCTCTCTAACAATTGTGCCCTATGTCTTCCTGTCAACAGCAACTATTTGACTCACTGCTTACAATTCATGTTAAAAGCTCTTAAGTTATAGCATTCGATATCAAGGCTGACAAAAGAACAGTCTTTTTTCCCTTATGCTAGATAAGTATCTTCTAAGAAGTTTTAGAATTTCACTGAACATCCCTGATGTGTTAAAACCCCCTTATAAATACATTGTCATTTCACTTCAATGAAACGGGGGAAAAAAAAAACCCAGAAACTAATCCATTCCTACAAAACCAAAGTCTGAACAGAGAAATACCTCTGCAGTACTGCTGTAGGCACTGTTGGCTCCCTCCCCACCCACTGCAGCCCTAAAAGCAAGAAAGAACATGGTGATCTAGTACAAAATAACTGAATGTAGGTTTCAAAATTTGGGGATTTCAATCCATATCTGAATCTTGAAACAAAAAAGTTGTTTTTCAGAAATTCTGATTAGCCTCTATTTAAATGACAGCTTCCAAATTAGGCCATGTAGATTGAATTTAGGGTCCTAAACCTGGAATACCTGATTTAGGTGCCCAAAGTCATTAAATCTGATGATCTGAATGCTTTATAGAGCTGCCAGAAAACTTCTAAGTATCAAGGGCAATACTGAATATAGCTTTCGACAAAAAAAATGGCTTGTGGCCCTGCCTCTCCTGTTCTCTCTCACTTTCTCTTTCTACACTTTTTAACTCAAAGATCATCCTTCATTTTAGCAATGGAGTGTTAAGCAAAACTCAACATGTAGCTCAACACTACTGTAATACAAACTGACTGTTGTGATCTGGACTGTGCTTCCAGCAATGAGTACAAAATACTGTACTTAGCACATTTTTTTTGTCCCTCTTCTCTTAAATCTTCTGCAAAGCACATTTTAAAGAGCAGGCATGACCTGGCTTATTGTGCTCAGCATCTTTTATAAACTCAGCAGAGCTGTGGAGAACAAGTACAAAAAACATGCTTCTGCCTTGACATATCGGAAAGAAACAAGAATACCACAGAGACTGACCTGTGCATTGAGCATTATGGAAGTATGTTATGGATGAGAGCCAGGATGTATGTTAGGTTAATTACCTCAGAAATACTTGAGTGACAAGTAGCAATGATTAATTTAATAGAAAAAAAAAGTTATGCAAAATGTATCAAACGTAATGAAGATCCTACTGCAATTATTTCATTATGCTTGCTAAATCTTTCAAGATCCAGATGCTCTTCCAATAATTAACTGTATAACTTACCATGCTTTAACTTTTAAAAGTTAAAAACTGATGTAACTTTTAATTATTTGCTTTGGAGAAAGGATGTACTCAAGTTGGTTTAGGTTTCTAAGTGCAACAGTAGTTTTTCAAGTATGGAGGTTACAACTTACATTATCTTTTAATTATACATTACTTTCTAGAAAGTAATTCATTCCACAAAACTCAACATAACTGGCCATTCTGCACACAGGAGGGTTACCATTGGAATGACTGGCATGCAGTGGGCTAGAACTGAAGTATGTTGCCCAAGTAACACAGACTTCATGCAAAGAATCAATGATCTGGTTACTATCTGTTATGATAACATACTCCTACAAAAGTAAAAGCATAATACAATACCAGGGCTGAAATTAATAAAGCCTGCTCATTCTGAAAGATAATAATGGTATATGACTTTGATGCAATACATAATGTCATGACTGCATATAAACAAACTCATTGATTATAACCATTTACATAAGGCCTATATTTACAGGAAAGGCTAAGAAAACAGAAAGAATGTGCATTGTCTTCACAGACAGGTGCCATTCAAATTTCTAAGTCAGTCATCACTTGACTTGATCACCGGGTGATCCTGATGCTATAGTTAAAACATGCTTGGAGCTAACTTAAATGTTTAAGGTGGTTTTGTTTCAAATTCAGTAGCAGATGAAAGTTTAACTTTAAAATCCAGGAAAAAAATGTCTGCTTTCATTGCACTCCTAATGCAAAAGACTGAGGATTTAAACACAGGACTTTTGTACTACATCCCCATACAGTTCAGTAAGTGTCTTAACTGGTGCAGGGCTATGCTCACAGTCTTTGTCCTTGTGAATATTTAATAATTCAACAGGCAGGACTAACAAGAATTTCCCTTCCAAAATCCTTGCAGCCTTGTGGCTATAGCACTAGCCAAACAGTTAAAAATGAAGGCTGAAGTCTCCTGAGGCAGAGTAATTTAAATTGTCTCCCATATTTGGGGAGTGGTCTTATCACAGAGATATTATAGATAGGATGGTATTTTCTTTTGAAAGAAGACCAGTTATCACAATGGTTGTTGAGTCTTTAGGGGAAAAAAATGGTTTCCCAACATATCATAAAGCATCTTTAGTTTAGCATGATAGTGTATAAAACTCTCTCCCTTGTTTTGGGAAGACTTTATTTGAAAGGTATTTCTTGAGTTATGTGTCCAGGCTATTATCTGAAAATATTGCCAAGTTTTTCTTCAAAATTATAAATGTATTAGCTGTAATTGTGATTATTCTTTCACTATACCTTTACCAAAATTGATACCTACAGATCGTATCCATATGAGATAAACCATTTTTTGGTGGACAAGTGAAACAAATAACTGTTTCCTTTTCTAGTAAAGTGGTGGGGAGTTTTGTTTTGGTTTGTTTGGTTTTGTGTGTTTGGGGTTTTTTTAATTAATTACTTGTTCTGACAATGCTAAGAGAGTGGAATGTATCTTTCTGGAATATTCAGGAAACACTATGTAAAAGATTTTTAGATTGCTCTGAAATTCCTATTCAGAGCACAAGCTCATATGCAATGGTACACTATCACTGTGTCCAAAAAAGCCACCGTAAATGGAATGATCTTGCAGCTTAATGAAACAAGCAGAAGTTATCATCTGATTAAGCTGGTGGCCTGCCTAGGTATAAAAGCTTCTCATAGAATTTGTAATAAATTCCATATTCCCAGTACTAGAAGAATAATATTTACTTCACTGCAGTTAGGCCTCTTTAACAGAAGGGGAAATAAAGCACAAAAATTGGCATTGGGGAATGAATACATGAGCACTTGTACTGAATCTATATGAGGTGAGCACTGACAGAACAGCTATAAACAACATTCAGTAATAAGAAGAGAGTTTTACGTTAATGTTTCTTGGCCTGCTTTTGAGGAAGGCTATGTCAACGATCTTAATGGCAGATTTAGTCTGCTCTTGTAAATCACTCTGGCTGTAAATAAGAATCTGTCTATGTGGACGTCTTCACTGGATTGGGACCACTAAGTGTTGTATTTTTGCTGGAAAGATTATGAGACACCTCAAACTGTAAATCTGAATACATTTGGATACCAATCAGGCAGTTCTAACACCAGCAAAACTCTCACTGACTTGAAGGGAGTTTTGCCTGTGTAGAGAACAGGATTAGCCCCACGCATAGTTATTTCCTAAGAGAAAATATTAGTGGCATGAGCCATGATGCATTTCTTCTGAATTTAACATTATTTTCTCAAAATAGTTTTCTCCTATTTTGCATTTCCACATCCATATAAACTCTTTGTGTTATCACATATGTCTGAAGTCCATTGACTTAAGGATCTTCATTCTGCCTTTAAACCTACATCATACAGAGCAGAAATTGGCTTCTGATCTATCCTGACACTATTTCCCAGATTTTTTTATCATGCTATTAATTTGTCATTAATGAGAATAACCTGCATCAGAACAGCTGTGACACAGCTAGTTTTGAGAACTATGTGCTGACAATACTTTAAGTTCACTTGGTGGGAAGCTTCACAGACTCTGTAGAACTGGTGTACTTATAAATGACAGGTGTAGCTCCACTTCCTAGCTGATGTCTTACAAAAGGCAATGAAACAAATGAAAAGAACTAATCTATTCCTTGGCAGTCTCAATCAACAGAGCCCTTTTCTAGACTGAGAAAATTAAAGCCATTATAGAAAATATCTGACAACATAGGTTAACAGCTATGGTATTTGAGAGTCTCATGTAGATAGAGACTCAGCAGACTGAACTAATACCATAGGAAAGAAGAGTTTTGAACTCCAGCATTAATCTTCATTTCATAAATATATGAGGAATTTAGAGTCAATATCATGGCTTTTATTCAAGTCTAGAAAGGACAGAGCAACCATTGCAGCAGTCTCCAATCTGAATGCCAGTTTTGCTCTGAAAACAGTCAATTCAGTCAGTGAATTAGACAAGTAGTAATGGGTAAAATTGGACAATTGCTACTGATTCTGTTACATAGATCAAGAGAGGATTTCAGCCTCCAAATTACCTTTCAAAAGTACTCCTTTAGCATAAGAACAGAGGATTTGATTCATGTCATGCTTTGAGAAGAGTAGGAAACGGGAAAGCTGTAGAAGTAAAAGGTTTTGAATGTTTTGAATGTGCACTGGTTTTCCCACACCATGGCATATGTATACATGCACCCTCAAAACATGATTATCGAACTAAAAATTAAGAGAAAACTTAAATGAGTGGTTGCATGTGCACCAAACGCCAATGGTGTAGTATTTATTCTTGCATATGCAACAAACTCCCATGCTTATCTTACTATATCAAAGATGATTCCTACCGCAAAGTTAAGTGAAACTAAATGAAAATATTGCTTTATGTGTATGGGATGAAGAATAACATCCCCATAATTCCCTCTCTCTTTAAGAGGTTTTTACCTCTGCCAGAAGTGCCTATAACAAATCCCTGCTCGTTTCCTTTCCACGCTTCCTGAAAACCTTAGTTGGAGGCCCTCTGGTTTCACAGGAGAAAAGCTATTACTTTGTTCTCAGAGGGGAGGCCCAGAAGAGAATACTTGAACTTTGCATCATCTTGCCACAACACATGCAATCAATACCTATCATTACCCATAAGCTTTACACAATTTCATCTGTTTACTCTGTAATACCATTAATTCTACAGTGCATTTTTTTTCTTCATGTGGAAAAATAATTACATCATGCAAATATTGTTCTTCTGGTGCTAGGCGCTTTATATTTCTGTTGGAATTTCAAGAGCAGCACTGTAAACATCAGCCACAATTATTGAAAGTATTTCCCTGCGTTAATATTACTTAAAATAGTCAGTTTTCAAATGCCTTGAACAAGAAGTTATACTAACTTGTATAAGATGATGCCTATCTTTGCATAGCCTAGCAAATGCTATTTGCTGAAGAGTTTTGTGAGAAAAGTAAACTGTAGCTAAAAAGCCACCACTGACTCTAGTTTAAAATATATATGCTTATTGATTCCCTTTTGGTTGTGGCAAGAATATTGCACTCTTGCAAGGAACTAATAGGATCTGCGCAGCATATTCTTTCCTGCAATAAATTCTTATGGATGGGTATTACGGCAATCATATCCCCCAAAATTACTGGACCACTGCTCTATGTAGACATGTAGGCTTATGTCAGCCTTTTTGGTACTTCCTATCTTTCTGAAATCTGAGCCAACATGTTGTGTAGACCATGTCTTGGTCTACATAGGGTCACGGGGTAATTCTGAAAAAATCATGTAAATGGAGTTCGTTCTTTGCCTGTTTCTCTCATAGCTCAAACAGTGTCTTTCATGTAAATGAGATGGGGAAGTGAGGAAAGAAGGAGACATGGGGAAAAGTGTGGAGAAGAGGCACAAATGTTACAACTGGTCAGAATTAATGCGTACATTAGGACTTTACATTTTACACATCCCTTGGACTTCGTTTCCTTCGGGCCTCAGAATTACTCCCTGAACTCAGATCCACAGGCATTTTATTACAGTAATCAGTACAGCTTCCTCATGAAAACATCAGCAAAAATTTCATACAATACTCTTGATAGGCAATTTAGAAATTGAGACATACCATTCCATGTCCTAAACAGGTTTCTAATTAATTAAAGTGCTAGACTAGTTGGCGTTTCATCATACTGTAGAGTAGAACAGAAATGGAATCTCAATTAAACCAATTTTACACCAAATCCATCAACTTCCACATTTCAAATAAAAGGAGAAATACATGACAAAGACAAAAAGGAGGGACTCAAAAGAATGCTAACATAGGGAATGTAAAATGTGAGGTTGCAATAGCATAAATAATTTTCTATAATCACTGCCCTGTGACAGACTCTTATTGACATCAAAAGACACCAAATCTGCATTTAGTAGTGCTTATAGTATATTGAGGAATAATTCAGAGTCAGGATTTCATGGTTGCATCACTTAACAAAGAGTTGTTTATCTTTATGGAGTGAAACGTGGGATTGCCACAGTGCTCTCACACATTTCCTGGTCAAAAATTAGTGCCATATCTCTCAGTTGCTGAGCATATTCATACAGAGGTTCCCCTACAACTTTTATCGCCTCACTTTGTTGCAGATCATTCATATTTGAGATGATTTATACCTATACTAGCATTTTCATTTGGATTCAAAGCATGCTTTTGAACAGTAGCTCACAATGATTTCCACTTACCAGGCTTTGGTTCACATTGCAGGTGGTGTGAGAGCATGCAATCCGGATTGCTCTCAGGTAAAACATTTGTAAAATTATGCCCCAATAGTACAGGAGCTCTAATGCACAGCGCTGTTGTAGAGGACCAGACTAGAGCTAGATGGAAAGAATCCTTTTCCCACCCTCCAGGTGGATATACATTAGGGAATGTATGGTATGGATCTTAGATCCTCAGCACCAGCTGTTCTCCTCTACAGACCTGACTTAGGCTGTGTTTACGTGATGAAGTGGTGCAGCCAACAGAAGCAGATATGTAGAGGAAAACAATTCAAAATAGAGCAAAGAAACTTCTGATTTATATGATATTTTGGTAGTTGATCTGACTTTTACTGAAATAATGTCAGCCTCCCCACTGATTTGAGAGCTGATTCTCTATGTCTAATGAGCTGTAATTAAAAATAACACACACTCTCCTCTCCCTCCCCCCAAACTTGCCTGTTGCTCGTTTGAAAGCTCGTTTTTTTCAATTTGGTAATTACCCCTACCATATTTCATGATTACTTTTTTCCTCAAAGGAGTAGTACCAAAAATTAGGAGGCTGTATCAGTCTCAGTGGCAAGGTATTCACAGGCTGCTTAACCTGCTTTGTAATTTCAAAAGGATAGTAGTCTTCACCTGCCTGGCAGCCACACATAAGACTCATGAGGTGAGTTTAGTGTTTGAATTCTGCCTGGAGGGATGAGAACTCAAGACCAGAGTCCTGCTACTCCACATAGTACTGTGTGAGCATTAAAAAAAATAAAAAAATCTGCTAGGACTTGTGTCCTGAGCAAGAGCATTTGCTGATGGTGGGGGGAGTCAGCCAAACTGACTGTCAAAGAATTAGTCCTTTTTTTCTCACAGGCTGAAAGTTAAATTACTTGTAAAGAGCACTCTACTCATGTCTGTTGAAACCATGTCCTACAATAGTTTGTTGACTAACGTTGCTTTCCTTGTTATTCCAATGCATCATATATATATATATTTTATGTCTCCTATGTTACAAAGAAAGAAAGAAAACAACCACTCTAGGAGGACTAGCCAACCATTTACAACAGGGTGCAAGATCCCCTGCCAGCATGGGTAAAGTTTAGACACTGGTTTGTGCTCTGTGATTGCAGAGCTCAAGGTCAGTCGCTCCTGAGGCTGCCCATGCAAATGTGACTGATGTTTTTAAGTCAGCTTTTAATGCTACAAAAACTGGTAGAAACAGACTGCTTGCAATCCTCTGTGGTTTTGCCTTCTTTTGGGGGGGTGGGGGGGGTTTTTTGTTTGTTTTGAAGATCCACAATCAGTCTTTGCCACTTCAGGTTTTTTTGACTGAAAGTTATTCACCAAGGTTTCTTGAGTTTATTTCAGTTATCCTTTCAGCTAATACACCAAGTGTCTTTTTTCTTTGTGTTTTTTGTTGGGTTTTTTACAACAAAAAAGAGTCTACTTCTCCTAAAGTGCAGGTGGGTTTCCTAATGATATTAGTGGGAGCTCTGTATGTAAAATAAGAGGAGATTAAGTTATTTTATTTGGGAAAAAACCAACCTGAAAGCAGCTTTTTTTTTCAATATAAAGCAAACATGGTGCAAATACATTCCACCTTCTTCATCAGTCAGGTAAAATTTTGTAATGGAAAGCCACACCCAAGAGACCTGAAACTACAGTCTTAACTCAGAGAAAGTGTTCTTTGAATCCTATGAAAATTTTAGCTGAGGAATGGTTGTAGGATCTAATGAGTAAGACACAAAGGAAGACTTAAAGCTCACCAGTTGAGAAGGAGCCTATGATGCCAAAATGACACTTTTATCAAAACATACTAGTTCAATTGCTACTGAAAAAAAAAAAGCAGAGCTTGAGGTTCAGGAGGCAGCCTTGTGGCTTCATGATGAATGATGGAATAAGACTCTAACAAGAATCAACATGTTGCTGTGGAAATTGAAAATGGAAAGAACACCAAGGGGAAAAAAACCCAGCCCAAAACTCAGTCAAGGTGAGAAGGTAGAAAGCATTTCAGCTGAGTAATGTAATGCTAACAAATAGATTAGCAAAAGAAAGTTGTCTAATACCAAGGGTAAGTCAGTCTAACAGGCAAGGTATACACCATGTGTGCTCATCAAGAGTATTTTCAGATGTGTTACAACTCCTTTCCTGGGCTGTCTTTACGTGGAAACCAAGTTGCATAGTGGGGTGATGCCTGGCTTGATCTCACTTTGGCACAGAGTTGGGCTACATACATAGTACATAGTGAGACTTGTAAGCTTGGTAGTATTCCTGACCCTTCCAGATATACCATTCACGCTCCTATTTACTTTAGAAGAAGCAAGACTGAACTAAGTGCTTGGTCATAAAAGATGAGAGAAATTAAAACGATGTCTTAAAACTGTGCAAGGTACAGTACCAAACAATTTAAAAATAATTCCTTCAAAGCAAGTAGAGGAAGATGATGATAGAAAAATTAAGGCAGGCAGACCCAGTAAAATTTATATTGGGAAAGACTGAACAAGGGAATACTTGAAATATATGAGCACTTGCAAGTTGCCTGTTTAAGATGAGCAACACCCTAACAGTGCCAAAGGAGTTAAACTGTGAACTTCTTGTGCCACTGGCATATTTATCTATTTTAATTCCTGATAACATAAGACATACAGGACTGCAAGAAGAAAAGAAAAGAAAGGAAAAGGAAAGGAAAGAAAAGGAAAGAAAAGAAAAGGAAAGAAAAGAGAAAAGGAAGGATTTCAACTTTCAAAAATGTTCTGACCTTTGACAGTGACTACTTTGTATCCCATGGAGAGGAGGAACAGGGCCAATAAAATCCAAATGAGTAAAGAGTCCTACGAAATAAGCACTATAAGTTTAAAACTAGTAAAACTTAACTGTTGAACTTGATTACTTTTTTTTGACAGAATAACTGATGCCCTTATTTAATAAGCTAATGAAGTCCATAAGAATCTGTCTGGTTGAACATGAAGGGAAGTTTATAGTGCTGGCTGTACTACATTTGGATTCTGGTTAAAAGGCTATATTTGCTTCTAGTTTTTACAAATTCAGATCAGTTTGATTTGGAAGATAGTTGTCACTTGATATGACAACCTGGACAACTGTATACAAAGGGTATTGATAAGCAGCATCGCAGTAAATGAGAAAGAGAATCCTAGATTACCACAGGAATCTGTATTATGCTAGGCTTTGTTTAACTTCATTAATGATCCCAGAAAGGCAGTAAACAGAGCTACTAATTTTCATGAATGATGTTGAATTGGGAGGAGCAGCCATTACTTGTGAGGAACAGAGAAGTAATAGCAGAGGAAATCTAGAAAAATTAGATTTGTGACTACAAAGTAATCAAATCAGATTCAATTACAAAAAATAAAAGGTAACACAATTAGTATATTAATCCTAAAGGCCCTAAAGCTAAGAAGGAGACCTAAAACAGTTCTTTGAATAAGATAGTAAGTTACGGTGAGAGCGAGCTAGATATGAAGATGCTGTTTGATAGAGTACAAAAAAAAGGAGCACTGCAAATGTGGCCTCTTTGTGCGTCTACTGCATCAGGAAGCCAGGAGGCAACGTCCTTATAAAATAACTGATTCAAAGCTCACTGAAGCAAATGGAAGGACTCCAGCCCCTGTCAATAGGCTTGGATCAGGCCCTAGGCATGTCTGTGTGAAGTCACTTGGAACATTACATTCCCTTTTTAGGCACAACCATTACCACAAAGACACTGAGAAACTGCAGGAAGGCCAGAAAACTCTACTACCACAAGCACAGGGACTGGAAAGACTGAATTCAGGGTGGATTGATTTAAATCAGCACACAGGAAGCTTGGATTTGTACAATTAACTATCATCTTGTTGTGCATTTGTACTTCATTTTCCTTAAAGAAAAGTTTATTCTTTCCAATAAATGAGCAGTAAAACATGTTGATAAATAATTTTTTTTTTAGATCCCTCAAATTTAAAGGTTTTTTATTTAACTGACAACAATTAAGTATATTTATATAAATATGTTTTTAATTTAAAACCAATTTTATGGAAGACTGAAAGTAGGAGAACTGATTCTTTCTGGCTATTATGTCCAAGATGTTATAAATAATCTCATTCTTTTCCCCTAGTTGTTATTCATAGACTAGAAAAGGAAAAGAAGTTTTCTTGTTTTTAGAAAATTGCAATCAGTTTTTCAGTTTTGAAAGATGTAGCTAATGAATTGAACCTGTTAGAGAAACGGAAATGAAGAAAATACTCTCTCTGGATCTATGGGCAGGTCTGCCATCAGAAGGTGGTTTAGCTTTTCAACAAACTCTGGCCTTAGGTACATGGCTACTGACTTTCAGCAAGTTCAAAAGGCTTTTTGTCTGTCTTTTGAACTTCCACAGCAGATATAGACTGTGCTTTTAAAATTATAAATTACCTTAAAATTAGAATAACTTGAGGTTTTAAGAAGCTTAGATCAGATACCTTATACAAATGTTCCTATGGAAAAATATCTTGTATACTTCTTGCCATCTTCTCCAGTTTTCATCCACTCGATTGCTTTATTGTATCTTCCTTTATTACTAAACTGTGAACAAAACTGAAGTGAGAGGGGAGCAAAGGAGAGTACTATGGTTACCAATCAACAATTAGCTGGAGGACATAAGTGTTGGGCAGTGTGTTACATAGCTGCCTGTAGCAATGGGGACTAAAATAGGTAAGGTGGGGAAAGACAAAATTTCACCATAATCCATGCTTTCCAGAGGGCTGGCCAGCATCTAGGTACTGGGACTAAATCATACCAGCACTTGGAGCTCGATGGTCTCTTCTCAAGCCCATTTACTCCAGGGGGAGTAGCTTGTGTCCTGTTCCTGGATCTTGATGTCACAGCCATGTTTAGGCTGCTAGCAGACAGGGGAGTTGTTAAGCAGTTGTGCAGAAGCACATATGGGAACACTATAAGCTTGAGAACAGATCTTATCTACAGTGATATGGGCTGACAATATATATGGTGTATCATGAAAAGAGAGGAGACCTACCGGAACAACTGTCCTTCAAAGAAATAGGCACTGAAACGCTTTCAACCAAACAGGTATACCAAACAAATTCACAGAAAGATCTGAACAATTTGATGCATTTAGGCCAAAAAGTCTCAAAACCAGTCATGGTTTTCAGGTGCCCATCCTGTGACACCATGCAACTGGTTTGATGCAGGGATTTTATCACAGGCTGCTCCCACTGACTTCATATGAACTCTCAAAGTTTCATAGCTTTGGGAAGCTGGTACAAGTAATTTTAAATTGCACATCAAAAATTAGTAAGCGCTCTTAGTACATGTTGGTCCAGAGCATTGGTTTTATATTTCTGTTGTTTTAAAACAGTTTGGGTTTGGTCTGTTTTGTAAGCTTGTTTGGGAAAGCAAAGCTATGGCAAAGAGGGCTAATATAAATGAGAAAAAGGGATGAGGAGAAAAGAGGTATCATTAATTCCGGACAGACTTTTACTGACATAATACCTGCTTATTTCCCCCAAAACAAAAATAGACATTGGAAATATTTGAAAGGCCTCAGAAAAGCAACTGTTTCCTACTCTTTATATATATAATTTCACTTGTCAAAATGCTCAAATTTGAGTACCTATATAGGATGTCTGTAGCTAATCATAAGGATCTATTTACTCAAACAGACAAGGCATAAAATGAGTCAGTGACTGAAAATTATAACTAGAAAACTTCAAACCAGAAATAAGATGCATTTTTTGACAGTATGACACTTACCTTGCATCAGGGAGTGTTATATTTTTGTTAAAATTAACATGGAATCCTTGGACTTTTTCTTATTGTCACAAGAATGGGGCAAGACTTTTGACTCATTTGGTTCTGTGGTCTACAGCTTACTTAAGGTGGCCTTCATCACACAACTTTAGGTGCCTAAGACTTTGGGGTGTATATCTCACATGTGATCGCTATCCTTTAGAAGAATGTGTACTGAGCCTAGATTCAAGGTGCAATGTCTTTCTAAAACATATTTTCTAGCTCAATTAAAATTTATGGTCTTTGTTATGCAGGAATTAGCCCAGTTAGCCAGAACAGCTCCTTCTGATCTTGGAATTTTATTATGAAAACCACTGAATGGACTAAAATTCCTATCTATAGATTAAAGAAAAATGAAAATAGGAATAGTCTACAGTGCAGACACTGAGGGGGAAGAAAAATAAAATTGTTCCCTCAGTACTTAATGTAAATAATGAGTCAGGAAGAGAAGAATCTGTGCATCCCTTACCTTTGTGCTGCAAAAAAAGAACATAATCTGGAGTAAAAAAAAAAAAATCAAGCCACTCAAGTATATTGGCTGAAGTACTCCATAGCCTTTATACTTCTCTCTGTGATGAGGGAGAGGACCAAAGAATCCATGTAGTAATGGATCACCTCTTACAGAAATTGCTGCTCTGCCACCTGTTCTCAAGCAGTCATGCCAGAAGTCCCTTCAAAGTGAGCCTCTGCAGCATTTAAAATACACACCCATCCCAGGAAAGCTTTCTTCAGCGTGGTCTGCATATTCAGGAGCTACTGACAAACCATAACAACCTTGCTGGTATTTCATTTGACAGCAAAGGCAAACTTCTGGTCTAGTCACAGGGCTTTTTTCAGACATTGTCCTGGCTCCTCAAGCACAAGATGCTAAATGTACCTTTTATCTACATAATTAGCTTTTCACAAGGGTGTGAAATTTACTCAAGAGCTGAGGACCTGAGCCACATTCTGTGAACCACTTTGCTGTCTGATGAACTCCAAAAGAGAGATTAAAAGCTTTGGGTTTGAATGGCTACTGCCCTACTGTCTTTAGTAGTACTGGATGAAATTATATTGCACCAAGTCTTGTGCAGCCTTTTATTGCCAGGAGAAACATCATGCAAAGTGATGGAGAATAAAGAGATGGTCTTGTAATGAAAAGTTTATGTTGCTTTTGTTGAAAACATTACATTTAAATGTCAGCAGTTATATGAACACCATCTTATCTCATATTGGACTTTTAAGATAGCTGGTTTCATCTTGGCCTCCAGGATGTCTTGTCAGAAGGGCATGTAGCCATATAGGCTGTGGTCTTGTCCAAAATTACTCAACATTTGGATCTTTGTGTTTCAGAGTATTAACCAGATTACAGGTCATAATCTGTAAAAGCTCCCCTGCCACTGCTCTGCTTGACTCCATTCCAGATGAAATCTCTTCAAATAAATCCTGGATCACAATGATACTGCTTTGTGTGTCTCCAGCCAAAAAGAAGAGAGCAGAAAGGAGGGGAGGGAGGGAAAAAATTGTATGTATATAAAGAGACATTTCCTTCAAGGGTAAAGACCTAAATTAATGAAGTTCTTCATTTATCATCTCTGGAATTTTAAAGTATCTGTTCTTGTAAGGGTGGCCAATTATAATATTTAGCGTAAGGTAATTCATCTAGTGCTCTCTCTTCCATTTGAAACTTCTTAATTTCTTATGCCCTTTTCTATGGATTCACAATGTGAACATACCTAGGCATGCATCTGTTAGTTGTGGCAATTTAGAGCAATTACTTAATTAACTATGACATGTGGTTTTGTTTTACATTGGGAGTATTAGACCTGTTTTCTTTTAAGATGAGAAAAGAAAGGCTAGATGCAGACAATAGACATGAAAGCAATTAATTTAACTTGTTGCATCTTATTAGGCCATTTACTGTTTACCATTCAAGACAGCTAGGGATCCAACTACCTGCTTCTAAATCCTTCCTGAAATGAATTCTTGCTCAACTGCTTCCATTTATGCCAAAGACAATACTTAGTGCACAAGACAGGGAAGACTACACTTGCACTCAGGGATGTAATTTAAGTAAAATGTATTTATAGACTTTTCTATAGTATGACTCCTCACACTTTATGACCACTGCATACAGACTCATCCCTATGCAAAGGTGAAATTTAACATCACTAGTTCCATTACAAAAAGAGCAAAGAACTACAGTGGAGAGAGAGAGGGAGTAAGCAGCTTCTCTGGGATTACCCGGGAATTCTGTGGAACAAACATGCTCTGAGATCTCTTCATCTTAAGCACCAGCCCACTGCATCTAAAATCTGGTCATTACCATTCAAAGAAATGGAAGGAAAAAAAAAAAGCAGTTTTATCTGGACTCATATATGTAAAAATAAGGGTTTAACACTAAATCCACTGCAATATTTGTAAATAATACAGGTGTTGGTCTCACGCTCAGAAATGATGTTTCAATCCCACTGATTTTCCTTCAGTGGCTTCTAAATGCCTAAGTCACTTTGGGAAACAAAACTCAAGAGCCTAAGTCCCCAGTAACTTTCAAAAACCTGCTCTATAAGAAGACAAAGAATGGCTGATTTGGAACTAAATAAACGTTTTGTTACTCATTAAAGGAAAAATAATGGCTTTGCTTAGATGTCATGTTCACATGAAAAAAAGCCCAGAATTTGTGATCTAATCCAGCAATGTCTCCACCATGACTGAGTTCATTCTCAGCACTTTCCACCATTTTACCTAATCAAATGTGACAGCAGGAAGAGCCCACCAGTAAGTGCAATAGTATACAAAGTATTTTATAGCATATCTTATCAGGGTCACAAACAACAGATCTGGGTTTGGTTTCTTTGCTACATCCAGAGTGTTAGAGATCTTAGAAAGGAAAGTTAAGCTTTCTTGGTTTGGTTGGTTGGTTTTTTTCCCCATTGTTACTATTTTTTCAGGGATAGCCTGCTCCATAGAAGCCATCATGCAGGGTAAGGAACAGCTGTTTTCAAACTGGAGCTTAACTCTAGGTTTTCAGATTTCCCAGGTATTTTACAAATTCTCTTCATGGTCTAATGAAAGTGAGATCTAGAACTTCATTATGAAAATTATTGGTTCTAGCTACTGACTAGAACATATTTATTCTGCAGTAAACCCTAACTGTCCTATATGTAGAATGGGGATCTTCCAGGAAACAAGTCTGGAGAGTTAGGATAACCAACTTCGGCAAGGCAGCAGAACTCTGAGAAAAACATTGATTTGGGAGTGTATACCAGGAAGAGTATTACTCTGTGTGATGTCTCTGATATTGTTTCTTCAGCATCCATTTTTGAGTACCCACCTGAACAGGTTTGCATACTGTCCCAGAACAGCAAGTCTTACTCTTTAATGATAAAGGGAGTAGTAATAGCAGTAGTAGCAATACCCCAGATTGCTTACTGTACAGGAGAAAAATGTATATTGATAGTTCGTAAACTAGAATCAGTTTCTACACAATCTTGTTGACTGTTTTTCACACTTAGTGTACTAAGAAAAGCCTTTTATGTGAGATGCCATTACTCAGACTGCTAATGGGCTGATATTTTTTTCTACTGCCTTATAATGAACACTGCAGAAGTTAACACATCAAACACCCATTAGTGTGAGGGTCTCCCAAGAAAGTAATTGTAGTATACATAAAGGAGGGTACCTAAAATGTCATTGGTATTCTAACATGAGTTTCCTTTGAATGTGTCTAGCCAGATGAAAAAAGAAAGAACAAGGTATTTGTCTGAGGTAGAAATCAGAATGACAGTGCCCATTGTTTCTAATAAACAATTACCCCAGGAAACTGGAAAGAAAAACCACAACAATTAGATAACCTGAAAGCCAGAGACTTGTGAAGAAGGTGCCAGTTCTCCAGGCTGGCAGGGGCCTTGGAGGGCCACCCACAAGGGTTCGGCTGCTTACCTTGTTAAACACTGCCTGGTTTCACCTGACATGATCTATAAGGCTGTAAAGTAGTCACACCTCAAGTGCCTTTCATGTGCACTTCAAATTCTTTTTCTTTTGAGATACACTTCACTAACAGGATTTCCCACTTTGAAAAGGAGGACTCTTTCAAAAGATGACAAAACCTCTCAAAAACACAGCAAAAATGGGGAAAAAAAAAAAAAGTAAAAACAAAACAATGGTTTGGCACAGCCCTAAAAGGTAATGTTAAGTAGGAAGAGTTTTATTTTCCCCTTTATCGAACAGTTTTATTACCTGACAAGATTTTTCACTTTAGTATTGCTTAAATGCAATAATACATACTTACACAACAAATTATGTGACAGACTAAATGTGTTTGAAAATGTCCTTGCATCCTTATCATTTACATTTTGAACTGCCCATGTGGGTTGTACACATATCATATGGCTTGTTGCCAAGGCATTCAGCTACAACACAAAATGTTTTCAAGTTCAAAGCTTGTATCATTGTTCACCTCATTCTTATGTTTTACCCTCACTTCTGTTATATCACTAGAAGATGTTTCCCTTGCATCAATAAAATCCTTAATAACTTGCTCACTTTTAAAATGTGCAAGCCATAAATGAAAAAAAAAAAAGAATGATACATAAAGATAAAAGACGCCAGCTTTGTGCAGCTGCTATATTCAGCTATTTTTAAACAGTCAGTGTATAAGGATCCAGAAAGTTCAATTAACCCATCCATAGAGATATTATTGCTCTGTTAGCGACTTCGTCTCCCACCCCAGAGCACATCTGCAGACCCTGTTGCCAGGAGGGTTCCACACAGGCCTGGGGCTTCAACAAGAAGTCTCCAGTTGCAAGACCAGAGTCTTTGTGCTGGCAACCACTGACAGAATAAATATTTTTTTTAAAATATAGGTCAAGTTACCTGAGTATGTTCTACTTGCATATAGTATCAGTGGTCATCTTTCTTTTGTATGTTTCCTGGTATTAAATTATTCCCTTTCTTAGCAAAGCTTTTTAAAAATAAATAAATATATAAATAAAACATGATAGAGCTGCTTTTCCCCTCTCAACAGTCAGGTTTTCTCTCTTGAGTGGTAATTGGGGATGGGGAGTACAAATCTTGCTTTGAATTTCTTGATTGCATTTTCGTGCTTGTTGCAGAGGTTTTTCTTTTCTTTATATATGCACAGTAACAACAGAGATTCGGAATAAATTCTACTTGGAAAATACTTTTTAGATGCCTTGAAAGTGTCTATAAATAAGGCTTATGATTGAGTGGAATGTAAGAGCAGAACACAAATATCTCTACGGGATGTAGAAATTCTCTGGGTTTTCTGATCCTCCTTATTTATTCAGCAATATGCAGACGACTTCATTGTGTGTCATAATCTATGGCATCTATGATGATTTACAAAGGTTAAGGATTACATCTGCATACTCTCCGTTCTCTTGTGTTGCACACCTTTTTCATTTTTTATACTTCTACTCATTGTTTTTCAAGAAGCACCTACCTCACAGGCATTTGTACTACCAACAGATTGCTGGACCAATATGGTTGGAAAGATCACACTAGGATGCCTGTTTCTTACTGAGTATATTGTATATCTTGCTTGAAATGGTGACACGGTACAAATACTCATCAATACAACATGGTACAGAACAGTTTGGGCTATGCTCTAAGAACAGATTGCTGTGATGATTTTAGGCATGCAAAGGACAAGTGCTGTCACTGGATAAAGCCTGTTATGACTAGACTTCACTACTCAATCCCATCCAGATTCTGTATGAACTTTAAAAAATCTAAGCTATTCTATTAATTTGGAATAAATTACCTGTATCACAGAATTTTTGTCTTTGTAAAAGAAGTAAATAAAGGTTTAACATGAGGAAACGGTGGAAAGAAATAATTTTCCATTGGGTGAAAATCTACAGTTCGGGAAGACAGTCTTCAACCACTATGTTTGTATTGCATTTCAAATTTTGCTTGCATTTAACTCAATGTAAACGTCATATGTATTTATCTAAAAGGAAAAGAGATTCTTCTAGAGCTACTCCAAACACAAGGAAATAGTGCAGAGTATGTGTTGTAATAACCTTGCCCTTTTTACTTTTTAGTGAAGTGGAATGCTTTGGAAAATGTTCTGTGAAGCACATGTTCAATTATTTTGGTCTATGTGTGTTTTTAATGAATGTGTCAAGTTATGCATGGGCTCAAGTTATCATGCTGAATCAGAGCCTATGAATATGTTGGAAACAGAAGGTGCCCTGAAATTCTGGAACTGGCAATTTAAATTACACAGGAAAAGGAAAGGAAAACTGCTGACAAATAGGTCAAAACAACTACAACAGAGGCTCTTCAGTAAGAGCAGAAAAAGGGAAAGTTGGTGAGGAGGAGTGTATCCGAAAAGTGTAAAGTGCCTGCAAAAGAAAGCACTTGGCAGAAGAAAAATGGGTTGGAGGCAGGAGAGAAATGCAGGAATTAATGGGCCAAAGCTATGCATATCGTGGGAGAGACTTAAAGAAGCAGCTGTGAAACTGCACCTCCTTCCTCTCTCCTCTTCCCTTTCCCTCCTTCCTTTCCTCTTCCCCATCCAGTGTTTATGAATATGTCTCTGAAAAGAAGTCTTAGTCCAGTTAAGCGAAATGGAGCTATGGCACCCATTGCAACTGAATTTCTCAACTCCAGCCTACCACTTGCCTGGCCAGGAGGAAGATGAGTTGACCATGATGAGACCCTTAGGGCACAACTCAGTGCCCAAATGTAGGTGGCCAGTGGCTCTTTTGCTACCCAAGGATATCCCACCCGGGCTGTAGTTGCCACTCCAGGAGTACATTGGTCTCCTGCAGGACCTGCCAGCTCCATGTCACTGGCTTAGGTACCCCAGGATGACTCAGGGGCCTACCAGCCCATGATAAGGCATCCAAGCTCACCCTAATTTAATTCATGTTACATCATGTATTTATCCAGCATATTGGAGCTATTGACAACCATAGTTTCAATGAATGGTCAAAAGCTGTATGTAGTGAATAATCATACATTTGTGCTAAAAGGTCACTGGTAGGAAAATGTACAGCTAAAATGTTAATTTTTTTACCATGTCTACATAGTAAAATTTAGCAGATCTACATACACTGGTCTATTCAGTATAATTTAATGCTGCTTCAGTGAATATTATACATGCTCCTTATGTCCAATATCTCCAATTTCAACTTAAAGAAAAGATTTCACGAGTGGAGATTGTCTCTCGCTACTAACCATAAGAAGATACTTAGACCTGAGGCTAATCACAGAAATTTTCAAGTTACCAGATTGTCTGGGTCAGCGTCAAATGTTAAACCAGGTTGTACAGACAGAGAGCTGTAATCCACACACTAGTGCGTTATTAAATTTCTGGAAAGTAATGAACTGGCACAGGAAGCGAAAAGGAAAAAAAGCAGTAATGTGGAATGGCCTCTTATTCAGGAAACTTTGAAAATGTGCAGCCATAATAGCTGTGGTGAAGTTCCTTTAAAAGAGACCTTGGTATGCTGTGGAATAAAGTCAAAATAAGAGATTGTGGCATTCCAAGTCATACTGAATAAATGCATACATTGGGCCAAATTGTGGTCTTATTCACAAGGGAACATTTTTTCCCCCTTTTCAATAAAAAAAAAAGGAGCCGAGAACACTTTAAGATACAGGACACAAATGTGTAATTATTCTTGGCTAACATGGTAGCTGTTGATCATTTAATGAAACCATAATTACCATATAATGGCAGGGTATTTATATGACAGATTACTACATTATTACAGGGTAAGTGTGTGATTATTTCTGTCCTCAAAATCAGAATAAAAAACACATGGAAGTGGAAAAATAAGTTGAAAAAAGAGGGGGAAAAAATCTGAATTTCCCAATGCTACTCCCATATTGTTAATCCAACCCCACCTCAATCACACAGTGATGGCAATGGCCACCAGCGTTTACGATGAAGCCAAATCTCTGCAGGAAACCCATGCCACAGTACAACAGATCATAAGGCTCTTTGCCAAATGGCTACAGCTCTAGGATTCATTGTACTTATAGTTCAACTGATTCAACAGCAATTTGGTCACTGGTCTCCTGTCCTCAGAAGACACTATACTCCTGCTTGCTTAGAGAGATAGTATGTACAATGGATGTAAGAATTTGCACCGAGAGGTAATTAACTCCCACTTCTATGCCTTTAGGAGTGAACAGTGAACTAATGTGGATTTCAGAGTAATACCAGTTTTGTACTGGGTGGAAAAGTTGAACTTGGCAGGACTACCTATGAGCTGGTTTGGTATGGTTTGATTCCAGTGAACAATGCTGGTGTTCACCACCATGTGGAATTTTGACCATTGAGTAAGGATTTACTTAAATTGTGAGAAAATACTCCAATGATTCCTTGTATGGGGAAAAATGCATTGACAAATAGTGAATTTACAAAGTTACAGAGAAGAGTTTTATATGCTAAATACAGTCCATCTCGAGCTTTACAAACAGGATGGCAACTTTCCACAGGGGAAGCAAAATCAAATTGTAAACCCAGCTGACTCACTGATTACCCACACCCTACCTGGATGTTAAAAGAGCTATGCAATCATCTGCTCCACCTGAAATCTGCCTCTGCAGCTTCATAGTGCCACTTCAGCCGTGTGGGAGAAGGGTAGCACTTCCTTTTTCCAAAAAGCACTTGCTGAGCCAGTATACAAGTTATTGTAAGTACAAGAGTTTGTCCCTGAATAATAACTTCTGAATTTGGTGGGATTCTTAACTCTGGTTTTCCTAGATTTTTATCCAAGAAGCAGTATTGTTGTAGCTATTTCCAGACTTTAATAGTTTCTCTCCCTTTTTCTTCTTGAATTTCTTTGTAGGGGGGGAAAATAGACTCAGGTAAAAGCCATATGCTGTTACGTTCGCTCAGGATTTATCCTATATGTCTGTAAAAGAAATACAGGTTGCAAGAGAAAAGAATTTGGAGGCACTAAGAAATCAGTCTGTGTATACTTACTTAGAAGGCATCAATAATTGCAGTACCTTTGTAAATAGCTCCCTTAATAAACTGGTTATTACTCTGAATGGTCAATGATTGCTCATAATTCACTGCTGCTAAGTTGTTTCTCTCTGCGGAGAGAAAAAAATCTCTGGTCCTTAAAAGGGCAGTGCACCCACGATGCCAGTGGGAATTTGGTTATGTTAGAGCCTAACCCTGCTCTCTCTGAAGTCAAATGGAGCCCCAGCACGGTCCCACAGGTAGCAGTGTTTATTTATGAAAAGCAACAGGTAGGGAGCTAAGTGTTGCCTGATAAAGTAATGACTTCTTTAAAAACTATTTCACTAATACACTTTATTCAGTGTGGTGCCTTTTGTGAACTCTCCCTACCCGCCTGTTTACTCTAGATGAAAATTAATGAATGAAAGAAGTTTTATGAACTGAACCTTCTGCTTCTGGCATCTCTTCATTACAGGCTTCTTCTGCCTCCACTATGTTTTTAGGACTATAAATTGTTACAATATGTTGTCCAAATACCATTAAAGTAGCTCCTATAGATAAAATGGAAACTAAAGTCAATATTATGAAGCTCTAAATTCAGGAGATTGAAGTGTTAACTTTTTTGCCTATTTGGTGTTCTTCATAAAGTTTACTTTTATGAAGTTAAATGTAACTAGAATCCAAGTTATTTTAATGCTTTGCAGATTAAGTGTATTTATAAAATCTTGTCTTGGAAGGTGCTGGTTCCAGTGGTAATCAACAAAAATTAAGACATTTAGCACTAGAATGGGAATAATCCTATTCTTCTTTTGGGGATAGTGATGTTTTGACTATTAGCATTTCCATTAGGAAAGTAATCAAGAGTTTTATCAAATCTATTTTTAAAAAAAGTCTTAATTACTCAATAGAATATCAGGAAATGTTTGCCCTCTCAGGTCCCCATCTTGCCCCAAATACTAAGTTAAAAAAAAAAAAAAATCAAGTAATTTAAATGCTGTGTTACTCTGCAAATCCTTTACAGCCATTATAATGTTGTTAGCAAGGACCCAATCCTTCTGGCACAGTAAAATTTCACTGACTTCAACCTAACATGGTAGGACTTCAAGCAAGTCTCATGAGGAAGGGCTTTAAAATAATGTTCAAAACAACTTGTAATTACTTCTTAGAGATGTGTTCTATTTTTTCTGCTATTGTTATCTGTACTTTTCCTCTTTCATCCACTTCTAAGCAAAGGTCATATATTAGTATTTTAATTTTCAGATTCTCCTGCCAAAAAAATCAGAGACTCATGATATTTTCTCCCAAGCTAAAATAAGTCAACTTCCAGGGTTTCAAATTCTGGCAAACCAACTTCTCCAAGGCCTCGTAAAAATTCTGCGCTGTTATCTCCATATGCCTGATAGACTTTATTTTGTGATCGTAATTAAAACCGTCTGTCCTTTCTCTGTGACTTCAGGAGAATGGCAATGAGACATGAGTTCTGAAAAAGCTAGAAGGATAGAGGATGAGGTTAGCAGCTCAGAATCACTTAATCTGCTATATTTCATCCAAGGAAACATAGATTCAAAGCACTGCCACCTGCCTTTTAATTCAGGTGACTTCAGAACAAGTCACCATGGCAGAAGGCTGTATCACAGTCAGCATCAGGAGACAGAGGTAATCCTGGGTTTGGATTGAACCATAAAAAGATATAAAATAAATTAACTAACTTGATATGGAACATCATTGTTCTTGTAACACTAATTTCTACTCTTCTTGTATAATCTATTAGAACTTTCCAGTAATATGTTTTCAATGATTTCTGGGTAAAACATATTTTTTGAAATACAAGAGTATGTGAAGAGTGGAATGATGAATACATGAGGCACAAAAATGACACTGAAACCATTATTGGATTGTTATTAGAGGGAGAAATACTTAACCTTCAAAATATAATTTAAAAAATTAGTTCACTATGTTGTTGTTATATTCTGCAGTATTTGTGACTGCTCTTTATTTCTCATAACTTGATATCCATTCTCCAAATTTAATTGATTTCCTGTCTTAAAGCAATCTTCACCTTTGAGGTTTTTTTGCCACTTAGAGGAAGCTTGCTCACCAGGTAGGTCACTTCCTCAGCTCCTAGAGCCCTGGTCTCCTCCCCTTCTAAAATGAGAATGAATTTCAGCAACAAATTGATCTGGTATTAGAACAGAAGATGCTAGAAGATATAAACTTAATGAAAGCCTTAATAAGCTAATCGCATTCCTGAGGATCTTCTACATTGGTAATCTGATGCTCAGGGAAGCAAAAATGAATGTTTGACACGGTCCTTGGAAGTCCAGTTCCTCCCTGATGAGTCAATTAGTTACATAAAACTAAGCAAACGTTCATATGCCCTGGTCCCATCATTCTCAGACTGAATATCGTCACCAGCTTTGGCTCCCAAATTTGGGGGAAAAAAGTTGAATGTCATGTGAGATTGATAGCATATGTCTGAAGCATCAATATGCTGGCTGCCTCCTGAGACTTGATGACCTTGGTGCTCGCTGGAGTTCAGAAAACCAAGTATCTCTGAAGATCCAGAGCTTACGTAGTATCACTTCTTATTTTCAAAAAGAGTTGGGTACTTAAAACTATTTGAGGACCTGGATCTAAACTCTGCACAGGGTCAGGCTTTTTAAGTACAGTAAGGTTTGCTGATCAGAGACTAGTTCTCTATCAAATGGTGTGCAGTGCTGCCCTAATAAAGCAAAACATATATCTATCATTAAATAAATACTCTAAAAGGAACAAATGCATTCCTGGTATAATTCTCCTGAAATCAGCACAAGAGATGAAATTAGAAGCAACCTTCTTAGGGAAAATATTTTATTTTTAATAAATAACATTTCTTCAGCATATAGTAATTTTAAGGGGTTCTCTTTTATTAAATTTATTTTGATTTCATGAAAACATGTACAACTTAATATAAGCAGGCTTATCAGTTCAATTTCCTACTGAATATTCTTTTTGTTAGTTTTCTTTATTTTCTTTTTAGTTTCCTGCTTTATCATTCAGAAGGTTTGCACTGTATTCCTGTACATATTTGGTTTGGTGCCCAGAAATGTATTATTTTAACAGGGCTAGTTCATTAAAAGTTATTACTTTACAGAGGTTCTACCACGCATACATAATTATATATATGCCCTTCTACAATGAACACTGTGGTAAAGTTACCATGAAAAATTTTGCTTTTTAGGGTTTATCTCTTCTGCCATTTCAAGTCACATTGATTTGACTAATCCCAGCATCTAACTTTCTTACTTCAAGTATTTTTTTAAAAGGTATTAAACTGTCAAAATGTAATTTTCATTCTTTCTTCAGCAATAGTAGTGCTTCAGAAACTATTGGGACTGTGAGTTGTCCTCCCTTTGTGCTATCCAAGGAAGAAAGCAAGCATAGCTGCTAATACATAGAACTTGTCTCAGCCAAAAACAGCAAGCCAGTTTTCAGTGACCTGCACAAGGATTGACTGGGATGCTCTCTCAAAATCTTTGTCAATTACTGTATTTTTCAGTAACTCCATGTTGCTCTATGAAGAGAGTTTTTTGAGAATATCTCCAGATACACAGTATAGTTCTTTTTTTTTTTCTTTTTTAAGACTTTGAGAAAGATTTGGATTACCAATTTTATGATGATAAGAATCTAAGTGAATTTGTAAGAAACAAGTAGAAAGAATGCCATTTCCTTGCAACTATCTGTTTCTATGAAGGTGCATCACAAGGCCATGTAAGGGTAGAAAAAAATTCTGCACAACCTTTGCTGAAAGTAGGCAGTAAAAGACTGAGTATCAGTGTGAGCAATGTAACAGAGCATTGTACTAGTGTAGTTGGTCAGGAGCCAACATTTCCTAGCTGACCTGAAAAGCATGTTATATGGTGGTGCAACTTTAAAGTTACATAAATGTCTTCTATACTGAGATACCTGATTTGCTGCCTGCAGCTAAGGCAGAATGAATAAAATCATCCATTACTCTTGAAAGAGACAGGACATTTAGCGTTTTGCTGCTTTGTTCTCATCGTTGCCCACCTGGAGTTTCGGAGGACAGGTTTGAGACTGTTTAAGCTAATCTACATTGGCTGACTTAGAGTCCTATATTGACTGGGTTGCATATACTTTGTTTATCTTTTGTTACCCTATATATGCCAACTAAGTTGGCTTCATGTCCTTTGTCCCATTGTTGATACGACATTAAGTAATACTTTCACTCCAGGGGTTCCACAATTACAGAATTATCCTGAGCTGCAAAGACACTCGTGAATATAAAGAATTAAGCATTCAGTGAAACTTGCAATTGCTGTACTTGTACTTTAAAATTAAAAAAGTCTACAGTATCATTTTTAATCAATGGGAAATAGATCTAGAGCACAGAGAACTTTTTAGAGTTGTGGAGAATAAAACAACAACAAAAAACCAAACTGCACATCAATTATACAATATGTAATCACTTTGAACTATTTGTATACCTCTACATATCTAATTCATGTTTGTGTATAATATTTGTCCATTGACATTGTTTTCTGCTGTAATGTGATTATACAGTGGTAAGTGTTTGGGGAATGACAGCATCCATGAAATGGTAAAGCAAAGGAAGTCTCTCTGAACTCGTACAAAACATAGTAGGATCTAGTTGTGCATCTGCTGGTTTTACATGATTCCCTCTAAATATTTTAGAAGTTAATAGTGATTAAATTTAAGTTTAAAAAAATGTTGAAGAATCCTTTTCCTGATGACAAGTAGCTAAATTTATTCTCCGTTAGTCAAATGTTGCAAACCCTGTAAATGTTCACTAAAGTGAAGGTGTTCTTGCTCTCATGGCAAAAGACTTGTTTCTTTCACTTTGGGAGAGAAAGGCAGTGAATGTGTTGGTTTTGGTTTGGTTTGTTGTGGTTTTTTTTTTTTTTTTTTTTTAAATTGCTATCCTTTGCATGAGACATCAGACTTCTTCAGTCTGATTCTCTTGGCTATCTAGCAAGAGTTTGAGGCACTGTTCAAAGTGTATAGGATATGTGATATCTTGCCTAACATTTTTCTCTTGAAAACATGCTGTAGTATTAAGCAAGTTGTGCTGTTAAATGGTATTGTACAACTATCCTAAAAGCCTAGCTCCAACATCTGTTTACAGTCACTCCACCAGCCTCTGTGATACTACTCTGTTGGGTTTTTTTAATACATTGTGTGAAAGCGATGATAGACAAATCTCATACTTAATAAAGTCTTTTTTTAATCCACAAGATAAGGCTGCATTGAATGTAGTTGCACTGT
This sequence comes from Buteo buteo, assembly GCF_964188355.1. NCBI lineage: Eukaryota > Metazoa > Chordata > Aves > Accipitriformes > Accipitridae > Buteo > Buteo buteo. The sequence continues at coordinate 30,118,417 of NC_134176.1, read as the reverse complement.
GTGGGGTTAACTTTCTGTAGCCTGTTCCCTTTGACTTCAATAGCTTGAAATAAAAAATTAATCTTCACAACTTCAGTGAGACTCACTTTGCGTGATGTTGGCCCACTGACTTCAATGAAATACTATTAAAAATTATTCTCAATTCACTTTAATACTCATTCTTTATAGCATTAGACCACTGATTCCACTATCATACTTTCAAGGCCAAATGTTCAAATAAATACTTCATAAAGACAAAAGCAAATCTCAATATACTTGAGTGAAAACTTGTTTCTTGTGGTTGTAGTGTGCTGACTCCACATAAGCAGTACTGAATATTACCTCACATGAAAGAAAGAAGCATCTTGCACACTTTTTTGCTAGTACCCTTTTATAACCTTTTTGGGGAGGGGGAGGTAGGGGAAATATGAAAAACCCAGAATGACATTTTTGAAAACAAATGGATCTGCACTCCTTGTCCTTCATGAAAGTCATATGAAAATTCCAATATGATATACTCAAAATATTTATGCTTTTTGTGTGTGTGTGTGATGCTTTGTTTTGTGTGGGATTGGGGTTTTTTTTGTTTGGATTTTTTTAAGTGGTTTTATTGTTTGGTTGGTTTTGTTCATTTTTTTAGGAAACTACAGAATTCTTCCAAGAAATTAAACTGACAAGGGAGATAACTGGGGGAAGACGAGCATGCTTGCTTTTGCTTGCTTGCTTGGAATAGACTACAACTCAATTATTACTCAAATTCATGACTGAATAAGGTGTGTTGCAGTTCTAACCACTACGCTGTACTAGAATGCTCTTCTTATTCTTCTTGGTTTCTCAGAGGGAAAATGTGATCTGAACCTTTTTTTTTCTTCCATCCATCCATATCTCAGGTTTGGTATCTGTTCAAGGCATACACATCCCCTGTGATATTTATGTATCACAATTTGCCTTGTTTGAGCTCTTCAGAGTTTGTCATTCATTTAGATTTTTTTTGTTGTAACCACTGATTTAACTTGAAATCTATCCCTCTACATGCAAGACAATTTTGCCATTTTCCTTCAGAAGCCAGACAATTTATAGATGAGCTCAGACCAAATAAATCAGGCAAGATATATTTATAGGTCTAATACACCATATATATTAATATATATTTTTAATCACCATCATACTGTCACTCTGCAGAAATAATTAGCTGTGAGCAGGGCATACACATCTGCTATCCAAGCAGATGCTATTGCTGGTATCCAGGCTAGGACACTTCAGAACAGCCAGTGTTTAGAGTCAGTCACTGCATACTGCTTGTGTCCATTAGTGATGAGGTGAGCCTTCTTCGTTTCCCTGCACTAATTCACCTGAATGACTGTGTAACTAGAATTATCTTTAGACTGAGCAATTTCTCCATGAGAGAACATTTACAGTAATTCTGAACAAAGAAATATAGATTCACACTCACATTAACTTCAGTACTTAGTGGTGGAAAAAGCCATTGACTGGTCCACAGCTCCTTTTCTCACAGCATGAAGCCTCAGGAAATCCTCACTTTTGCTTTCCAAACAAGGGCTGTGTCTCAGACAGTGGTCTCCATTTTGGGTTGACTAGATTTCTGAATATTCATGTATGAAAACCAGTGGCTTAACATTCAAAGATACTGTCGTCGTCCCCCCCTGACCTAAGCAAAGTTAATAGGAGAGTCAAATTCTAGTTTCTCTATATGATAGTGAGGATTCAACCCTGGACCTCTTTTGAAAGGTTAGTAGTAATTTTATCTTCCTGCGGAGGATAACTGAACCTAATAATAAGTCACTAGGCATCTTCTTGCAAAGCTATGTTATTTTTTAGATTATAGAAAAATGTGTGTATGATAAAATGAACAACATCAAAATGCATTCCATACCTGAAGAAATACTGTTTGGTAATTATAAAGGTACATTCAAGCTAGCATGTTTTGCATATATATGGCACATTTGTTTCCTTTTTGTTTTTGTTTTGTTTTGGTTTTTTTTTTCTAAATGCTTGTTTTCAATGAAAACCATATTAAGGGATATTCTTTCAGTTTTTAAAGATCTATCTAGTGAAGATAGCAGATATTTGAAACTCTATAAATTAAATAATTTAACTGCAGCCGTGTGTGTTCTACTAACCAAACATCACCATATGAATGTATGTACACAGTCTATTACAGATACCAGGACTTATAAGTAAAAGGAAGACAGAATGATTTGCAATGATGACAAGCATCATCTGTTTTAACAATAGGTTCGAAGAGCTTTCAGTCTCTCAAAAGTCAAATTATTTTGCATTATTCCCGCTCATGGACTCTTCTTCACCTAAAAAGCAAATGCAAAAGAGTAATGTTAGTGGAAGTAGCAAGGACCCATAACAAGAATATTCTGAAAGCCAAGAATACTATTGCTATTTAAACTGAATATTTCTTCTTCCTATCTTCAGATATGCAAACTTTGAAGTATTATTAACATATACCATAAAAAGTGTAAGATGTACAATGAGTTCAAGAAAAATCTTAACCTTGGTTTTTTTTCTACTTCAGGTGTTTGATATATCAGCTTTAGTCATTTTTTTAATTCAAGATTTTTTTTGCATATAATATCTTTATTATGCAGATCTTCAACCCTTGTACTTCTCCATAAGCTGACAACAGCTGAGTAAAACTGATTAGAATCAAAAGTTCAGCTTCAGAAAGAGTAATAAATTATAGTATATTCCAGATAAATCTAGTCGCTGTACTTGGTTGGCATATAGTGAAGGACTGGATACACAGAAAAGCTGTTATTGAATTGATGGCACAGAAAATACCATGGACTGTTAATAACATTCTTCAAGACAAAATTATAACTTTTTAATGAATTCAGTGATTGCATTTGAATATTGGAAGAATTACTGCTATATGATCTGGATATCCCCCAAAAGATTCAAAATTACTTGTACCTGTATGATAGTTTTTATCTGCATATGGTTTCATTATTTTAAGAAGAAATATTGATTTAGTCCAGTTAAAGGAAGTAATTTTTCTTCTTATTTTTTTAATGATGAAATTTCCCATGATGCTACAGCCTGAAACAAAAACATTTTTCCAGAAAATTGTTGCAGAAATTGAGAAGCTGAGGAGACCAATAGTGATTATTACAAGTTGCAACTAAAAATAAACTCTGCCATTGTGCAGATGTTGCTGGTGTTGTTATAACATCTACTTCTATGAACTCTCTGATATTTCTTGTTCCAGACTGAAAAGGCCAAATCTATATTAAATGAAATATGCTTGAAAATCTGTAGGAGGTTTTCTCCAGAATAAAAAAGGACCCATATCAAAAGAAATGATAGTTTGGCTGGAGGAGTTCCCTTGCTTTTTCTTCTGTATTAGGTATGGACAAGAAAAAGGTGACACCCTTAACAAGTATTAACATTCACCAACCAGTCCTATCAAGGGACGAGTAAAAGAATCAACAACTTTTTTTTTATTTTTAAAAATAAAGCAAATGCAGTTGTTACTGGTTGTCAAGTTATTAAAGATAAATGAGTATCCATCTTGGGACAAAAATAAGAAATGTATGATAAAGCCTATTTAATGAATTTTGAACTAAGAGAAATTACAAATTCTTCCTATAGACATCCGTATGTATTCAAACTATACATTCTCTATGGCCAAATATATGTTGCCTCAAATATGTAATCAAAAGAATAATGGCTAAATTCCACAATATTTAAAACTAATATATTGATGACCAGGCAATTGCATTATGTGTTTCTTTCAAGAGTCCAGAACTTCTCTATCCAGTATGTTGCCAATACCTGCTAGAGTGAGTCTCAGAAGTGACAAAGACATTTTCTATGTTGTCCAGTCGTGTATAAAAATGAGATAATGTGATCCATCGGCAGTGAAAAGAGAAGAATATTAGGTAGCCTTTTTTAGTAACTTCCAGTGAATGAAGTAGTGTATTCAACTTTATTTAGATGGCAACTACAGTCCAGACCACTTTTTGATAATGAAAATACGCTTTGAAATGCTAAGAAGACTTACAACCATAGAACAAAAAAGAAACTCACTCTTAGAGTTCAGCACGTTCCCAATTTGGTGCAATTTATGGCCAGTCTGTGGGCTACCCTATCTGTGAAAATTAAAATAAAGGTCTAGCAGTGGACTAAGAAGATCTCAGATTATTTTCTGGGTTTGTCAGAATTAAAGTCCCCAGGCAAGGAATTCTGAAGAGTGAAATGTAAGGACACTTGGCTGAGTGCTGCACATCGCATTTGTTAGCTCTTCTCAATAGTTACTATAGTATGGATAGCAATGACAAAAGTGCAGGTAATGTGGATGGAGGTCTAACTTTGACGTGAATAAAGCTATCTCTTTAAGGTTTCTGATAGACCATGTATAAATATTAGAAAGGTTGGTTCGTTTTTTAACCCAAGAGTAAGATTTGAGATGTGTTTAAACTTTGAAGGCCTCCTGTGAGTATGTTCAATACTTGAATTTCTTGATTAAGAAAAAAAGGAAGGAAGGAATTTGGACAATCACCGGCTTAACAGAGAGAACTGAAACTGCAGAATAATAAATAGCTGTAAATAAGAATGGTACTCTGTTAGAGATTCCTGTGCCCAGACAAGGATGCATTTTTCAGACAGGCTAGCCTGCATTCAAGTCTTTGACACACATATTTCTTTATGAGTTTTGATTATTTTTTGGAAAAACATTAGGACCAAAGATCAAAGTATTTATTTCTGACTCTTATGTATGCTTGAAGTTTCAGAAACTGTTAGCAGAGTCCCAGATTTACATGGCTACCCACCTGGGACCCTGCTATGCAGGAACATGATGCACTGTCGTCTTCAGTGAATGGAAAGATAATGCTGTTATGAAACAGAAAAGAAAAAACCCAAACACAACTGTGGAGAAGCATGGCTTTAAGGACCTAGCACAGCTTTAAACTGCACTGGATGCTTACAACCTCTGACCCTGAGAGATCCCAGCTCCCACTTACACACTGTTGTTTTTGGTGCTGATTGGGACTTTCAACTTGGACAGTAAGGGAGGAAACAGAGTCATGGGTAGTCTTGTGAATGTTCTTGTTTCATGTTCACTTCTGCATGACTCAGCAGAGCACTGATGGTAGCTACCAAAGAAGAAAGGCTACACTGGACTGTACTAGGCTTGTCTGAAACAGCTCAGTGAAAGCTTGATGCTTTTTTTGCTCTATGTATAATTAATTTGGATTCATTCATCAAAAAAGAATTAGGAGAAAGCAAGCATGTTTGGTTTCTCTTTCTTCTGAATTAGAAGGGAATGACTATTTAGCGAAGGCAAGGGTAAGAATCCCCCTCTAAGCACAGTCAAAAACCTTGAGCTGCCCATTGATGCTGTCTTTCCAGGGCACACCAACAGCTGCTTCTGCAAATTATTTTGGTTTAGGAACACCGAAGGGGCTAAAAATAAAGGTAGGTAAATAAATAAGTAAATAAACAAATGGGCAAAGTGTGTTGACTAGCCCTGTGTCCTTTATAAGTTTCACTTATCTTATGGATGAGCAGCACCAAAGGGAATTACTGGACCAAAAATCTGAACATGGTGAGAAGACAGGCTAATATGCTGGTATCTCTTAGAAGCCCTGGAGATAAAAAGCATCTACATGATTTGTTTTTCTACTTTCTTGAATTAACCTTCTTATCGGGCTGTGTGGTATGAATCAGGTTTTTGTGGAGGTGGAAGCAGCACAATTTACTTGTGGTCTCCATGACCCCAATTTGCTGCCAATGAAGTAGCAGATTGCTCTACTTTGGAGGCATAGCACTGATCTTGAAGACAAGGGAAATGGATACACAGGTGCTAAAACTGCCTGGAGGAACATCACCGATTACACACTCTCTGCAGAAGTAGGTAGAGTCTGGAAAAACTAGCTGGCTGCCCCTTGATCTTCTGCTGGAGCTGCTAGAAAATGTGTGTGGGATCAACACTGCAGGAAACCTCTGGTGCTAAGAGATAACTCATTCACTAAAATTTGGGGCCAGAGCGAAGTGTGCAACACAAGAGAAATCGACTTTGATACTGATGTTCCAGCCTCGGAAGATTAGCTGTCCTTTGTCATTACACAGTAGGCCAGAGGCACTCTTTTGCTTTCACACAGAGAGCGAATTAGGCTAGCTGATGATAGAGAAAACCCGATAACTCCTTCCTGAGATGGCTTCGGTGGTCAAACCAGAGCCTAGGTACATACCTTTGGGCATGTGAGCAATGGATCAGTCTTTTTCCACTGTGGACTCACCATCCTCGTAAGGCTCTCAGCTGCCAGTACCAATGAGCGAGATCCTCAGACTAGCCTCAAACCTTAGCTGCATTTTCCCAGTGGCAGCGCGGTGTGCTAATCGCCGAGCCATTGGGATAACCCTGTAGGGCATTCTTCTAATAGTTTTTCTAGTTCTTCCACTGATGTCCTTATACATCTTTTATGATTTCGATAGTGATGCTACTTTCCCCAGGCACTTTCCTTCTATCTTACTCTCTGCTTGCTTTTCTTTTGAATACGGGGGGAGGGGGCTACCTTAATCTTGCCCTTCATTCCCAGTGCAACCTTTCAGAAAAGACATTTCCCTCATCTGCTCTTCCAACCCTCAGTACATGTCAAGGAATTGTGAAGATGGAAAACATTTGAATACTTCCTATTTAAGCTTTGATGGTCTTTTTCCTGACTTCGTGTTCTATTTAGAGGTTTTTCTTCTAAATAGATGAACAGCCAGTTCTTTTCGATTTAAAATTAAACTCCAAATATTTTCTTTAAACTGCACTCATTGCATTTACAAAGGAATGAAAACAAAATGCAGCACGTGACATCATTTGAAGGAGAAAATTATGTTATCTTATATAGTTCTAGAAAGAAACTGTATTTTTTTAACTGCAGCTCTTCTCTAATGTGCACTGCTGATAAATAGTAAAAAGAACTTCTTTCCTAACTATATATTTCTCTCGCATTATACATATATAAATTCCTTTGGGAATAACTTTGGCAATATAACTTGAGATAGGAGATAGCTGATATATGTGAGGTATTAATATGAAAAATATTTTCACTGCATGTATGTTATACAGCTCTTGGAATATTACAGGCAACAAAAGTATAGGTCAGTTAAAGAGTTTCCTTATCCCTGTTCTGCCCATAATTTTTTTCCTGCAGGTCTATCTTCTCTTGTTTTCTTCTCCTCTGTTATTTTCATTTCCCTTCTCATCTTCCATGCACTATTATGCAGGGCGCCTTTCGAGGAGCTTCTTTTGCTTCACACTGACGATACATATTGGTAGCAGCAGCGGAAGCAACAGTCAGTGGACACTTGTAGAGATGGCGCGTTGTAAAATAATAAATCGAATATTTAATACTTAGACAGAAGATGTGGACTTTATCTACACTTAATGGGTGGGGAGGCTGATTACTCATTCATAGCTACGCCACTTGTGAATGATGAGGTCACCCCTATCTCAGGAAGATAAATGCCATATCCTGTTATGACATATTCCTTTTATATAAAATTAGTTCAATTTTCTCACTAGTGAGGAATCAGTATAACTAAAAGAAAAAAAAAATCACTTCAAGATAAAGGCATTTTTCTACTGTAATTCATTATATATCCTACTTTCATTTTGTTTTATTTCTGTTCTGTTTTGTTCTATCTTATCCTGTTCTACGTATAGTATTTTACTCTCTACCTAAATGATATCTGACTAAAGTGAAGCAAAAATTAGATGATACAATGAAGCTTTGTAGCATTCTCCCTCATACCTGTCACAGGCTCCTTCCAACAGCAGATAATGAAAATTCAAAGTCAAACCATTTAACTTTAAGTAAATGGAAATGAATTTCCAGAGAAGAGATATTTTTTCACCTGTGAAAGAAAGGAACAGTAGTACACTGACAATGCGAATAAAGATATAATATATAATTGTGATAGAGAGGTATATGTAAAGCATAAATATTAAATGTTATTATATTACACGTTGTCATGTGTTTTTAATTTTTATCTTTACTATGTTTTTCCCTGAGAAAGGAAGGTCTTCAGTACATTGTTAGAAACAGCAGTACTCTATTAGAATATTTCTTAGCTTAATCAATACTAAAGCAACTTGCAGAATATCTTACAACAGTATATGGTATTGAGACAAAAACTATGTCACTTAGACGCAAGAACCTGTCAATAATTTAAGCAAAATGAGAAATAAACTAAATTAAAAATATTGGGCTTGATTCTGCACCGAATTAATTTAAATCCATCATGGTATGTTGTAGCACTGGTGAAATACGTGGCAAATTGCATCCATGCCATTTAATATGGCACAGAGTATAAGCTTAATGATGGATGTTTTCATCGGTGTATAAAGTAAGTCTCAGAAATTCTTACTGGATTTTACCTTTGTGATTAATTTGGGGAAAAAAAAAAGATACAAGCAAAATGGACTTTTCCTCAGATATAATGGTTTTTTACTTGATATCTTTTAAAGTCTAAGAGAAAGAAAATGCTTCTGTATTCTGTAGACATTCACAAACCTACCTTTGAATCCTGCTCGTCTTACAACATACAAAACTATTTGTCAGCAGTTCCACTGACTCAGTGGGACTACTTGCGCAAACAAAGTTATCAAGACTGACTTTTCAGTTACATTAAGGCTTAAATTAAGATATTAATCAATAGTCATAAAAGATCTTACTAAATATCAAGAGATCCTGGTTCTGCCTAAGCAGATGAAAAGCGGTGACTTTCGAGACTAAGCTGAAGCAAGCTTGGCTAAAGGCAGGCTCTCTGTCCTGGCTGTCCCTTTGAAACATGAAAATCTGCTCAGAGTTGCCACTGTAGAGGAGAGAGTGACAATCAATGGATGGGGACTTGGACATGATTACATCCACTCTACTGCCTGGCCATACATTGACAGACAAAACTACTGTAATGGAGTGATCATTTGGAAAATGGCTACTGCCCACATTTAAATTCCTTTCAGTGTTATTCCATAGCCAATTAGAGTGGTAGCCCAGCCTATATTCATGCCAGTCTTGTACTATATTGTAAGAAAAAGGAAAGGAGCAGCTCAGAAGTCTTTAATTATTCCTCCAGCCATTTATTGACCTGCTCTCTAAAGGCCATATACGGGCCTTCATCTGCATGCAAAATTCCTATTGACATCACTGGGAGGGCCACAGGCAGATGGAGGGTACTTTGTAAACCTTACATTTTAAATATGTTGTAAGAGAAAGGCGCAGAATTCACAGTCCTTTAAAGAAGTGAGCAGCTTTATCTAATACTGCTCTTTAAACGTGGAGTTTGAATAACATTTTTCCTAGCAGTAACATCCCCCCTCTTCTCCGCAAGCTATCTAACCTACACGTTTCTGTAAAGTCTTCATATTTAACACTCAAACAATTGATGTCCCTATAGTATAAACAGGATAGATAATGAATATAAGTGGGATAGAAAATTAATCCTACTTGCGAGGAAAGAGAGTCATAATTCACTTAGGCTTCTCAGCTCTTACGTTATGAGGTCTTCAGCTAACTCATGGGATCCATTCCACATCCCACAGATGCTCATTATGAATTCTTTTTATGTGCAACATGTGGGGACTAACCAGTTTCATATCTCCTGGTATTAGCTGCAATCCAAAGCATTTTGTATTAAAACAGAATGCAAACACAGATGCTATTTAATACAAAGGATTTGAATGCAGTCTCTGTTTTAACATAAAGTTGGTGTGTCTTAATTTGGTTTGGAGCAGCAATGGAAAGAAAAGTCAAGATAAGAGGATATTGTTAGATTAGGAGCCAAGCTATGATTCCAGGAGGCACATCCGAGTTGCATGGGAAAAGGGGAGACCGGCCCAGGTGACAGCTTTGATTTACGGAAGCAAAGGTTACGATGCCTTTGGAGCGACGGGGCAGCCTGGGACATCTGCCCCCTTCAGAGACGCTGCCATAGCCTTTCCAACACCGTGCGTATTCTGGAGTGCGACCTGCGCTCTGTCCCACGCAGCTCCTCTTGGTAGGAGCCTCGGTTTCCTCAGAAACGAGCCAGCGGTACAGCTGCCGTTTGTGTAAGGTGCACACTAAGGCAGCGTGTTACTTTCCTCTCTAGCCGTCCACTCACCAGGCTGGCAAAGAGTCCAGTTCTCCCCGCACGGACGACGCTCTCAGCTCCAGCAACCGGCAGCTTGGAGCTACAGGTCCGCGGCTTCGGAGTCGCCCCAGGAGCGGGGAGATTTGGCGGGACCCTACTACGGGAGGGGGGGTCCCCTTTTCTCCCGTTCCCCTGCTGCCCCTCACCCGGCACACCGCTCTTCTCCCCGCCCGCCCTCCGGGACGGGCTCCTCACCCCTCGCCTCCCGCTGCAGCGGCAAGGAGGAGGGGACGCGGGGCGCAGCCCCCGGAGCGCCCGCCGAGGGCCACGGCGAGGAGGGCTCCTCTGTCCCTGCCCCCTCCCGCAGCGGCCGCGGCCCCCACGCCCGCAGCGAGGCGGGGAGCCGCGGGGGAAGGAAGGCGGCGGGGGGGGGGAGGTCGTCCCGCCGCCGCCCCGCGCTCCCCGCCCAACTTTCCGCGCTTCCCTCCCAGCATCCGCCACCGCGCAGCGCCGCGGCCGGCAGGACTCGGCGGCGGGCGGCCCCGGCCGGGCCGGGGGCAGCGGCTCCGGCTCCTCCGGCTCGGCCCCGGCGGAGCCGCACAGCGCCGCGGCCCGGGATAAGCACTCGGCGGAGGGGGAGAAGGCGAAGCGCGGCCGGAGCGCACGGGCGGGGAGGGCTGCGCGCAGCCCCGGGGCGGCACAAAGGAGGCGCGGCGCTGCGGCCGCGCGTCCCGCGGGGGTGGCGGGGGACGAGCCGCCCTCCCCGCCGCGGCCGGTGCGGTGCGTGCCGCACCCGGAGGGGCGCTTGGCGAGGGGGGGTTGCGCAGCTCTCGGCGGTATAATTGATATGTTGAAGCAGCAGTAGGGATCAGTGCGTGCACACACACCACACACCTTACAAGTTTGACTAGCAATAACATTGCTGCACACTAGGAGGGGAGGAGAGTCAGCTCCCTATAATAGGGAACAAACTCTGCCATTGCACAAAAGCGGCGCATTTCCTCGCTCGTGAAAACCGTCCCTTCATAGAGAGAAAGAAAAGGCGGGGGGGTGGGGAGCAAAAGCAAAAGCAAGTTACCAAGAGCAAGAACTTGTGCTGCAACAATCCTCCACTCTTCCTCTTCTCCTCAGGACTCTGGGAGCAGGGATATTCCTCCCCCTCCCCCCCCGCACGGTTGGCGCTAGCCCAGACTGTGGTCAGCCGCCTTTATTATTACTTCATTGAGACAGAGAAATCCTCTAAGACTTGCTTTTTGGGTGGAGGGTGGGGGGTGGAGGGACGAGAAGGAGGAGGGAAAAAAGGCAACATTTGCTGCTCATCATTTTCACTGCACCGCTAAAGTAATTGCGCCCCCCTCTCTCCTCCCCGTCCCTCCTCAGCTTGGGTTTTTCTCTTATATCTACAGCTCCAGTGGTATTAGACATACCTTTTTTTTTTTTTTTGTAGCTCTGATATTCCACCCTCGCCCCCCCCCCCCAAATCTTCACGCGTTGCATGTTTGCAATTCGGTAACCCCCCCCCCTTTACCCCCAGCCCCCCCAAACTCCTCTCAATCTCAGCCCAGCAGCTCACATCAAAGCGCCCTTCCTCACTCACAGTGGCCGCCACTCACTAATGGGATTGCAGTGTGCCTGGCTCTGCTGCTGCAGCCGCCGGAGGGAGAGTCGCTGCTGCTGCACCTCTTCGCCGAGACTCGCCGGGTGCTGAGCCGCGGGGATGATCAGGATCTTCCCGGATTTCAGCGTGCAGGTGACGGCGGCGGCGGCCGGCGGGGCGGCCGGGGGGGTGCCGGCGGCGCCGGGCATGGGGCGAGCCGGCGCCGCGGCCAACGGCAACCCGCAAAACGTCCAGGGCATCACCTCCTACCAACAACGGTGAGCACCGAGTGGGAGAGGGCTGTGCGGCTCTTCCTGAGGCTCCCTCACTTGCTTTTTCTTTGTGCTTTTGTGTTTCTTTGTTTCCCCCCCCCCTTTTTTTTTTATTTAATCTCTCCTTGCTGTTTGTTGGGGGGGAGCTTGGTTGGAGGGGAGGGGTTTTTTCGTTTTTTCTTTTCCCTTTTTTTAAAAAATACAGCATCTTTTAAAATGCACTGAGAAGTAAACACAATCTCCTAGTTTTGTCTTGGATGAGCTGGAAAGCAACAATAGGGAAAAAAAAAAAAAAAAAAGTGAGACCCCGGCAGCTTAGCTTGGCTGCTGCAAAGTTTGGGATCCCGTCCGCTCATCCTTTCTAAAGAGAATTTCTCAATGTCAATGCCTTGTGCAAATCCCAGTGTGTGGCAGCCAGGGGGATAATTGATCATGGTATGCTGATTGATAATTTGCTTTCAACCAAGAAAAAGAACAATTTTCACTTGGGGTTGCACACTTGCAATTCCACACTGTAGTTTAACAGTATTATCATGTCACCTGTTACTACAGGGAAATATAGCACGAAACCCTAAGTATACTCAGCACTGTTATTTTTTCACCTTAAATGCATTCTAATGCAAATGCAGGAAATTCACAGAGAGCGCCTTTAGGAAGCAAAGCGTAGAAAGTTGGCAGTAAGTCATAATGAAGTTTAAAGACCTTCCCCATTTCCCCTAACAATTCATCGATATGTGCTGATACTAACATGAAGCTTAATTAATTACCTGACATTTCTTTGTGCTTCTACGAGGCAAAACCTGAAGTTTGAATCTGTTAGTTTTCTCTATCATAAGCTTATAACCGGAGCCGAATCCTCAAAAAAAAAAAAAAGGTAGATGACAGCAGATAAATGTAGGCTGAAATCGGAACAAAACATTTACATTTCTCTAAATGCAATAAAAATGGCACTGTCCCAAGTATCTTGCTTTCCACTATTGCCTTAAATTAAATACTGAGAAAAATGCGGTATAATCTCAAATACCCAAACTAAATATCTCTATAATGTAAAAGAAAAAAAATCATAGGAAGTTTCAGCATAATATTTCAAACTTAATTGGTTTAGGAGCCACATTTAGATAATAGACCATTGCCTGTTTTGTTGTTCAGCAACTTTGAGTTGCTTCCTATAGTTTTGGAAAACACATGATGTATTTTCCATTTGATGCCCATGACAGAAAGCGTTTGGTGGTAACTTTTGTAGCTTTTATTAAATGAAAAATTAATAGGAAGCTGATTCTCCTGAAATAATCCCTGATGATGCCTAAGCACTTTCTTAGCTGAGAAACATTTGAAACTAAGCACGAGTCTTGTTTTGCTCAAGCGAACGCACCGATCTTTCTCATCTCATATATATATATATATATGAGCTTGAATGTGAGAGATATGAAGACTGGATTAAAGTTTATTTCTTTTCATGGTTTCTGTATGATTTTTGTCACTTATAAAATATTTAAATTACAATGGAAACTGACGGACACTTTAACGAGGAAGTACAGGCAGCAATCACAATAGTTTAGTCTGTGAAGTGGGGAAGTCAAGGGTCAGAAATGTCAGATTGGCTTCTAGACAAATGAAAGAGACCTCTGGAGACTTTAAGTTAAACAGAAATATATAGACAAGGCAGCATGCAATTTTTTAGTACTTTGCGTTTAATAGTTGGATTATGTCAGTTTGTAATCAGGAAGAAGTTACAAAAGCAATACTTCTCTGGCAAACTACTAACACCTCTAATCCAAATAGTGCTTAGCAGATATCCAAGTACTTTGACTAACGGGAATCCAGACCAGTCTGGATGTCTCGCACACTAACCTAACAAGGGGAAACATTTTTGCACTTCTTCCAAATTTTTACTCTATATTATCGACAGAACAGCGTGCCTTACGTCGAACGATTTTTCTTCGTGCTTTCTGGAAACGCTTGAAATATAGCAGGCACCGACACTTTCTTATGCTATTGCCAAAGCCGAGGTGACACCTGTTAACTTTTTTTTTTCTTTCTTTTTGGAGGCGAGGAGACAGATTTGCCGGCAGGGAACGGCATGTGGCACTTTCTAGATTCCCCCCCGCCCCCAGTTCTTCATCTCCACCTGCACCCCCCACCGCCTCGCGCCGCCCCGGGGCTCCCGCCGCCGCGGGCTCGCGCCACTCGAGGCCAGGCGGCCGCCATCCCGCCGCCGGCCGCGCACGTGCGCAACGGCCGCGCGGAGGCCGCACGTGCGCGGCGCGGGGCGGGCGGCGGCTACCCACCCCCTCCCCCCCCCCCCCCCGCCTCAGGACTGCGCCGGCGGCCCGAGCCGCTCCGCGCAGAGTTACGCCGGCCCGGTTGCCTCCCGCGGGAAGAAACCCTCCGGCCCCCGGTGCGCGGAGGACGACGCCCCGCATCCAAACTTCCAGGTGCTTTGCTAACTCATTCCCCACCGGCTCTCCTCTGCGCCTCACGCACGAGTTTCCCCCCCCCCCCCCTCCAAACTTTTGGAGTTGTCGCGGAAACGTTTCTCGTGAATAAATCCCATCCCCCCCCCCGGCTTTCGGGGCTTGCTCCTTTCCCCAGGGAAGCCCGCTGGATTTTCCCTGGGAGCAGGATCAGGCCCGGGAAGCTGTACTTCCAAGGCAGCAGCAGAGCAGCCACAAAGTTACCTTGGAGATGGAAAGCTTTTAGGGAAGGAGCGATTCCTTCTTTAAAAGCCCTCAGCGCTCGGGTTTTCCCGTTGTCCTGGGAGGAACAATTAAGGTAGCGGTTTCTTTTCCCCGCTCCTTTATTTCATGATTAGTTTCATGATCTCCAATAAAACGGCGTGAAGTGCTACACCCTTTCCCGACAAAGCGGGTCATCGCTCCCGGTTAACGTTGCCAGCATTACGCCCTTCACGCCGCCCGCAGCTAGCGCCTACTCTCAGGACGTGCGCGCACGTTCTCGGAGGGGGCCGGGGGGGTGCGCGGGGTCCCCCCGGCTCCACGCCGCCCCCGCGGGCGGGCGCCGGGCACCCGCCGCGTACGGCCCTGCGGGCCGCAGGGCGCTTGCCTCCCCCGGCCGGCCGCCCCCCGCCCGCCCGCGCCCCCGCCCGGGCCCGTCCTCCGCCGTGGGAGCCCACGGGGGGACAGGCCGCCCGCCCGCCGTGTGCGCCCGCAGAGTTGCGGAGAGAGTCCTCGCCTCCCTCAGCCCCTCTTCCCCGCTGGAGCCCAGACTCCAGAGGAGGAAAGTGTGCGAAACTGCAACTGAGTGGCGTTGTTGCGCCGGCAGCGGAGGCTGTGTCCCCTGCACGCAGAGTGGGAGCGGAGCTGGGGAAAGCAGCTGGAAAATGCCCAGAAATACTTTCACAGCGGTCAAGCCCGGAGATCCCTGACTCCCCTCCTTCCCTCCCCCGCCCCCGCCCCGCTAGCCCCATGGCCTGGCACCCCGCGTAGCCCGGCCCGCGGGCGCGGGGCTGCGAGTGTGTGCGAGAGAGTGTGTGCGCGCGTGTGTGTGTCTGTGTGTGCGCGCGTGTGTGTGTGTGTGTGTCTGTGTGTGTGTGCCGCACCTGCCGGGCGATGCCAGCGGCCGGGCTGCCCGCCGGGGCTGCGCCGCGGCTCGCTCTCACCGCAGCCGCCGCCGCCGCCGGCCGCCGCCGCTGCCTGCGCTGGGCATGTCTCTGGGGCCGGCGGGGCCCCGGCTCCCTCCGCTCCTCGGCTTATGGACGGCGGCAGCGGCAGCAGCAGCGCTAGCAAGCAATCGAGCAAGCAACCTGCACCAGGACTGCGCGGAGGAGTGGGAGCCCGCGATGCTTTGGCCTCAGTACTTTTCCTTAGCCTGTCTGGCTAACCAGGGCCATTGCTGCCGCCGCTGCTGCTGCTAGACACACAACACACACCAACATCAGGAGGGGGAAAAGTAAGGGAGAGAGGAGAAAAAAAAAAAAAAATCCCAGGAAGATGGCGCCCACCAAGCCAAGCTTTCAGCAGGATCCTTCCAGGCGAGAACGGTAACACTTTCTCTTTATTGAACCTGCAGCAGCAGCAGCAGCCGCAGCAGCGCCGGGCCGTGCCGTGCCGTGCCGCCGCCGCCGGGGGCCGGGGCTGGATGCCATGCCGGGGTGGGGGGACCTGCCGCCGGCACCCGCTGCTCGCACAGCCGGGCACCGGGAGTTCCTCCTAGTGCGTACCGCCAGCCGCACGCACGCACACACACACATACACACACACACGCGCGCACACACACCACACACAGAGGGCGAGCCGCGCAGCAGCAGCAGCCCCGCTCCAGCAGCCGCACCGCCGCGGCTTGCCGGAGCCGGTGCTTGGCGGGGCGCGTTGGCGAGCGGGCGTCTGTGTGTATGTGCGTGCGTGTGTGTGTGTGTGTGTGCGCGGAGGCGGGAGGCCCCCCCGGGCGGCCCCCGCCGCTCGGCGGCCCCGGGGGCGGCGGGGCGCCGCGCCAGGCCCGGCTCGCCGGGCGGAGGGGCCGGCCCCGCCGGTGCGGTTCAAGTGCGGCTAGGCCGGAGCGGGGGGGGGGGCCGCGCCGCCAGCTGCGCCGCGGGGCTGCCCGGCCCGGCCCGGCCCGGCCTGGGTCCCCCCCCCCGCCCCGCCGGCGCCCCTCGGGGTGGGCAGAGCGGAGCCGGTGCGCGGAGGCGGTGCGGCGGTGCGCGGGGCCCGGCGAGGGAGGCGGGGGCCGGGGGGGGGATCGTGCTCCCCCCCGTCTGCTTCCCGGCCCGCCGCCTGCCCCATATACTTTTGTTGGGGGAGAGTGCTTGCTATTAATCTGCTCTGCTGGTGACACGAATTGCCCGTAGCGGATTTGTTCTAGTAAAGTGAATCTTTCTAGAAGTGACTGGTAGGAAACAAGAGTACAAGTTCATGTGATGTTACTTTGTGATTCTTACAAAAGTATTCAAAGCTCCGTTGCTACACTGCGATGAGACGTTTGCCCAGAAGGAGAGCAGCCAGAGGGTTTGGGGTGGGCTTTCCAACACCCCCCCCCCCCGTTCAGCGTTACAAGTGAACTTGAGGGTGAGGGGTGAGGAAGGTTCCTGGTTAGTTGTAAAAATGGAAATTAACATTTAGACAGCTTTTAAAAGTAGCTGGATCATGTGTTACTCGGTTTATATTTCACAGCACAAGTAAGTCTGAAAAATATTTAAACAAAGTCTAGGGAATCAGGCTCATTTTAATCTTAATTTCAAACTTACATTTTTTACTATGATCAGCATTTCTAGTACAACTGCCAAACCCCACAGATTTTATCTAAATAGCTATGCCATTTTTCCTAAGGAAGCAGGCTGCCCAGTATCAGAAAACCATACATTTCATATTTGCCACTGAAGTGTTAGTGCGGCTGTGTTAGATGCATTAATATTGACTGTTGCACTTTGACAAGGCTATATTGATATGTAGCAGAATTTGGAGATACGTGTAATGGGAAAACAGTGCATCCTTAGAAGTCAATGGCTTAACTTACAGATTTTCATCTTCAACTATATATTTTTTTTAAAAAAATCTCCATTTCAGTGGCTGCAAAGATGTTTCTACTGTCTTAATAACACTTATAGCAGCAGGCTTTTCTTCTGCAGAGTTCTTTGTTGGAAAAACAATTTGTATCAATAAGTCCTGTCCCCCCCAACACACAATTCTGCTGTCTTCTTTCTGAGAATGGTACTATATTAGTGCTAAGTGTATTTGCCAGGATAGCTTCAGTAATCTCTCCAGCAGAAGCATATTTGTGTGCCATTTTGGGAATTTCTCTGAGATAGGAATCTTGAAGATAGAATTAATTTCTAGGAGAAACTTCATAGCCTGTGCATGAGTGCTTTCTTTATCACCTGTCTCCATTTGGCATTCGGAGAAGGTAAATCAAAGTGCGCGATTTGTTATTCTGCTCCACTTGAGAGCTGAACTAAATAACACTTGGTCTGAAATTCTGATTGAAGTTGTAGGAGGATATACTGTATTTAATTTAATGCCCTTTAATAGCATCTTCTTGTTCAGCTCTGATGCTGTCATTTTAAAGGTTGGATCGGAGTAGTTTTTCCCGGTAGGGAGTGGGAGGAGTAATCATTTCAGGGGAAAAAAGTAGTCTAAATTCCTAGAACACTAATAGCCACAAACTTGGCCTAGTGTCCAAGCAGTTGTTTTTTGCCCTTAAGGTTCACTTTGTTATCACTCTTTACAATGCTCTGAACAGTTTAGGTATAAATATTACATGTAGAAGTTGATGACATTTTTTTTGTAGCAGAAATAACAGCAATCTGTTTGTTGTTTAAAAAAAAGTTTGGAGAAGATCGATCAATGCTTCAATAAACAGCCACTCATACATTTTATTAAAAGTTATGTAATGTGCTGCTGAAATCTTGCGTGTAGCTGTTTATTTAAGCTTTGTACACATCTTTTCAGCTGTGTGCGCCAAGCTGTTTGAAATACAGGTGCGTATCAGTTACTTAAGGGGTTTTGCAGTCTCTTCTTAGTTACTGCTTCAGTAAACTAGTTCTCAAGATTAAGAATCCTGCAAGTGAACTTTGTGTACATTCCTTGTTTAGTCTTCACTTCCACAATATTTAGGTAGATTGTGTTACATTTTTTCAAGCAAGGGGTTAGTGATTACAAAACAAATGTAAAAAGAAGCAGTCTCTGATGCAACCAAGCACTTGAATTGTTTTGAAACTTTTTTTCACCTGTTTAGTTTTTTTAAAGAATGTTTGAAAAGTTGCACACTTACATTTGTTTGCTTTTCTTTTAAACTATGAGTGTTAGCAAATTTTACAGTTACAGTAGCAGTTTAGGATTTTTCAATTGTGTGGATATATAACCAAGAAAATTAAATAGACAGAAGTGTCATGCATATGATATGCCAGCATTGATTTGTAAAGCATATCATAATATCAGAGTGCTATTGGTTTAAAGTGAAAGAGAAAAAAACCTTTATTTTGGCATTTCTTTCTAGAGCATGAGCTTAAACATAGCAGTGATAAATGATGATATGCATTGTCTAACACTTGCTTTTATATAAATAGCTCCAGAAGATTGCTTAAATGATAATCGAAAATATGAAATAGGGTGGCCTTCATATCACAAGGCCAAGGGTCTACAAATGGAAAAACTGAAATAATGAAATATTTCCAAGGCAACAGACTGTCAACAAGAACAGTAATGCATGGGCATATCATAGAGCTACCAGAGAGGATATTAGATCTTATAGCTCTAGAGCCAGGAGTTATAATGACCTTTATTAAATAGAGCCCTCCCACATTACAACAATCTTTCTGATTTCTAATTTATGGATTAGCAGTCATACTACTCTTCATAATTTGAAACATTCTCCCACCATATTTGATTTGCTGCATTTTTCTCCACCGGAATCATACATTATTTAGAGCTTACATGAGAGTATTGATCAACAAAAGTTATATTACATATTTTCAGTAACAAATGGGATTCTGAATAACAAGGTTTTGTCTGCAGCACTGTTTCTACATTCTTTACAGCACAAGTTTTTTTCTAACAAGTTATATCCAGTTAGCTTGTTTTGTACCAATTTAGCGACATTCTAATGTTGTATTATAAATAATTTATAAATAATTAGAGAGTTTTGCTAACAGATTAATACAGCACCCAGAACCATAGACATTTTTAAGAGAATATCGGGATATATTGTCAACACCCATCTCCTTTTATTAGTGTCTCACTTGAAATTCGGAGTCTAACATACTAGCAGTTTCAAATCACATTTGTTTGAAACTTGGCACACAAGTTGCCAGCCCAGATGGGAGTTTTACTGCAAGAGTGACGTAAAACAGTTGTTGAAAATTGACATTCTAGGCATTAGTTTCATCCCCGTCCTTCCTAAAAAGTATAATGTTTAAATAAATGTTTGTTTCATAAAACGATCTTTATAACAATACCCTCTTTATTGGAAAATATATTCTACAATAAGAATTTTGAATAACTGATACTGACCATGAAAACTGTTACCATTTTATTAACATTTTGGGATTGATTCTGCTCCCATTGAGGTCAGTAAGGTGAAGCTGTTTTACAAACGTGGCAGAATTTCATTTGATATCAATTAAGTAATTGTTTTTTTAGAATTTAATGTTATGAGACCATTTCCTGAAATCTCATCTCATGTGAATAAACCTTACATTCAGTCAGTCCATCAGATTCATTTTATATTATTGTCATTAGTACCTCTTGTAGGTGTAAAAGCACCTCATGTGAGATAAGATTTCAGCATTAGTCATGTTGTTTCAAAATGAATTCAGCAAACTTGTTCTGCAGGATGCCAGCCTGGAAATTTGTTTTTATATTTTAAACATAAGGTATTTTTCAGGTACATAGCCAAGACTTCACATTTTCACCCCAGTCATTTGTTTCTTTGGTTGGTTTGTTTGTTTGTTTATGGTTGGCCTTTTTTTTTTTTTTTTTTTTTTAAAAGAAGCTGCCAAAGATTTATGGCCATGAGAGGAAATGTTTTGAAAATTCATTTCATAATAATTGCATTTTTTCAGAAGAGGCAATTTCTTCCTATGTAATATTTATAAGGCTACTGCATGTTGTCTTTAACATACAAAGTCCCATTAGTGCGAATGAGGTGCGTGACTTTTTGTTTAATAGGACTTTGCATAATAAGGATAATTTGTAATAATATTGCATTTTGCTGCATAAGAAGATGTGCCATAGTAAGAATATAATGGTTGCTGCCATGTCTTATATGACTAGAGCTTTGTTCTGTGACAACCTCAAGCAGTAGTTTTGCAATACACAAAGTCCTAGTCAAATGAATAGGACTGTTGTGCCATTGATTTGAACAGGACTTTGAGCAGTAAAAATATTCATTAATTTTGTATGCTATAGTAGTATATTACACAGGACAAAGAAGGTACGGTAAGGGTAGGATAGTATTTGTGTCTGTAACTTGGCAGAACTGGACCCTGTCTTTGGGACAATATTGAGTTCAAGTTGTACCTTAATCTTTAAAAAAGTCCCAAATGAAATTATGCATATAATTAAAATATACTGCAGAGAATCACAAGCAAGGATAAAAGTGTTTTTACCATATAATTCAATAGATGTGAATTTGTTCTCAGTGAGATCACAATGACAAACTTTAGCGTACTTAGTGGGAGGAGGAGTGAACTTTGCATGTGTGTATTATTACAAAATACGAAAGTCTTGAGATTCTCAAGTAAAAATGGAGCGGTCCTCAAGGAGATTCTGATCTCAGCCTGCTGCAGCTAGATACTGAGAGTTATGCCAGCCCTTACCCAGCACTCTGCATGCAGGCGAGAGTCAGACACATCAAAGAACAAGTGATATGTAAGCAAGAATTTGAAACGGATTACCGAAAGCAGAGTTTTGAAGATTTGTTACAGGCTATTTTCTCAGCCTTTCTTATATGTTGCATTTTGGACTTTCACTCTTCAGTTGTATCTTGTCATTTGTCTGTTCTAGGGAACTTCTCACTGATGTCATACAATGTCTGAAGAAGACTTTAATATTAATACTGAGTATTTCTGTAGATATGTTTCTTTATATAGCTCAGTGTGCTTCGAAAGGTCTGTAAACACTGTTCTACACATTTTACTGATGAGATAGTTATGCACAAAAGATTTTTGAGAACCAGCAGAAGTGGCAGAAGATGTCAATGTTAGCTCTAGGAATAAAATTCCAGCCCCCATTTTGACTGTGTATTCAAAGATTACACTGCCTTCGTTAGAGGGATTTACATTTCTTTCACAGGCAAAACCTCCGCTGAAATAAAGTGCTTTCAGAGAATGGCTTGATTGCAATTTAAAATTAGCTGTTAGCTTGATATATAATAGAAGTTCAACACTTACGTTAAATAATTTAAGTGGAAAAGTACTGTTCCGTTACCTGCAGGCATGTTAGGTTTACATATGTATATAGTGAACTTACGGGATATCGTCTGAATAATATGTATGTATGTAATCTACAATAATGTCCCTGGGGCTTGGATTTTCTGAAGAGCCTATTGGATTTAGGCATCCAACACATACTGCATTTCAGTGAAATATGGGCACCTAAATCCTATAAGCCCCTTTTAAAATACTTGCCAGGGAATTTTGTCTCCAACAGGAATTTAGAACAGGCTTCATTACACATTACATTGTTTTAAACTGAATTTTATTGAGTAATGAATAGTCTTTGAACAGTCATTTTGGATTAAATCCTAAAGGGTTATAGTTTTGCTTGAATTTAAGCACAGAACTGATACATTTATATAATGATGGGGAGGGGGATTTTTTTTTTCCTCTTGCTCATGCGTCATGTTTGAAAGTCATGTGCAAATTCACATTTACGATCAGTTTACTCACAGCCTAGGCTTATATGAGTTAGGTGGCTCAGAATTGTCCTGCCAAAGCTGTAATTCATTTAGCAAAAGTATAACACACCAAATTTTAGAAGAATGCTTGTTAGAAAGCTGTTTTTTCTTAGAGATGATGGGAGGCAGAATTTGTTACTTTGTGGGAAAAAAATGTAAGTGGGCAGTCCTCACAGGTCAAGGTTGAGGTCAATAGAAAGAACTGAGTGACTGAATCTGTACAGTGCTGGCAGTGGGATTAAAAAAGGAAAAAAAGTCTTACAAAAGAGAATAGCTGCCAGTGATACTTATCCTTCAACCTTCACAGCTGCAAAAAAAGTAGCTGATTTTATTTGTCTGACTATAGTTAGATGTAGGATTGGCATGTTTGCTTCACCTTTGCATAAATTACTAACAGTATGGACAGGAGGTTCTCAGAAAAAACTGCATTGTAAAAAAACAAAGCTGTTTTCTCTTGCTAAGTAACAAATAGAAGACGAACATAAAAAGAGAAACAAATGCTGTGGACTAATTTATTTATTCATTCTTTCTGAGTTGCTGTTCAGTTTTACAACAAAACTTGCATTTCTCGTGGAAAATCAAAAGTACAGTAATTTTTTTCAATGGCTGAATGAGCTAGATAAATGGTACTCAAGTAGCAGTGTTTGAAGGATCCAAGTAGTTTACTAAAGTATCTTAATTAATTGGATGTTCACTTTAATCGTGAGGTTTCCTGTTTGTAGGTAGTGCTCTGTAACAAGAACATATATTTGATACGTAAATGTTATATATGATTTCAGAAGGCCCATTTTTACTCAACGTCTGTTTTTACTGAAAAACTGTTTCAGATTAACAAACAAGAAATAAATGGAGGTGACAGAAAATACAGACTTCAGATGAAAAGCATGATAGAAAAGATACAGCAGATTCCAGATCTTTCAAACATATATGCTGTTCCTTTTATCAGTAACTCTACTTACACTCACTTACTTACTACTACACTCAAACATTTCAAAACTAAGAGGTGCTGTCTTTCCTTTTATTCCTTTGTTAACAGGAAGAAAAATGCTTCTCTACAGAATTGCAATTTGGAAACTGTTATTCCATGCTTTTTGAGGGCAGTTTTTTAAATTTTGGTTTTGTACCACTTCTCAAGACCAGAATAGGAGACCATGGGATGTAGCAAACACTGCAAATCCCCTCTTCTTCCCCCCAAAATTATTTGACATACTGAATGTGCATCTTTAGGAACATACAATATTTAGATTCTGGATTTAGGAATCCTTTTGGAGTAATGATTTTTTTTTTTTCATTGTTTCTTAATGGTTTGGTGATACTACTGCAAAAAAGTATTTGAGTCCTATTCATGACTTATATTTTCTTGTGGCAATTATCATATATTGCAACATTTGTTCAGTTCAAATAGGAACAAAACCTCAAATAATTAAGGGAAAAAGTGTCTTTTAACGGACAAAGAATGGCTGAATATTCCACCTGAAAAGCAAAATTAGAATTCTTCTATATTTATTCTGCATGTTACTAATTGTGAGGAAAACTTTAAAAGATTTTCCACTGACTTGTATAGATGTATACGGCAAAGTGTAGGCATATGTTCTATGTTAGATAGACACAGTATATGTATTTGCTTGAAAGGAAATAATGCTGGTTGATTGTCTTCAGCAAGCTATAAATGTCTTACTTTAGATAAAGTTAAATGTAAATACGTGCATTGGAATGGCGATTTTTTTTCCTCTAATGCTGTGAGGGAAAAGTAGGCTCATCCTTTTTTTTGCACATTTTTATTGTTCTGTGTAAATGTAATTTGTTAATCCTGTGAAATTTGTCATAGATAAATTTGCTTGGATTATCTTGTCACCACCGTATCTGCATTCTTTTGTTCATTGCTTATTCATAATTTAACAGTCTGGCAGTGAGCCTTTTTGGGATGCTCACAAAAGATATATGACCTCTACCAGCTGCTACTATAACCTGCAGAATGCACAGCAAGACATTAGAAACGTGAGGATTCCTCTACTGATTAAAGTGCTCTTCATTTAAACAGTCTGTTCATAAGAATCTCAGGAATCTTTGTGGATAGCAGTTTTGATTTTTCTTTTCTCACAAAATTAGTTCTAACATTTTTTTTTTTTTTTCCCCCGAGTGGAAAAACTAACATTGAATCTTAAGATGGTGGTGCTTTGCTTTCAGGTGGACTAATGGAAATTAAATCCCTCATTATATATGCATGTGTATACATAAGTGTGCATGTGCATATACACATGTGCATGTATCTCTACCTATGCACGTATATATATATGTGTATTTCCTGCAATTTTGCAGTGGGATAAATTAGTGCCCCTGTGTGTTATTTTAAAACTAACTTTTCTATTAGGATATTTTTCAGCACATATTATTATCCAGTACTAATTTACAGAAGAGTTGTCTGATTTAACTCTGCTTTAGCCCCAGCATCTTACAGATTGTATTGTGTAAATACTTGATATTATACAGTACACGAAAGACATTAAATAGAATGTTACTTGAAGTGTAACAACATTTTAGATTTTCATTATTCTCCTGACTCAGTTTAGCATATAAATTTTTTCCCCTTTTTACTTTTTTTTCTTCTTATCTGCAGATCAGCTTGTGAGTAATGGCTAGTTTTTACCTCCCCTTTGTGCTGGCACATGATTATAGTTCAAAATAATTCATTGCTAATCCATGCAGTATTGGTTCATCTCCATCACTCTGTTTTGTGATTAGAGCCTCAGGCCTGTAAGAACATCCTTCTGCACAGTTTTCCATCCTGATTTTCTTTGACTGCAACCCGTATTTTATATAGTTCTGTCATTACTGTTCACCTACCAATCCTTTTGCATTTTTCAAAAATGTATCAATTACAAGAAATTAATATTTTTGTCGGGTTATTTTTCAAGGGTTTATGAAAAATATTTGTTTTCCACTGCAGTAAGGCTCCAGCAGTGGTGTATATGGGTCTTGGTTCATCTCAGCTGATGATGGAAATCTGACTTGAGTTTCTCATTTTTCCTTAGCAGTCTGAATTTCCTGTGTACTTATTTACATTAGGTGCCTCAAGAAGTCCAGGATCTTAAAAAGAAACACTGTGTCTTTTTGAAACAGACTATAGTAGAATAGTAATTACAGACTTGTCATTTTTAACACATTTCAAACAGAGCTGGTGTAAAATAAAGCTGATGGAGGAACTTTTAAAATATATAGGGCCTGATCCTACTATGATCACTCTGGTTGAAGTCACTGTTTATTGGGTCAGATACAAACTGATACGACATTAGAGCTGGGCTTATATGATATAATGATATTGTACTTTGATCAGATTTAAATTTAATATTTCCAGATTATGAAGCAAATGCATCATTTTGTTTCACATCAAATAATGCTAGTTTTATGAGAAGGTCATCTAAAAGATTTTTCAAGACTTTGCTTCAGCATTGAGTAGTCCTGTGTTCCTTTTAATAATTACTTTCATCTCATTGTAGCCGTGTGTTTGAAAGTGTAGGTCAATAAGGATGATCGCATTCAGAATTTCATGATCTGTGTAGTGGAACAAATTGAAAGCAAAGCCTGTATCAATCACTGTGAAGGGAGGGTTAATTGTTACTGCTTCTCAAGCCTCTGGACAGATAAACCAGTAATGAAATACTTATTGCTCTGATATGTGAATGGTTAAGGATGAAACAATGGAAACAGAAGCAGTCTTCAAAGATAACCAAAAAAAAAAGCAAAGAAAAAAGAATAATCTGGACTAAAGTAAGATACTGTATATACTGTGTATTAACATTTTTAAAACAATTTTTTTTTCATCTAATATAGCCTTCTAGTAATGATGTAAGACAGCAGAATGTATTAGGTTTCTAAAGAAAATATAAAATATGAATTTAAAAGCTTTTATTATGCAAACAATTTAAAATGGTTTACATGAAGTCTGGACCTTAGGTAAAAGTAACATGTCTAGCATTAAGTGTTTTCTTTTCTTTTCTTTGTTTTTCATTTGTGGTACCGTTAAGTGGGTTTTTTTCTTTCTTTCTTTAAAAGCACAGCTGTATTTACTAAATCGAGTATGTTTTGTTTTCTTGTGAAGTCATTTTAAAGCATTTTGTCTGCAGCCAACCAGGACTCTAACGGATTGTTTAAAGATAGAAGCAGCAAAATAAAAATGAGAGCAAAACCAAATTATGATATTACAGTAAACATTTAACTATTTCTAGAATGTGAACTTAACATTTTAAACATCTGTTAGTTACTTATATGTTGAAATATATGCAAAAATATTTAGCCAAATTGAAGTCTTAGGCCCATGACAATCATCTCAACACAGTGGGTAGTTCTGAAAATTAATGAGAATGATAATACTGTAAAGACTGTTCCAGAGTTTGCCCAAATTCATTATCTAAGACTCTTGTTAAGAACATCTCAAAGAATTTTAACCAGGAAAATATATTAATGGTTCAAAAGCATTTTTCAAAACGGTGATTTATAAAAGTATAATGGAATTATATATGCAAGAGCTATAGTTAGAAACACAAATAACACAGGAGCAGCACATTATGAAGGAACATTTTCCAATAGCTAGGGTATTGATTTGATTGGCTTTGATTTTGTCCATAGGTGTCAAGCTTTCCTTATTGATTTATATTTTGGGATGGAGGAAATGAAAAAGTGAAGGCAACTTACAAAAAAAATATATTTTGACTCCTTGTTAGTTACTTAATGAGGCCTATAGCTGCTTAAAAGCTAAGTAAAGTAATAATTTTAGAACTGGTGTAAAATGTCTTTCAGACAATCGAAAAGCACTTTTAGGAGGAAGGGTGATGAGACACATCTTTAGATTTCTCTTCAGAATGTTAAGAATTTCCTGTTGCCTGTTTCCTGATGGGATTGACGCAGCTGTGTATCATATGGAATGAAAGAGGAACCGAGTGCCTGACTTTGTTTTATGCAAGTCCTTTATTTAAGAAAATGTATGTGTTGATTTTGCCTTTTTTTTAACAGGTCGCTGATATGAATGCTTTACACAAAATTGTCCAAGTGGGAGCTTATTATAACTAATTTATCTATTTTCTAAGGGACAGAAAATTTTAATAACTAAAGTATATTAGTTAAGAATGCTTTTTTTTTTCTTTCTTTTTTTTTTTCTGTGTGCAATGAAAAAGAAAGCAGAATGCTTGGAAGATTACTATGTCATTTCCATTTGTATTTTCAGAAGTCATTGATATATAGAAGTGTGTGAGTATGTGTATTTGCATGTGTAATCATTGGAAAACAAATCAGTTTATAGAGTTTCTTACTCATTTTGGCTGTTGTGCAGTCTGTAGCACATCTACAGATCAGTTTGCATGGGACATGTGAATGCAAAATAGAGAGGAATGGGAGGATCCAAAATAATCTTTAAACAGTCATTGTGATCTAGACTGTCCCACTTCATGGACAGATTCTTTGAAGAGAATTGAGGGTGGGAAACTGTATTAATTACATTTTTCAGTAATTTCCTTCCATGGTGAGAGAAAGCTTAGCAGGAGGTGGCTAACCTGATTAACTGATCTGGGAATGGGTGAGGAAAAGGAGATGCAGATCTGTAGCGCTGGGGCCACCCTTCCACTTGTAGCCCAGTTCCTGGTACAGTCAGGAGCTGTGTCTCATAAAGTTGTGTAATACTCAGTTCCAGCTGGAATTCATACTGCCTCAGTCAGTATTAACTTTTGCTCAGAAGGCTGTATAAGGCAAATTCAGTTGCTGTACAAAAAGCCCTGGGCATTGCAATCACATGAGTAAAGCAGCTTCTTAGCATCATACTATAGCCCTATGCTACTTAAGCAGAAGCAAGCACAAATGCAGAGTGCATCGCAGTGATGGGCAGTAGCACTAAGGGCCTGTTAACAGGCAGAGCAGAGGCATATGTGACTAAGTGGGGTGATCCCATTGGGTTGCTTCTGAGGCTGTCTCTCCATGCAAGATATGGACTTCTAAATCATTATGCGAATTGTACTTTAAATCTTAAGCTTTGATCCTTTCAACCTGCCAATTAGCTGTGAAAACAGTTGACCACGTCCCTGTTATTTTTGCCCTGTGATTTCTTGGCAAATATCCTCTTTCTGCTGTCTTTGGATACTTAGATCACTTCCTCAGTGCATGCTTTGGAGGATCTTTCTCATTCACTATCCAGCTTTGTGTGGGAGTTCTGCAACGTGTTGTCTCTCAGCCGCCCTCTTTTTTTCCCTTATTCTGCTCTACATCTTTGCATAATCTTATGTGGAAACACAATTTAAGTATCATCTCTTTGCATATGATTCATAGGCTCATGGTATTTCTATCTCAATGAAAATGTGGTCTTCCTTCTCTGTCATCTCCTTTATTGCCTAGCTTAGACTCCCTTAGTCAAAACAGATCTCCTAGAGTTCTTTCCAAGCCCTCCATCTACTTTTTGGGATAACACTGCCATATTGCCTATTGGGATAGGTCTGCAGTTTGGCAATCTCACCAATATAGACCTCTCCGTCATAACTTAGCAATTAAAAAGGCAGATAGAGTGTTCGGTATTAGTAGGAAAGAAATAGAAAAACAAGCAGAAAACATGAACATTGATATAATTCTGCCGATCCATAAATCCACAGTGTGTGCAATCTATGTATTGTGTATACTTTTGTTATCATAATTTCAAAAAGATACTGTAGTTTGAGATAAGGGCATGAAGGCTAATGAGATATATGGAAGGAGTTTTGTTAGAGGAAAAGTTAAATAAAGTAAAATACTTCATCTTGGAAAAGAGGTGACTGAGGGGAGTCGGTTATAACATCATGCAAGGCCTCAAGAAGGCAATCAGGAAACAATTATTCATTAACTCTAATATTATGAGAACAAGGAAACATCCTGTGTAATTCTCAGGAAACAGTTTTAAAATATTTAACAGAATTTGGTTTCTTGTTTTTGTTGTTTCCAGGGCTTTTTTGTGTGCTGCCCCTCTCCTCCCCAACATAACATGCAATTGAATAGTGGAATTCCTTGCCAAAGGATGTTTTAGAGGTCAAAATATGAACAGGTTCAAAAATAGATCAGACATTACTCTGTTATGTCTCTGAGGAGCTATTAAATGTGATGGTGATGATGCAACTCAACTTCAGGAAGTTTTCACATAGCTGACTGCTGGATGCTGACTTGGGATATCATGGAAAGGAACATGCTTTCTGTTCTGTATTTTTTTAATGACCTAGTATAACTGTTTTGTTCTCAAGTTCTTTGCTTTCAGACTGCCTCTAAGTATTGCAGGCTTATTCTGCCTAACATCCCTGCTGTATGTGTCTTTCTGCCCTGCCTACTCTTCAGTTAAACAGTCATCCTCACTACCATTGAGGATTATTCTTCCTCTGGTCATATCTGTCTGGAATCCTTTTATAGAGATCATTTTCAGAGCAACATACTGTCACTCTGACCATGTCTTTATATCCCTGCTGGCCTCCCTTCTCTGGTGCATGAAGTATTAGTAACTTGCCCTAAGTTTCAAGGCCTTCTTCACCCAGCTGTATCTTACCATTTCTCTTTGTCAAGGTTTTTCTTCAAGTTATAACACCAACCCTGTTGCCCATATACTGTATTTGCACACATGCATTTGTTTGATACCTTATGCTTGGACTAGTACTGCTTTGTAACCTCATCTTTTGAGTTCCTCTCTCTTCCCAAGATATTCCTTACCTGAAATGCCTACAAAAGCATGACACCATCAAGCTACTTCTAGCAAAATATCACTTCTTGTGATGCTAGCTGTTGTTGCCTTATTGCTTCTGAATAGTTTCCTGTCTCTTATCTGATACTTGCACGGTAAGATTTTGGGGGCTGTGGACAGGGTTTTTGTCCTTTGTCACTTGGTTACCTAGTGGATGTGTTAGTGCTACCGTTACTGATGCTAATCTGAATATATTTGTCAATAAAATAAATAAAAAAATCATGTATTACCCATCTTTACTTTTCTGTGTGCTTGGTTGACCTGGGATGCTGAGCGCCTGTAAGAGGAAGTGATGTCTTTTAAGCGTGTTGGGGTGTGAAAAGCTTTTATGAAATTCAGAGGAGATGGGACAAATTGATGGCTGAGAAATCCACTGAAAGTTACTAAATACATGTCTATCTGAGGAAGTGCCTGCACTGAAAATTATTGGAGACTGTGGGTACATATCGTATATGCTGTCACTGTTGTTATGTTGTTCCTTGCAACTGCTTTTGAGGATTGTTGGAGATGGGATACAGGAAACATTGGTCTGACCCAGTACACCTGTTCTTACATTGTTGGGTGGGTTGTTTCTGGAAGTTGTAGCAAGTCTCTTTGGTGATTCTCTCTCTTAGAAAACTGTTGGAGAAAATAGCCTCAGCTAAGTAGTTTTGGCTAGTATTATTTCAGCACATTTCATGAATGGATATGAGATGTGTCACAGCTTAATTACAGTGCTCTATCATGTTGATATGACTAAGAAAGACCTTATTGGGACTGTATGGACAAGGTGTCATACCATATGATGCCTTGGAAAAAAAAAAGAAGAGTCCTTGCTTTGAAGAGTTCATAATTTTAATTGCTGTTTATTTTTCATTTGTTGGAAAGGGTTTTCTGTAACACTCATTTTACACTCATATTTGAAGTTTGGGTTTTTTACCGTCAAGCAAACTGCATATTAAACAGGCTGAATTCAGCAAAATTAAATGCTTGGGTACTGTTTTGCTTGGTGAAACCCCAATGGCATAAAATTAATTGCAGTGATGACTTGAACACTGCAATGAACATGTGTGAACTTCAGTGTGTATTGTACTTTTAAACTGGGATGCAATCAATTTTATGCATGATAGCAGTAAACAAAACCAACTAGTAGTGATATGGACATTAGTTTAAAGGGCATATCGTCAAAATATATATTGATAACTTTTGTCAAATGTATGTAATATCAGTCCCTATATAATTCATGTATTTATGTCATTTTTTGGAGAAAGAACTGATTCATAATAACTGTTTTCATAAATATGTAAGTTTGCATACTAGCAGAGATAGGTTATCATGTGCGTAAATTTAGTTAATTATATACACAAGTATTTGAAGTCACATTTTGCTGTTGTATCAGTGTAGGCTTGGCAATATTAGAAAGGCTTCAGATTCATTGAGGTAGCAGCCGGTATACAGTTTGCTCTTTGTAAGTTCCTCTTGCTTGAAATAATTCCCCTTGTGTTGATTTTTTTAAGGAAGGGGAGTGGAAAAAGAAATTGATTCTGAAATGCTGTTCATCAGAAGGTTGGTATCCATACACGACTGTATCATGGAGATCTGATAATCAGGTCTTGAATCAGGAGGAGAGAGTTGGAGAAACTGAAACTCGGATGGCCACATTTCCTAGGACCTTGTGAGGGAAAATGGTGCTGATATTCTAGAAAAACATTGTACTAATATCACTGTATAGCATAGACTTCTGAATGAGCTAAATACAGCCCAGAAGCCTAAAGGAATATTTTGGAAGGAGAGTGAAAGGAAGCTTGATTTGTTCCATAGCATATTTGGAAGAGGAGGAAACACCCTGATTTATTTTCAGGTTTGAATGTGTATCACAGTCTTGAACAGGGTCTGGGTTTACCGTATGATGTCATGAGATGCTTAGGCTATGACTTGCTTCAAATCACAGAGTAGCTGAGGTTAGCAGGGACCTCTGGAGATCATCTAGTCCAACCCCCCCTGCTGAAGCAGGGGTCAGCTAGAGCAGGTTGTCCAGGGCTGTGTCCAGTTAGGTTTTGAAATCTCCATGGCCAGAGATTCCACAATGTCCCTGACCAGCTTGTAGTGTTTGACCACCTCATGACAAAAAAGGTTCTCCTGTTGTTTAATTGGAGTTTCCTGTGTTTCAGCTTGTGTCTTTGCCTCATGTCCTACAACTGTACACCTCTGCAAAGGGTCTGGCTCCATCTTCTTTGTAACATTCTGCTAGATAGCTGTAGACAGAAATGAGAGCTCTCTTTCACCTGCTATTCTTAATGGCTGAACAAGCCCAGTTCTCAGCTTCTCCTGGTACATTATGTAGTGCAGTCCTCTATGTGTCTTGGTGGATTTCTGCAGTGGCTTGCTCCAGTATATCCCTGTATATCCCTGTATTTCTTGTACTGGAGAGCCCCAAACTGGACTTGGCACTCCTGATGCAATCTCACAAGTGTTATAACAAGAGGGGCACCTGCTGTGTACAGTCTAGTTAGTATAGCTCAGTATGCAGTTGGCCTTCTTTGCTGCAAGGCTGCACACTGATAAGGTCCACCACAGTCCTGAGATCTGAGGTTTCTTATGGAGTAGACCAACTCTAAAACTGTAGAGCTTTCCAATAGGAAACACTAATTTTATGGACGTTAGTGAAATATAGTCAATTTGAATGCAGACTTTGCGACAAAAATGTTAAGGGCAGGTCAGTAACAGCAATGATTTTGTGTGGCTGAACAAACTCTGATTAAAGAATACACCACAGCACATAGTCAATCCTCAGCTGTGATCAAGTTTGTTATATGTGATACTGAATATTGTGATATTGAGTATATTGAGTTTAAAGGGTAGAAATTCACCTGCAGTGAAACAGTGGGAGTCAACAGCTAGGACAGAAAGATTGAATCAGATTCTTTTAAAATATTGGGGATCATAATAGATACTAAGATTATGGCTGTAGCACAGTCCATAAGTAATAAGCAACAGTTACTTTCTAGAGGGAAAAATCCCAGGAAGTTACTAATCAGGAGCCTTGTTTTATATCCAAAATAATGCAAAACTATTCTGGGAACTGTGGTATTCTGTTTGTTCCTCTTATGCTTAACATTGTAGACAGGATTAATCAGAAATGGAAGCATGCTACAGACACTCATTAGCATCAATGGTTCAGGCTGAAATAAGTGTCTGCATTTTTTTTTTTTAATTGCTCATAAGCTGTGCCTTGAGCATCAATAGGTCTCCTGCCACTTGAGGTTTGTTTATAGTTACTACATGTATATCCCTAGGTATCCTGGAAGAAACCAAAGAAGTCAGTTCTATATTGCAGGTGATAGGTAATTTGACATAAGTGAGAATTTCTCAGAGGTCCACTTGCACTGGATCTCGCTAAAGGAGGTGCTGGAAATGGACAATTAGCAGTAGGAAGAGAAGTTTTACTTCCATAAGAAATGAGTACATGAGAAAACTGCAAATAACTTTTAAAAACTCATGAAAGTTGCAGCTAGTGACATTTGGGTTAGCTATGTCTGATGTGTCTCTAAGAGATATGCTATGCTTCAAGAATGGAAAAAATAGGATTAAATATTAAAATTTCCCTTCATGGTGCAGGAATGTTTTACATTACTTTGGCAGTATAGAAATGCACAAAATAAAGTGGAGTGGATGAATAATTTTGGATAATGCTTCTGGACATTAAAAAAAGAGCTCCTGTGAACATCCAGCACTTCAAAGCCTGATTTTTCAACCAGTGTTGCAGCTCATGTTGATACCTATTATTGACCTGCAAACAGTATTATTACAGGAAAAGAAATCCTTGTTCTGTGGGTGCAGCAAGCTGCTGAAGAAATGCTTACTGTTCAAATGGGCAGCATAGAGTCTCAAACATTATTGATAAGGGGAGCATTTTGTTCTTGAAGTGGATCACAAAGGATTACACTGGCTGCAGAACACGAAAGAGCACTACTCATATAATTAGACAGTATTTTACTCTGCAGTCATATGATTTCACTGTTCAGCATAAAACATAATGCTTGCATGTCTGGTGCTTGTTTCTGTCCTTACAGTTGAAGCACTGTGCTTGTGTGTGGGAGGGCAGAGGGCTGAAAAGAAAGAAATTCTCAGGGAAAGCTGACCTTGGTGAATAAGGAAGTGTCTTTATGAAGAAGAGACAGTGTTTACTAAGGGACTGGACTTCTTCATTTGCAGAGCAGAGGATCCCAAATGGAATCCCTGAGGTGAAGAGTTACCTTCTTCTAAGTAAAAGTATTATGGAGTATTACAGAGTTGTACAGAGCTGCACAGCTTTCTCTAGAAGGACCAGATCAGAAGTACTGAAAATTTATTCCTGTAACCTGATGGCTGGATTGAGGGTGGAAAGTGAAGGTCTTTTGATCTGCAGAAGGGAAGAAAAGCACGTTAGTCAGTGGGGACAGCATTTTGTCTGGAAAGTTTTTTAGCCTCTGGGTAGAATTATTCAGGACTATATATGGTATGGGCACTTCTCGCTTCTCCTCTTGATCTCACGAGCAAAATATATCCAATGTATCATGACGGAGGTGTATCTGGCCATGCAGTGAGAGTGAACATGCGCTTCAGGTCAAAACTCAGAGGCTGTGTGCCTATCTCTCTCGTGACAAGATGAGGCACATTAAGTGACCAGTGTGGGGGTCTGCTTACTTCTCTCCCTGTTCTTAAGGAATCCCAGACATGGGCAAGGATAAGGTCATAAGTCAGTTGAATGATTTGGTGAACTTGATTGCTGTCCAAATGTTGGATATCCTAAGCTCTTTTATGAGTGAAGGTGAAGGCAGGAGGCGAGATCAGACTTAGTACGTTTTATCACAAAATTATTCCTTTGTGAAAAAATGGAAACCAGGATTTGTAAAGTACTGCCTGTGCCTCCATCAAAGCAGTTGGATAGAAGAAGGTGGGGTGACCGGCCAGGAGTTACTCTGGGTAGCAAAAGCAGGACAGAGTGCAAACAGGAGGCCAGGCCTTGAACGCTCACTGATGCCCAGCAGCTGGTGGTTTATAGATGATACTTTTCACTTTTGAAGGTAAAATATACTATAATCAAAAGCACCTTTAAAAAAAAAAGAAAATTGCTATGCTTTCATGCTTTTTATGATTTTTTGCTTTTCATGACTTTTAAATTGGAGGGAGAAACCTGAACTCTCTTACAGGTGGACATTACAGGCCCAGCTACGGGTTTGTAAATAGAAGTGTATCGTGCAGGGCAGCACGTGATATACTACTAGTTTTATTTCATTTGTAAAATTATTTCACAGCAGAGTGAACTAAAATGATAATGCAGTTTCACCAATGTAGATACCTAATTTGAAGAGGTATTTTTATTTCCTTAGTCAAATGCTAGCGATGATGAAGTCAATGGCAATATTCCCATTGCCCTCAATAGGATCAGATTTTGTCCTTTCACTGATAAACTTGGAAACATTGGACAGGGGGTGTAGGCTTAATTTAATAATAATAATAATAATAATAGGACATGCTAGGAGTTGTTGATCTTTACACTTCCTACTGGAAACTATGAAATGGTAGCTGCAGGCAATGGCACAGGGCTTGTTAAACTGAGGCCTTCTTTACCAATAGAATAGGTGTTTTTAAAAATCTTGGTATGGATTTAGAGAACACTGAAACTGCTTTATAGTATTTAAAATATGTGGAAGCTATCAAGCTGCTGGCAACTTTCTCCGAGAAACAATAGATTCATCATTAAAATGGCACTGCAGAAACCACTTAATAAAGTGCTAATAAGATATTAAAAAGTGTGCCTTGTAATAATATCTGAGATATACCTCTCTTAATGAGATTGTTTTAAGATCAAATATTGACAGATATGTTTTAAACAGTGTTTCAAATTATGTCAAACTTGAAATTTATTGCCCCTGGAGAACTCTTGGAAACTTTTTTTCTAGCAAACTCCTTGTTAGTATAAAGTAATGTGTTCTGAGATATGAAATTTGAGTATTTAATAAGGGAAAATCTCATTTTTGCATAGAGCCAGCAGCTTTAAAACCGTAGAATTTTGAATTCTTAGAATTGAGTTTTTACCTCTATGGGGTGATTCAGTAAAAGAAAATAATTGTCACTATACATTTCTCCACATCAGATTTTTTAAGATAGTGTGATCAGCTGCTTTGCTGACACAGTGAGGTGTTAATTGATTTTATTTATTTGAGTTATTATTGAACTATGGATCATTATTTTTCCATAGAGATAGCAAAACAATTAATCAAGAAAAGGTAGTGCTGAAATAACATAGAGTTAACATTTGGTAAAGTAGTACCACTTGTGTAGAACTGAGCTAGAAAAATAATGATAAAAAGATAAAATTATGACTCTTGATTAAAGAGAATATAAAAAATATTTCACTGGCTGTCTCTTTACAAAGTAAAGGTGATGACATTTATGAAGCAGACTGAAGTTCTACAGTTAGGAAAATATGGCTATAACATATGTAAACAAATCCTGTCAATTGTTTTGTGTTTAGTCCAAAGTTTTTAATTTCTCAAAAAACTTGCAGCTCAGATACGTGTTTTCACGTATTCAGGTTTTCTGGTTAAGACTAAATAAGTTAAGGTGTGTAAATAAATACATATCTATTATACATACGAAAGATACATACGTAAATAAAGGCAGTACTTGTGTGAGAGATCCAGCTATTGACAATGGCAAAGAAAAGTAGTAGTAAGTCCATCACAAATAATTCCCTTCCCAGGAAGCACAAAGCTTCTCTTAGAGGGTGTGACTCCGTGAGTGGGGAAGAGGTGTGTAGCAGAATGTGGTGTAATGGAGTTGTCAGTATTTACACTTTTCTTATCAGAAGGGTGTTCATTACTGCTGTAGTGATGAATTTACTACTGCACAATGTAAAATAATTTGGCAGATGTGTTTTATATAGGTAAATTAATATAAATCATCCCTATATGGTTTTTGAGACCTTAGCTGTGCAGCAGAAACATACTAAAGCTTTTTAAAGCTTTCAGTGGAAAATATTAGCTTAAAAATTAGAAGAAGAAACTTCAGGATGTCTGTTGATGGGCAGAATTTTGCTTGTGCAGATAGATTGCTGCAGTTAAGTCAGTTAATTTATCTGAACTGATTAAAAGGCTGGAAATAATTAAATAGATTAAACAAAAAAAAAAGGTTAATATTATAACAATTATCCTAGAAATTGAAATTAACTCCTGGAATATTTTAATTTCTTATCTATAATAGTACCTAAAGAAATCTAATGGCAGTTTTAATGTAGATGAGGTCAAATACTCATAGTGTCAGAGAAGGAATTTATATATATTCACAAAAATAATTGGAGAAGGAAGGCCAACTTCCTTCAGTACGTCAGGCATACTGAGAATTCTTACAAACCAAGAGGTTTGAGGGAAAAATCTGTGCAACTCTTAACTAATCTTGCGCAGAGATCAAAATCCAAGCCTATCCAGAGTGATTTGATTTGATCCGCTGATATTAAAATGTTGAAGAGAGCAGCAGTATCTAGTGTTCTTCCATTTAAAGTGGATTCAATAGTAACAACAATGTCAAAGTGATTGAAATTTGCATTTTCCAGGCTTTAGGATCGTACTGGGAATATCAGCGTGGATTAGTTGTGAGCTCTCTTTTCTCTGATAGAAAGTACTCAGAAAAAAAGGTGTAAACTGTGAGTAATTTTTTGCCATTAGTTATGTCCAAACAATTCCGCTGGTGTTAATGAAGTTGCAGAGTGTAATTGAAAACAGAAATCGGCCCTCTGCTATTGAACTTTAATATATATTCTGAAAATGTTTTCTAGGAAAAATAAATTAGTTCCACCAATAATTCAAGAAAAAGATGGGATTTGCTTAGCTTTAGGTTACAGTCTTGATGGGCTGAACACTTTTTTACCTCAAAGTTTTGTGATTATTTGATTAATACACTGGTGTTGATTTTCAGTTTATCAGTGAGATGCCCCCAAGAAGAAGTGAAATTGAAAAAAATTGATTAATTGTTGCTTATAATTAAACACATAGAAATTAAAAAAGAATAGTATTGATATTTTATTTTATTTTAATGCTGGACTCCTTGGAGACAAGATTAATTGAAAGGAGCAAGAGAAGCAAGCCCTTAAGGCTGGATAATGTATTGCTTTCAATTTCACTTGCTAGTATAAACAAAGCAAATGCTAAAGTTGCCCAAGAAATTGAAACTTGGGTTTGCAGATTTGTTTAAGTGAAAATCTTCAGTAAGTCCTAGTAAATGATATTAAAATTGCTAAGTTTAGAGAAATGCTGCTTTAAAGCAAACAAATAAAGTGTTCTCTATTGAATAATTATTTGAAGTTGCAGGGTAGTATTTTCAAAACAGCCAAAGTGGTTCAGGACCTTACATTTCTTTTTCAGATAAGATTTATCTACACAAACTTTAATCTCATTGAAAAGCACAAAGATGTGTAGGTGCTTAAGGGCCTATTTTGAAAAACAGGACTTCAGTTTCCCAATTACTACTTCTTTTTTTAATTGTTGCCCACTAGCAATAAAATGTCATTTGGATTGTGTTTTTCATAGAAGAAAGTGTTGATAACAGAGAACCTCATCCAGTTTTCAGTAGAAGTTGGATTGGGTTCTTTATTTTTGCCAGAAAGTGATACTTTTGAAAGAAACAGATA
Source organism: Buteo buteo (assembly GCF_964188355.1). Taxonomy (NCBI): domain Eukaryota; kingdom Metazoa; phylum Chordata; class Aves; order Accipitriformes; family Accipitridae; genus Buteo; species Buteo buteo. Next base: position 30,079,736 of record NC_134176.1, on the reverse strand, counting down.
AATTTTTTGAAGATGTGAAAACCTGATCCCAGGTAGTAGATAGTGAAGCATGTCAAGATTTCACATGTGAACATTTAAAGCCTAATAACAATACATGCAATATGCAGATAATTCAGGTTGAATTTTAAAACCAGTTTCATATTACCATGTGTTTTTAGACAAAATAACATTCACCATGCACTGGTGCTCTGCTAAGTGTATGCTGATGCTGCAAAAATGGTCATACACATTCTGTTCCTGTTGCAGAATGTGTGGCCCAGCCTTTCAAATCCTTACATTTCTACTTCTGATTTAACACCTAAGTACAGGGATCCTACCCAATTAAAGATTATCAGGATCACTCATATTTAATGAATGACTGCTCAGTGGCAACATATGGTATGACAGAACATAAAGTTATCCAAATAACAGAGCATCCATTTAATATTTATTTAATAAGCAAAACTAGACAAAATATGAAATTAATGCAGAGCTACAAAATGTAGAAAAAACAGGCCTGGACTATAACTTTGTGTTAAACATTTTCCTTAATTAAGGAATTTGTATACCTGTTTGTCTTGTAATGGTGATCTGTTTTATCCTCACTGTTCAGAAGCAAGCAGGCAGAAGGCTTTATTTTAGAATTTTTACATCACTATCTAGCCTTTTCTTTCTATTACTTTAGGTGCATGGCACAGGGTTATTTTTGCTTGTGGCTAGGGAGGTTACTGAACACCTCCCCAGAAAGCTGGCCGTCCTCTGAGCCAATTGAGACATTCTATTCTGCCAGCTCCTGGGGTCAGGGAATCGGTCTGCTGGCAGGAGCACCTAGCATTTGTTGTGGAGGAGATTCTCCTATTGTGTTCAGACCATGCCATGATCGCTTTTAATACTTCAGATTAATGTGTACCAAAAAAAGGAGAAAGAATCCCTGACAAGCAGTGTAGTATTAACGGAGCTTTGTGAAGCTATACTAAAGATTACTAAAGAGGTGGCTTTTCTTCTGTCATGATAGAGGTACAGTAATTGCATATTTGTACATTCCTAATTGAATTTTACTTTGTAATGTATCTTGGAGCATTATTGCTGACCAATTCAGGCCTTTTTCGAAGCTCACAGAAATCAATCAGTGGAAAGACTCTCAGTGATTTCAAGGGATTTTGGATCATACTCTTAGTCTAACTTTCTTAAAAACTCTCCTTCAGTGGTAGCTTTGATGTGTTTAATATTATTAACTAGGTTTGAAGAGTAATAAAATCAATACATTTTACTTCGATTTTTGTCTGATAAATTATCAGGGTAGTCACTGCACTTACTAGATAGTGCCTGTGAAATGAGTCATTACTTCACAGAAATTGAGAGTAACTTCTGAAGCTAAGGACAAGAAGATACTTTTCACATCATAGGCATAAGAAAAACTAAAGAAGTGGACTATCAGATAGGCTATCAATTATTTTTGTAGCAATTTGTAGCAATTTCCAGCTTGCATGTGGTACATCATCTTCAGGTGTCACGTGACTTTGGATAGATTTTGAAAAATTATTAACTCACATTGACTAGAGAGTTTTGGGTTTTTTTAAATAAGTTTTTATTTTTCATGAAGAGAGAAAGTTGAATTGTTCTAATCCTTAAATATCCAGCTGATTGCTGGTTATTCATGTTTGGCCTGTCCCTCAATACCACCATTAATTCATGTGAATTTCTCAAAGGGTGTCCAGCATACTTCACAGGTTTAAGTACCTCTTTCAGTGCTGTATCTTGGGCTCACAGTCCCCTGTCAGTAAGTTTTTCCCTATTTCTGTGGAGTGCAAAGGCACACATTGCCACGGGCACTATGCACACAGCTAGAGAAGATTTTCATTATGACTCTCTTAACAGTGAGGTTACATGGGGCATTATTGCTCTGCCATTACTCTCTCTGTCCCTTCATCATTTCTTTTGATTTGCACAAAAGATACAGGAGTTCCCCAAACACCATTGTATTCATTAGGGTCACTTTTATATTTTAATCTCTTTGGTGGGAAAGCTTGTGCTTATTTTTGTCTTGACATCAGTAGATAGAGCCAGATTATTAAAGTACTGTGGCTCCATTGGCTCCAATGCTGTGTTGTCAGTTTATACAAGCTGAGTATCCAGCTGAGTATGTGCAGTGCAGCTAGGAAATCCCATCAAAAATCATTCCAACTTTCCTCTTCTGCTTTTTCTATTATTTTCTCTCCATTTGTACACATGGTTTTATGCCTTAGAAACAAAAAACTTCACTTAGTGTAGGTATTAGAGCCAAAATCTTATATAATGTCTTGATATTAGTCACCAAAATAAGTCAGAGCCAATAAGATGCTTAGGTCCTCTTAGAAGCTGGCCACTTATATTTAGGACATCCAATTTTTTTCATCACTTGGGACCTATCACAGGTAAAATCAATAGGAGGTTGTTCTTTGGCTTCAATGAAAACAACATAATGCTGCCATTTTTGTAATTCCAGATTGTGGGTAGATACTGGAAGTCTGTTATATGCCTTCACATATAAGTATGTGTGCCTTAAAAACCATGGGATTTCTGCTTCTGACATCTGATAAATGTTTGGTATGTAGTAAGATGTAGAGAGAATTGTATCAATGTACAGTATGCCTTGAACTTTTACCCATCGTTTTCCTTACTTTTCTTTGTTATTTTTTGTAAACATCTGTGGTGCTCTTTAAAAAGCCTATTTTCTACCTGTTTGGCCTTTAGCTGAGAGCCAAGTTTTTACAAAATTCTCTTTACTTTAGCACTGCTGGCCAAATAGCTACAAATCCTGAGTAAGCATATTTCATTGTTAACATTAGTTATTAAAAATGTTATCATTTGATAGTGGTGTAAAATTTGGTAGTTCCAAAAGACCCTGGGGTGTTGAGGGTTTTCTTTGAGGTCTTTGGATTGCTTTTTACCAAAACTGTGTTGGAGAAAATCCATTTAATCCCTCCTTTTTCTTGATATGTAAACAATATATTACACACACACACACACATACATTTGAACCATAAATGAAGTTATATCTTAATTCAAGTGTTTGCATAAGGTGAGTTTCACTCATATTAGCTGGAGCATGTTAATCAGTATTTTTGATGTCTTTGCTTTTGAAGAGTAAGACAGATTTGTTGAAACTTTCAAAAAGACCCTGCTCCTATCTATGTTGGTCTAAGGAGGATCATAAATGTAGTTTCCCATTTTCTTAAGAAAAGCACCAGCATCCCCTAGGAGGATGAGGAGTAGGAAGGGCTAGTCAGAAAACCATGGGGGCATGTATGTCATGCCTTCAGAGCCACAGTGATGTCACCTTATGCTGACTTTGGAGTTTCTTTCTTTATGCACATTTGCAAGGCAGTTGGCCAAGGGTAGTTACAGGTAGGCAGAAAAAGAGGTAACTGAGAAACTGATTGATTGTTTCCTTTTTTATGAAGAAGTTAAAAAAATTTAATTCTAAAAGACTATCACTTAGAAAATAGCAAGGCTGCAGTTATTAAAAAATAACAAAGTTTAAATTTAGATGATAAGTGAAAATCCTGTTAGTCATAGAACTAACAAGGTTGTCCTCATCATTGGGGAGGAAAAGGGATGTTATTTTAGTTTGTTTTACTTTCTCTGCCTTCAGACATTGTAAGCCCCTGACCAGGACTGACCATTATATGCCTCTTTATTACCAGCATACTAAAGCCTAGAGCTTGATTAACCTTTGGGTACTCCAGGGTTATAAATGATTGGTAAAATAATAATAATAAAAAAGAAAACAAATTTAAGAATAACTGGCTCTAAATTGAGGTCTAAATTCAGATAGAATGAGTTTTTCATTTTAAAGTTACAGGGAGTTGACTGGTTTGGCAGAAATTTTTCTAGGAAGTGGTTTTGGATTTTGGTTTACTGCTATGGGAGTCGCTAGGAATTGGAACTGGGCGTTCCTTGAAATGCAAATTTTTGCCAGGGGTTTTTGAGCATGGCCATGGAAACCCAGGAGGCTTAGGTACTCGTTGACATTTCCCACCCTTTTTTGTGGAACTCTGTAATTAAGGGCCCATCAGTCTGGAATGGCTGATCTGAGAAACAGAGGGTTCTTTCTTAAGTGGAAATATGCTTTCTCTGACTCAGATCTACCCTCTGGATCTCATTCTGAGTTGTCTGGAGTGTCAGGTTTAGTTAATTGTATATTCCTGGTGAGTAGCAAAACTGGAAAAAACTCTTGCTTTTGGTTTGTTGTTTCATATTTTCTGAGGCTTGGATGGTTTTGTCTTGAACTCCAAGAAGTCTGTTGTAAAAGTTGAATTGGTAGCTTGAAAAATGTGAGTTATTACTGACTGGCAGGATTGGGTTCAGCATAAACAATTGCTCTGAAGGGAAGATCTGACTCACAGAAACCAAATTTACAGGTTAAAAAAACCCCAACAAACATTGTGTGGATTTGATTGAGCTTTACCTCAGTTAAAAAAATAATGAAGAGCTGCATGTTAAATTTTCTACAATGTCATGAATTATAATACTGAATCCAGTGTCATTAAATTGTAGTTTTTTGTTTCTTGTCAGCTACAACAATTTCAGCAGAGCACAATCTGTGTGAAAGTATGAATAAAATTCAGGGAGTAGCATCAAGGACTTCTGAGCTCAGGAAACTGAGTTTGGCAGTGCTAATTTGTATTAAAGTTGTTGTTGCATGACAGCAGGAAAAAGATTTAATGCTTGCCACCTGAATCAAGCCATGGAACATTGGTTTCTATAACTGCCATGAATTTGAATCAAGGCCAATATCTCTAAATTTGAAATAAACTGATACTCTGTCTTGAAAGAAGATACAGGCCACTTATGTTGTGGAAGGTATTTAGAAAATGTATTTCAATTTAATTTTTAGCAGTATATATCTTTCAAATTTTTAGGCACTTCAGCACTGGCCTTTTTGGCTTTTTCTATATTCTAGCAAGTATGCAGCCTTTCAGTCATTTATTTATCAATGTCCAGTCTTGAACTAATACTGATTTGCACAAGACCACAGATGCTGGTTTTACTCCCACTATCACTATGCAGCCGCTTACCTTAATCTGAAAGTCATTTTTCTTTTGTATATAACTGCATTAATGGAGAAAATCAGATTTCAAGGCAAGTGGTCACACTATGAAGCTTTAAAGTCATCAGATACAAAGCTTGTACCATGAGCCTAGTGTAACAATATTGCCTTTACAAAGGCATATAGTGTGATGATACCTTTCTTTCTAAAGAATCCCCAAATGCTTTACAACAAGCAGGTCAAATTTAGGATTTCTTTGCTACTCTTCAGAAAACAGGCAAGAACTATATGAAATTCTTGCCTGTATCTGGACTGACTTTGAATCCCCACATAAATACCACACATTTACCCACAGAGATTATTTATCATTGTAACAAGAATAATTTGAATATTTACATAGTATCTGGGAACAGTGAAACAGAACCCTTTTTTCCTAAATGGAAATTAAATTTGAACATCCTTCCATAGCTGGGTGCATAAGATCATGTGAAGTTTCAGGACTGGAGGTGTGAGGACTAAGTAGCAACACTTGAACCCAGCTGCTTTCTTTCTGCACATGCCCTCTTACGAGTAGTTTCTGTTTTTCACTGGGTACAGAAGGTCTTGATAATTGATCCATTACATGGGAATAACTTAATCCGCCATTGTAATTCAGCCATCTAGATTGAAATGTAGCAGCTGTTCCATAGCACGTAGGAGCAATAGACAAAAGTCTTGTGGTGGAAAGGGAAAAAGATAGAGTATGCATCTGGAAGTGCCCGGGAAACTTGTAGAGGTAGAAGGCAGCTATTCCACTAAAATTATTTGATGTCTTTGTTGTCATATAACATAGTTTCTTGGGTTGTCTTTCATGTCCCTGATGGAGCCCTGAGGATATACTCCATTTCAACCCTGTTTTTAACCTCTCGCTATGCTGAAAGACACAGCCTCCTTGGTGAGGAGGATGGGATTCTCTTCAGAGCCTATCAGTGCTGCTCCTTAATCGGCTGAAGTGGTGTCTGCATGATAACAAGAGGTACTAGTCTCACCTCAGGTTGTGCCAGCTTGGGAAGCTATAGAGAGGCTGGAAATTTAACCCAGATCTGTGGCATGGTAATACAGAACATTACCTTTAGGCTAGCAGGCCTAGCTACAGTCCATAGTTGAAATTTAAAGTGATTTTAAAAAATGCATTCAATTTGAAATGCCTCAAGGTTCCTATCATTTGTGAAGCTGTATCTCTTTTAAAATATTATGAGTGACATTGAATTTTTGCTTTTGGTGGATATGTTATCAATATGAAGAATGATAAACTGTAGGGGTGACTAGTTGTAGAAGAATATAAAGGAACACTTGCACTGTCAAGTGTTATTGCTGTCATTAAAGTGGCTACATAGCATTAAGGCTGGGGACAACTGCTATTATTGAGCTTATGCCAGAGACTTCATGAAACCAAAATGTATAGCTCATAATTTATGCATTCTTTTTCTTTAAAGGGTATGGGAGGTAAACTGCCTTTTCAACATCATCTTTCCACTGAGCATGGAAGCTGTTCTGCAGTATTTTTCGTAGTTCCATGTCTGTGTTTGTCTAGCAGTCTTGCTTTCCTTTACACACTTGCTGTCTTTCGTGTATAGTGCTAGTGCATTCTGGTGAGTTGTAACACCTAGAATTATATATGGTATATCTTACCAAAACATATAAGTACACAATATTATTGCTTAACTTTTGTGGTACTGTGTATTCCCTTCTAGTATCAAATGTCTGTATTACACATTGTATTTAAATTTTGAGGGGAAATAATAATTTTAAGAAGGATGAATAACTAGAAGATAGAACAGTCTATTTTTTTAGTTTATTTTGTTTGGGTTTTTTTCCTCCACAGCAAAAACAATGGTTAAGAAGCATGCAGAAACACTGCCCTTTTTAGCCTTCATCTGTTGAGCAATCCTGCCTGCAGCTGATAATCTTAGATTATTTTCACATTGAAAACCCTTGGTTTTGGACTGCTTCTCTGAAGTATTTGAAAATTATTTCCTTCAAAAGCAGTCCCACTTTTTTCCCTTTCATACTTTAATGCTTTTTAATAAGCATATGGCACAGTACTTGTGGTGGACAGCAGGCTAACATTCTGTATTCAATGCACACTGTTGTTGCTTTCTTAAAGCAGAGACTTTTCAAAAATCTATTATCATAAAGCAGCTGATTGTCTTTCCTGGGATAATTTAATTTATGTTGTAGAGTTAAAGGGGAGAAGGAGTAAATGAAAAGGTGCTTTTCTTGACTGCCAGTGCCACAAGCTCAACCTGGGATTTGAAAGTCTAGCTATGTTCTGTCTGGTTCATGGATCGCCAACAATGAGGACTCCACAGCTGGAATTTAGCTACCAATTCAGCTGATGCATGAGCCAGAAAAGAATCCAGTGTACTCTCCCATAGCTGTGCTGACTCTGTAAAAGAAAAATAAAAAGCAGAAAAACATTTTTTCTCATGAAAGCAATTATGATTACTCTCAGAGAATGTAATAAGATGGTACCATGTTTAAAGAAATCTGTTAATATTTTTCCTTTTAAGTGGTGATAACAGTTGCATCTCTTCCTGTCATTAGTGCATTTGGGGAAGTGGATTAAAGTAATACATACACCTTGATATACTGTTAAAGATGTGTTGGGAGCAGGTTTCCCTTCTTTCCACAGGACAAGTATTGGATCCCAGTTCCAAATTACATGTGAAAAGCCAAGGGTGTCCCAAGTCCTACCTTCTGGCAGAACGTGCTCCAGAGGTATTTCCACAGAAAAGATAATAAAAACCAGGCTTCTCCTATTTTAATTTCTGTGGAAATAATAAAGATTCACAGTGCCTGTTTAGTCTCCCAGTTCTCATCACTGTAAGTGTTTCTATCGGTTGTTGTTGCTTGTAGTTTCTTCAGAGTAAACATTTCTGTTTAACCTGCAGGATTTTTAATATTGACTATAGTATGTGGAATCCAGGTGCCCAAATAATAAAAAAACAAAACCAAGGAAAAACTAAAACAAAACAACAACAACAAAACCCTCTGCCAAGCAAACATAGCAGTTTTTTGAGAACTATATGGCATTCATCTACTTGAAACATGGTATATTTAGGCAGAGTATGTTGCAGCCAGTATACTAATTATTAGGTATGCAGGAAAAAAATGGGCATGTGTTTATTATTGATGGTAAGGTGACATCCTGATGTTCTGTGTGTTATTTTATTATACGTATATATAGACACAAATGACCAATATCTCAGTCCAATAATACCGTCCAATAACGTGCCCAACCTGGAAGTGTCTCTATGTCTATATTTACAGAAGTTTATATGCATTAAGTATTGTTACTTATGCTTGCAACAACAGTTGGAACTTCACAGTTCAAACAGGCTACGTACATATACCTGTGCATATGTAGTATATATTTCTATGACTGAACTGGTAACATTTGACAATTTCTCTGATCCAGTGATGTCTTTGTTAAGGCTGGGTTTAGCATTCTTAGTACATAACCATGTTTAAAACAAATAGAATTTTTAAAAGTACTTGCAGAGTGCTTTCTTTTCCTCCTCCAAATATAGCAATCCTCTTTTTTTGTCTCTCCCAGAGTTAAAATTTTCTGACACCCAAAATGGCAAGAACAAGCTTTGACTAATTATAGCTCTTCTGTACAGAAAGAGGGCACAGTTCTAAAGTTCCATGTCTTGAAGTTCTTCATGGCTAGACTCAAAGTATTTAATGCTATTGGAAAAGAAGTTGTTAATTTTAGAAGTGTTTATTTTTTTTTTAATGGGTGGAATGATCTAAAATACATTTCCAATTTTTTTTTTTAACTTTCCAATATTTTCAAAATTATTTTTGTGTAACATAATGTAATTTCATGTAGAAAAATATGGGAGCTTGGTGGAATGCTCTAGTAGTCTAGCATTTTATGATATAAAAGTTTTATTAATTATAATTTCATCAATTATCTTGGGATAACTCCCAAGTTTTCCTTGTTGTAAGAGGAGTTCTTGTTCCTGAATCATGCTGATGATACTTTTAAGCAATTTTACCTTATTATGCCTTCCCTTTATATCCACACCTGTCAGATAACCTAGGTAGTAAAGATAGATTCACATTCTGCATAAAGTACAGTTTCACACAGTGAGAATTCAGAGTATTTGCAGAAATGTGTATTTATTCGGTTGAGAACTTTTCATGTTTCCTTTCTTCTGTTGTTGATTCTTCCCTTTCCTGTGTTTAATTGGGAGTGATGATACATAATAACCACTCTAAAATATACAACATTTGGTAACAGTGCATTATTTTAGCCTCGACCAGGCTGTAGTGTAGACGTGCAGGTCTTTGGGGTAGATAAGATTTCATTTTTGTAAGGTGCAGAAGTGAATGAGGAGTTGCATTTATGTTTTACACCTTGGCCAAATAGTGGACTTCTCTGTGATGTAACTTATTAAGTTGGAGAAGCTTTTCTGTGTAGCTGCCCTGCGGTGCTGAAAGTAAGTTATGAATGCTGTACTGTTTAAGAGCAGAAAGGTTTGCCTGGAAGAGAGCGGTGTGCCTGGGCCCCCTGCTATTGAGAAGATGCCAGTCAGAAATGAAAACGTCTTTCATGAAACTATAGCGAACTTCCCTGTGATACAGGACAATAATGCAAGGAATTTTTAGTCAAAACCTGTAAAAATAAGTATAATACCTTGGAAATGGCAAAGAAGTACTTGCTTATAAGGGACTATTTTAAGAAGTCACTGCCAAAAATATGTGTGGTTTTGACACAGTTTTAGAAGTGACAGGATTGAGGAGTTTAAACCATTCCCCCCCACACACACACCCGCCCTTTGAGATCTCCAGTTTCTTTTGCCTTTTGGTTACAACTACAAAAGATGTCTTCTGACAAAAATGCTTTCTGCATGACATCAGAATAAAGGAATGTTCCACACTATTCAGCATGCTTAAAAGTATTGGTTGACTGAAATAACATTACATTTAAAATGAATGCTGAACAGAAGGCCAGTTAAGGGAAAAAACAGAGCAAATCATGTTTTTGCAAACTTTTATCTTTGAGAAACATTGATTTATTGGACTTTGTAGAGATGTTTTCTTGAAAATAATAAAATTATGCTGTGTGTAACAGCACAGTAAAATAAAGAGAACTGCTGTTTTGTCGTGTGGTAGAATGCATGTAGCCACAGGTAAAGACTGAAACATTTGGAATCAGCACATAAAAATACATACATGTAGAAAAGTTAAGACATTACTATAGAGAGGAAAAGGCTGTAGGAAATGTATTTGCTTTTTGTAAAAAGTCTTAGGTTTTTTTCATTGTCAATTGTTAATTTTTATTTTGGCTGACAAATTTGTTTTTCATATAGTATTAATAACAAAAGTTAATTATTCTCACAACTCATGCATTTATAAAAGTGTTTATTTTTCTTGAGCAATAACAAATACATTATTGCTTGGACACTAGCCTGTACATTATTCTTTGGTATTCTATAATTTTCATAGGCACTTGGGATAGTCAAAGGAAGAATTGGAAGAGTGTTAAAAATAGCAAAAGAAAAAGGTAAAGCTTAAGCAAATATCTTCTAAACAAACAAAATATACATAATAAACAGTAGTGATACTAGTAATTGTTTTGAATTAAGAATTGTATCAGTTATAAATGTAGGGACCTCATTGTCCAGAATCATGAAAATGTTAATTTAATTACTGCTTGTAGTGTTAATGAATAATTACTCATTACAGATCAATGGATCTCTTTCCTTGTTGCAGAGAAAAGGAGGCTTAAGGTGCACTTCATTTCATAGGTGAGAAGGAAAACTTAAGTTTACATGATCAGATAGTAAATCCTTTCATATCAAACCATTGGTGCGTTGCAGTGGAAATCTACATGAATTTGTAGGGCAGAATAGAGGTCCAAACCCTGGCCTTGAGAGCATGTGGTGGCAGGAATTTCACAAATACCATTGTCAGCCATATCTTTCACTGGAGACATGGAAGACTGGAAGCTGGGAGAGCTGCCAGTCGCTGTCATCAGTGAGACTTTCTTGCAGTGCAGCTGTGTTATGGGGGTACTGGCCGGCCATATGCTACAGGTGTCATCTAGGTTTTAGTGTTGGTTATATGAGTCCCCTTAAATTTAGATTTCTATTTAATAAACTAAACCCACTCTAGAATCTGTAATCTAAGCAGAAAAATGAGAACACATCCCCAAAGTGGCAGCATTAGCTCAAAAGAGAGGAAGCAAGGCTGTCAGAGCAGTAGGCTGCAGGGAGGCATTTGCATCTCCTCCTGGGAGCGAGCTGCCTGCTCTAGACATTTCTTACCCAGCACCCTCGGAGGAGAAGCCCAGGTGAGCTGGGGGAGGGCTGAGCCCAGGTGTCCAATAACCTGAGTAACAGCAGAGCTGCAGCACTGAAGGGATCAGATTTTTTTCAGAAATGCAGGCTTCCATGTAGGTTTGCGCCGTTCTATAAACATTTTTAGAAGAGCATGTATGATTTTTATGAGGCTTGTGGAAGAAGAAGGGGGGAACAGGAGGGAAAGAATTGCATGATAAGGGTTGCTACAATATTGCTAACTCTCATCTAATTATGAGTTAATGAGACTTGATATTGTACTTGAAAACCCCTACCATCCTGTGCTTGTGTATTTCTTTTAGCCCTTCTTTAATGAGACTCTGAAAACCTTATAGGCGCAGAACCAACAAGACTTGCACCTTGAAATTTATTGTTATTATTACTGTTTTATTATTTTTATTATGCATCTTATGAGATTTTTATTGCTGGAGTTGTCAGCCCTTCTACACTGGGTACCTATTCAATGAATCCATAGAATGTCTCACACCAAATGAGACACCACCCATTTTCACATCTTGCAGCATGAGAAGCATCACAATGCATGAGAAGCAAAACAGAGGAAGGGGACATACTGTCCTCTGTATGGACTCTCTGCAGCAAGTCACATCTGCACAACAGAACATTTCAGAAGAGTTTTGCTGTCTGTTTTTTTTTTACTATAATCCATATGAATAATGAAGCTGCATTTGATATACTCATAGTTTTATTTGGGGAGATACCTAGAATATACTTGAGGTGAAAAAAGGAAGAAAAAAGAATTATATTGTTAGTTTTAACTTTGCGTTTTGGAAATAAATACTAAAGTAGTGAGGATAGCACCATCAGGCAGACAGCAGGTGGGCCAAGCAGCAGGAGGGAAATGATACTTGCTGCACCTGCTCTGCACACTTTAAAAAAAAAAAGGGAAGAAAATTTGGTAATTCCTGCGTGACATCTACTTTTATTCCAGTATTTAATTCTGTCTTCTCTTAGTTCATCTTAAAATACGTTGGAGGGAGATGTGGAGATTCCAGACCACTTTATGCTGTGTAGATTTATGTGTATACATACATTCTTATATATATCACCATGCTACCTGAACTGTAGTGTGATGCTAGTAATGGTAATAAATTAAACCCCTTTTTTATTTTCCTGATGGAGATAGTCTACTACTATTATTCCCATTTTACAGGTAGACAAAAACTAAGTACAGAAAGACGTCAGCATCAATTCATAACTTAACTGTAAATATAATTTATGGGTTATATCTCAATTGCATAGAGGATGGAGCCAGGGCATAAAAATGGCTTCAGTTTCCTTTTGCTCTCTGGCTTCTCTGCTGGTTCAGTAACCCTGTACTTCACTGAAGAATTTGCCGTCTGGTCTAATTTCAGTCAGATTGGAAACAGCTGCAGGGGTCAGAAAGTGCATCAAATATCAGCGTGGCAAAGGAAGTGGCTAAGCTTAGTCCTATTTTTCTTGTGCAACAAGCAGTGGAGAAGACAACAGCATACAAGCTCTAGGTTGGATATGTGGTGCAGTAGGATCAGCTGTTAACTAGTCAAGGCAAGATTACTCAATTAAGTCATTATTAGGGCCATTGTAGAGGGAGCATGTGTTGCAAAGCAGCTGGATTCTACCAGTAGGTTTGTCTCTAAATAGTTGGCACCCAGAGCTGACTATGAGCTATTAAGGAATGTTTCTAGAGAGATAGTTGGTCCAAAAAATGCATTCAGGATTAAGGTGTCTGGTGTTCCTGGCTTCTACTCTTCAGTCTGCTGCAACTTGTTCCAAGTGACCTTAGGTAAGTCAATTTGCTTTATTTCTCTCAGCTTCCTCCTTGGTGGAATTTTGCCCTGTTGCCTAACACAGAAGCTACAAACATTACTTTGGTAGTGCTTTGCTTTGACTATATGAACTGTCATAAAATACAATGGTACTGTTTGTCATATTACACTGTAATTTCTTCCTCAGAAGTCTTCTGCTACAGAATATAGCACGTGCAGGAACTTTGAATTTGACATTAGAGCTAGGATGTATGTAGTAAAGAGTATTGAATAAATTAGGAGGGGATGAGAATTCATTGTCTAGTTTGTCTCCTGGCAATTGTGATTATTGAGAAAAGTCTATTTCTGCCTTCAGAAGTTGGATAATATTCAAGATGCCAATAACACCTATTTGGAAGTTAAGCAGTTTGTGCTACTCAATAAAAATTATGTTCCTTAACAAGAGGAATTTTGCAGCATAAGGACCCCATTCTGCAAATAAATGCTCCAAGACGCAGTCTGTAATTACAGTGTGAGAAGTCCAATTACTAGCAAACAAAGGCTTTATAAAAGTAAGTACTATGACTAGTGATAAGAACTGCAGGACTGGGTCATATACAGTAGGAATTATTTCATTCCTATATTGACTAATTAACATGTTTTTCATTGGCCACCAGTGACTCAGGATTTCACTGTGATAAAATGAAATTTACCTTTACTCAAAATCCTGGTTAGCAAGGGTTGTGCATGATCATAGCTCTTTATAAGTAGTAGAGATGCTATTTTTCTGTTTTATGCTTGTCTCATTCTGAAAGAGGTGAAGAATCGCTGAAGAACTGACCATAACTAAAGATAGTGAACAGACTGTTTTCTGAGAACTGTGACATTCTCAGACAGGAGAATCAACTACTTCTTATTAGGGCAGTACAGAAACCTTCAGTTTAGCGATAAACTATAGCTGGCTTGAAATGAGAATTATAGATAGATTGATTGAGTAGATTAACTAGGTGCTGTAGTATTCTTTAAATGAGAGCTCCCGCAGTTTACCTTCCAAGTGTGTGAAGTACATTTTACATGGTTGTTCAATCATTGCATGCATATTGGTGGAAGAGCCTGTTCTGCCTGCAGAAAGGTGGCTCATACACACCTTAAGAGAACTCTTTATGAAATGGATTGCATAAAGAACAACTAAATTTTTTGAGGAAGATCCCCTTTATCTCCCAAGTGTACTGTATGTTTAACTAAGCTATCACTCTCAGTTAGATTACTTGGTAAGTCAATCCAAATATTTGAAAGAGAAGCTGAACATAGAAAGAAAACATGAAAAAAAATATTCCTTGCAAGTAACATTTTATACATGTTTTTGAATAGAAGTTTCATATTAGGTGGCAAAGCTATTATCAATACATTCATTCTTTCAGGCAGGATAAAGGAAATCCTTCTCTAAGTGGAAATTAGGACAAGTAAGTAATTCCAAGAAGATGTTTAGAAATTTGTTCCTTTTGTCAATCATTTATAACTGTAAACCAGCTTTGCATCTTGAAATACAGCAAGTTGTGGGGGGGAGGCATGGGATTTTTTAATTATTTTTCCCCCAATGAAAAAGAAACATGTAATTGAGTAGGTATTAAACCTTTGTGGCAGAACATACAGTAGTGTAGTCACAAAAGACAGACAGGTTACTGCAGATGGGCTGTTTGGCTCTTTTGCACTTCAGCAAGAGGAAATTTCCTGCTCCTTTTAGTATAGATTCTCTTTTGCAAGTTGACATTCATTATGTTCAAGTGTGAAGAAAGTGTGGCTGCCCTAACTTTAGCTATTCATTGCCTGTGAAGTTCTAATCACTGAGTCAGCTGAAGATGAAGGCCTATTTCTTCACAGGTCAGCTGCAGTGCTGCTAATCAGAATGAAAGCTTCTGTAACCTGGTCTGCTTACTAAGACACGTTTGTCATGAGTTAGAAAAGCAGGGAACACTGCCCCAACACTGGCAGTGGGGTCTCTTGGGGTTGGTTTTTTTTGGTTTTTTTTTTTTTGGTGGTGGTGGTTTGGTTTGGTTTTTTTGATAGGCCTGATTCTAGTCTGTACTTACGTGATTTATTTTTTTTTAATTGGCACAGGTATTATAACTGCCTTTGAAAATAAGATTAAGTCATATGCTATTGCACTTAAATGTCAATTTGCGTGTCCCACTACTTAAGTAATCTCTCTTTCAGAACTTGCCATGGAACTATATGTATGTACTTTCTAGATCTTGACCTTTTTTTGTTGTTTTCTTAAACACTTGGCCTCTTAGGGTCTGTGTCCTGAATTACCTCTAATATATATTTTTTTCTCCTATCTATATTAAGTCTTTATAGCTTTGATCTGTATTTTCTTTTTGAAAACATATGTGTATATTTCTGTTGGCATTATTTTAGCTGTTAAAGAAGTTCAGTTTACATACTGCAAGATGAACTTGATTTTTTTTAACATATATATATATATAAAAAAAAAGCCTATGATGACATTCTGCATTTCTTTAGGTAAGACAATGATTCCTAGTTCTGAAGTTGTAAGTCTTCAGCCTTCTGATAGGCCACAAGCACAGCCACATAGTGTTTGTAAGCCTGTAACTGTTAGAGGATCACACAAACTGCAGACCACTGATTGCTGCAGAACTATGAAGCTAAGGTACTTGTTTATGTGGTTCTCTCCTTGGTATTGCAATGCATCATCTTTGTAAATTCATCTCATCACTGGAAATCCTTGTGCAGCTTAGGTGCAGGGATTGATAATAAGGCTTTTTGTATTTTATAACAAAGGCATCTGAGGAAAGATGGAGAAAGTAATTGCTTCTTTTTGGGTTGTCATCAAAATACATGACTCTATAGCTGAAAGAGGAGTCTGGTGTGCTAACGTGCTATCTGTGCTACGCACTGAGGACTAAATGCTTTCTATCTCACACAATAGTAATGACAAGTAATTGAGGAGCTCTGCAGGATACAGAGAAAGTTTTAATTTGTGTGTGCTAAAGACTGATGAAAAGACACATCATATCTTGCTTCTCTTTGATGCTGTGACCATGTCTGGATTTCTTTGCCAGCACCGTAGGCTTTCTGCTTGCTGTAGGTCCATAAAGTTACCCTTCTGGAAAAGAGGCTACTCTTGCTTATTATTTCTTTAGCCTCCCTTTCCTGCTGCTTTTCTGCTCTGTTTGTCTTCTGCCAATGCTGACAAAAGGTGTTGCAGATACTGGGCTGAACTGGCTTGCTTTGGGCTGTATACCATAGGTTACTAATTCTTACAGGCATAAGCAGCGGTTGGGGGAGAAGTTGCTATTACTCTGTAATAACATGTCATACTGATGTTTATAGTATAGCATTATAAAAGTAATCCAATAGTTACATGTGGGTCATATTAGCCTTCAACTAACAAAATACTTGGACATATGCTTTAACTCTAATCTAGTGAATAATTTCATTGACTCCAATGCACTGCTCACCTACTAAAAAATAGAATGTTCAAGTGCTTTTCCAGACTAAAGTCTTGATTAGTAACCTGCATATTATATATGTGTATTGTTCAGATACACAGGATATTCATGTGGTGAATTATTCCTTTACGTTTGATAGCATTGAATAGTATTTTTGTATCTGTCTGCTCTATTCATTTTTCACATGTTAATGACATTCATCTTGTCTATCTGTGGAGTTTTTAATGTGCCCATCACCAGAGTATCTGCCTGTCTCTTCTGCAAAATAAATGTCTCTCAAGAAGAGATAGGAATGGTAATGCATGTGTAATTACTTAAAAAAAAAAAAAAAAGGTTATTACTGAAACATAGTAGTCTTCCTTCCCCCACTGCAATACTTATTTTTCCTAGTGACAAAATCTGCAGCTGAAAGCACTGAGCAACAAGTTTATCAATTTGAACAGGCCAACTGCACAACTAAATGTATGTGAAACTTAACAAATCCCTTGGGGAAGCTGACTGTAAGAATTTCCTAGTCTGTGTCGAGTTACTGAGGTGCGACATGGTGGATTGAACTTAATGCCTTAGGCAAGCACAGTCAAATAGAGTTTAAGATTTTGCTGTGTCCATGAAGGGATCTGCTGGTAGTTGTCTAAATTAAGCTTTCAGAAAAGAATATAACACTATCATGAGCTCTTTCCCTTGAATATTTTGGCAGGTTATTCTGGTTTAAAAGAAATCCAAGTAGGATTTCCTCTGTGTAAGCCTCATAGCAGTTGCAAAAAGATTGAAGGGTTATTCCCCTTACCAGGAACGGTAAAATACTGGAACAGAAATTTTCCATTATGCTGTGGTGTCTGTTTTCAAGGCACAGCATCTTAGCCAAAAACAAGGGTCCCTACGTGCATGGGAATTGGCTGCTATGACCCCATAGGTGCCGCTGGTGCTAAGACTGCGAGGACTACACATCTGCTCTGGGTTTTTCACTGCCATCTTTCTTCTTGCTGGCACCTCTGTGAAGCGAAAACTGATCCTGGTGACTGGTCTGGCCTTAGTGACCTTTATGACCCTGTAGCAGCTAGCTTGAAGAAGGCAGCAGCAGCTTTTGGAAGAGTCTGTACACATGCTACAGTGTTTAAATGAGGTCTGCCAGTGACAGCAGTGCCTTCAGCTTACAGTGGTGAAGAAGCCACCTACTATGTACATCCTAAGAGTTGGACAGTGACCATGAGGGAAGGGAAGAGCATCGGTACTCAAGTGCCATGCACAAATACAGACAAATGAGCTTGAGCATTTTTGTAATATTTTTTTGAGCAGACATGAGCTGGCGTCCTGGAAAGTTGGAGTTTTTGATCAACTGTCTACAGCACAGCTTCAGCTGTAGATGATATAGCTGCAAGGGTACCCTTGCTCCATGCCTGGCATGTAGCTCAAGTTCTCAGAGCAAAGCTGGAGCTGCTGGTAGAGCTGGGCCCCAGGTAGAGGAGCAGAGTTTGAGCTGCCTCAGTCATAGCCCACAGTGGTGCCTAAGTGAAGAAGGACTTCAGACTCAAAAATCACCTCCTCTCTCCTTGAAAAGAGGCTGGAAACCTAGGTTTCACTGTGTGCTGTTCACGCTCAGTTCTCATCGGGATCTCCAGCACCATTTCTTCTCTAGCGTGTACACACACAGCTGTAAGTGACATTAGGACTTCTTGCATTCACTCTTCTTCCACAAAGGACACAGCTTCTTGGGTTGCTGCAGTATAAATAGCATATTTACAAGGTGGCCTGCATGTAAGGCACAGAAAACACCATACTTTTTATAATCTGAGGCAAGCATTCATTGGCTGGGGAGTGCTTTTTTCTTTTTCCTGAAGCATCCTGAGAACTGGACTTGAACAATTGTTTTGCTGTTCTCTGACTCTTTGGGTATTTTTTTTTTAATTTGTTTTCAGATTTTTTTTTTTAATTTTATTTTGTTGATCATTTAAGTTCGCTAGGTGGCAGTTTGCCTTATTGCCTGGTAAGAATTGGGCAGGGAAAATTAAGAAAGTATATACTACTTGGATTATTTAAAGGTGATGTGGGGCTGAGGTGCCACTGTATATTTTCCAACTCTGTATTTAGATCATAATATTGCTTTAGTTTTTTGCATTGCCAGTATTGATGGTGATCTCAGCTGTAGGACGAGCCTATGCCCTTTTCTCATTTGTTAACCCAGGACCTCCAGCAATTGGCTAGAGTCAAATAATTATCATGGGATATAAGAATGATGCTAACCTCTCCAGCTGAGTGATATGTTTACATTGAATCACTACTTTTTTAGTAGTAGATGAGAATTGATGAGTACATTTCTCATGCTATCCTAGACAGACTGTTGGTCAAGTGTTGAACTTGACTGCCAGGGCCTGTCTAGCCATTGATGCTACCTCAGAGCTTCTGGTTCCACAGAGATGAGATGCTGCTCCAAAACCTGTAGGAACAGGGCATTAGGCATATGAACAAGTGTGTTTAATCTGTCTCCTATTGCTTAGAGCAAGCAGTAGTCTGCCAGCACAGTGACCAATCCCTAGAGTTAATTACCATAATTCATTAGCAAAGCTTCACTTCCTGGATGATTTGAGTTGATTAGTAGGCATTTTGTTCTATCACCTTTTTTGGCTGAGTATTCAGTTAGAGGTTTCAGACTCCAAAGTCTTAATGGATTTACATGTAACACTTACCGAGCAGGGAGAAACAATTGAAATCTAATGCAACCTGTTGCTTTTTATGTAGCCTTTGGGACTTGGTGCAAGGGTTAACGGGAAGGAGACTTTTTAACTTGAAATAGTGAAACTTTTTTTTTCTCCTGTGCTTTCCTTCTGAGCCCTATGACCTCATTATCAGCTGATTACAGCTGACCACTTTCAGAGAACTTAGGGTAATTTGTTTCTCAAATGCTAATAAAATTGTAGTAGGTTGTAGATTTTCCGAAGAAGAGCAGGAGCTATGCAAGTTTTCTGTGGGACTGAGAACATGTGTATTGACATAAGCCATTATTTTTCAGATAGAGAAAAAAGCTACTTGTCTGTTACCAATGTGTGACTAAGAATGACCAGCCTTTTATTTGCTTATGTATTTTAGTAGACAATGGTATGTAGTAGGACCCTATAAGTCATGAGGCTGTGGGAAGGTCCCAGTTAAATTGGAGGATGTACCAGTTGCAGTGAACCCTATGCTTGCAGATTTTGAGCAGGGTTTAGTGACTGTTCCTCCTACTTGTGGATTTTGAGTTTGTCCATCCCTTTTGTATGTTTGGACTGAAGCGTTGCATAGTTCACCTGTCTATGGACAAATAAAACCCATGATACATAGCAATATTTTGTTAATATCTTGTTCAAGCTAATATGAATTACAGGCAAGATCAGCTCTTCCCAGTGTTGTTGCCAGAGGACATAAGACTTTAACATTTTTGTAATTTTCTTTAGTTTTGCTTCTTATTCAGTTACAAAACTAATAAAAATTTTAGAATAAGAAGTATGTTTTTGAAGAAAGGCTGAAAAATGTTCCCTTTCCTTCTAGAGTGATGTTCCTGGGAGGTGGGAAAACAGCATTGATGGACTTGATTTTAAGTACTGAGCTGGGAAGGGAACAACTTGATGTGGGGAATGAGTCTGTTTTTGTTTGTTTGTTTGTTTTTTGGGTTTTTTTTTTGATTCGCGTTAAAAGGGATCTATAACCCTTGAAGTACGGGAGTGTAATATTGACCTTGCATTGTATAATATTACTAAATTAATTTTGTGGTGCTGGCTCAAGAAATAGAGATGCATCAGGTCAGAAATTAGCAAGCAGCAAAGTTATTTTCTTCAGCAAGGTATGTTAGCGCATGTATAAACTTACAGGTGGTTCCAATGACAAATTATGCATGCACTTTATACATTAATTGAATTGAGTAATAAGTAATTTACCCCTTATCTGATGTTACAGAGTTACTTGAATGCCTTTGAAAAGATGCTAGGAATTCAGTATGCTGGCTAGCTAGATTTGGTTGAGAACAGTCAAATTCCGCTTGTCGCTTTTTTTTTTGTTGCATCCTTCCTTTGCCAATTTTTTTGATATGTGCAAGTAAGAAGACAGGAAAGGAAGAGTTACTGCAAAGGAAAATTTTATTGCCATATACAGGTATTACTGCATTTTTAGTATCTCAAAACAAAAGAGTTCAAGTCTCATCAGTCTTGGTAGACTTAGGAGTTTGACATTAGGGCTGGACTGTGTTTCTTTGGGGTCCAGTGTATATGGTGTTTTGCCTTGGGCTCTCATTATTTACTACTGTAAGGACTATTGGCTGTCAAATAATACTGTAGTGTGAGTTACCGTATTTCAGTAAAGCTGTGGCCTTGGCCTTTAATCCGGTTACCAGAGATCTATGTTTTCTGTCTGTGTAGTCCAGAGTGGCATTTGCAGTGTAACAAATATTTTAAAGATTTACTTTCTTCTGGCACATAAGAATGTTGTTCTAACTTAGTGTTTCTTCCCTAAAAGAAGTATGCATCTTCAAATATTTAATTTCTAATATGAACAAATAACCTGAGTAGTCTTACACACCTTAACAGTGTCCTGGCTTTAAAGAAAGGATTTTCTGTTGTCCTGAAAAGACTTGACAGTGTTCTTGTGTTCTTTCTTTTTGTAGTGGGTTTTGCAAGGAGGAAACCAGCCAAAGTTATTGGAAAAGCTAATATTTTAGTAAATTGGGAAATATTAATGCTTTTAAGCTTTGAAGTTTATTTCTAGTAACAAAAGCAATTCTATAACATCATGATATGTTAATAATTAGTGACAGCTGAAATCCAATGAAAAGATAAGCAAAATGTACACTTAATTTCTTACACTCAAAAATCTTAATAATTTTTTTTTTATTTAAATAAATATGCAATACAAGCAGCAATAGCTTGTGGACGTCTAAACTGACTTTAGACCTTTCCTAGTTGTGGGGTTCTGCTAGAGCCCTCTGGCACAGTGAAGAGGTGTGCCAGATGCAGAGTTTGCTCTAAGTTGAAGCGAAGTGAAAACACAGAGCTGGAGGGGCCTGAAAAATGGCAGGGCGTGGCTCTGCCTTCCATCCACTGGTGAGATCTGGCCAGCTTCCCACTGATAAGGATGATGCAAAAATCTGTTGCATCTTGGACTACTGGTACAACCACAGCTGTGGGAGGCATTTAGTTTCAGTTATTATTTGCAAGGTATCCTACCAGGCTTTGCTATATGCTTTCTGCCTGTCTCATCATTAATATTATTCTGTTAAAATCAACTGGTCTTATAATTTGTTAAGATTTAGAGCATTAGTAAATTGAAACTTTTGCCAAATTTTTGTTTTAGGAGTTTTAAAAGTTTGCACAGCAATGTGCTCCATCTGATCTAGTGTGCAACTGACATACAACACAATGTATTATTATGAACCAGCTAATTTATTTGCAGCTAATGGGCAATAAATAACAAATACTAATTCATAACAGATTTTCTCATAATGAATTATCTGTAAACATTTTCCCAAACATATTAGCTATTCAAAAGTTTCAGTCACAATTTAAGTAAATTTATTTCTTACTGACTTGGGAGTTGCTATTTGTGAGACTAGTTGGGATGTAAAATTTAAGCTCTTTCAGTTGGGTTCATTATTGTTTTTATTCCCTGATTGAATTGATACCCAGTTTTAAAAGTTGTATCCCAAATACTAGTGGTTGCAAACTCTGCAGCAGGCAAAGCAATTCCGTTTCCTTACGCAATTCTGTCAGGAAACCAGTTTACCAGAGCACTGATAGAAAACAAACACACAAACATGTGAATATCATAGAAGTGAAGCTGGTAAACCACTAAAGTGAACACTTTTCAATTTCCGCAGCTTGGGAACAGAAATACGTGAAAAATAAATGGCCGCATGTGAAGAAGCACACTATGGATAAGGATAATCTATTCTGAGTACTTCCCCAAATATGTTACCTTCCCAATAACTTCTGCATATTTGTCCCTCTTCTGTCCTCCTTCCTTCCAAGTAAACATTTATAAACTGCTTAATCCCCTCTCAACATGTGCATGTAACTTCCACTGACACTAATGGAATTACTTATGCTTAGTGACAGGGAAATGGGACCTCACTTAGGGTCAAATTAACTTCATTGGCATAAAGCCATATAATTGACAGGTCCAAAAATTCCACTACTGCAATCCAGGACCAAACTGTTGGGGCTGTAGGCAATGTACAACCTTTCAAGTCACTCCTCCAGTTGCTTGGCTTTATTTGCCTATCTCTAGCATTTTCCATGGCTACCATTTGGCTGGCTTTCATTTTTTTGATTAATTTTCCTGTTGCCTTTCTGGCCGTCAGATAGGAGTTTGTGCTGCTTTAAGAAGATGTAATGTACCCCATGATTAAAGACAGCAGGCTTCAAGAATGTGTACTTCAGTAAACTCGAAGAAATGGTAGCTAGCTTTCTGTAGGAAGCAGGTGTGTGGCGAAGTGATGTGAAGGCAGCTGACAGTTTAGAGAAACATTCACAAGGGCTGAAATGCTAACTTTACTAGTACAAGGAAAGGAAGTTTAACACAAGTCCGATTTAACTAAACAGGAGCTCTTCAGTGACCTAAAACCTGAGGGATGTTGCCAAAAGCTGAAACTGGGTCAAATTATCATGGATGAGTATAAAAGCATGGTATGGGCAAGTGGAGGTAAAATTTGACAGAATGGGGCACAAAGTGGAATTCAACTAATGAGAGACAAAGCACTGAGAAAGGAAGGATGAGAAAAGGGCTTGCCTGTTGATTAGTGCATAGCTAAGAGACTGATAAATGCCTCGGCATTCTCAGAATAATTTAACTTCTTGCTGCTTAGCTTTCTCTAGAAGTATTAACGGACATCGTCTCCTACTGTTAACATCCATGGCAAAGTGTGAGAAATGCAGGCATTTATATAAAAATAAAGGAATAAAGAATACCTAGGTAAGTAGGGTTGTGGTGTGGTGGTTGGTTTGTGAGGTTTTGGTGGCTTTATTTTTTTAATAACTAGTGATATTTATCCAAGAGTAATTGAGAATTGGCCATGCCACTCATAGCTGACAGCATCATCTATGAGAACTCTTGTGGAACTGGTGAGATTCCTAGCATACTAGCAGGTATAGAGCTGTGCTCACACTGCTTACTACAGCACGACTTAAGATGCATAAGTTAGGACTCTAGTCCTCAAATAGCAACTACAGATGATTCAAGGCTCCTAGTGGAGGCAGGGGGCTCCTCTGGCAGTGCCCTGCCATATAAGAAATTCTCATTTACGCATTTAATTGGTTTTCTGAGGGAAGTCTCTGTGACCACTGTCTCATAGCTCAGCCTTGCTTCTCTTTAAACCTTACTGACCCAGGCAACAATAGACCAGTCAGCAAACTTCAGTTATTGGAAAAATACACCTTGCTCCTAGGCATCTGGAAGATAACAAAGACATATGTAATGGTCAGCATGACTTCTTCAAGAACATAGTGTCAAACCTACCTGATTTTTTCACTAATAGGTAGTGGAGAAACAAGGTGTGTCATATATCATGATTTCAACGTACATTGAAGTAAAATTCCAGCTTTTAGTAAGTATCTTAGTTTTGGCATTCTTTCTTCAGATGTTCTGTGATAAACATGGTTAAGATGAAATTACCATAAAGGTGGTGGGGATGATGATTGAGAGAAAAAACAAATTCAGATGGAAGGCCTAGAATCCTAACATAGGTACCAAACTCATGTTCTAAGTAAGCAGTGTGAGTACAGTCTCAATGCAGAGGGAGTTGGTGGGATACCTTCAGGACCTGACCTCAGTCTGATAACATTTGTCTTCACTGATGCCTTGGATGAAGGGATAGGAGGTGCTTATTTAGACTGCAGTTGTTACCTAGAGCTACTTGCAGCAGAGAAGGTCTGCAAGCCCTTTAAATCATAGGGATAGAATTCAAAATTATATTGATAAATTGAGGAAATAAAATACATACCATTCACTAAAGGGAAGTGCTAAACTTTATGATGAAAAGATTTTAAATGGTAAGAAGATGATCTAGGAGAAAAAGCATCATGGGGCCATGGCAGTTGGCAACAAGACAAACACGAGGCATATAAATACAAAACCAAAGACTGGATCATCTTTCCGACATGTGAAATGGGAGTCTTGAGTAAGTATGTGAGATCTAGAAACCATGGTCTAAAAGAAAAAAGTGAAATAATTTGGGGTTTTTTGATCAAGGAAATCCTAATGAGAGGGGTATAGCTGTCCAAATGTGACAGGTAAAGTGTTTCATGTGTTGCCTTGAGCTAGGACAAGGAAATGGAAGAAAACCACAACATCCCTTTTTCTGTCACATGAGAGCACATTTGGACACTGTGGAAGGTCAAACAAAATCTCTTTTGGGTACAAGTAATGGCAACAGTTTCTTAAATTGATTTAGACATGCTTCCCGCTCCATGTAATGAACCAGTTTGAGATGGTACTAATATTATTGATGAAAAACATTCCTTTAATAAAAAGAAAATATGCTGGTGTGCATATCTGCACTTTGTTCAACAACTAATGAAGTTAGCATTAAGTTATATACTGACATGTAACCTACTCATAAACACTAACTGTTCATAATACTTCACAAGTATGCAATCTTTTTATTAGCATTATAATGCTAATACAGTAATCACATTCTCTTTATGAATATACTGTGGCATCAGTGTAGCATGTAAATGTAAACTGAATGTGTATTAGAAGGGTGTGTTTTGGTATGGGTTTGGGCTTTAAGTTAATTTTGCACAAAGCAAAAGTCTGTAAGACTTTTCTTCAAATTATGGCATAGTGTGACTTGGGAAATGATGCTAGAGGATCCTTCTATCTATGTTTCTGTTCTTCTCTGTGATGGATGATGGAGTCCTAAAGGCTGCTGTTGCATCTGAGCATTCTATTTGGCTATAACATATTTGTCTTATGATATGCTTTCTAATTGCATATAATATATTTGTCTTATGAAATGTTGTGCTCAGATTATTTAGAGTATGTGCAAACAGAACTGGTTTGATTTGGGAGAAAGTGAATATATATAAAGATCTTTGGAACTGAATTACAAATATTTGCTCTTAGGTATAAATTGGTTCTCTGGTTTGCTACTGTGTGAGGCTTTGGAAAAGATTAAATAAAGCTCAGGACTACCAAATCATGGAATTCAAATGTGGAAGAGACCGGTTAGATCATCCAATCTTTCTGCTCATACACAGTGAATCTCCACAGTTTATTTTCTAGTCTTCTGCTTTGTTCTGTTACAAAAGTCAAAAGCTAGTGGGCTTCTGCCATCTACCCAGTGAGATTGTTCTGTGGCCTAATACACTTGGCTCTTAGGAAGATTTTAATTACTACGTGTATGTTCATTCTGTAACCTCATCCTAGTGTTTCTTACTGTTCCTTCATGTTTCCAGTTAAGTGGATACAAGTGTTCCAGTCATAATTAGACTATCTTAAGTGGTCCTTTGCAACTATAGCATGATGTTCCTGTACATCAATGGAGAATCCATATGTATTTGCCTAGACTTTTGGTATTCTTTGTATCTCTTAAGCTGACCACCATGGAGAGTACTAATCAATCTTCAGCTTTACATCACTGGAGAGTGCCTGGAACAGACTGGATAGGTGAATAGCATACCTCAGCAACAGTTTTCTCTTGCTGTCTCTATTTGCCTCTTTTTAGGACATCTGGGTATGGTATTGGATAGGATAGCAGAATTTCTGCGGTTCAGAATTGGATGCCTGCATATGCCAAAGCTAGATGGAACGCATAGACTGCAAATGTAGCAATTTTATAAAAATGTGGGCAGATTTCTTTGCAAGTTCAGTTTTTGAACCACTGAGAGGGCTCATCAGGGCATAGCTGTTGGTGTATAAAGCAAAGTCCGTTCCTTCTTTATGTAAGAAAGGTGTGGGTTTTGGCAAGTGGAGTGCTCAATCAGTATGGCTCTAAAAAAATCAAACTTTTCTATTTGCCAAGCCATCTGAGTATTATAGGCAGTAAGAGGCAGCTTTTTGATGACAGCTGACTAACAGTGATCAAAAGAAAGCTGAAGCAGTGCTATCTAGAAAGATGGGTAGCTGCATCCAATCTGTATTTGTTCAGTGGTTATGAAACTGATACCTCTGGAAGTTACTTGACTGTGTTAAGTGGAAGGGTTAAAAGAATGAGCTATAGGCTTAAGGGAGGATTGTAGAATAAAACCAAGTTTTGTAATTCTTTTGAATGCTTATGAAGTAAAAAAACCTTAGACTCATGCCTCTAGATTCTAGCCCTGTACTCGGATACCCTCCACAACTCCCTCTACTTCTGCAAAGCCTGAGAAACATAGGTAGGGATTTGGAGAATGATGTATGTCTTCATGGAAGATTAGGGCCTGAGCTGTTTTATCCATCATTCTGAAGAACTACCAATAGCTATCATCAGAATTTGCTTTGTCTTTCAAAATTATTGTGATTCCTTTACTTTAGTGGTGCCTCTTGTAAAATATCTTGGTGGCTTGATCACCAAATGGTCTACAGAAATCTAGAAACAAAACTTTATTTGAACTTTTGGTAGAAACAACAATATTTTGATGATTTGCCCTGCAGCCAATTTTGATGCTGTCCTTTTTTATCTTCAGTTACATAGAATACCACAGCTCGGCAGAGGCAGTGAGAGTAGAGCGCTAGTCAGCCATTGACTTAGGTAACTGATGGATTTTACTCACTGTGGGCTGGATCCTGTTACATCAGTTGTATTTTCCTGACACTGGTCTCACAACACAATAGTGTAAAAGAGCCGTAGTTGTATTTATCTGGAGAGGAAAGAATGAAGTGAAGCGTAGTGCTATCAGTGATAGTTGCAATTGGTAATAATAGTCACAGGGTGTGGGAGATAGTCTGACATGTTCACTTTTGTATGTCTAGTGCTGACAGTCTGCAAGATGTAGCATGTTCGCTGGCCTCTCAGTACAGCATCAGTAGGGAAGGATTGCTCCCTGCACCTGTGCCTCTTGTATGAGACTCCCAAACCCTGAACAGACCATGGACTTTTCATTCCTCTTTTTGTGACGTGAATTATTATATAAATAGCAGCTGCATATAAGCAAAATAACCATTTTGTTTTCAGTTGCATTCAAGCAAAAGGGAAGAACCGCCCCCCCCCCCCCCCGCCCAAAACCAAACATGTTACTACAGTTGAAACAGAAACATAAAGGAATTATTTTCAGTTCCTGTCTTTTACAGACAAATTCTAGAATAGCAATGAAAATGTTCAAAGGGTGAGAGAGACTGTTTTTACTTGCAGAAGATGATGACTTGTAGAGAGGTGAAATGGGTGTTCTACAGGTGAGGTGGAGAAATGAGGCAGCAAGTGAAGAGTTGTGGAGTGGTCAAGGTTTTTTGCTTGATTTGACTGAATGTGTATGTGCATATATATATAAAAAGCAACTGGCAGAAAAGAGACTAGGAAAAAGGAAGAAAGAATGTTTGCAGCTATAGACTAAACATTCTTTCTGCCCTCATGTGGCATTGTGCACATGTAAAAGTAATTTAAAAAAACATTAGTCTGAAGTTTCTGTAATTGTAACTGCAAGTTATGAGCAATAGGTGACTGTACACATATTACTGTAACAATAATATGCCCAGATCATTTCTTATACTGTGTATTAAAAAAAAAAACCACAAAAAAACAAAACAACAATCAAAACCACACTGAACTTTATGTGATTATTTGGAATGTGATAAAGGTAGGTCCATTAAACAGCACATTATTATTTGTTCTGTTAAGAGAATAAACCTGTTGAACTGGAAGAAAGCAAATTTGTTCTTACTTATTTATGTGATGGAGCTGTCTTAAATTAGTAGCCAATGAGACTTGGCCTTTTAAAGGAATTAATTTACTGATGAAAAATGATGTGTGTTTGTTTCCTCTATGCCATGTTAACTTTATGGGTTAAATCAACTTCTTAGAATAGAAGCAGCCATGGTTAGAAGAAACACTTCTTTTTCCCCCTATTTTGGAAAGTGCCAAATGCTGCAGTGCTACTCGGGGATCTACGAAGGTAGTTCATGTAACTAAAATAGTAATACTAGAATCAGTTGTTTTAACTTGAAATAATTTACCCTCTTCTTGAAAAATAATTCTGTACTTTTGGTAAAGGACAAGTACAATGTTGCTGGCTTTCTCATGTCCTACACTTTGTGTGTGTGCACAGATTTTTTTTTTCTTGTTTAACATTGAAGCCTGGAGCGTAACATCAGGTGTTAAAGTGTCCAATGTGAACAGTAGCATTTGCATATTTTTTTTGTGGTATCAGTTTAGGTGATTACACAGAATATGGGACTGTAGACAAATAGGTCTTATTTTACTTAATTTATTTTGCAACAAATCAAGGATGTAAGGGAAATATGAGTGCGTGGATTCTCCTGACTATGTCTGTGAAACCCCATTGACAGCACTGGGTTGCTATCAGTGGGATTGCAGAGGTGTAATTTGAGTATACTTAAGAAGTTGAATAGATGAAGCCAATAATGTCCCAGTGGTCCTTTGAATTTGGCCCCATGAAATTAATTTCCACCTCAGTTTGTACACAGCATAAATTAATTCATACAGACCCAGTACTGCTCTTCTATAATCTGTGTAATTGCTTGTTTATTCCAGCACCTGGTAGGTCTCTTTATCTCTGAACTTTTGTGCTCTGCAATATTAGCTTGTCTAAAGCTGTAAAATTAAAAGTTACTTAAGGATTTTATTGAGCTGAAGCGATTGTGTTTTCCAGCCATAGAGGGTTTGTTTACTTAGCAGTGATTCAACCCCACCCAGTTGTAAGGCCAGCCCAAGCTGTTATCACACAATAGGACTTGGTGTTTGACCATAACTGCACGTCTCACTCAACAGGCAATCAGCATTTTAATTAGTGATTAAACGAAAGTCATTGTACTCTAGCTGCTTTATCACAATAGCCTAATAATTTTGTGTTGAATAAATAGATAATGCAAAAGGGAAACCTCCCCTCATAATGTTGTTGTCATTAAGGGCTCTTTTACTCATTTGTGTATGTATTAAAACACACAACATGAATAGAGGTAATTATAATTACTACAGGTTTTTTGGCAGATTAGCTGACACTTTTTTCATTGTAAACCTTTTCCTTTATAATGCCACTCCAAAATGAATGCAGTATTTAAAAGTTCAGATAAAGGTAAGTAGTCGTGGCTCTGGCTCATCAAGGTGTGTGGATGTGAATGATTGATTTGCTGTGTGCATCACTGGAATTAGGTAACTTGCATCATGACTGTGATGTACTATGTAATTGATGCAAGCCCTTTCATAGCATTCTGAGATTGAAATCAATATTTATTTGGAGTGCAACAAATGTAATAAGCTGCATTTCTTGTGTAAGCATTGGTCTAGCTCCATTTTTAGTTCAGTTTTGTAGAAGATCATTCAGAAGCAACTGATACATGTTTTGGTGTGGTTAAAGAATTAGGACGATACAAGCAAGATATAGAAAACAATCCAGTCTGAAGCTATGAGTGCACAGAGTTAACATATTCCTTTTATTATGAAAGGATTGACACGTTATTCATACTTTTGTTTATTTACTACTACAAATGTTCTTCATCTGCATATCACATAGATGGGAATTGTGTGTCACTAAGCTTCACTATGCTTTTATCTATACTAACAGTGAATGTCAGTTACTAAAACATGTAATTGTTTGGAGACAATTAAGAAAATCTTGCCTTCTATGTACCCAAGAGATAGTTGGTTTGTGTTTGTTTGTTTTTTTTCCCCTCAAAGTAAACAGGTTATTGCAAAACTATAGTGCTATAAATACAAAATGGTATTTATTTACAGCAAGGATGTTCCTCTAATGCATGGGAAGACTTGGTATGAGGGTTTTCTGTTTCTCTGTTTTTTCTTTTGAATAAAACCACTCCAACTTGTAATGAACTCGACCATTTTTAAGTCAGAAATTATAGGGCATGGTAGCTAAAGGGATGCTGTCAAATGTATTATTTTGGGTACTTTGCAAAGGATTTATACACCCAGTTTTGATTACTTAGAACAGGGAGTTTTCATTGCACTGTTGATTGTCATCAGTGCTTGCTTTGCTAAGCTGTTATGTTCGGGTATTAAGGTTCAGAGAGCTGTAAGGGCAGTGACTTTTTGTGGTCCCATTGCTTCATGATGTGCTTTTGAAGCATTACAGCTCTTGTTTTTAAGAGCCAACACCCACTCCATGCTTTCTTGATACACTCTTAGTAATCCTCTCTGCTGGCAACTTTGGCATGTTGAAACAACAAGCTCACCCACGTCTGACTTGATGAAAGGAGCTCTGAAATAGATGCAGTGGTAATTTGCCACTAGATTTTTAGAAGTGATGTTAAACCATTTTGCATGTTATGTGCTTGAAGGTATCAGAAGCATTATATGAACCATGTAAGGGACAGCTTTCATGCATGGGTGTTTTGTGTGTGTGGGTTTTTTTGTCTGTCCTTCCTTCCCTGCCTGCCTCCCCCAACAGGTGAAGTCCACACAGACATTTAGACTTTGTTAAAGTAAGAGTTAGCTACTATTGAATTTTTTTTTTCCCCCAAAGGTGATTGTTACTGGGAATGTGAGGCTTGAATTACTAATGCGTATGTTGCCTGCGTACTTTTTTGAAGTACAAACACCTTAAATGCTCAGAGCAGAGGGGAAATTAAATATTTGATGCAAAGACTGGATGGCCAGCATGAGGGATGTGAACAGTAATGGAGATGGTTCAGGCACACCAATTCTAGTTAGACTGGAGATAGAAAGGGAGGTTGTTAATTCCACCTATATAGGTTGAGAAATGTTGGCTTTCATTTACAGACTCTTTTTCTCTCAGTAACTGGAAGTCTTTCAAAACTTCCCTTCAGTATGGCGAGAGCCTAGACTGCCTTGCTATTTTGTTCCATGGTAACATGTAACTTTAATTCATGTGTAAATAAATAATATGTTGTGAGTTGTGCTTTATTCTGTGTAGTAGGATTTTTCAGGGAACAAAAAAAGTTTATCAAATCTGAGATTTTTTTAACCTGCTTGTATTTGAAATTTAAATAACATTTTAAATGTATTTGTAATATACAGCTTAATGGGAAAAACATATATGGAATAGATGAGGTACCAGTGCTAGAAGTTGCTAACTGAGCCAGAATTCCTCTTCCTCATAAGTTTGTATTCCGAACAGCTGAACTGTCCTGGTAAATGCCAAGTCCACATGTAGGGTGCTCCCATAATTATAGTACTGTTGAAAAGTTACATCCATATAACCGTATCTAACAATATTCATGAAGTAAGTCACATAGCAGTATATTGAGTGACTGGTAGTTCATACAGCAATGCCTTATAGCTCTCCAATATAGAAAATCTTGTGTACAAATCTGAGCCTCAGTTGTCAGTTCTAACAAAACCAGATCAATCAAAAGATATCAGCTTTACAGCTACAGACATCAGCTCGTGTATGGAAGTATGCACCTCAACCCAAACTCTTATTTTGCTTCTTCCACGTGTCTGCCTAGCTGTTCTGTGTCAGGTTTGACCAGAAGTCTGCAGGAGTGCCAGTGCTAGAGAGCTCTTGGTTGCTTGGCTGCTAGCCTCCAGCGTGGCCTCCAGACCTGCTGTGTGTGATCTGGTCTCTATCAAAGCTATGGACCATCATTGACAAAAAGCAATCTGGAGGTTTCAGAAGAAGACCTACCCATGGTAGTCATTGCAGTTGTAAATGTTAGGAGGTCAAAACCATTCCTGGGGAGCTGAGACACAATGTTAGCATTACTCTTGAATTCAAAGATGGCCTCTGATATCACTTTTGGAACATCCCTCTTTCTTTCAGTACAAAGTGCTAGCTGATCTCCACACCCACCCACTCCCACCTCCCCTTATGTATTGTATTTTAGTCTGTTTTTTAAGTTAGCTGTACTTTTTCATATTGCTAGTGAAAATGTTTTTCTTCCTTCTGCTGCTGGGGGTGTTAGTGTCGCCAGCTGTTCACAATCATATCTTCTTTCCTAATGTATCAGAACAATGCTCTCTGAGACCTGACAAATTTATATGCATTTGGAGTGACAGGTGAGTTAAGGCATTTTTAATGAGAAGATACACAGGGAGAATGATGTTGGCCCATTTTGGTACAATGGCAAATCTCCATTTCTTGCTGGAAAAAGAACTGGAAGAATAGAAAAAAATACTTCAAGTTCTGTACAGAAGGACAAAACCAGACTTGCAGTCAGTCTTAATAATTTCATGCTTGCTATCCAACTTATCTCTTTCCCCTCTGTCGTGGTTTAACCCCAGCCAGCAACTAAGCACCATGCAGCTGCTCACTCACTGCCCCTCCCCCTCAGTGGGATGGGGCAGAGAATCAGGGGGGGAAACAAGTAAAACTCCCAGGTTGAGATAAGAACAGTTTCATAGAGCAGAAAAGAAGAAACCAATAATGATGATAATAATAAAATGACAATAATAATAAAAGGATTGGAATATATAAGTGATGTACAATGCAGCTGCTCACCACCCACCAACCAATGCCTGGTTAGTCCCTGAGTGGTGATTCCTCCCAGCCCCACTCCCCCCAGTTTATATACTGGACATGACATCACATGGTATGGAATACCCCACTGGCCAGTTTGGGTCAGC
Organism: Buteo buteo; assembly: GCF_964188355.1. NCBI lineage: Eukaryota > Metazoa > Chordata > Aves > Accipitriformes > Accipitridae > Buteo > Buteo buteo. The sequence goes on along the minus strand of NC_134176.1, from coordinate 30,046,500 downwards.
TGTCCTGGCTGTGTCCCCTCCCAACTTCTTGTGCCCCTCCAGCTTTCTCAGTCGCTGGGCTTGAGAAGCTGAAAAATCCTTGACTTAGTTGAAACACTACTTAGCAACAATTGAAAACATCAGTGTGTTATCAACATTCTTCGCATACTGAACTCAAAACATAGCACTATACCAGCTACTAGGAAGAAAATTAACTCTATCCCAGCAGAAACCAGGACACTCACACACACTATAAAAAAAAATCCCAAGAAAAGAGAAGTCAAGTCACTTGTGTATGACACTCATAAATGTGAAGTGCAGTTGTATGTTGGGCTTTTACATTGTCCTCGTTAGTGAAACAGTGATGGGAGACTTTTCCTGTGTAATGACAGGGGTGAGTTACTGTAGTCACCACTACCACAGTAAAAGTGTAATTCTAAAATACATGATACCAAACAGTACTGAAACTATGTGGTGCTACTGTGATTCCTGTAATATTTGTGATAGCAGTTGGGTGCTCTGTTGTGCCTGGCTCCATCAGCTGTGCTGTGTCTCTGTCTTCCCAGTCTTGCCTTTAGCTGAAGAAATGCCCTGTGGGTGGAGTGGGTCAGGAGGGAAATAAGTAAGGGAAGAGCACTGCAGGGAGAGGTGGGCCTTCATTCCAAACTAGGATGACAGAGCTGTCCTGGAAGTAGGTAACACTGAGGCCATAGATCCTATATGCTTAAGAGCGAGAGGCAGGGAGGTTGGGGAAGGAAATGGTAGCCGTGTCTTTGTGCTGTGTACCTCTATGATGAAGACCCCCAGGCACAGATCCTCTATAGGTGATGCGTAGGTTGCTGTTCCAGAATAACCAGATTGTGAGCTGGAAAGTCAAAGGGTGAAAGATCCCTGCTAGGATGTGTGGTCCCCTGAATCTCCACTGACTTTTTTCCCTAGCCCAGTAAATTATCATATGACAACTATTCTTTTCAGTTGGTAGTTAATTTTCATATTGCTTTAAGGCTAAGAAATATCTCTGTGCTGCAGAAAGCAGCTGCACATCTGGGAGAGGTTTTAGTGTTGGTGGATTTACTTGCAGTCCAAGGCTCAGTTATCTCCCTCATGAACAGTGTGACAAACTAATTTTTTTTTAAGAAAAAATAAAATAAAATTGGTATGAAGCTTGGCATGCTATTTGCAATGACCGCTAGCCAAACTATTGCAGAATTGCATATATTTCTCTGCTCTTTTCTTTTGGCTTGAGGTTTTGATGTAATGAGCAACTTCTCCTGTAACTCTATGTAAATAAAGCAAAGTCCTCTCTGCTGTCATCATTAATAGTATACTAGCTGTATTATATAATATGTTATATGTGCATAATCAATACCTGTGAGAGCAAGACGGCATTACATCATGAAGCTTTCCTAACAATGGGATTGCTAAACCAGTCATTTAGATGGGTTTTCCAATAACTGTTTTGTACCTTTAATACTGTAATCATGTCTGGCAGATGGTAGTAAATGCATGACTCTTATGCTCTTTATAATACCTCTAAAATTAGTTTAATAGTAACTTGATTCTTGTATCAAGTAGTATCATGATAGGTTGTAGCATCATGAGTCAAATGTCACCCTCCATTCTGATCTACTGGATGACACATTTTTGGAGGGGAAGTTTGTTGTCTTAAAAAAGTAATTCACATGTGACTTAAGTGTCTCTTAATTGGTGACCTACTTCCCCTGCAAATATCAGAGAAGAGCAGTCTTGTAGACTCCTGTTGTCCCTCCTTCCTGTTCTGGTCTTTTGTAATGTTGTTCCTCCTGTTGTGTATTCCTGCTGAGATTAAACGTAGTGGCAACATGCCAATCCATTTTGGAGAACCTGCCAATTTGGGAGTGGGATGTTCGTTGTGATGTGGTCCATGCCCTTCCTTCCTAAATAGTAAATAGATAACTCCTAACTAGCTGACTTAGCTAGTTCATGCTGAGTTCCAGATCTTATTTCTATTATATAGTTGTACCATCCTGACTGGTAGTGGTTTGGCTTGCTGTGAGGCAAGGGGATCAGTTTTCTTCAGCTTTTTAGTCGGTTTTCATGTTTTTTTCTTTTTCTAGTATATGATCACGTTGACAGAAAACCCATTATATTTTTGACAGTGTAAGAAGGTAGCTGCAAAAATTTTTGCAGTTAACAGAATAAGATCTTGAGAACCCTTAAATTAGGGAAATGTTAAAACTTTTTTTTATTTTTTTTAATAGGCAGCATTGTTGATGTCGTTACAAGGCAATGTATATTTCAATGCACGGTATTTTGTAGCAATCTGTACATACTAGCTGTTCAGAATCCTTTTGCAAACATGCAGATTCCCAATAGTCCTTTCCTACTGTAGTTATTAATGTAGCCACTACTTATCACTGGTGCTGTTATCCAGAATCATCAACAGTTAATAAACAAGTTATCCTCCTAAGCTGAACTTAAACAATGTACATTTTATTAATAAAAATAGACCTATAAATGGTATAAAATACATAAGCTAGTTATAGATCTATTAATAATATATAATACATTAATATGTAATTTATTTTTTTAACAGAAATTTTCTTAGCCACTTGTCATAGAAAGATGTTATTCTCCAGATTTAGGTTATTACTATCCTCATAAAAGTCAGAGGACCTACTTGGAAATGAGGATCCTCTCTACAAAATATATAAATTGCAACAGGAAAATATAGCCGTATATTCTAATGGAGCTGACATGATGCTTGTTAGTACTTCATATCAGAACACCACCTCCTAGACCTAAGGCATAGGCACAAATTAGTGTTACAACTAAATGTTTACAATATACAAGCCAAAGTTTGGGTGTTTTTTTTAAGTGTACATCTGAGCAATTTCCCGTATTTCTATTTTATTTCAATGAATTCGAAATTCTTTACTTGGATTCTGGCTTGAACCAAAGCCTGAGGTGTGAGGGGATTCCTCTTAATAAATTGTAAGTATGTCGTCAGTCTGGCTTCTCTGAAAATGCATTTGTTGTCCCTTAAATCTAGCAGTCACTGTTAAAGTTCCTTCATTTGGAGTTTGCAATCTTTGACATGCTGAAAATCCACTAAGGTCTTATGACATGCATTCTACACAAACTCCTTCAAGCATTTATTTTCAGATCTGAATTATCACTCTTCTAGAAAATATATTGTACCTGTGTTTGCAGAAGCCTCTCTAATCCTTTAGTTTCTCATTTTACATACAGAGAGGTTTCATGTCATGAGCACTCTGGCTAGGATAACGCTTTCAAGATTTCTTAATGATTATTGTATTGTAAACTGTCAAATGGCATTATTCTTGGCAGGCAGTAATGTAACTGACTTTCTAATTAAGTTTTATAACTTAATAAGCATAGAGTTCATTTATATGGGTACTAGAACTGAAAGAGCAGACTTTGTTAGTCATTTTGATGCAAGTCTGCATGTTGACAGTCTTACCTGGTGTAAGAATATGCTGAGTCCAGCTTGGTTTGGTATTGGTTCTTGTGGTGGTGTTTTGTTTTATGTTTTGTTTGTTTGGTTTTGTTGTGGTGTTTTTTTTTCTTTTTGTTGTGTGTGCGTGTTTTGTTTTTTTTGTTATTGTGGTGGGGTGGTTTGGGGTTTTATTTTGCTTGTTTGATATTGTTTCAGCTCCATGTTAGAGATACAGGAGACGCTCTTCAGAGAACTTTTAATTTGTGGTATATTTCTAATGACAAATGCACAGTGTCATTTTTTGAGCCAACTTATGGGCATTTGTAGACTAGATGGTGGGTCCACTTCTTTGAGCTTGTTTCATGAATATATTTTGATGCAGCAATATTTTGTTCAGGTGGTTGGTGTTTTCTGTTTCACTGATCAAAACAGACTGACCACACAGCAAAGCAGCGAGCTGCATAGAGTTGGTGAGAAAACAGTGCAGTGGGGAGAAATGAAAAAGTCATCTATACATTGAGTAGTCACTGTGCATGCATGTGGGCATTGCATGGTTGACTTGCTAGACATCTTTCATATAGAACATGTCATTTCTTACAACCCAGTTTTTGGTTCTTGTAATGTGCTGTATTACAAATATAGCATTGCTGTAGGCCCTCTTAAAGCTGTGCCAACCTTGTGCCAACTGTGCCTTCTCTTCAAGTGGTCTTAACTGTCTTTGTGAGTTATATAGCCTTTCAAGTATGCTTGATAAATGGAAGTCTGAAATAGTGTTTGTACTGCAGCTAAAAATACGCATATTGTAAAGCTATTCAGAAGTAAGGAGTTGAACCTGTGCATTGGGTTTCAGCTATTCAACCAAAGACAGAAAGATGACTGAATTCAGTCTTAAATTTTATAGAACTAAATTTAATGGTGAGCACAATCACACTCTGCGGTGATTGTTTTCAGTGCTGCTTTATTAAGTTATGTAATGGCAAGAGTTCAAACTCCACAGATTGTTGAAATGGTAGATTTAGAGACTATGTTAGAATGCTCGTCAGTAACAAGTATATGGGTTTTCAAAGCGCAGAGATTTTTACCTAGACACCGTTGCAGCTTGTGATTTTTATTTAAATAGTTTGGAGGTTTTAGACTTAATACCCTGCTTCTTAAAAATGTTTTAAAATCTTGTTTTATTCCCCAAAGATTTGTTTTCTGCTGTTGCGATTAGATGATGACAGCTAGCTGGCTTTTAAAATTGATCAGGAAGTATTCTGGCAGTCATTCAGTGTTGTAATAGCACTTTAATGGATATGAGCTATTCACCCAGATCAGACTCAATGTCAAAACAGGCGAAAATACAGCTGTCACTCTGGACAAGAAGTTACACATATGCAAGCAGCTGCTCATAATACTGGAAAGGAAGCCTTATAATAATGCTTTAAAGGTGCATGCATGTATATGTGTACATACTGGTTCTACAAGTGTAGATACCTCATAACACACATGCTGGAGACATTATTTTCTGGCCATGGCTGCGCTTCGGAAGAAGAGAAAGTGAAACATATACTCTGACCTGTGAGGAAGTTGCGATAAGTTGTTATGTGCAGGTGGGCTCCCAGTTTTTTTGAAATAAGAAGCTCCAAATGATTTATTGCTAGGACTGTGGTGTGAATTTTATCTTTTAACAAAATGATGACTTTGTTGTGGGTCCTCATTTAACACACGTTTGTGCTGTTGGTTTCAGCGGAACTTCGACCGTGCATATAGATCAAGAATATGGCTATAGAAATGCAGTGGCTTTTTAAAAGGCAAATTTCTGTCAGAAAATTTAACAAAGTATCTTAATGCTCATATATTTATTAGAATCTCATTTTTTGTCAGGGTACTTTGCCCTCCTTTGTGTGTGTCCTAGGTTTTAAACTGGTTGCATATATGGTATATTTTAAGACCCTTCGATGTTAGACTGGTAATCGGATAATCTTCACACAGGCAAAAGCATTCATGCTTTCCTATCATGAAAAGCATATATAGTTACACATAGATAGAGCCGATGTTTGATATAAATGAAAACTATGATTTCTAGGGATGGTATGTCGTCTTTCCTATTTGGAATTTTAGGATGTAGGTAAGTATAATACAGAGATGCTTTGCTGTTTGGCTAAATAATGCTCAAGAAAGCCAAGAAGCAGTGATATTGGGGAATGCCTTGTACCCCCTTTTAAAATACAGTAGCATATCTCTTGCCTAATGCAGGCTATTGCCAAAGCTAATTGGATAGTATACAGGTAATTATGTCCTTGCTTGATTTTTCTACTCCTGCTTGCATTAATGAGTCTGGTGGCTTTATTTTGTCTTTTTAAGGGATATTTTGCATAGAGTTTTAGCCTGATATATTTCCCAATGTTAAAAATATGTGAGAATTGGGATATGCAAATTTACAAGAAATGCAGGATGTTCTCTGAGTATATTAAATATGTTCACATAGATCCCTAAGCTAAAGGGACTAATTCAGATGTTACAGGAGAGTATTTTGAGAAGGCCATAAAAAATAGTAAGTCACTTATATTGTGCCTGTTTGTATCTGTAAAGTTTCTGTAATGAAGTTTGAGAGTTAAAAATAGTAATTATCTATCTATATATATATATATACACACACACACACTCACGCAGATTTGTATTCCTGAGCTCTCTCTTTCAGACACACACACTAAACCTACACACACCAAATGGCATTTAGCAAGTGTGGGGAGGATAAAATTGGCCAAAAAATTGAGGATTAGCTCTCCTTTCGTGTGACTCGGAGGCATGAGAAGGAGTCTGAACAGGCCAGTGAAGCAGTCCATGCTAAAATGAGAAGTCATCTGCCTGGGCCGAGACATCTGAGACAGGGCTGTCCTTGGGGACAGCAAGTAGAGGAATGCATGTCACCTTAGATCATTGAAGCACTGAGAGGAGGAGTGGGACTAGCCCATATGCAGCTCTTGTTGGCTAAAGCACTTCTGTTTTTTGTGTCATTTCTAATCTACAGTGAAAATAAAAGTAAGTATTAGATAGTGCTACATGTGACATGCATATCAGGGGTATGCACTTAGTAGACTTAATTTCTGTTCCTCTTTAGACATGTAGGTCTGTATTAGACTTGAAATTGTGCCCATATAAATGGAATAAGGTCATGTTCTGTATAAGCAAATTGTATCGTATATTGCTTGGTATAGGTCTGAAAGCTAGACATCTGTTGCATCCTTTTGTAACCTTCTCCTGGAAGAGGGAGTTATTTGCAAGCTCATGTATTCCTCCTGGATGGCTGGATTGTCAGAAAATGCTGAGGTTTGAAGACCTTACAAAGTACAGTTCAGGAATTGTGATGGTTTTGGCTATTAAAAATAGGAATCTCTTTGCTCTAGCAAAATTTTTAAAGATAAAATGAGCAGTATAGTATTTACTCACAGATGCTGTGGGATTACTTATTGTTTGGTTTTTGTTTTGAAGTCAAACTGAATCAGGAGAAAAATTCTCTTTAAAACACTAACCAGACAGAACATTTTCCTACCAGCAGATTGATTTTTTTTTTTTTCCCCCTCCACAACCGTGTCTCCCCCTCCAAAATGGAAAATTTTCTTCTTTGAACAATAATGTGTGATGTTCATCTGCCTAATGCTCCTTTTCTTTTCTGTTCTCTTGCTATCCCATGAAAGATTTACAATACCTATAACTGCTCAGCATATTGAGAAGAAAATACACACCTCTGTGCTCCTTTGACTTACAGGCTTTTAGAATTGGTTCCCACCATGGTAACCACATATGGCTGTGGAATAAGGATCATGGCAGACTTGCAGCACAGGCATCTAATGACTTGCTGTGCCTGGTATAAATTGCTCAAACAGCATCCTTCCAGGTTTTCCTCTCAAGGGAGCAAATGCTTTAAAGAATGACCTTCCTCTGCCCCAGCACGTCAGCCTGGAAAGTTTCTATTTGCTATTGAATTCTTGACAAGTAATAGGCAGTACTTAAACCTACTTAGGACATAAAATGTGAAAGATATGCTGTTTTTTTTTTTTCTTTAAACCAGTGGGGTTTTTTGTTTGTTTGTTTTTAATATCACATAAAAAGTATGTTGAATTTCAGATTTTTCTTTGCCTTTTTTTTTTTTTGTGCCAAGGCATTTTGTTTTTAAATGCCTCTTCTGAAACTAGAAGACCTAAAATCTTTTCAAACCCATTGTTCTCAACCTTCTCATCCTTGAATTATACAATACTATAGTGTTCATTCCCTCAGAATTGGAAGGACTAATAGTACCCTCTATGCTTTCAATAAATGACAATACTAAAATTATTCATTATCTTGCAGTCTTTTTTCCGAAACATCAAATCCATGAGTGTTTTGCTCTAACAGAAAATCAGTTCATTTTAAGTCATCATTAAGCAAGCAGACAGCAATTGCAGCATTGTCTTTGTGATCAGTTGTTCTGATATCAGTTCTGAACTGAGTATTGCTACTTGCACTCAGTGGAAATCCTGTAAGTTTTTTCATAATTGTTTTTCTTAGTGCAAAATTAGAAATTATTGTTAAGATTCAGGGGACAAAATCTTTTTAGAAACCAGAAAGAATCCATATCAGTTGTCCTCCTTTTTTAAATTGAGAAAAATAATGTGCAATTATGGCTAATTACATATAATCCTCAGTAATCCTCCACAGAAGGTACAAACTGTCAGGCCACACAGTTCTTTTCAGGACTTGAGGTGCTTACATCTGAACCTGAAGGGGGTTTTTTTTTGTGGTGTTTTTTTGTGTTGGGTTTTTTTTGTGTGTGTGTGTGTCTTTTAATATGTTCAGTTCAGTGCTGACTTTTCAACAATCTTGTTATGATTTAATGCGGAATGCTGGTTAGGAAGGTAGTGTTTAAAACAGACCCCAATAAAGCTGAAAAAGGTAATGAAAAATAACCCAAACTGATTTCTTCACCACCCACCATCCTTCCTTCTTTAGAAAGAGGAACATTTCTGATGTTTAAAAGTGTTATCTTTGGAGACTTTCTCACTTTGGCAAATGGTTCATACAAAAGAAACATCTGTGGACACTTCCCAAACATACTTGTTTATGCTTTTCAGGGGGTATATTTGCTCCTTTTTGTATTAGTCACAGCGGGGTGGTGGTGGTGAATTCTTCCATTCTCAGGAGAACTGTGTGACTCTCATATTTTTGTGTAATTGAGATCTGCTGGGTTTTGGTATCCTTGTTTTAAAAAAAACAACAAACCAAAAAAACCCCACCACATAAAACCCAAGCAAATCACAAGTGGTGCGGATTAAGAGACAGTATCGTAAAGGTACGCTTCCAGCAAGTTTACTTCTCCTCTAGGGAATAAGTCGACTGTGCAGAAGCTCACTCTGTTTTAGGTCAATCTGTGAAAATGTCTAGTGTAGAACTGAAAGTTTCTATTCACACCATTTACTCCAAATATTGTAGTTTGGATGAGATTGTTGCTGAAGTAGCTGAATGTTTTGGTAAAGGCATCTTAAAAGTAGAAGATGCAATTTAATGCTTTGCACTTGATTGAGTTTCATTTTTTCAGGTTGTTGTTTCCGTATAGAAAGTAAACGGCAGTGCAGTTTACTTGGAACACACCCACCTGCCAGGCTTGCTTTGCTTAAAAGCATGCATATTGTGTCTGTAAAGGCTTGAGGGGTTTTTTTGTTTGGTTTGGGTTTTTTCCCTTGCTTTTTTTTTTTCATTATCCAGAGAGGGGTTAGTATTAATTAACACACAAGCAATATGACCGTTTATCATTTTCATTGCAAGGGTCTAAGGCTGATCCTTTTACACTCAGTAAATATTAAAAAAAAAATTATATATATGAGAGGTTAGAAAGACTCTTGAAGTTTAATTTGTCTGTTTACCACCATTATTCCCCGAGGCCTGTATTTTATGCACACACCTTTCCAGAGCATGCTTTACTGCTAATTGAACTTAACCCAAGCCCCTTTGCCTATCTTTTTTTCTTTCTCATTCCTATTCCTCACTGTCAAAGAGAAAATTATACTCAGATTTCAACTTTTTTTAATCAACACTTTTTTTGGTGTGTTTGTTTGGGGGGGCGTTGTTTGTTTGGGGGGGCGTTGTTTGTTTGGTTTGGGTTTTTTGGTTGTCTTTTTCTTTTTTTTTTTTTTTTTGACAGCACAGGACACATCAGTTAATGGGGTGATGGAGAACTTTGGGGGAATGGTAGAACTTTGTTCCAGTACTGAGAAATCCAGAATTTAGAAATTTTGGGGAATGCAACAGCTTCCTGCCACTCTAGCCCACAGCCACAGTAACTATTCCAGCTTGCAGTAGGATTGGCACTCCTGCCACATGTTTCCCCAGCCATGGAGTGTGTGGTAGCAGCCAGTACAGCTGTTGTGTGTCTGAGGGATCCCCACGGCAGTGCCGTGTCACCAAATGTGTTCTTTCCTGCCTGAAGAATATCCACAGCAGTGGATGACATGAACCTTTCTGTGGTGTGTGCAAGCCTTGGGCTCAGCTTGAACTTTAATGAAAGCAAGTCCTGCAGCTGTATGCTTTCCCTGTATGCCAGCTGGTGTGTCCCAGATAAGCATAGCTGCTATACTGGTGTTTGGGGGGTGTAGGGGTGGGAGTGTATAAAACCCATGCCACTGAGGTCCCTGAACTTCCGATTAGACTTGGAATTGAAATAAGGCCTAGTGTATGATAGGCAATCACTGGAATATGTTTCATTACTGTATTTTGCTGCTGTTTAACTATTTGAGATTTACAGTTGGTTCCATATGGGTGGCTTGCAGGCTCTGTTTTCAAAACTTCATGTTAAAATAGCTTAGTCTACTGTTGTCTTAATGATTTATTCTCTTGCTAAGGTCCTTGTCGATTAAAAAATAGCAATCCTCTCTCCAACTGTAAATGGAAAAATGATTTTGTTTTGGCTACCAGTACTATCTGGGAATCCAGTAACAGATGTGAGATAAAAACGTCTTGATGCTCACATTGTCCCTTCTTAATGGGAAGAGATAGCTCTGGATACTAGCACCGTGAGGCTAGAGAATGTCTGTCTTCTCGGCCTCTGCTCATGGAGCTGAGTCTGCAGCGACTGTACAGTTCATGGACTTTAGGAAACAATCCCAAGCACCGCTATGCTTTTGGATGTTCCTGAGAGGAGCCATCATGGGCAGTTTAACTATACTTCTCCACGTATCAGAGGAGATAAGAATCATAGGATGCATGGTGTCAGCAGGAGTCTGTAGATCAAATAGCATTAGTGGGTTTTGACTTTGTCTGTAGCCAGCAGGTGCTAATCCATTTGAAGCCTCACTCAAGGCTGTGTAAGATATCTATACATTTAGAGCACAGCTTTATGGAAGTTGAAGAATTATTGAGAAGCAGCAACTATGATGGAATTTTGCAGTGCAAGTTAACAGCATTCCTTGTGGATCATTCTGCCTGGAGTAGCTGATCTCTGCCATCACTTTGGTTTGTTAACTATAGCTGCTGTTTGGAATTTTTTTTCTCTTCATGCGCAGCAGTCTCATTGGTTTTGTGGCAGGCCAGTAGTACACACACACTGCATGGCCACCTTTTGCCCTCCTCTGTCTTAGTGAGGGGCCCGTCTGCCCAGCTCTGCTACAGCTCCAGCATGTAGCAGAGAGGAGCATCTGGCCCTTTGTGATTGGAAACTTGCTGGGTAACTGATTCCTTATGCAGAATTAAGGATGCTGAAATAGACCCTGATGACAGCAAAGCTTTCATGAGAGGGTTCAAGAAGTTGACATTGATGCCTTAGAACAGTTGAAAAGAAATAATGACGTGGAAGTGAACTAATATAAATAATTTAATAGGAAATCTCTGTGCAGTCTCAAATACAGTCCTCTCTTGTTCTGAAATGTGTCAGTGTCTGGCTATTTTGCTAGTGTTATGGAGCCAGTATAAAGATCTAGAGAAGTTGTAAAATATTGTCACCAGCAGAACAGCAGAGTCAGAGCATTTCAAAAGAACAGCAGGTTTTCAGAGAACAAATTATGCAAAGTAACATTGGGGGAGGGAAGGAGCACTTTATCCTTGGTCTTAGCATTTTAACATTACTCTGTATGTGATCTTAACAGTTTGGGAGTTGACACTTTTACAACATACTGGGCAAAAGTACTGGAAATTCAGTTTCCTGGTGTTGGAAAAAAGATTGAACAAGGCTAGCCTGTTATCCAAGTAACTTGAGAAATATCCCTCTAGTTACATTTAATGCTTTACTCATCAGAACTGATCTTTTTTTTTTTTTTTTTTTATTTAAAAAAAGGGGGGTGGCAGAAGCTGGCTACTACTACTAGGTGACAAAATATGAATAATCATCAATGCTCTTCTCCAAAACAGGGATAGTTGCTAATATCCTTTGCTGGAGTAGTCAGGGTTATTTGGAATATCAGACTGAAAATAAAATGAAACAAAATACAGTTGTGCACCACCTTTTTTGTGTGTTTACTATACTGATGCATTTAAAATATTTTGTTGGGAGTTGCATTTTCTTTGCACTGAGCATGCCTTTGTGTGTGCGTGTAGTTGGGAGGTTTGTGTGAGCAGACTTTCTGTCCTTTGGTTTTTGAAGACTTTTGGCTTAGGTTTATGTGGCTTACCGATGTTTTAAGAAAATACTAGAATATCGTATACAGTTGTCTTCAGCAAGATGAATATTGGAACAAAGTACAGTTTCATTAGTAGGCTTTCATCTATAACAGTTTTCTGTGTTTGAGGTAACATTTGTATATGCTAAGCTGGGAGGCAATAGACCTAATCTTATACAGGCTTTGGGTTTGGGTTTAGGGTTTTTTTTTGGTGGTGTTTTTTTGTTTGGTTGGTTTGTTTGTTTCTTTTCCAGAGTCCTCTTCTGCTATCTGGTTGCAGACTAATTTCCATTGTATTCACTCTGCTGTAGAAATACTTAATGTCAGGAAGGAGATATTTACTGGAATACACGAGTCCAGAATTCATCATGATTCAGTGTGAAATCCGCTCGCCCTTTGCTCCCCACCCCCTCTTGAATTGGAATGAAATGTGCCTTAAACTGAAGTGAAATACATCACATGCAGCAACAGTGGGCCCTTGCTTCGCCTCTATTCCTGGTGTGAAATCGATACACTATCTTTCCTCCTGACCTGTTCTGTGACCTCCATTGCAGCTTTCATGCTGAACAGCAATTGCTTTGAACAGTCTGGGTCTGCCACAGCTCACAAATGATTCTCAGCTTCTGTCTAAAACTGGTGCTGATAACAAAGGCTTGATTTTAAATAATGCAGTTGTAGTCATCTTCTAATTATGAATTACATGAAAGTGCATGGTCTGCTATTATTACACATTTTCAATAGCATGTACAGTATGTATGCAGCCAGAATAATTCCTCACTGAGAAGACATAGGAGTTCTGCTCCTAAATGTATCTGATAAAGTTTGTTGTTACAGAAGAGGAGAAATGTAGCAAATACTTCAGAAGACTATTCATGCTATTTTTAAGTGGAAACACATTTTTCTTTGACTTTATCACTGGCTAATATCGTACAATTTGGTGGTTTACTAACATTTGAATTTTCAAAGAAAAAAACGTGTTGGACAATGCGTGCATTCAAAGGAAGGGGACTCTTTCTTGAGCTAAGATGTTTTAAAGCTGTTGCAAAACTAAGCAAAACCCAGTCCTTTGCTTAAGAAAAAAAATCAAAACAGAGAGGAAAATACATTCTGCATTGCTGATTACTAACTAATAGTGACTCAGGAAATAGAGCATTTTGAAGATTGATTTATTTATTTTTTAGTGTGATTTACCAGAGGATTATTGAAAGCAAAGATGAATTGAAGATATAATGGGCATTTATGCTTGTACCAAGAAGTCTATTGTGCTGTTAGCTAGATTACTTTAATAGCCTTTACTGGCTTTGAGATCAAGAAGCTGCATGAACTGCTGGATAAGCATTCATTTTTCCAAAATTTTGTGGTAGGAAATAGGATATCCATGGACTTCTGCTATGAAGTGAATGTCTCTTAATGGGGTATTCCTCTGCCATTCTTCTCTCCAAAACAAAAATGTGACTGTAGCAATTTTGGCATCATGATTGAAGTAAAAATCAGCTTTCAATATAATATAGTTTACTAAGCAATGCTAAACCCTGTAATGATAAATATATTGTCTAGATTTCACTTATTTATGAAACATTTACAATGAAATTAGTTAAGAGAAAATATTGCTCTCTATATACATTTTAACAATACTTAACTGTGTAAATAACCCAATTCTTTTATTGCTCCTTCATGTATTCATTCCTGCTGTTACCAGCTTAGATTTCTTATATCACCAGAAGCTGGGAAGAGAGAGATATATAATAACAGTACCTGTATAATACAAAGAACCGTAAGAGTGGTTGTGAATCACTTGTGTCAGACTTAGTAGTATGTTACTGAAATAATATCTGTTTAAGTGATATCTATTTGGAACATTTTCCAGTGATTTTTATAGTGTTAGGGTTTTACCATTACTGTGGCCTTTATTTGGAGAACTTAAGGTGTGTAAAACTCGCCACACTTCCAAAGTGTAATCATATCATTGTAATGTAGGGACTCAACACATACTTATTGATGCAGTATCGCTGTCCAGTAGCAGTATTAAGAAAAACCAACCAAACGAAAAACCACCAACCAACCAGAAAAAAAAATCAAACTGTTTTAAGAGTTCTCTTAAAACATGCCTAAATGGGCTCATAAGAATCAGATAACTGGGAATCAAAAATAAAATAAACAGGTGGTGCTGCTGGGAAGCTTTTTTTATTCTTCTCCCCTTCTAAGCAAGTAGAAATACTTCTTAAAAAAAGTTCTACTGTGTTATCCTCTGAGGCTTTCGGTGCCACCAGCTGTTTTCTCTCCATTAATACATTTAGATTGCCTTATGTTTTCACTCATTGTTCACAAAGAAGTGTATATCAAAAAAAGATGCCTTTCAAAATAGGTCCAAGTCAGCAATAGGCAGTGAGGAATTTGGTCTCAGTAACTGGTGCTCAAATATACATTTATTTCTTAACATCAATATTATCCTTTCTGAGTCCTAAATAACATCTATGGTTTCCTGTATAACTCCAGGCTTATTTTCATTAATTTTAGACAGATCTCTGTTAGTCGTTCGTTCTTGAGTCATTTAAAACATGTTCTACTCTAAACGTGGATAAAGTAACATAATGCAATATATTCAGCTCAACCTAATGTTAAAGAATAGATATGTGTGCAATAGTGTAGTTTCAAGGAGTAATATCCCCATTCACTTATCTGCGAACAAACACAAGTTGATGTGGTTGCTTACAGTGTTGTATAAAAATGGTATTTACATACCCATAATGGAAATTGCAGTTGCAAAACAGGAGGGAGAATTTCTGTTACTTAGGAGTCAATTCCCGTTCAGATGTGCATATGTGAATGGTGTGCATGCACATTTCTGCATGTGTAGTGCTACAGGCATAGGTTCAGCATCTGCAAAAACTTAGGCTCCAAGTAAGCAAAGGGAAAATAAGTAGCTCATATTTCCATGTTGCTGCTGCTGTTGTTTCTTTGTAAACACAGTCTTGGTTGAATATAGTCTTTCTGTGAGAGTCTATTTTGTAAGGAATTGCCACACAGTGGTTCAAGAACTGTTCTTGTTGCTCAGAAGTTCAAGATCAATAATAGGGGTCTCCCATTCATAGGAATAATAAGTTTTAATGGTGAGAGATTTATAAGACTGTATAGTGCTCAAAATCTTTTTGAAGCAGCACAGTAGTGTGCTAACCTAAAAATAAAGTGGAGAGTATTTCTCACTTTTCCATCCGTGGAATACTCCCAAACAGTGTTTTCCAAATGCTTTATTAAAGTTAAATTCCCTTAGCCAGAGGTTTTTTATTATTATTGTGAATATGAGCAAGTAATATGCTGTATGTTCCCTCCAATGAATTGCTGTGCAACAACACTTGATGCTAATTCTACCTTTCCCAAAATCTGATATCAAGCAATTTATCTTCTAAATAATACTCCTGAGTACTAAACCTGTAATGTTTTGGCTTCAGCCCAAGTCAAACTTCAGGAAGCTTATTCTCAGGAGCATATTCCCTACCTCTGTAAATTTAATTGTTATAATGAATAGAATACATGTGTCAAGATATTACTTATGAATTTTACCTGTTTACTTTTTGTTCCTGAAACAGTAACATCAAAAGTGACAGCTTGAAGCTCACATAAAGGTTTTAGAGGCAAATTATTAGGTTGGTTTTTTTTAAAGGAAAAAAAATTGAGAAAGAAACTTGCTAAACTGGACAAAGTCTATCCCCTCATCTGAGGGGTCTGGAAAACTTTAGTATTGTCATATAGTAGAAAAAACATTTGCCCCTGTGTTCTGCAGACTTGTGCATAAGACCTCCCTGCATCATGCTGTCCTAGGAGATCCTGTCAGTGGAAATGGATGAACAGTAACTATGTGAATCCACCAGCAAAAAATACTGTATATACTGGGGCACTGAGGACGTGGACTTTCAGCCTGTGGCGGCAGGTCTTAGAGCATCAGCAGCTGGTTTGTTTTTTTTTTTTTTCCCCTCATTCTGATATCAGGGAATGAAACCTACAGCCCTATACAGACCTCTTAGATTACGGACTGAAGATTGCATTTAGCCCTGTGGGTCTAGTTCTGCTACTGATTCTGTTCTCTTGCAAAACAATGGCTAAATGAGGGTCCAAGCATTTAGAAAAAATACTTTGCTTCCCCAGTAACAAGAGTAAGACTAACTTAAAAGCATTTTTTGCCTACCTTACAATAAAGCATTCACATTTTATTTGAAAATAAAATTAAAAATTGCTTAGAATTTAAATGTATAGAAGAAACAAGGATGACTTCTATGCTTGAAAATAGTGCCTTTCTAATCTATTAGAAATTTTTTACAAAATATTAATTGGAATGAGGAAAAATGGTATGATATTTTTTATTGTCAAAAGTTTCTGATAATATCCCCCATTAGAAATTTTTCTGAGGAAAATTTAATACATTTATGAGTCTTTTAAAAAGGGAATAAGATATGGAAGAAGCTCACTTCTGCTTAGTTTTGTAGAGATTAGAACAAACTGTGAGGGACTTCTGAGGTACCTCACTGAGCTAACAGGCAGCGTAATGGCAAATGATTCATTGCTGACAGATGAAACATAGTGCACATTGGAAAAAACAATTTGAACTACCCATGCACATTGCTGGGTTCTAAATTAACTATAACCTAGAGGAAATATGCCTGGATGTCACTGTGGGCAGCTCAGTGAAAATCTTTGCTTTAGTGTGCAACACTAAACATAAAAGCAAACAGAATGTTAAGCTATATTGAGGGATGGAGTAGAAAATAGTATTGAAAATGCATCTAATGATACTATAGTGTTAGCATTACAACAAATATATTGTGGTATATAGATTGATTGTGTGACATCACTTGAATAATGTGTTCAGTTCTGATCACTGTGAGAAAGATATAGTAAGAATAGAGCTAGACTGAAGCAACAAAAATTATTTGTGTTTAACATGAAGAGGCTGAAGAGATTGGGTAAGTATCCATAGAAATAAGACAAGAAATTAACAACATACAAAATGCTAACAGAGATATACACTGAATGCTCCTATTTACTACGCTTATAATGTGAGATGCAAGCAAATATAAAGTAAAATTAAAAGTTGACAATTGAAGAATACAGAAATCTACTCAACCTCCCTCCTCAGCACTACGCTGTATGATTAATTATTGAATTTCATTGCCCTCTACATCCTCGATATCAAAAATGTAGAAAGAGTCAGAAAGGATTTGACATTTGTTGAAGTATTGAGGACATTCACCGTTTCAGCAGGGGATGGACCAAGGGTTGAGAATTCAAGACCTTACTTCACTTCCGTCTGATACTGACCTGCTCTGTGACCTTGGGCTTCACCTCACAGTCTTTCTCAGTTGCAGATGTTTTTAGTTCTAAAGGACCCAGGGCAAGACTTACAAAACTGTTCAACTGCTTAACTTGTAAGAAGGTACTAAGCTTCCTATTTAATCAGTATGAAGTTAGGGTCTTAGGTAAGAATTAACTGTCCCAGTGTTTTGTGTATCTTGCCTCCTAGACAGAGGTCCCTGATAATCTCTATGTAAACAGTACTAAATTTCAGAAAGGGGGGGGGGGGGGGGGGGAGGAAGTGATAGAACTGTGTATACTAAGGTAGATGTGAGCCAACTACTAACTGGATGGACTTCTGTAATAATCTTAACCTCAAGGCAGGTGTTTTTTCAAAGCTGTTCATACTTTATGTGCTTATGAAATGCAGCATACCATCAGACCCAAGTAGCATAATCAATATGGATAATTGCTGCAGTCTGTGCTGCTTTATAATATCAGTGCAGTGGGGGGGGTGGGGGTAAAAAAAAACCAAACCAACAACCAAACCCCAAACAAAAACAACCAACCACAACAAAGACAGACTGGATATACAGGTTAGTTTATATAGTAGTCCAGTGCCCTGGAAATGGCTTTAAGTCCTTCTAGCTACATGAGATTACTATCGGTTTTGTTGATAGTAACAATAACTATCGGTTTTGTTGATAGTAACAATAACTATCGGTTTTGTTGATATCAGAAGGAGTTTCCCCAGCAGAGGCCAACCAATTTTATGATGAGAGGGCACTTGTAGATGCAAGTCAGCCAGAGCCTTATTACTTTTCCATTCAGGTATCCTATTGCACACTGCAGTAAGGATTGGGGATATGCATATCTGACTCTGTGGTTTAGGCAGCAGGCAAGCACACACATGGGCCATAAAGGACACTTATTTCTAGAAGCAAAGGTCCATATTGATGTTATTCTATCATACATTTTGGTGGTGCCTCTGAGCTGTTGCCTGTTCTTCTCTGCCTACCCTGATGTTCCTCAAATCTTGACCTGATTCTGTTTTAGAGGATATTATAACACTTCTGCATCCTGCTTGGAAATCTGATAGTACAGAAAACACATTAAAGTGGTTTTGGTTTTTTTTGTTTTTTTTTGTTTTTTTTCCCTCCTGACTGGTATACAGACCAGGGATAGCAATGAGTGATGATTCTAGTGGTGGCCTAACTGCTTCAGCCCCTTCCTTTCTTCAAGTGATGTCAGAGATACCCAAAGTCTCAGGCAGAAGGCCCTGGTAGGTTATCCTCCCTTTGTCCCTCAGCATTGGTCAAATCATACTTTCCTCTTTGGCTTATTATCATTCAAGGTTCTGTTATGTGGCAGGAAGGAATCTTGTACCAGATCCTATGTTTTAGTTTTAAAATACTTAATTTTAAAAAAAAAGTATGAATATAACTACTCCATTAAAGTTACTCATGTGGGTAGCTTAAAAAAAAAAAAAAAAAAGGTAGAACCTCATTTTAAAGTTGTCTATCTATACACAATGATGAGAGAAATAAGAAAGTAGGGATACATAGAAGGCTGAAGTAATATAGGGGAAAAGCTGGCCAGAGGTCAAAGCAAAGAAAATGCAGACAAGTTTTAATTTGGGAATTTTAGTACATCTGAGTTTCTGTAAACTCTTTGTTTCCATGGCTGATGTCATTTAAGATTTGGCT